>NC_090921.1:1185262773-1185874791 GCF_040938575.1 Ambystoma mexicanum | reverse complement strand
TCTATCCCTCTCGCCGCCCACCCCCCCGCTCATGCCCTGTGTCTCTATCCCTCCCGCCGCCCCCACCCCCTCGCTCATGCCCCCGTGTGTCTATCCCTCCCCGCCGCCCACCCCCCGCTCATGCCCCCATGTGTCTATCCCTCCCGCCGCCCCCCGTTCATGCCCGGGTGTCTCTATCCCTCCCCCCCGCTCATAATCTGTGTCTCTATCCCCTCCGCCGCCACGCCCCGTGTCTCTATCCCTCCCGCTGCCCATCCCCCATGTCTCTATCCCTCCCCGCCGCCCACCCCTGCTCATGCCCCGTGTCTCTATCCCTCCCGCCGCCACCCCCGCTCATGCTCCGTGTCTCTATCCCTCCCGCCGCCCACGCCCTCTCATGCCCCGTGTCTCCATCCCTCCCGCCGCCCACCCGCCGCTCATGCCCCATGTGTCTATTCCTCCCGCCCACCCCCGCTCATGCCCCATGTGTCTATCCCTCCCCCCACTCATGCCCCATGTCTCTATGCCTCCCGCCGCCCACCTCCCCGCTCATGCCCCGTGTCTCTATCCCTCTCGCCGCCCACCCTCCGCTCATGCCCCGTGTGTCTATTCCTCCTGCCCACACCCCGCTCATGCCCCGTGTGTCTATCTCCCTCCCCCCGCTCATGCCCCGTGTCTCTATGCCTCCCGCCACCCACTCACCGCTCATGCCCCGTGTCTCTATCCCTCCCCCACTCATGCCCCATGTCTCTAACCCTCCTGCCGCCCAAGCCCCGTATCTCTATCCCACCCACTGCCCACCCCCCGCTCATGCCCCATGTGTCTCTTCCCTCCCCATCCCCCAACCACCCCGCTCATGCCCCGTGTGTCTATGCCTCCCGCCGCCACCCGCCGCTCATGCCCCGTGTGTCTATTCCTCCCGCCCACCCCCCACTCATGCCAAGTGTGTCTATCCCCTCCCCCGGCTCATGCCCCGTGTCTCTATGCCTCCCGCCGCCCACCCCCGCTCATGCCCTGTATCTCTATCCCTCCTGCCGCCCACCACCCACTCATGCCCCGTGTCTCTATCCCTCCCGCCGCCCACCCCTGCTCATGCCCCGTGTGTCTATTCCTCCCGCCCACCCCCCGCTCATGCCCCGTGTGTCTATCCCTCCCCCGCTCATGCCCCGTGTCTCTATGCCTCCCGCCGCCAACCCCCGCTCATGCCCCATGTCTGTATCCCTCCTGCCGCCCACCCCCCGCTCATGCCTGTGTCTCTATCCCTCCCACCGCCCACCCCCCGCTCATGCCCCGTGTGTCTATCCCTCCCGCCGCCCACCCCCCGCTCATGCCCCATGTGTCTATCCCTCCCGCCGCCCACCCCCCGTTCATGCCGGGTGTCTCTATCCCTCCCCCCGCTCATAATCTGTGTCTCTATCCCTCCCCGCTGCCCACGCCCCATGTCTCTATCCCTCCCGCTGCCCATTCCCCGTGTCTCTATCCCTCCCGCCGCCCACCCCCGCTCATGCTCCGTGTCTCTATCCCTCCCGCCGCCCACGCCCTCTCATGCCCCGTGTCTCTATCCCTCCAGCCGCCCACCCGCCGCTCATGCCCTGTGTGTCTATTCCTCCCGCCCACCCCCGCTCATGCCCCGTGTGTCTATCCCTCCCCACCGCTCAAGCCCCATGTCTCTATGCCTCCCGCCACCCACCCCCGCTCTTGCCCCGTGTCTCTATCCCTCCCACCACCCACCCCCCGCTCATGCCCCGTGTGTCTATCCCTCCCGCAGCCCACCCCCCGCTCAAGCCCCGTGTGTCTATCCCTCCCGCCACCCACCTCCCGCTCATGCCCCGTGTGTCTATCCTCGCGCCACCCACCCCCCGCTCATGCCCCGTGTCTCTATCCCTCCCCCCACTCATGCCCCATGTCTCTAACCCTCCTGCCGCCCAAGCCCCGTATCTCTATCCCTCCCACCGCCCGCCCCCCGCTCATGCCCCGTGTCTCTATCCCACCCACTGCCCACCCCCGCTCATGCCCCGTGTGTCTATCCCTCCCGCCGCCCACCCCACGTTCATGCCCGGTGTCTCTATCCCTCCCCCCGCTCATAATCTGTGTCTCTATCCCTCCCGCCGCCCACGCCCCATGTCTCTATCCCTCCCGCTGCCCATTCCCCGTGTCTCTATCCCTCCCGCCGCCCACCCCCGCTCATGCTCCATGTCTCTATCCCTCCCGCCGCCCACGCCCTCTCATGCCCCGTGTCTCTATCCCTCCAGCCGCCCACCCGCCGCTCATGCCCTGTGTGTCTATTCCTCCCGCCCACCCCCGCTCATGCCCCGTGTGTCTATCCCTCCCCCCGCTCATGCCCCGTGTCTCTATGCCTCCCGCCACCCACCCCCTGCTCTTGCCCCGTGTCTCTATCCCTCCCACCACCCACCCCCGCTCATGCCCCGTGTGTCTATCCCTCCCGCAGCCCACCCCCGCTCAAGCCCCGTGTGTCTATCCCTCCCGACGCCCACCCCCGCTCATGCCCCGTGTGTCTATCCCTCCCGCCACCCACCTCCCGCTCATGCCCCGTGTGTCTATCCCTCGCGCCACCCACCCCCCGCTCATGCCCCGTGTCTCTATCCCTCCCCCCACTCATGCCCCATGTCTCTAACCCTCCTGCCGCCCAAGCCCCGTATCTCTATCCCTCCCACCGCCCACCCCCCACTCATGCCCCGTGTCTCTATCCCACCCACTGCCCACCCCCGCTCATGCCCCATGTGTCTCTTCCCTCCCCATCCCCCGACCCCCCGCTCATGCCCCGTGTGTCTATCCCTCCCGCCGCCCATCCGCCGCTCCTGCCCCGTGTGTCTATTCCTCGCGCCCACCCCCGCTCATGCCCCGTGTCTCTACGCCTCCCGCCGCCCACCCCCCGCTCATGCCCCATGTCTGTATCCCTCCTGCCGGCCACCCCCCGCTCATGCCCGTGTCTCTATCCTTCTCGCCGCCCACCCCCCCGCTCATGCCCTGTGTCTCTATCCCTCCCGCCGCCCACCCCTCGCTCATGCCCCGTGTGTCTATCCCTCCCGCCGCCCACCCCCCGCTCATGCCCCATGTGTCTATCCCTCCCGCCGCCCCCCGTTCATGCCCGGTGTCTCTATCCCTCCCCCCCGCTCATAATCTGTGTCTCTATCCCTCCCGCCGCCCACGCCCCGTGTCTCTATCCCTCCCGCTGCCCATCCCCCATGTCTCTATCCCTCCCGCCGCCCACCCCTGCTCATGCCCCGTGTCTCTATCCCTCCCGCCGCCACCCCCGCTCATGCTCCGTGTCTCTATCCCTCCCGCCGCCCACGCCCTCTCATGCCCCGTGTCTCCATCCCTCCCGCCGCCCACCCGCCGCTCATGCCCCATGTGTCTATTCCTCCCGCCCACCACCGCTCATGCCCCATGTGTCTATCCCTCCCCCCACTCATGCCCCATGTCTCTATGCCTCCCGCCGCCCACCTCCCCGCTCATGCCCCGTGTCTCTATCCCTCTCGCCGCCCACCCTCCGCTCATGCCCCGTGTGTCTATTCCTCCTGCCCACACCCCGCTCATGCCCCGTGTGTCTATCTCCCTCCCCCCGCTCATGCCCCGTGTCTCTATGCCTCCCGCCACCCACCCCCCGCTCATGCCCCGTGTCTCTATCCCTCCCGCCGCCCACTCACCGCTCATGCCCCGTGTCTCTATCCCTCCCCCACTCATGCCCCATGTCTCTAACCCTCCTGCCGCCCAAGCCCCGTATCTCTATCCCACCCACTGCCCACCCCCCGCTCATGCCCCATGTGTCTCTTCCCTCCCCATCCCCCAACCACCTGCTCATGCCCCGTGTGTCTATGCCTCCCGCTGCCCACCCGCCGCTCATGCCCCGTGTGTCTATTCCTCCCGCCCACCCCCCACTCATGCCAAGTGTGTCTATCCCTCCCCCGCTCATGCCCCGTGTCTCTATGCCTCCCGCCGCCCACCCCCGCTCATGCCCTGTATCTCTATCCCTCCTGCCGCCCACCCCCCACTCATGCCCCGTGTCTCTATCCCTCCCGCCGCCCACCCCCCGCTCATGCCCCGTGTGTCTATCCCTCCCACCACCCCCACCCCCCGCTCATACCCCATGTGTCTATACCTCCCGCCGCCCACCCCTCGCTCATGCCCCGTGTGTCTATCCCTCCTGCCTCCCACCCCCCGCTCATGCCCCGTGTGTCTATCCCTCCCGCCGCCCACTCCCCGTTCATGCCCGGTGTCTCTATCCCTCCCCCCACTCATGCCCCATGTCTCTATCCCTCAAGCCACCCACCCCCCGCTCATGCCCCGTGTGTCTATCCCTCCTGCCCCCAACCCCCCGCTCATGCCCCGTGTGTCTATCCCTCCCGCCGCCCACCCGCCGCTCATGCCCCGTGTGTCTATCCCTCCCCTGCTCATGCCCTGTGTCTCTATGCCTCCCGCCGCCCACCCCTGCTCATGCCCCATGTCTCTATCCCTCAAGCCACCCACCCCCCGCTCATGCCCCGTGTGTCTATCCCTCCTGCCTCCCACCCCCCGCTCATGCCCCGTGTGTCTATCCCTCCCGCCGCCCACTCCCCGCTCATGCCCCGTGTCTCTATGCCTCCCCCCACTCATGCCCCGTGTCTCTAACCCTCCTGCCGCCCAAGCCCCGTATCTCTATCCCACCCACCGCCCACCCCTGCTCATGCCCCATGTGTCTCTTCCCTCCCCATCCCCCAACCCCCCGCTCATGCCCCGTGTGTCTATCCCTCCCGCCGCCCACCCACCGCTCATGCCCCGTGTGTCTATTCCTCGCGCCCACCCCCCGCTCATGCCCTGTGTCTCTATCCCTCCCCCCGCTCATGCCCGGTGTCTTTAACCCTCCCGCCGCCCACACGCCATATCTCTATCCCTCCCACCGCCCACCCCCCGCTCATGCCCCATGTCTCTATCCCTCCCGCCGCCCACCCCCCGCTCATGCCCCATGTGTCTCTTCCCTCCACATCCCCCAACCCCCCGCTCATGCCCCGTGTGTCTATCCCTCCCGCCGCCCACCCGCCGCTCATGCCCCGTGTGTCTATTCCTCGTGCCCACCCCCGCTCATGCCCCGTATCTCTATCCCTCCCCCCGCTCATGCCCTGTGTCTCTAACCCTCCCGCCGCCCACACGCCATATCTCTATCCCTCCCACCGCCCACCCCCCGCTCATGCCCGATGTCTGTATCCCTCCTGCCGCCCACCCCCCGCTCATGCCCCGTGTCTCTATCCCTCCCACCGCCCACCCCCGCTCATGCCCCGTGTGTCTATCCCTCCCGCCGTCCACCCCCGCTCATGCCCCATGTGTCTATCCCTCCCGCCGCCCACCCCCCGTTCATGCCCAGTGTCTCTATCCCTCCCCCCGCTCATAATCTGTGTCTCTATCCCTCCCGCCGCCCACGCCCCATGTCTCTATCCCTCCCGCTGCCCATTCCCCGTGTCTCTATCCCTCCCGCCGCCCACCCCCGCTCATGCTCCGTGTCTCTATCCCTCCCGCCGCCCACGCCCTCTCATGCCCCGTGTCTCTATCCCTCCAGCCGCCCACCCGCCGCTCATGCCCTGTGTGTCTATTCCTCCCGCCCACCCCCGCTCATGCCCCGGGTGTCTATCCCTCCCCCCGCTCATGCCCCGTGTCTCTATGCCTCCCGCCACCCACCCCCCGTTCATGCCCAGTGTCTCTATCCCTCCCCCCGCTCATAATCTGTGTCTCTATCCCTCCCGCCGCCCACGCCCCATGTCTCTATCCCTCCCGCTGCCCATTCCCCGTGTCTCTATCCCTCCCGCCGCCCACCCCCGCTCATGCCCCGTGTCTCTATGCCTCCCGCCACCCACCCCCCGCTCTTGCCCCGTGTCTCTATCCCTCCCACCACCCACCCCCCGCTCATGCCCCGTGTGTCTATCCCTCCCGTAGCCCACCCCCCGCTCAAGCCCCGTGTGTCTATCCCTCCCGACGCCCACCCCCGCTCATGCCCCGTGTGTCTATCCCTCCCGCCACCCACCTCCCGCTCATGCCCCGTGTGTCTATCCCTCGCGCCACCCACCCCCCGCTCATGCCCCGTGTCTCTATCCCTCCCCCCACTCATGCCCCATGTCTCTAACCCTCCTGCCGCCCAAGCCCCGTATCTCTATCCCTCCCACCGCCCACCCCCCGCTCATGCCCCGTGTCTCTATCCCACCCACTGCCCACCCCCGCTCATGCCCCATGTGTCTCTTCCCTCCCCATCCCCCGACCCCCCGCTCATGCCCTGTGTGTCTATCCCTCCCGCCGCCCATCCGCCGCTCATGCCCCGTGTGTCTATTCCTCGCGCCCACCCCCGCTCATGCCCCGTGTCTCTACGCCTCCCGCCGCCCACCCCCCGCTCATGCCCCATGTCTGTATCCCTCCTGCCGGCCACCCCCCGCTCATGCCCGTGTCTCTATCTCTCTCGCCGCCCACCCCCCCGCTCATGCCCTGTGTCTCTATCCCTCCCGCCGCCCACCCCTCGCTCATGCCCCATGTCTGTATCCCTCCTGCCGCCCACCCCCCGCTCATGCCCCGTGTCTCTATCCCTCCCACCGCCCACCCCCCGCTCATGCCCCGTGTGTCTATCCCTCCCGCCGTCCACCCCCCGCTCATGCCCCATGTGTCTATCCCTCCCGCCGCCCACCCCCCGTTCATGCCCGGTGTCTCTATCCCTCCCCCCGCTCATAATCTGTGTCTCTATCCCTCCCGCCGCCCACGCCCCATGTCTCTATCCCTCCCGCTGCCCATTCCCCGTGTCTCTATCCCTCCCGCCGCCCACCCCCGCTCATGCTCTGTGTCTCTATCCCTCCCGCCGCCCACGCCCTCTCATGCCCCGTGTCTCTATCCCTCCAGCCGCCCACCCGCCGCTCATGCCCTGTGTGTCTATTCCTCCCGCCCACCCCCGCTCATGCCCCGGGTGTCTATCCCTCCCCCCGCTCATGCCCCGTGTCTCTATGCCTCCCGCCACCCACCCCCCGCTCTTGCCCCGTGTCTCTATCCCTCCCACCACCCACCCCCCGCTCATGCCCCGTGTGTCTATCCCTCCGGCAGCCCGCCCCCCGCTCAAGCCCCGTGTGTCTATCCCTCCCGACGCCCACCCCCGCTCATGCCCTGTGTGTTTATCCCTCCCGCCACCCACCTCCCGCTCATGCCCCGTGTGTCTATCCCTCGCGCCACCCACCCCCCGCTCATGCCCCGTGTCTCTATCCCTCCCCCCACTCATGCCCCATGTCTCTAACCCTCCTGCCGCCCAAGCCCCGTATCTCTATCCCTCCCACCGCCCACCCCCCGCTCATGCCCCGTGTCTCTATCCCACCCACTGCCCACCCCCGCTCATGCCCCATGTGTCTCTTCCCTCCCCATCCCCCGACCCCCCGCTCATGCCCCGTGTGTCTATCCCTCCCGCCGCCCATCCGCCGCTCATGCCCCGTGTGTCTATTCCTCGCGCCCACCCCCGCTCATGCCCCGTGTCTCTACGCCTCCCGCCGCCCACCCCCCGCTCATGCCCCATGTCTGTATCCCTCCTGCCGGCCACCCCCCGCTCATGCCTGTGTCTCTATCCCTCTCGCCGCCCACCCCCCCGCTCATGCCCTGTGTCTCTATCCCTCCCGCCGCCCACCCCTCGCTCATGCCCCATGTCTGTATCCCTCCTGCCGGCCACCCCCCGCTCATGCCCCATGTCTGTATCCCTCCTGCCGGCCGCCCCCCGTTCATGCCCGGTGTCTCTATCCCTCCCCCCGGCTCATAATCTGTGTCTCTATCCCTCCCGCCGCCCACGCCCCGTGTCTCTATCCCTCCCGCTGCCCATCCCCCATGTCTCTATCCCTCCCGCCGCCCACCCCTGCTCATGCCCCGTGTCTCTATCCCTCCCGCCGCCACCCCCGCTCATGCTCCGTGTCTCTATCCCTCCCGCTGCCCACGCCCTCTCATGCCCCGTGTCTCCATCCCTCCCGCCGCCCACCCGCCGCTCATGCCCCATGTGTCTATTCCTCCCACCCACCCCCGCTCATGCCCCATGTGTCTATCCCTCCCCCCACTCATGCCCCATGTCTCTATGCCTCCCGCCGCCCACCTCCCCGCTCATGCCCCGTGTCTCTATCCTTCTCGCCGCCCACCCTCCGCTCATGCCCCGTGTGTCTATTCCTCCTGCCCACACCCCGCTCATGCCCCGTGTGTCTATCTCCCTCCCACCGCTCATGCCCCGTGTCTCTATGCCTCCCGCCACCCACCCCCCGCTCATGCCCCGTGTCTCTATCCCTCCCGCCGCCCACTCACCGCTCATGCCCCGTGTCTCTATCCCTCCCCCACTCATGCCCCATGTCTCTAACCCTCCTGCCGCCCAAGCCCCGTATCTCTATTCCACCCACTGCCCACCCCCCGCTCATGCCCCATGTGTCTCTTCCCTCCCCATCCCCCAACCACCCGCTCATGCCCCGTGTGTCTATGCCTCCCGCCGCCCACCCGCCGCTCATGCCCCGTGTGTCTATTCCTCCCGCCCACCCCCCACTCATGCCAAGTGTGTCTATCCCTCCCCCGCTCATGCCCCGTGTCTCTATGCCTCCCGCCGCCCACCCCCGCTCATGCCCTGTATCTCTATCCCTCCTGCCGCCCACCCCCCACTCATGCCCCGTGTCTCTATCCCTCCCGCCGCCCACCCCCCGCTCATGCCCCATGTGTCTATTCCTCCCGCCCACCCCGCGCTCATGCCCCGTGTGTCTATCCCTCCCCCGCTCATGCCCCGTGTCTCTATGCCTCCCGCCGCCAACCCCCGCTCATGCCCCATGTCTGTATCCCTCCTGCCGCCCACCCCCCGCTCATGCCTGTGTCTCTATCCCTCCCACCACCCACCCCCCGCTCATGCCCCGTGTGTCTATCCCTCCCGCCGCCCACCCCCCGCTCATGCCCCATGTGTCTATCCCTCCCGCCGCCCACCCCCGTTCATGCCCGGTGTCTCTATCCCTCCCCCCGCTCATAATCTGTGTCTCTATCCCTCCCGCCGCCCACGCCCCATGTCTCTATCCCTCCCGCTGCCCATTCCCCGTGTCTCTATCCCTCCCGCCGCCCACCCCCGCTCATGCTCCGTGTCTCTATCCCTCCCGCCGCCCACGCCCTCTCATGCCCCGTGTCTCTATCCCTCCAGCCGCCCACCCGCCGCTCATGCCCTGTGTGTCTATTCCTCCCGCCCACCCCCGCTCATGCCCCGTGTGTCTATCCCTCCCCCCGCTCATGCCCCGTGTCTCTATGCCTCCCGCCACCCACCCCCCGCTCTTGCCCAGTGTCTCTATCCCTCCCACCACCCACCCCCCGCTCATGCCCCGTGTGTCTATCCCTCCCGCAGCCCACCCCCCGCTCAAGCCCCGTGTGTCTATCCCTCCCGACGCCCACCCCCGCTCATGCCCCGTGTGTCTATCCCTCCCGCCACCCACCTCCCGCTCATGCCCCGTGTGTCTATCCCTCGCGCCACCCACCCCCCGCTCATGCCCCGTGTCTCTATCCCTCCCCCCACTCATGCCCCATGTCTCTAACCCTCCTGCCGCCCAAGCCCCGTATCTCTATCCCTCCCACCGCCCACCCCCCGCTCATGCCCCGTGTCTCTATCCCACCCACTGCCCACCCCCGCTCATGCCCCATGTGTCTCTTCCCTCCCCATCCCCCGACCCCCCGCTCATGCCCCGTGTGTCTATCCCTCCCGCCGCCCATCCGCCGCTCATGCCCCGTGTGTCTATTCCTCGCGCCCACCCCCGCTCATGCCCCGTGTCTCTACGCCTCCCGCCGCCCACCCCCCGCTCATGCCCCATGTCTGTATCCCTCCTGCCGGCCACCCCCCGCTCATGCCCGTGTCTCTATCCCTCTCGCCGCCCACCCCCCCGCTCATGCCCTGTGTCTCTATCCCTCCCGCCGCCCACCCCTCGCTCATGCCCCGTGTGTCTATCCCTCCCGCCGCCCACCCCCCGCTCATGCCCCATGTGTCTATCCCTCCCGCCGCCCCCCCGTTCATGCCCGGTGTCTCTATCCCTCCCCCCCGCTCATAATCTGTGTCTCTATCCCTCCCGCTGCCCACGCCCCGTGTCTCTATCCCTCCCGCTGCCCATCCCCCATGTCTCTATCCCTCCCGCCGCCCACCCCTGCTCATGCCCCGTGTCTCTATCCCTCCCGCCGCCACCCCCGCTCATGCTCCGTGTCTCTATCCCTCCCGCCGCCCACGCCCTCTCATGCCCCGTGTCTCCATCCCTCCCGCTGCCCACCCGCCGCTCATGCCCCATGTGTCTATTCCTCCCGCCCACCCCCGCTCATGCCCCATGTGTCTATCCCTCCCCCCACTCATGCCCCATGTCTCTATGCCTCCCGCCGCCCACCTCCCCGCTCATGCCCCGTGTCTCTATCCCTCTCGCCGCCCACCCTCCGCTCATGCCCGATGTGTCTATTCCTCCTGCCCACACCCCGCTCATGCCCCGTGTGTCTATCTCCCTCCCCCCGCTCATGCCCCGTGTCTCTATGCCTCCCGCCACCCACCCCCCGCTCATGCCCCGTGTCTCTATCCCTCCCGCCGCCCACTCACCGCTCATGCCCCGTGTCTCTATCCCTCCCCCACTCATGCCCCATGTCTCTAACCCTCCTGCCGCCCATGCCCCGTATCTCTATCCCACCCACTGCCCACCCCCCGCTCATGCCCCATGTGTCTCTTCCCTCCCCATCCCCCAACCACCCGCTCATGCCCGGTGTGTCTATGCCTCCCGCCGCCCACCCGCCGCTCATGCCCCGTGTGTCTATTCCTCCCGCCCACCCCCCACTCATGCCAAGTGTGTCTATCCCTCCCCCGCTCATGCCCCGTGTCTCTATGCCTCCCGCCGCCCACCCCCGCTCATGCCCTGTATCTCTATCCCTCCTGCCGCCCACCCCCCACTCATGCCCCGTGTCTCTATCCCTCCCGCCGCCCACCCCCCGCTCATGCCCCGTGTGTCTATTCCTCCCGCCCACCCGCCGCTCATGCCCTGTGTGTCTATTCCTCCCGCCCACCCCCGCTCATGCCCCGTGTGTCTATCCCTCCCCCCGCTCATGCCCCGTGTCTCTATGCCTCCCGCCACCCACCCCCTGCTCTTGCCCCGTGTCTCTATCCCTCCCACCACCCACCCCCCGCTCATGCCCCGTGTGTCTATCCCTCCCGCAGCCCACCCCCCGCTCAAGCCCCGTGTGTCTATCCCTCCCGACGCCCACCCCCGCTCATGCCCCGTGTGTCTATCCCTCCCGCCACCCACCTCCCGCTCATGCCCCGTGTGTCTATCCCTCGCGCCACCCACCCCCCGCTCATGCTCTGTGTCTCTATCCCTCCCCCCACTCATGCCCCATGTCTCTAACCCTCCTGCCGCCCAAGCCCCGTATCTCTATCCCTCCCACCGCCCACCCCCCGCTCATGCCCCGTGTCTCTATCCCACCCACTGCCCACCCCCGCTCATGCCCCATGTGTCTCTTCCCTCCCCATCCCCCGACCCCCCGCTCATGCCCTGTGTGTCTATCCCTCCCGCCGCCCATCCGCCGCTCATGCCCCGTGTGTCTATTCCTCGCGCCCACCCCCGCTCATGTCCCGTGTCTCTACGCCTCCCGCCGCCCACCCCCCGCTCATGCCCCATGTCTGTATCCCTCCTGCTGCCACCCCCCGCTCATGCCCGTGTCTCTATCCCTCTCGCCGCCCACCCCCCCGCTCATGCCCTGTGTCTCTATCCCTCCCGCCGCCCACCCCTCGCTCATGCCCCGTGTGTCTATCCCTCCCGCCGCCCACCCCCCGCTCATGCCCCATGTGTCTATCCCTCCCGCCGCCCCCCGTTCATGCCCGGTGTCTCTATCCCTCCCCCCCGCTCATAATCTGTGTCTCTATCCCTCCCGCCGCCCACGCCCCGTGTCTCTATCCCTCCCGCTGCCCATCCCCCATGTCTCTATCCCTCCCGCCGCCCACCCCTGCTCATGCCCCGTGTCTCTATCCCTCCCGCCGCCACCCCCGCTCATGCTCCGTGTCTCTATCCCTCCCGCCGCCCACGCCCTCTCATGCCCCGTGTCTCCATCCCTCCCGCCGCCCACCCGCCGCTCATGCCCCATGTGTCTATTCCTCCCGCCCACCCCCGCTCATGCCCCATGTGTCTATCCCTCCCCCCACTCATGCCCCATGTCTCTATGCCTCCCGCCGCCCACCTCCCCGCTCATGCCCCGTGTCTCTATCCCTCTCGCCGCCCACCCTCCGCTCATGCCCCGTGTGTCTATTCCTCCTGCCCACACCCCGCTCATGCCCCGTGTGTCTATCTCCCTCCCCCCGCTCATGCCCCGTGTCTCTATGCCTCCCGCCACCCACCCCCCGCTCATGCCCCGTGTCTCTATCCCTCCCGCCGCCCACTCACCGCTCATGCCCCGTGTCTCTATCCCTCCCCCACTCATGCCCCATGTCTCTAACCCTCCTGCCGCCCAAGCCCCGTATCTCTATCCCACCCACTGCCCACCCCCCGCTCATGCCCCATGTGTCTCTTCCCTCCCCATCCCCCAACCACCCGCTCATGCCCCGTGTGTCTATGCCTCCCGCCGCCCACCCGCCGCTCATGCCCCGTGTGTCTATTCCTCCCGCCCACCCCCCACTCATGCCAAGTGTGTCTATCCCTCCCCCGCTCATGCCCCGTGTCTCTATGCCTCCCGCCGCCCACCCCCGCTCATGCCCTGTATCTCTATCCCTCCTGCCGCCCACCACCCACTCATGCCCCGTGTCTCTATCCCTCCCGCCGCCCACCCCCTGCTCATGCCCCGTGTGTCTATTCCTCCCGCCCACCCCCCGCTCATGCCCCGTGTGTCTATCCCTCCCCCGCTCATGCCCCGTGTCTCTATGCCTCCCGCCGCCAACCCCCGCTCATGCCCCATGTCTGTATCCCTCCTGCCGCCCACCCCCCGCTCATGCCTGTGTCTCTATCCCTCCCACCGCCCACCCCCCGCTCATGCCCCGTGTGTCTATCCCTCCCGCCGCCCACCCCCCGCTCATGCCCCATGTGTCTATCCCTCCCGCCGCCCACCCCCCGTTCATGCCCGGTGTCTCTATCCCTCCCCCCGCTCATAATCTGTGTCTCTATCCCTCCCGCTGCCCACGCCCCATGTCTCTATCCCTCCCGCTGCCCATTCCCCGTGTCTCTATCCCTCCCGCCGCCCACCCCCGCTCATGCTCCGTGTCTCTATCCCTCCCGCCGCCCACGCCCTCTCATGCCCCGTGTCTCTATCCCTCCAGCCGCCCACCCGCCGCTCATGCCCTGTGTGTCTATTCCTCCCGCCCACCCCCGCTCATGCCCCGTGTGTCTATCCCTCCCCCCGCTCATGCCCCATGTCTCTATGCCTCCCGCCACCCACCCCCCGCTCTTGCCCCGTGTCTCTATCCCTCCCACCACCCACCCCCCGCTCATGCCCCGTGTGTCTATCCCTCCCGCAGCCCACCCCCCGCTCAAGCCCCGTGTGTCTATCCCTCCCGCCACCCACCTCCCGCTCATGCCCCGTGTGTCTATCCCTCGCGCCACCCACCCCCCGCTCATGCCCCGTGTCTCTATCCCTCCCCCCACTCATGCCCCATGTCTCTAACCCTCCTGCCGCCCAAGCCCCGTATCTCTATCCCTCCCACCGCCCGCCCCCCGCTCATGCCCCGTGTCTCTATCCCACCCACTGCCCACCCCCGCTCATGCCCCGTGTGTCTATCCCTCCCGCCGCCCATCCGCCGCTCATGCCCCGTGTGTCTATTCCTCGCGCCCACCCCCGCACATGCCCCGTGTCTCTACGCCTCCCGCCGCCCACCCCCCGCTCATGTCCCATGTCTGTATCCCTCCTGCCGGCCACCCCCCGCTCATGCCCGTGTCTCTATCCCTCTCGTCGCCCACCCCCCCGCTCATGCCCTGTGTCTCTATCCCTCCCGCCGCCCACCCCTCGCTCATGCCCCGTGTGTCTATCCCTCCCGCCGCCCACCCCCCGCTCATGCCCCATATGTCTATCCCTCCCGCCGCCCCCCCGTTCATGCCCGGTGTCTCTATCCCTCCCCCCCGCTCATAATCTGTGTCTCTATCCCTCCCGCCGCCCACGCCCCGTGTCTCTATCCCTCCCGCTGCCCATCCCCATGTCTCTATCCCTCCCGCCGCCCACCCCTGCTCATGCCCCGTGTCTCTATCCCTCCCGCCGCCACCCCCGCTCATGCCCCGTGTCTCCATCCCTCCCGCCGCCCACCCGCCGCTCATGCCCCATGTGTCTATTCCTCCCGCCCACCCCCGCTCATGCCCCATGTGTCTATCCCTCCCCCCACTCATGCCCCATGTCTCTATGCCTCCCGCCGCCCACCTCCCCGCTCATGCCCCGTGTCTCTATCCCTCTCGCCGCCCACCCTCCGCTCATGCCCCGTGTGTCTATTCCTCCTGCCCACACCCCGCTCATGCTCCGTGTGTCTATCTCCCTCCCCCCGCTCATGCCCCGTGTCTCTATGCCTCCCGCCACCCACCCCCCGCTCATGCCCCGTGTCTCTATCCCTCCCGCCGCCCACTCACCGCTCATGCCCCGTGTCTCTATCCCTCCCCCACTCATGCCCCATGTCTCTAACCCTCCTGCCACCCATGCCCCGTATCTCTATCCCTCCCGCCACCCACCTCCCGCTCATGCCCCGTGTGTCTATCCCTCGCGCCACCCACCCCCCGCTCATGCCCCGTGTCTCTATCCCTCCCCCCACTCATGCCCCATGTCTCTAACCCTCCTGCCGCCCAAGCCCCGTATCTCTATCCCTCCCACCGCCCGCCCCCCGCTCATGCCCCGTGTCTCTATCCCACCCACTGCCCACCCCCGCTCATGCCCCGTGTGTCTATCCCTCCCGCCGCCCATCCGCCGCTCATGCCCCGTGTGTCTATTCCTCGCGCCCACCCCCGCACATGCCCCGTGTCTCTACGCCTCCCGCCGCCCACCCCCCGCTCATGTCCCATGTCTGTATCCCTCCTGCCGGCCACCCCCCGCTCATGCCCGTGTCTCTATCCCTCTCGTCGCCCACCCCCCCGCTCATGCCCTGTGTCTCTATCCCTCCCGCCGCCCACCCCTCGCTCATGCCCCGTGTGTCTATCCCTCCCGCCGCCCACCCCCCGCTCATGCCCCATATGTCTATCCCTCCCGCCGCCCCCCCGTTCATGCCCGGTGTCTCTATCCCTCCCCCCCGCTCATAATCTGTGTCTCTATCCCTCCCGCCGCCCACGCCCCGTGTCTCTATCCCTCCCGCTGCCCATCCCCATGTCTCTATCCCTCCCGCCGCCCACCCCTGCTCATGCCCCGTGTCTCTATCCCTCCCGCCGCCACCCCCGCTCATGCCCCGTGTCTCCATCCCTCCCGCCGCCCACCCGCCGCTCATGCCCCATGTGTCTATTCCTCCCGCCCACCCCCGCTCATGCCCCATGTGTCTATCCCTCCCCCCACTCATGCCCCATGTCTCTATGCCTCCCGCCGCCCACCTCCCCGCTCATGCCCCGTGTCTCTATCCCTCTCGCCGCCCACCCTCCGCTCATGCCCCGTGTGTCTATTCCTCCTGCCCACACCCCGCTCATGCTCCGTGTGTCTATCTCCCTCCCCCCGCTCATGCCCCGTGTCTCTATGCCTCCCGCCACCCACCCCCCGCTCATGCCCCGTGTCTCTATCCCTCCCGCCGCCCACTCACCGCTCATGCCCCGTGTCTCTATCCCTCCCCCACTCATGCCCCATGTCTCTAACCCTCCTGCCACCCATGCCCCGTATCTCTATCCCACCCACTGCCCACCCCCCGCTCATGCCCCATGTGTCTCTTCCCTCCCCATCCCCCAACCACCCGCTCATGCCCCGTGTGTCTATGCCTCCCGCCGCCCACCCGCCGCTCATGCCCCGTGTGTCTATTCCTCCCGCCCACCCCCCACTCATGCCAAGTGTGTCTATCCCTCCCCCGCTCATGCCCCGTGTCTCTATGCCTTCCGCCGCCCACCCCCGCTCATGCCCTGTATCTCTATCCCTCCTGCCGCCCACCCCCCACTCATGCCCCGTGTCTCTATCCCTCCCGCCGCCCACCCCCCGCTCATGCCCCGTGTGTCTATTCCTCCCGCCCACCCCCCGCTCATGCCCCGTGTGTCTATCCCTCCCCCGCTCATGCCCCGTGTCTCTATGCCTCCCGCCGCCAACCCCCGCTCATGCCCCATGTCTGTATCCCTCCTGCCGCCCACCCCCCGCTCATGCCTGTGTCTCTATCCCTCTCGCCGCCCACCCCCCCGCTCATGCCCCGTGTCTCTATCCCTCCCACCGCCCACTCCCCGCTCATGCCCCGTGTGTCTATCCCTCCCGCTGCCCACCCCCCGCTCATGCCCCATATGTCTATCCCTCCCGCCGCCCACCCCCCGTTCATGCCCGGTGTCTCTATCCCTCCCCCCGCTCATAATCTGTGTCTCTATCCCTCCCGCCGCCCACGCCCCATGTCTCTATCCCTCCAGCTGCCCATCTCCCGTGTCTCTTTCCCTCCCGCCGCCCACCCCTGCTCATGCCCCGTGTCTCTATCCCTCCCGCCGCCACCCCCGCTCATGCTCCGTGTCTCTATCCCTCCCGCCGCCCACGCCCTCTCATGCCCCGTGTCTCTATCCCTCCCGCCGCCCACCCGCCGCTCATGCCCTGTGTGTCTATTCCTCCCGCCCACCCCAGCTCATGCCCCGTGTGTCTATCCCTCCCGTGTGTCTATCCCTCCCGCCGCCCATCCGCCGCTCATGCCCCGTGTGTCTATTCCTCGCGCCCACCCCCGCACATGCCCCGTGTCTCTACGCCTCCCGCCGCCCACCCCCCGCTCATGTCCCATGTCTGTATCCCTCCTGCCGGCCACCCCCCGCTCATGCCCGTGTCTCTATCCCTCTCGTCGCCCACCCCCCCGCTCATGCCCTGTGTCTCTATCCCTCCCGCCGCCCACCCCTCGCTCATGCCCCGTGTGTCTATCCCTCCCGCCGCCCACCCCCCGCTCATGCCCCATGTGTCTATCCCTCCCGCCGCCCCCCCGTTCATGCCCGGTGTCTCTATCCCTCCCCCCCGCTCATAATCTGTGTCTCTATCCCTCCCGCCGCCCACGCCCCGTGTCTCTATCCCTCCCGCTGCCCATCCCCATGTCTCTATCCCTCCCGCCGCCCACCCCTGCTCATGCCCCGTGTCTCTATCCCTCCCGCCGCCACCCCCGCTCATGCCCCGTGTCTCCATCCCTCCCGCCGCCCACCCGCCGCTCATGCCCCATGTGTCTATTCCTCCCGCCCACCCCCGCTCATGCCCCATGTGTCTATCCCTCCCCCCACTCATGCCCCATGTCTCTATGCCTCCCGCCGCCCACCTCCCCGCTCATGCCCCGTGTCTCTATCCCTCTCGCCGCCCACCCTCCGCTCATGCCCCGTGTGTCTATTCCTCCTGCCCACACCCCGCTCATGCCCCGTGTGTCTATCTCCCTCCCCCGCTCATGCCCCGTGTCTCTATGCCTCCCGCCACCCACCCCCCGCTCATGCCCCGTGTCTCTATCCCTCCCGCCGCCCACTCACCGCTCATGCCCCGTGTCTCTATCCCTCCCCCACTCATGCCCCATGTCTCTAACCCTCCTGCCACCCATGCCCCGTATCTCTATCCCACCCACTGCCCACCCCCCGCTCATGCCCCATGTGTCTCTTCCCTCCCCATCCCCCAACCACCCGCTCATGCCCCGTGTGTCTATGCCTCCCGCCGCCCACCCGCCGCTCATGCCCCGTGTGTCTATTCCTCCCGCCCACCCCCCACTCATGCCAAGTGTGTCTATCCCTCCCCCGCTCATGCCCCGTGTCTCTATGCCTTCCGCCGCCCACCCCCGCTCATGCCCTGTATCTCTATCCCTCCTGCCGCCCACCCCCCACTCATGCCCCGTGTCTCTATCCCTCCCGCCGCCCACCCCCCGCTCATGCCCCGTGTGTCTATTCCTCCCGCCCACCCCCCGCTCATGCCCCGTGTGTCTATCCCTCCCCCGCTCATGCCCCGTGTCTCTATGCCTCCCGCCGCCAACCCCCGCTCATGCCCCATGTCTGTATCCCTCCTGCCGCCCACCCCCCGCTCATGCCTGTGTCTCTATCCCTCTCGCCGCCCACCCCCCCGCCCATGCCCCGTGTCTCTATCCCTCCCACCGCCCACTCCCCGCTCATGCCCCGTGTGTCTATCCCTCCCGCTGCCCACCCCCCGCTCATGCCCCATATGTCTATCCCTCCCGCCGCCCACCCCCCGTTCATGCCCGGTGGCTCTATCCCTCCCCCCGCTCATAATCTGTGTCTCTATCCCTCCCGCCGCCCACGCCCCATGTCTCTATCCCTCCAGCTGCCCATCTCCCGTGTCTCTTTCCCTCCCGCCGCCCACCCCTGCTCATGCCCCGTGTCTCTATCCCTCCCGCCGCCACCCCCGCTCATGCTCCGTGTCTCTATCCCTCCCGCCGCCCACGCCCTCTCATGCCCCGTGTCTCTATCCCTCCCGCCGCCCACCCGCCGCTCATGCCCTGTGTGTCTATTCCTCCCGCCCACCCCAGCTCATGCCCCGTGTGTCTATCCCTCCCCCGCTCATGCCCCGTGTCTCTATGCCTCCCGCCACCCACCCCCCGCTCATGCCCCGTGTCTATATCCCTCCCGCCACCCACCCTCCGCTCATGCCCCGTGTGTCTATCCCTCCCGCAGCCCACCCCCCGCTCATGCCCCGTGTGTCTATCACTCCTGACGCCCACCCCCGCTCATGCCCCGTGTGTCTATCCCTCCCACCACCCACCTCCTGCTCATGCCCCGTGTGTCTATCCCTTGCGCCGCCCACCCCCCGCTCATGCCCCGTGTCTCTATCCCTCCCCCCGCTCATGCCCCATGTCTCTAACCCTCCTGCCGCCCATGCCCCGTATCTCTATCCCTCCCACCGCCCACCCCCCGCTCATGCCCCATGTTTCTATCCCAACCACCGCCCACACCCGCTCATGCCCCATGTGTCTCTTCCCTCCCATTCCCCGACCCCCGCTCATGCCCCGTGTGTCTATCCCTCCCGCCGCCCACCCGCCGCTCATGCCCCGTGTGTCTATTCCTCGCGCCCACCCCCGCTCATGCCCCATGTCTCTATCCCTCCCGCCGCCCACGCCCTCTCATGCCCCGTGTCTCTATCCCTCCCGCCGCCCACCCGCCGCTCATGCCCCATGTGTCTATTCCTCCCGCCCACCCCCGCTCATGCCCCATGTGTCTATCCCTCTCGCTGCCCACCCGCCGCTCATGCCCCGTGTGTCTATTCCTCCCGCCCACCCCCCGCTCATGCCCCGTGTCTCTATCTCCCTCCCCCCGCTCATGCCCCGTGTCTCTATGCCTCCCGCCACCCACCCCCCGCTCATGCCCCGTGTCTCTATCCCTCAAGCCACCCACCCCCCGCTCATGCCCCGTGTGTCTATCCCTCCTGCCTCCCACCCCCCGCTCATGCCCCGTGTGTCTATCCCTCCCGCCGCCCACTCCCTGCTCATGCCCCGTGTCTCTATCCCTCCCCCCACTCATGCCCCATGTCTCTAACCCTCCTGCCACCCAAGCCCCGTATCTCTATCCCACCCACCGCCCACCCCCCGCTCATGCCCCGTGTCTCTATCCCACCCACCGCCCACCCGCCGCTCATGCCCCGTGTGTCGATTCCTCGCGCCCACCCCCCGCTCATGCCCCGTGTGTCTATCCCTCCCCCGCTCATGCCTCGTGTCTCTATGCCTCCCGCCGCCCACCCCGCTCATGCCCTGTGTCTCTATCCTATCTGCCGCCCACCCCCCACTCATGCCCCGTGTCTCTATCCCTCCCGCCGCCCACCCCCCGCTCATGCCCCGTGTGTCTATCCCTCCCGCCGCCCACCCCCTGCTCATGCCCCATGTGTCTATCCCTCCCGCTGCCCAACCCCGTTCATGCCCGGTGTCACTATCCCTCCCCCCGCTCATGCCCCATGTCTCTATCCCTACTGCTGCCCACACCCCGCTCATGCCCCATGTGTCTCTTCCCTCCCCCATCCCCTGACCCCCAGCTTATGTCCCGTGTGTCTATCCCTCCCGCCGCCCACCCGCCTCTCATGCCCCGTGTGTCTATTCCTGCCGCCCACCCCCCGCCCATGCCCTGTGTGTCTATCCCTCCCCCCGCTCATGCCCCTTGTCTCTATGTCTCCCGACGCCCACCCCCCACTCATGCCCCGTGTCTCTATCCCTCCCGCCGCCCACCTCCCGCTCATGCCCGTGTCTCTATCCCTCCTGCCGCCTACCCCCGCTCATGCCCCGTGTCTCTAAGACCCCCGCTCATGCCCTGTGTGTTTATCCCTTCCGCCGCCCACCCCCTGCTCATGCCCCGTGTGTCTTTTCCTCCCCCCGCTCATGCCCTGTGTCTCTATGCCTCCCGCCACCCACCCCCCGCTCATGCCCCGTGTGTCTATCCCTCCCGCCGCCCACCCCCCGCTCATGCCTCGTGTGTCTATCCCTACCGCTCATGCCCCGTGTGTCTATCCCTCCCACCCCACGCTCATGCCCCGTGTGTCTATCCATCCTGCCGCGCACCCCCCACTCATGCCCCGTGTGTCTATCCCTCCCGCCGCCCACCCCCCCGCTCATGCCCCGTGTGTCTATCCCTCCCATCGCCCACCCCCCGCTCATGCCCTGTGTGTCTATCCCTCCCGCCGCCAACCCCCCGCTCATGCCCTGTGTGTCTATCCTTCCCACCGCCCACCACCCGCTCATGCCCCATGTGTCTATCCCTCCTGCTGCCCACCCCCCGCTCATGCCCAGCGTGTCTATCCCTCCCGCCGCCCACCCCCCGCTCATACCCCGTGGTTCTATCCCTCCCCCCGCTCATGCCCCATGTGTCTAGCCCTCCCGCCGCCCACCCACCGCTCATGCCCCGTGTGTCTATCCCTCCCGCTGCCAACCCCCCCGCTCATGCCCTGTGTTTCGATCCCTCCCGCCGCCCACCCCCGCTCATGTCCCGTGTCTCTATCCCTCCCACCTCCCACCCTCCACTCATGCCCGGTGTGTCTCTCCTCTCCCCCCGCCCTCTGACCCCTCGCTCATGCCCCGTGTGTCTATCCCTCCTGCCGCCCACCCCCCGCTCATGCCCCGTGTGTCTATACCTCCCGCCGCCCACCCCCCGCTCATGCCCCGTGTGTCTATCCCTCCTGTCACCCACCCCCCGCTCATGCCCCATGTGTATATCCCTCCCGCCGCCCCCCCGTTCATGCCCGGTGTCGCTATCCCTCCCCCCGCTCATAATCTGTGTCTCCATCCCTCCCGCCGCCCACGCCCCGTGTCTCTATCCCTCCCGCTGCCCATCCCCCGTGTCTCTATCCCTCCCGCCGCCCACCCCTGCTCATGCCCCGTGTCTCTATCCCTCCCGCCGCCACCCCCGCTCATGCACCATGTCTCTATCCCTCCCGCCGCCCACGCCCTCTCATGCCCCGTATCTCTATCCCTCCCGCCGCCCACCCGCCGCTCATGCCCCATGTGTCTATTCCTCCCGCCCATGCCCCATGTGTCTATCCCTCCCCCCGCTCATGCCCCTGTCTCTATGCCTCTCGCCACCCACCTCCCTGCTCATGCCACGTGTGTCTATTCCTCCCCCCGCTCATGCCCCGTGTCTCTATGCCTCCCGCCGCCCACCCGCCGCTCATGCCCCGTGTGTCTATTCCTCCCGCCCACCCCCCGCTCATGCCCCGTGTGTCTATCTCCTTCCCCCCGCTCATGCCCCGTGTCTCTATGCCTCCCGCCGCCCACCCCCGCTCATGCCCCGTGTCTCTATCCCTCAAGCCACCCACCCCCGCTCATGCCCCGTGTGTCTATCCCTCCTGCCTCCCTCCCACCCCCCGCTCATGCCCCATGTGTCTATCCCTCCCGCCGCCCACTCCACGCTCATGCCCCGTGTCTCTATCCCTCCCCCCACTCATGCCCCATGTCTCTAACCCTCCTGCCGCCCAAGCCCTGTATCTCTATCCCACCCACCGCCCACACCCCGCTCATGCCTCATGTGTCTCTTCCCTCCCCATCCCCCAACCCCCCGCTAATGCCCCGTGTGTCTATCCCTCCCTCCGCCCACCCGCCACTCATGCCCCGTGTGTCTATTCTTCACGCCCACCCCCCGCTCATGCTTCATGTCTCTATCCCTCCCGCCGCCCACACCCTCTCATGCCCCGTATCTCTATCCCTCCCGCCGCTCATGCCCCATGTGTCTATTCCTCCCGCCCACCCCTGCTCATGCCCCATGTGTCTATCCCTCCCCCCACTCATGCCCCGTGTCTCTATGCCTCTCGCCACCCACCTCCCTGCTCATGCCCCGTGTCTCTATCCCTCTCGCCGCCCACCCGCCGCTCATGCCCCGTGTGTCTATTCCTCCCGCCCACCCCCTGCTCATGCCCTGTGTGTCTATCTCCTTCCCCCGCTCATGCCCCGTGTCTCTATGCCTCCCGCCACCCACCCCCGCTCATGCCCCGTGTCTCTATCCCTCAAGCCACCCACCCCCCGCTCATGCCCCGTGTGTCTATCCCTCCTGCCTCCCACCCCCCGCTCATGCCCTGTGTGTCTATCCCTCCCGCCGCCCACTCCCCGCTCATGCCCCGTGTCTCTATCCCTCCCCCCACTCATGCCCCATGTCTCTAACCCTCCTGCCGCCCAAGCCCCGTATCTCTATCCCACCCACCGCCCACCCCCCGCTCATGCCCCATGTGTCTCTTCCCTCCCCATCCCCCAACCCCCCACTCATGCCCCGTGTGTCTATCCCTCCCGCCGCCCACCCGCCGCTCATGCCCCGTATGTCTATTCCTCGCGCCCACCCCCCGCTCATGCCCCGTGTGTCTATCCCTCCCCCGCTCATGCCCCGTGTCTCTATGCCTCCCGCCGCCCACCCCCGCTCATGCCCCGTGTCTCTATCCCTCAAGCCACCCACCCCCGCTCATGCCCCGTGTGTCTATCCCTCCTGCCTCCCACCCCCCGCTCATGCGCTCATGCCCCATGTGTCTATCCCTCCCGCCGCTCACTCCACGCTCATGCCCCGTGTCTCTATCCCTCCCCCACTCATGCCCCGTGTCTTTAACCCTCCCGCCGCCCACACGCCATATCTCTATCCCTCCCACCGCCCAACCCCCGCTCATGCCCCATGTCTCTATCCCTCCCGCCGCCCACCCCCCTCTCATGCCCCTTGTGTCTATCCCTCCCGCCGCCCACCCGCCGCTCATGCCCCGTGTTTCTATTCCTCGTGCCCACCCCCCGCTCATGCCCCGTGTCTCTATCCCTCCCCCCGCTCATGCCCCGTGTCTCTAACCCTCCCGCCGCCCACACGCCATATCTCTATCCGTCCCACCGCCCACCCCCCGCTCATGCCCCATGTCTGTATCCCTCCTGCCGCCCACCCCCCGCTCATGCCTGTGTCTCTATCCCTCTCGCCGCCCACCCCCCCGCTCATGCCCCGTGTCTCTATCCCTCCCACCGCCCACCCCCGCTCATGCCCCGTGTTTCTATCCCTCCCGCCGCCCACCCCCCGCTCATGCCCCATGTGTCTATCCCTCCCGCCGCCCACCCCCCGTTCATGCCTGGTGTCTCTATCCCTCCCCCCGCTCATAATCTGTGTCTCTATCCCTCCCGCCGCCCACGCCCCATGTCTCTATCCCTCCCGCTGCCCATCCCCCGTGTCTCTATCCCTCCCACCGCCCACCCCTGCTCATGCCCCGTGTCTCTATCCCTCCCGTCGCCACCCCGCTCATGCTCTGTGTCTCTATCCCTCCCGCCGCCCACCCGCCGCTCATGCCCTGTGTGTCTATTCCTCCCGCCCACCCCCGCTCATGTCCCGTGTGTCTATCCCTCCCCCGCTCATGCCCCGTGTCTCTATGCCTCCCGCCACCCACCCCCCACTCATGCCCCGTGTCTCTATCCCTCCCGCCACCCAGCCCCCGCTCATGCCCTGTGTGTCTATCCCTCCCGCAGCCCACCCCCCGCTCATGCCCCGTGTGTCTATCCCTCCCGACGCCCACCCCCGCTCATGCCCCGTGTGTCTATCCCTCCCGCCACCCACCTCCCGCTCATGCCCCGTGTCTCTATCCCTCCCCCCACTCATGCCCCATGTCTCTAACCCTCCTGCCGCCCAAGCCTCGTATCTCTATCCTTCCCACCGCCCACCCCCCGCTCATGCCCCGTGTCTCTATCCCACCCACCGCCCACCCCCGCTCATGCCCCATGTGTCTCTTCCCTCCCCATCCCCCGACCCCCCGCTCATGCCCCGTGTGTCTATCCCTCCTGCCGCCCACCCGCCGCTCATGCCCCGTGTGTCTATTCCTGGCGCCCACCCCCGCTCATGCCCCGTGTCTCTATGCCTCCCGCCGCCCACCCCCCGCTCATGCCCCATGTCTGTATCCCTCCTGCCGGCCACCCCCCGCTCATGCCCGTGTCTCTATCCCTCTCGCCGCCCACCCCCCCACTCATGCCCTGTGTCTCTATCCCTCCCGCCGCCCCCCCGTTCATGCCCGGTGTCTCTATCCCTCCCCCCCGCTCATAATCTGTGTCTCTATCCCTCCCGCCGCCCACGCCCCGTGTCTCTATCCCTCCCACTGCCCATCCCCCGTGTCTCTATCCCTCCCGCCGCCCATCCCTGCTCATGCCCCGTGTCTCTATCCCTCCTGCCGCCACCCCCACTCATGCTCCGTGTCTCTATCCCTCCCGCCGCCCACGCCCTCTCATGCCCCGTGTCTCCATCCCTTCCGCCGCCCACCCGCCGCTCATGCCCCATGTGTCTATTCCTCCCGCCCACCCCCACTCATGCCCTATGTCTCTATCCCTCCCCCCACTCATGCCCCGTGTCTCTATGCCTCCCGCCGCCCACCTCCCCGCTCATGCCCCGTGTCTCTATCCCTCTCGCCGCCCACCCTCCGCTCATGCCCCGTGTGTCTATTCCTCCTGCCCACCCCCCGCTCATGCCCCGTGTGTCTATCTCCCTCCCCCGCTCATGCCCCGTGTCTCTATGCCTCCCGCCACCCACCCCCCGCTCATGCCCTGTGTCTCTATCCCTCCTCCCACTCATGCCCCATGTCTCTAACCCTCCTGCCGCCCAAGCCCCGTATCTCTATCCCACCCACCGCCCACTCCCCGTTCATGCCCCATGTGTCTCTTCCCTCCCCATCCCGCAACCCCCCGCTCATGCCCCGTGTGTCTATCCCTCCCGCCGCCCACCCGCCGCTCATGCCCCGTGTGTCTATTCCTCGCGCCCACCCCCCACTCATGCCCCGTGTGTCTATCCCTCCCCCGCTCATGCCCCGTGTCTCTATGCCTCCCGCCGCCCACCCCCGCTCATGCCCTGTGTCTCTATCCCTCCTGCCGCCCACCCCCCGCTCATGCCCCGTGTCTCTATCCCTCCCGCCGCCCACCTCCCGCTCATGCCCCGTGTGTCTATTCCTCTCGCCCACCCCCCGCTCATGCCCCGTGTGTCTATCCCTCCCCCGCTCATGCCCCGTGTCTCAATGCCTCACGCCGCCCACCCGCCGCCCACGCCCCATGTCTCTATCCCTCCCGCTGCCCATCCCCCGTGTCTCTATCCCTCCCGCCGCCCACCCCTGCTCATGCCCCATGTCTCTATCCCTCCCGCCGCCACCCCCGCTCATGCTCCGTGTCTCTATCCCTCCCGTCGCCCACGCCCTCTCATGCCCGTGTCTCTATCCCTCCCGCCGCCCACCCGCCGCTCATGCCCTGTGTGTCTATTCCTCCCGCCCACCCCCGCTAATGCCCCGTGTCTCTATGCCTCCCGCCACCCACCCCCGCTCATGCTCCGTGTCTCTATCCCTCAATCCACCCACCCCCCTCTCATGCCCCGTGTGTCTATCCCTCCCGCAGCCCACCCCCCGCTCATGCCCCGTGTGTCTATCCCTCCCGACGCCAACCCCCGCTCATGCCCCGTGTGTCTATCCCTCCCACCACCCACCTCCTGCTCATGCCCCGTGTGTCTAACCCTCGTGCCGCCCACCCCCCGCTCATGCCCCGTGTCCCTATCCCTCCCCCCGCTCATGCCCCATGTCACTAACCCTCCTGCCGCCCAAGCCCCGTATCTCTATCCCTCCCACCGCCCACCCCCGCTCATGCCCCGTGTCTCTATCCCACCCACCGCCCACCCTCGCTCATGCCCCATGTGTCTCTTCCCTCCCTATCCCCTGACCCCCTGCTCATGCCCCGTGTGTCTATCCCTACCTCCGCCCACCCGCCGCTCATGCCCCGTGTTGTCTATTCCTCGCGCCCACCCCCGCTCATGCCCCGTGTCTCTATGCCTCCCGCCGCCCACCCCCCGCTCATGCCCCATGTATTTATCCCTCCTGCTGCCCACCGCCCGCTCATGCCCGTGTCTCTATCCCTCTCGCCGCCCACCCCCCCGCTCATGCCCTGTGTCTCTATCCCTCCCGCCGCCCACCCCCCGCTCATGCCCCCTGAGTCTATCCCTCCCGCCGCCCACCCCCCGCTCATGCCCCATGTGTATATCCCTCCCGCCGCCCCCCCCCGTTCATGCCCGGTGTCTCTATCCCTCCCCCCGCTCATAATCTGTGTCTCTATCCCTCCCGCCGCCCACGCCCCGTGTCTCTATCCCTCCCACTGCCCATCCCCCGTGTCTTTATCCCTCCCACCGCCCACCCCTGCTCATGCCCCGTGTCTCTATCCCTCCCGCCGCCACCCCCGCTCATGCTCCATGTCTCTATCCCTCCCACCGCCCACGCCCTCTCATGCCCCGTGTCTCTATCCCTCCCGCCGCCCACCCGCCGCTCATGCCCCATGTGTCTATTCCTCCCACCCACCCCCGCTCATGCCCCATGTGTCTATCCCTCCCCCCGCTCATGCCCCGTGTCTCTATGCCTCCCGCCACCCACCTCCCCGCTCATGCCCCGTGTCTCTATCCCTCTCGCCGCCCATCCGCCTCTCATGCCCCGTGTGTCTATTCCTCCCGCCCACCCCCCGCTCATGCCCCGTGTCTCTATGCCTCCAGCCACCCACCCTCCGCTCATGCCCCGTGTCTCTATCCCTCAAGCCACCCACCCCCCGCTCATGCCCCGTGTGTCTATCCCTCCTGCCTCCCACCCCCCGCTCATGCCCCGTGTGTCTATCCCTCCCTCCGCCTACTCCCCGCTCATGCCCCGTGTCTCTATCCCTCCCCCCACTCATGCCCCATGTCTCTAACCCTCCTGCCGCCCAAGCCCCGTATCTCTATCCCACCCACGGCCCACCCCCCGCTCATGCCCCGTGTGTCTATCCCTCCCGCCGCCCACCCGCCGCTCATGCCCCATGTGTCTATTCCTCGCGCCCACCCCCCACTCATGCCCCGTGTGTCTATCCCTACCCCGCTCATGCCCCGTGTCTCTATGCCTCCCGCCGCCCACCCCCGCTCATGCCGTGTCTCTATCCCTCCTGCCGCCCACCCCCCGCTCATGCCCCGTGTCTCTATCCCTCCCGCCGCCCACCCCCCGCTCATGCCCCGTGTGTCTATTAATCCCGCCCACCCCCCGCTCATGCCCCGTGTGTCTATCCCTCCCCCACTCATGCCCCGTGTCTCAATGCCTCCCGTCGCCCACCCCCCGCTCATGCCCCAAGTCTGTATCCCTCCTGCCGCCCACCCCCCGCTCATGCCTGTCTCTATCCCTCTCGCCGCCCACCCCCCCGCTCATGCCCTGTGTCTCTATCCCTCCCACCGCCCACCCCCCGCTCATGCCCAGTGTGTCTATTCCTCCCGCCGCCCACCCCCCGCTCATGCCCCATGTGTCTATCCCTCCTGCCGCCCACCCCCCGTTCATGCCCAGTGTCTCTAAGCCTCCCCCCGCTCATAGGTGTCTCTATCCTTCCTGCCGCCCACGTCCCATGTCTCTATCCCTCCCGCTGCCCATCCCCCGTGTCTCTATCCCTCCCGCCGCCCACCCCTGCTCATGCCCCATGTCTCTATACCTCCCGCCGCCACCCCCGCTCATGCTCCGTGTCTCTATCCCTCCCGCCGCCCACGCCCTCTCATGCCCCGTGTCTCTATCCCTCCCGCCGCCCACCCGCCGCTCATGCACTGTGTGTCTATTCCTCACGCCCACCCCCGTTCATGCCCCGTGTGTCTATCCCTCCCCCCGCTCATGCCCCGTGTCTCTATGCCTTCCGCCACCCACCCCCGCTCATGCCCCGTGTCTCTATCCCTCCCGCCACCCACCCCCCCGCTCATGCCCCATGTGTCTATCCCTCCCGCAGCCCACCCCCCGCTCATGCCCCGTGTGTCCATCCCTCCCAACGCCCACCCCCGCTCATGCCCCGTGTCTCTATCCCTCCCGCCACCCACCCCCCCGCTCATGCCCCATGTGTCTATCCCTCGCGCCGCCCACCCCCCGCTCATGCCCCGTGTCTCTATCCCTCCCCCCGCTCATGCCCCATGTCACTAACCCTCCTGCCGCCCAAGGCCCGTATCTCTATCCCTCCCACCGCCCACCCCCGCTCATGCCCCGTGTCTCTATCCCACCCACCGCCCACCCCCGCTCATGCCCCATGTGTCTCTTCCCTCCCTATCCCCTGACCCCCCGCTCATGCCCCGTGTGTCTATCCCTACCGCCGCCCACCCGCCGCTCATGCCCCGTGTGTCTATTCCTCGGGCCCACCTCCGCTCATGCCCCGTGTCTCTATGCCTCCCGCCGCCCACCGCCCGCTCATGCCCCATGTCTTTATCCCTCCTGCTGCCCACCCCCCGCTCATGCCGCGTGTCTCTATGCCTCCCGCCACCCACCCTCCGCTCATGCCCCGTGTCTCTATCCCTCAAGCCACCCACCCCCCGCTCATGCCCCGTGTGCCTATCCCTCCTGCCTCCCACCCCCCGCTCATGCCCCGTGTGTCTATCCCTCCCGCCGCCCACTCCCCGCTCATGCCCCGTGTCTCTATCCCTCCCCCCACTCATGCCCCATGTCCCTACCCCTCCTGCCGCCCAAGCCCCGTATCTCTATCCCACCCACCGCGCACCCCCCGCTCATGCCCCGTGTGTCTATCCCTCCCGCCGCCCACCCGCCGCTCATGCCCCGTGTGTCTATTCCTCGCGCCCACCCCCCACTCATGGCCCGTGTGTCTATCCCTACCCCGCTCATGCCCCGTGTCTCTATGCCTCCCACCGCCCACCCCCGCTCATGCCCTGTGTCTCTATCCCTCCTGCCGCCCACCCCCGCTCATGCCCCGTGTCTCTATCCCTCCCGCCGCCCGCCCCCCGCTCATGCCCCGTGTGTCTATTAATCCCGCCCACCCCCCGCTCATGCCCCGTGTGTCTATCCCTTCCCCGCTCATGCCCCGTGTCTCAATGCCTCCCGTCGCCCACCCCCCGCTCATGCCCCAAGTCTGTATCCCTCCTGCCGTCCACCCCCCGCTCATGCCTGTCTCTATCCCTCTCACCGCCCACCCCCCCGCTCATGCCCCGTGTCTCTATCCCTCCCACCGCCCACCCCCCGCTCATGCCCCGTGTGTCTATTCCTCCCGCCGCCCACCCCCCGCTCATGCCCCATGTGTCTATCCCTCCCACCGCCCACCCCCCGTTCATGCCCGGTGTCTCTAAGCCTTCCCCCGCTCATAATCAGTGTCTCTATCCCTCCTGCCGCCCACGCCCCATGTCTCTATCCCTCCCGCCGCCCACCCCTGCTCATGCCCCATGTCTCTATCCCTCCCGCCGCCACCCCCGCTCATGCTCCGTGTCTCTATCCCTCCCGCCGCCCACCCGCCGCTCATGCCCTGTGTGTCTATTCTTCCCGCCCACCCCCGTTCATGCCCCGTGTGTCTATCCCTCCCCCCGCTCATGCCCCGTGTCTCTATGCCTCCCGCCACCCACCCCCGCTCATGCCCCGTGTCTCTATCCCTCCCGCCACTCACCCCCCGCTCATGCCCCGTGTGTCTATCCCTCCCGCAGCCCACCCCCCGCTCATGCCCCGTGTCTCTATCCCACCGCCCACCCCCGCTCATGCCCCGTGTCTCTATCCCACCGCCCACCCCCGCTCATGCCCCATGTGTCTCTTCCCTCCCTATCCCCTGACCCCCCGCTCATGCCCCGTGTGTCTATCCCTACCGCCGCCCACCCGCCGCTCATGCCCCGTGTGTCTATTCCTCGCGCCCACCCCCGCTCATGCCCCGTGTCTCTATGCCTCCCGCCGCCCACCCCCCGCTCATGCCCCATGTCTTTATCCCTCCTGCTGCCCACCCCCCGCTCATGCCCGTGTCTCTATCCCTCTCGCCGCCCACCCCCCCGCTCATGCCCTGTGTCTCTATCCCTCCCGCCGCCCACCCCCCGCTCATGCCCCGTGAGTCTTTCCCTCCCGCCGCCCACCCCCCGCTCATGCCCCATGTGTATATCCCTCCCGCCACCCCCCCGTTCATGCCCGGTGTCTCTATCCCTCCCCCCGCTCATAATCTGTGTCTCTATCCCTCCCGCCACCCACGCCCCGTGTCTCTATCCCTCCCGCTGCCCATCCCCCATGTCTTTATCCCTCCCGCCGCCAACCCCTGCTCATGCCCCGTGTCTCTATCCCTCCCGCCACCACCCCCGCTCATGCTCCATGTCTCTATCCCTCCCACCGCCCACGCTCTCTCATGCCCCGTGTCTCTATCCCTCCCACCGCCCAACCGCCGCTCATGCCCCATGTGTCTATTCCTCCCACCCACCCCCGCTCATGCCCCATGTGTCTATCCCTCCCCCCGCTCATGCCCCGTGTCTCTATGCCTCCCGCCACCCACCTCCCCGCTCATGCCCCGTGTCTCTATCCCTCTCGCCGCCCACCCGCCGCTCATGCCCCGTGTGTCTATTCCTCCCGCCCACCCCCCGCTCATGCCCCGTGTCTCTATGCCTCCCGCCTCCCACCCCCCGCTCATGCCCCGTGTGTCTCTCCCTCCCGCCGCCCACTCCCCGCTCATGCCCCGTGTCTCTATCCCTCCCCCCACTCATGCCCCATGTCTCTAACCCTCCTGCCGCCCAAGCCCCGTATCTCTATCCCACCCACAGCCCACCCCCCGCTCATGCCCCGTGTCTCTATGCCTCCCGCCGCCCACCCCCGCTCATGCCCTGTGTCTCTATCCCTCCTGCCGCCCACCCCCCGCTCATGCCCCGTGTGTCTATTTATCCCGCCCACCCCCCGCTCATGCCCCGTGTGTCTATCCCTCCCCCGCTCATGCCCCGTGTCTCAATGCCTCCCGCCGCCCACCCCCCGCTCATGCCCCAAGTCTGTATCCCTCCTGCCGCCCACCCCCCGCTCATGCCTGTCTCTATCCCTCTCGCCGCCCACCCCCCCGCTCATGCCCTGTGTCTCTATCCCTCCCACCGCCCACCCCCCGCTCATGCCCCGTGTGTCTATTCTTCCCGCCGCCCACCTCCCGCTCATGCCCGTGTCTCTATCCCTCCTGCCGCCTACCCCCGCTCATGCCCCGTGTCTCTAAGACCCCCGCTCATGCCCTGTGTGTTTATCCCTTCCGCCGCCCACCCCCTGCTCATGCCCCGTGTGTCTTTTCCTCCCCCCGCTCATGCCCTGTGTCTCTATGCCTCCCGCCACCCACCCCCCGCTCATGCCCCGTGTGTCTATCCCTCCCGCCGCCCACCCCCCGCTCATGCCTCGTGTGTCTATCCCTACCGCTCATGCCCCGTGTGTCTATCCCTCCCACCCCACGCTCATGCCCCGTGTGTCTATCCATCCTGCCGCGCACCCCCCACTCATGCCCCGTGTGTCTATCCCTCCCGCCGCCCACCCCCCGCTCATGCCCCGTGTGTCTATCCCTCCCATCGCCCACCCCCCGCTCATGCCCTGTGTGTCTATCCCTCCCGCCGCCAACCCCCCGCTCATGCCCTGTGTGTCTATCCTTCCCACCGCCCACCACCCGCTCATGCCCCATGTGTCTATCCCTCCTGCTGCCCACCCCCCGCTCATGCCCAGCGTGTCTATCCCTCCCGCCGCCCACCCCCCGCTCATACCCCGTGGTTCTATCCCTCCCCCCGCTCATGCCCCATGTGTCTAGCCCTCCCGCCGCCCACCCACCGCTCATGCCCCGTGTGTCTATCCCTCCCGCTGCCAACCCCCCCGCTCATGCCCTGTGTTTCGATCCCTCCCGCCGCCCACCCCCGCTCATGTCCCGTGTCTCTATCCCTCCCACCTCCCACCCTCCACTCATGCCCGGTGTGTCTCTCCTCTCCCCCCGCCCTCTGACCCCTCGCTCATGCCCCGTGTGTCTATCCCTCCTGCCGCCCACCCCCCGCTCATGCCCCGTGTGTCTATACCTCCCGCCGCCCACCCCCCGCTCATGCCCCGTGTGTCTATCCCTCCTGTCACCCACCCCCCGCTCATGCCCCATGTGTATATCCCTCCCGCCGCCCCCCCGTTCATGCCCGGTGTCGCTATCCCTCCCCCCGCTCATAATCTGTGTCTCCATCCCTCCCGCCGCCCACGCCCCGTGTCTCTATCCCTCCCGCTGCCCATCCCCCGTGTCTCTATCCCTCCCGCCGCCCACCCCTGCTCATGCCCCGTGTCTCTATCCCTCCCGCCGCCACCCCCGCTCATGCACCATGTCTCTATCCCTCCCGCCGCCCACGCCCTCTCATGCCCCGTATCTCTATCCCTCCCGCCGCCCACCCGCCGCTCATGCCCCATGTGTCTATTCCTCCCGCCCATGCCCCATGTGTCTATCCCTCCCCCCGCTCATGCCCCTGTCTCTATGCCTCTCGCCACCCACCTCCCTGCTCATGCCACGTGTGTCTATTCCTCCCCCCGCTCATGCCCCGTGTCTCTATGCCTCCCGCCGCCCACCCGCCGCTCATGCCCCGTGTGTCTATTCCTCCCGCCCACCCCCCGCTCATGCCCCGTGTGTCTATCTCCTTCCCCCCGCTCATGCCCCGTGTCTCTATGCCTCCCGCCGCCCACCCCCGCTCATGCCCCGTGTCTCTATCCCTCAAGCCACCCACCCCCGCTCATGCCCCGTGTGTCTATCCCTCCTGCCTCCCTCCCACCCCCCGCTCATGCCCCATGTGTCTATCCCTCCCGCCGCCCACTCCACGCTCATGCCCCGTGTCTCTATCCCTCCCCCCACTCATGCCCCATGTCTCTAACCCTCCTGCCGCCCAAGCCCTGTATCTCTATCCCACCCACCGCCCACACCCCGCTCATGCCTCATGTGTCTCTTCCCTCCCCATCCCCCAACCCCCCGCTAATGCCCCGTGTGTCTATCCCTCCCTCCGCCCACCCGCCACTCATGCCCCGTGTGTCTATTCTTCACGCCCACCCCCCGCTCATGCTTCATGTCTCTATCCCTCCCGCCGCCCACACCCTCTCATGCCCCGTATCTCTATCCCTCCCGCCGCTCATGCCCCATGTGTCTATTCCTCCCGCCCACCCCTGCTCATGCCCCATGTGTCTATCCCTCCCCCCACTCATGCCCCGTGTCTCTATGCCTCTCGCCACCCACCTCCCTGCTCATGCCCCGTGTCTCTATCCCTCTCGCCGCCCACCCGCCGCTCATGCCCCGTGTGTCTATTCCTCCCGCCCACCCCCTGCTCATGCCCTGTGTGTCTATCTCCTTCCCCCGCTCATGCCCCGTGTCTCTATGCCTCCCGCCACCCACCCCCGCTCATGCCCCGTGTCTCTATCCCTCAAGCCACCCACCCCCCGCTCATGCCCCGTGTGTCTATCCCTCCTGCCTCCCACCCCCCGCTCATGCCCTGTGTGTCTATCCCTCCCGCCGCCCACTCCCCGCTCATGCCCCGTGTCTCTATCCCTCCCCCCACTCATGCCCCATGTCTCTAACCCTCCTGCCGCCCAAGCCCCGTATCTCTATCCCACCCACCGCCCACCCCCCGCTCATGCCCCATGTGTCTCTTCCCTCCCCATCCCCCAACCCCCCACTCATGCCCCGTGTGTCTATCCCTCCCGCCGCCCACCCGCCGCTCATGCCCCGTATGTCTATTCCTCGCGCCCACCCCCCGCTCATGCCCCGTGTGTCTATCCCTCCCCCGCTCATGCCCCGTGTCTCTATGCCTCCCGCCGCCCACCCCCGCTCATGCCCCGTGTCTCTATCCCTCAAGCCACCCACCCCCGCTCATGCCCCGTGTGTCTATCCCTCCTGCCTCCCACCCCCCGCTCATGCGCTCATGCCCCATGTGTCTATCCCTCCCGCCGCTCACTCCACGCTCATGCCCCGTGTCTCTATCCCTCCCCCACTCATGCCCCGTGTCTTTAACCCTCCCGCCGCCCACACGCCATATCTCTATCCCTCCCACCGCCCAACCCCCGCTCATGCCCCATGTCTCTATCCCTCCCGCCGCCCACCCCCCTCTCATGCCCCTTGTGTCTATCCCTCCCGCCGCCCACCCGCCGCTCATGCCCCGTGTTTCTATTCCTCGTGCCCACCCCCCGCTCATGCCCCGTGTCTCTATCCCTCCCCCCGCTCATGCCCCGTGTCTCTAACCCTCCCGCCGCCCACACGCCATATCTCTATCCGTCCCACCGCCCACCCCCCGCTCATGCCCCATGTCTGTATCCCTCCTGCCGCCCACCCCCCGCTCATGCCTGTGTCTCTATCCCTCTCGCCGCCCACCCCCCCGCTCATGCCCCGTGTCTCTATCCCTCCCACCGCCCACCCCCGCTCATGCCCCGTGTTTCTATCCCTCCCGCCGCCCACCCCCCGCTCATGCCCCATGTGTCTATCCCTCCCGCCGCCCACCCCCCGTTCATGCCTGGTGTCTCTATCCCTCCCCCCGCTCATAATCTGTGTCTCTATCCCTCCCGCCGCCCACGCCCCATGTCTCTATCCCTCCCGCTGCCCATCCCCCGTGTCTCTATCCCTCCCACCGCCCACCCCTGCTCATGCCCCGTGTCTCTATCCCTCCCGTCGCCACCCCGCTCATGCTCTGTGTCTCTATCCCTCCCGCCGCCCACCCGCCGCTCATGCCCTGTGTGTCTATTCCTCCCGCCCACCCCCGCTCATGTCCCGTGTGTCTATCCCTCCCCCGCTCATGCCCCGTGTCTCTATGCCTCCCGCCACCCACCCCCCACTCATGCCCCGTGTCTCTATCCCTCCCGCCACCCAGCCCCCGCTCATGCCCTGTGTGTCTATCCCTCCCGCAGCCCACCCCCCGCTCATGCCCCGTGTGTCTATCCCTCCCGACGCCCACCCCCGCTCATGCCCCGTGTGTCTATCCCTCCCGCCACCCACCTCCCGCTCATGCCCCGTGTCTCTATCCCTCCCCCCACTCATGCCCCATGTCTCTAACCCTCCTGCCGCCCAAGCCTCGTATCTCTATCCTTCCCACCGCCCACCCCCCGCTCATGCCCCGTGTCTCTATCCCACCCACCGCCCACCCCCGCTCATGCCCCATGTGTCTCTTCCCTCCCCATCCCCCGACCCCCCGCTCATGCCCCGTGTGTCTATCCCTCCTGCCGCCCACCCGCCGCTCATGCCCCGTGTGTCTATTCCTGGCGCCCACCCCCGCTCATGCCCCGTGTCTCTATGCCTCCCGCCGCCCACCCCCCGCTCATGCCCCATGTCTGTATCCCTCCTGCCGGCCACCCCCCGCTCATGCCCGTGTCTCTATCCCTCTCGCCGCCCACCCCCCCACTCATGCCCTGTGTCTCTATCCCTCCCGCCGCCCCCCCGTTCATGCCCGGTGTCTCTATCCCTCCCCCCCGCTCATAATCTGTGTCTCTATCCCTCCCGCCGCCCACGCCCCGTGTCTCTATCCCTCCCACTGCCCATCCCCCGTGTCTCTATCCCTCCCGCCGCCCATCCCTGCTCATGCCCCGTGTCTCTATCCCTCCTGCCGCCACCCCCACTCATGCTCCGTGTCTCTATCCCTCCCGCCGCCCACGCCCTCTCATGCCCCGTGTCTCCATCCCTTCCGCCGCCCACCCGCCGCTCATGCCCCATGTGTCTATTCCTCCCGCCCACCCCCACTCATGCCCTATGTCTCTATCCCTCCCCCCACTCATGCCCCGTGTCTCTATGCCTCCCGCCGCCCACCTCCCCGCTCATGCCCCGTGTCTCTATCCCTCTCGCCGCCCACCCTCCGCTCATGCCCCGTGTGTCTATTCCTCCTGCCCACCCCCCGCTCATGCCCCGTGTGTCTATCTCCCTCCCCCGCTCATGCCCCGTGTCTCTATGCCTCCCGCCACCCACCCCCCGCTCATGCCCTGTGTCTCTATCCCTCCTCCCACTCATGCCCCATGTCTCTAACCCTCCTGCCGCCCAAGCCCCGTATCTCTATCCCACCCACCGCCCACTCCCCGTTCATGCCCCATGTGTCTCTTCCCTCCCCATCCCGCAACCCCCCGCTCATGCCCCGTGTGTCTATCCCTCCCGCCGCCCACCCGCCGCTCATGCCCCGTGTGTCTATTCCTCGCGCCCACCCCCCACTCATGCCCCGTGTGTCTATCCCTCCCCCGCTCATGCCCCGTGTCTCTATGCCTCCCGCCGCCCACCCCCGCTCATGCCCTGTGTCTCTATCCCTCCTGCCGCCCACCCCCCGCTCATGCCCCGTGTCTCTATCCCTCCCGCCGCCCACCTCCCGCTCATGCCCCGTGTGTCTATTCCTCTCGCCCACCCCCCGCTCATGCCCCGTGTGTCTATCCCTCCCCCGCTCATGCCCCGTGTCTCAATGCCTCACGCCGCCCACCCGCCGCCCACGCCCCATGTCTCTATCCCTCCCGCTGCCCATCCCCCGTGTCTCTATCCCTCCCGCCGCCCACCCCTGCTCATGCCCCATGTCTCTATCCCTCCCGCCGCCACCCCCGCTCATGCTCCGTGTCTCTATCCCTCCCGTCGCCCACGCCCTCTCATGCCCGTGTCTCTATCCCTCCCGCCGCCCACCCGCCGCTCATGCCCTGTGTGTCTATTCCTCCCGCCCACCCCCGCTAATGCCCCGTGTCTCTATGCCTCCCGCCACCCACCCCCGCTCATGCTCCGTGTCTCTATCCCTCAATCCACCCACCCCCCTCTCATGCCCCGTGTGTCTATCCCTCCCGCAGCCCACCCCCCGCTCATGCCCCGTGTGTCTATCCCTCCCGACGCCAACCCCCGCTCATGCCCCGTGTGTCTATCCCTCCCACCACCCACCTCCTGCTCATGCCCCGTGTGTCTAACCCTCGTGCCGCCCACCCCCCGCTCATGCCCCGTGTCCCTATCCCTCCCCCCGCTCATGCCCCATGTCACTAACCCTCCTGCCGCCCAAGCCCCGTATCTCTATCCCTCCCACCGCCCACCCCCGCTCATGCCCCGTGTCTCTATCCCACCCACCGCCCACCCTCGCTCATGCCCCATGTGTCTCTTCCCTCCCTATCCCCTGACCCCCTGCTCATGCCCCGTGTGTCTATCCCTACCTCCGCCCACCCGCCGCTCATGCCCCGTGTTGTCTATTCCTCGCGCCCACCCCCGCTCATGCCCCGTGTCTCTATGCCTCCCGCCGCCCACCCCCCGCTCATGCCCCATGTATTTATCCCTCCTGCTGCCCACCGCCCGCTCATGCCCGTGTCTCTATCCCTCTCGCCGCCCACCCCCCCGCTCATGCCCTGTGTCTCTATCCCTCCCGCCGCCCACCCCCCGCTCATGCCCCCTGAGTCTATCCCTCCCGCCGCCCACCCCCCGCTCATGCCCCATGTGTATATCCCTCCCGCCGCCCCCCCCCGTTCATGCCCGGTGTCTCTATCCCTCCCCCCGCTCATAATCTGTGTCTCTATCCCTCCCGCCGCCCACGCCCCGTGTCTCTATCCCTCCCACTGCCCATCCCCCGTGTCTTTATCCCTCCCACCGCCCACCCCTGCTCATGCCCCGTGTCTCTATCCCTCCCGCCGCCACCCCCGCTCATGCTCCATGTCTCTATCCCTCCCACCGCCCACGCCCTCTCATGCCCCGTGTCTCTATCCCTCCCGCCGCCCACCCGCCGCTCATGCCCCATGTGTCTATTCCTCCCACCCACCCCCGCTCATGCCCCATGTGTCTATCCCTCCCCCCGCTCATGCCCCGTGTCTCTATGCCTCCCGCCACCCACCTCCCCGCTCATGCCCCGTGTCTCTATCCCTCTCGCCGCCCATCCGCCTCTCATGCCCCGTGTGTCTATTCCTCCCGCCCACCCCCCGCTCATGCCCCGTGTCTCTATGCCTCCAGCCACCCACCCTCCGCTCATGCCCCGTGTCTCTATCCCTCAAGCCACCCACCCCCCGCTCATGCCCCGTGTGTCTATCCCTCCTGCCTCCCACCCCCCGCTCATGCCCCGTGTGTCTATCCCTCCCTCCGCCTACTCCCCGCTCATGCCCCGTGTCTCTATCCCTCCCCCCACTCATGCCCCATGTCTCTAACCCTCCTGCCGCCCAAGCCCCGTATCTCTATCCCACCCACGGCCCACCCCCCGCTCATGCCCCGTGTGTCTATCCCTCCCGCCGCCCACCCGCCGCTCATGCCCCATGTGTCTATTCCTCGCGCCCACCCCCCACTCATGCCCCGTGTGTCTATCCCTACCCCGCTCATGCCCCGTGTCTCTATGCCTCCCGCCGCCCACCCCCGCTCATGCCGTGTCTCTATCCCTCCTGCCGCCCACCCCCCGCTCATGCCCCGTGTCTCTATCCCTCCCGCCGCCCACCCCCCGCTCATGCCCCGTGTGTCTATTAATCCCGCCCACCCCCCGCTCATGCCCCGTGTGTCTATCCCTCCCCCACTCATGCCCCGTGTCTCAATGCCTCCCGTCGCCCACCCCCCGCTCATGCCCCAAGTCTGTATCCCTCCTGCCGCCCACCCCCCGCTCATGCCTGTCTCTATCCCTCTCGCCGCCCACCCCCCCGCTCATGCCCTGTGTCTCTATCCCTCCCACCGCCCACCCCCCGCTCATGCCCAGTGTGTCTATTCCTCCCGCCGCCCACCCCCCGCTCATGCCCCATGTGTCTATCCCTCCTGCCGCCCACCCCCCGTTCATGCCCAGTGTCTCTAAGCCTCCCCCCGCTCATAGGTGTCTCTATCCTTCCTGCCGCCCACGTCCCATGTCTCTATCCCTCCCGCTGCCCATCCCCCGTGTCTCTATCCCTCCCGCCGCCCACCCCTGCTCATGCCCCATGTCTCTATACCTCCCGCCGCCACCCCCGCTCATGCTCCGTGTCTCTATCCCTCCCGCCGCCCACGCCCTCTCATGCCCCGTGTCTCTATCCCTCCCGCCGCCCACCCGCCGCTCATGCACTGTGTGTCTATTCCTCACGCCCACCCCCGTTCATGCCCCGTGTGTCTATCCCTCCCCCCGCTCATGCCCCGTGTCTCTATGCCTTCCGCCACCCACCCCCGCTCATGCCCCGTGTCTCTATCCCTCCCGCCACCCACCCCCCCGCTCATGCCCCATGTGTCTATCCCTCCCGCAGCCCACCCCCCGCTCATGCCCCGTGTGTCCATCCCTCCCAACGCCCACCCCCGCTCATGCCCCGTGTCTCTATCCCTCCCGCCACCCACCCCCCCGCTCATGCCCCATGTGTCTATCCCTCGCGCCGCCCACCCCCCGCTCATGCCCCGTGTCTCTATCCCTCCCCCCGCTCATGCCCCATGTCACTAACCCTCCTGCCGCCCAAGGCCCGTATCTCTATCCCTCCCACCGCCCACCCCCGCTCATGCCCCGTGTCTCTATCCCACCCACCGCCCACCCCCGCTCATGCCCCATGTGTCTCTTCCCTCCCTATCCCCTGACCCCCCGCTCATGCCCCGTGTGTCTATCCCTACCGCCGCCCACCCGCCGCTCATGCCCCGTGTGTCTATTCCTCGGGCCCACCTCCGCTCATGCCCCGTGTCTCTATGCCTCCCGCCGCCCACCGCCCGCTCATGCCCCATGTCTTTATCCCTCCTGCTGCCCACCCCCCGCTCATGCCGCGTGTCTCTATGCCTCCCGCCACCCACCCTCCGCTCATGCCCCGTGTCTCTATCCCTCAAGCCACCCACCCCCCGCTCATGCCCCGTGTGCCTATCCCTCCTGCCTCCCACCCCCCGCTCATGCCCCGTGTGTCTATCCCTCCCGCCGCCCACTCCCCGCTCATGCCCCGTGTCTCTATCCCTCCCCCCACTCATGCCCCATGTCCCTACCCCTCCTGCCGCCCAAGCCCCGTATCTCTATCCCACCCACCGCGCACCCCCCGCTCATGCCCCGTGTGTCTATCCCTCCCGCCGCCCACCCGCCGCTCATGCCCCGTGTGTCTATTCCTCGCGCCCACCCCCCACTCATGGCCCGTGTGTCTATCCCTACCCCGCTCATGCCCCGTGTCTCTATGCCTCCCACCGCCCACCCCCGCTCATGCCCTGTGTCTCTATCCCTCCTGCCGCCCACCCCCGCTCATGCCCCGTGTCTCTATCCCTCCCGCCGCCCGCCCCCCGCTCATGCCCCGTGTGTCTATTAATCCCGCCCACCCCCCGCTCATGCCCCGTGTGTCTATCCCTCCCCCGCTCATGCCCCGTGTCTCAATGCCTCCCGTCGCCCACCCCCCGCTCATGCCCCAAGTCTGTATCCCTCCTGCCGTCCACCCCCCGCTCATGCCTGTCTCTATCCCTCTCACCGCCCACCCCCCCGCTCATGCCCCGTGTCTCTATCCCTCCCACCGCCCACCCCCCGCTCATGCCCCGTGTGTCTATTCCTCCCGCCGCCCACCCCCCGCTCATGCCCCATGTGTCTATCCCTCCCACCGCCCACCCCCCGTTCATGCCCGGTGTCTCTAAGCCTTCCCCCGCTCATAATCAGTGTCTCTATCCCTCCTGCCGCCCACGCCCCATGTCTCTATCCCTCCCGCCGCCCACCCCTGCTCATGCCCCATGTCTCTATCCCTCCCGCCGCCACCCCCGCTCATGCTCCGTGTCTCTATCCCTCCCGCCGCCCACCCGCCGCTCATGCCCTGTGTGTCTATTCTTCCCGCCCACCCCCGTTCATGCCCCGTGTGTCTATCCCTCCCCCCGCTCATGCCCCGTGTCTCTATGCCTCCCGCCACCCACCCCCGCTCATGCCCCGTGTCTCTATCCCTCCCGCCACTCACCCCCCGCTCATGCCCCGTGTGTCTATCCCTCCCGCAGCCCACCCCCCGCTCATGCCCCGTGTCTCTATCCCACCGCCCACCCCCGCTCATGCCCCGTGTCTCTATCCCACCGCCCACCCCCGCTCATGCCCCATGTGTCTCTTCCCTCCCTATCCCCTGACCCCCCGCTCATGCCCCGTGTGTCTATCCCTACCGCCGCCCACCCGCCGCTCATGCCCCGTGTGTCTATTCCTCGCGCCCACCCCCGCTCATGCCCCGTGTCTCTATGCCTCCCGCCGCCCACCCCCCGCTCATGCCCCATGTCTTTATCCCTCCTGCTGCCCACCCCCCGCTCATGCCCGTGTCTCTATCCCTCTCGCCGCCCACCCCCCCGCTCATGCCCTGTGTCTCTATCCCTCCCGCCGCCCACCCCCCGCTCATGCCCCGTGAGTCTTTCCCTCCCGCCGCCCACCCCCCGCTCATGCCCCATGTGTATATCCCTCCCGCCACCCCCCCGTTCATGCCCGGTGTCTCTATCCCTCCCCCCGCTCATAATCTGTGTCTCTATCCCTCCCGCCACCCACGCCCCGTGTCTCTATCCCTCCCGCTGCCCATCCCCCATGTCTTTATCCCTCCCGCCGCCAACCCCTGCTCATGCCCCGTGTCTCTATCCCTCCCGCCACCACCCCCGCTCATGCTCCATGTCTCTATCCCTCCCACCGCCCACGCTCTCTCATGCCCCGTGTCTCTATCCCTCCCACCGCCCAACCGCCGCTCATGCCCCATGTGTCTATTCCTCCCACCCACCCCCGCTCATGCCCCATGTGTCTATCCCTCCCCCCGCTCATGCCCCGTGTCTCTATGCCTCCCGCCACCCACCTCCCCGCTCATGCCCCGTGTCTCTATCCCTCTCGCCGCCCACCCGCCGCTCATGCCCCGTGTGTCTATTCCTCCCGCCCACCCCCCGCTCATGCCCCGTGTCTCTATGCCTCCCGCCTCCCACCCCCCGCTCATGCCCCGTGTGTCTCTCCCTCCCGCCGCCCACTCCCCGCTCATGCCCCGTGTCTCTATCCCTCCCCCCACTCATGCCCCATGTCTCTAACCCTCCTGCCGCCCAAGCCCCGTATCTCTATCCCACCCACAGCCCACCCCCCGCTCATGCCCCGTGTCTCTATGCCTCCCGCCGCCCACCCCCGCTCATGCCCTGTGTCTCTATCCCTCCTGCCGCCCACCCCCCGCTCATGCCCCGTGTGTCTATTTATCCCGCCCACCCCCCGCTCATGCCCCGTGTGTCTATCCCTCCCCCGCTCATGCCCCGTGTCTCAATGCCTCCCGCCGCCCACCCCCCGCTCATGCCCCAAGTCTGTATCCCTCCTGCCGCCCACCCCCCGCTCATGCCTGTCTCTATCCCTCTCGCCGCCCACCCCCCCGCTCATGCCCTGTGTCTCTATCCCTCCCACCGCCCACCCCCCGCTCATGCCCCGTGTGTCTATTCTTCCCGCCGCCCACCCCCCGCTCATGCCCCATGTGTCTATCTCTCCCGAAGCCCACCCCCCGTTCATGCCCGGTGTCTCTAAGCCTCCCCCCGCTCATAATCGGTGTCTCTATCCCTCCTGCCGCCCACGCCCCATGTCTCTATCCCTCCCGCTGCCCATCCCCCGTGTCTCTATCCCTCCCGCCGCCCACCCCTGCTCATGCCCCATGTCTCTATCCCTCCCGCCGCCACCCCCGCTCATGCTCCATGTCTCTATCCCTCCCGCCGCCCACGCCCCCTCATGCCCGTGTCTCTATCCCTCCCGCCGCCCACCCGCCGCTCATGCTCTGTGTGTCTATTCCGCCCGCCCACCCCGTTCATGCCCCGTGTGTCTATCCCTCCCCCCACTCATGCCCCGTGTCTCTATGCCTCCCGCCACCCACCCCCGCTCATGCCTCGTGTCTCTATCCCTCCCGCCACCCACCCCCCGCTCATGCCCCGTGTGTCTATCGCTCCCGCAGCCCACCCCCCGCTCATGCCCCGTGTGTCTATCCCTCCCGACGCCCACCCCCGCTCATGCCCCTTGTGTCTATCTCTCGCGCCACCCACCCCCCGCTCATGCCCCGTGTCTCTATCCCTCCCCCCGCTCATGCCCCATGTCTCTAGCCCTCCTACCGCCCAAGCCCCGTATCTCTATCCCTCCCGCAGCCCACCCCCCGCTCATGCCCCGTGTGTCTATCCCTCCCGACGCCCACCCCTGCTCATGCCCCGTGTGTCTATCTCTCGCGCCAACCACCCCCCGCTCATGCCCCGTGTCTCTATCCCTCCCCCCGCTCATGCCCCATGTCTCTAACCCTCCTGCCGCCCAAGCCCCGTATCTCTATCCCTCCCACCGCCCACCCCCCGCTCATGCCCCGTGTCTCTATCCCACCCACCGCCCACCCCCGCTCATGCCCCATGTGTCTATTCCTCCCGCCCACCCCCGCTCATGCCCCATGTGTCTATCCCTCCCCCCACTCATGCCCCATGTCTCTATCCCTCCCGCTGCCCATCCCCCGTGTCTCTATCCCTCCCGCCGCCCACCCCTGCTCATGCCCCATGTCTCTATCCCTCCCGCCGCCACCCCCGCTCATGCTCCATGTCTCTATCCCTCCCGCCGCCCACGCCCCCTCATGCCCGTGTCTCTATCCCTCCCGCCGCCCACCCGCCGCTCATGCTCTGTGTGTCTATTCCGCCCGCCCACCCCGTTCATGCCCCGTGTGTCTATCCCTCCCCCCACTCATGCCCCGTGTCTCTATGCCTCCCGCCACCCACCCCCGCTCATGCCTCGTGTCTCTATCCCTCCCGCCACCCACCCCCCGCTCATGCCCCGTGTGTCTATCGCTCCCGCAGCCCACCCCCCGCTCATGCCCCGTGTGTCTATCCCTCCCGACGCCCACCCCCGCTCATGCCCCTTGTGTCTATCTCTCGCGCCACCCACCCCCCGCTCATGCCCCGTGTCTCTATCCCTCCCCCCGCTCATGCCCCATGTCTCTAACCCTCCTACCGCCCAAGCCCCGTATCTCTATCCCTCCCGCAGCCCACCCCCCGCTCATGCCCCGTGTGTCTATCCCTCCCGACGCCCACCCCTGCTCATGCCCCGTGTGTCTATCTCTCGCGCCAACCACCCCCCGCTCATGCCCCGTGTCTCTATCCCTCCCCCCGCTCATGCCCCATGTCTCTATCCCTCCCACCGCCCACCCCCCGCTCATGCCCCGTGTCTCTATCCCACCCACCGCCCACCCCCGCTCATGCCCCATGTGTCTATTCCTCCCGCCCACCCCCGCTCATGCCCCATGTGTCTATCCCTCCCCCCACTCATGCCCCATGTCTCTATGCCTCCCGCCGCCCACCTCCCCGTTCATGCCCCGTGTCTCTATCCCTCTCGCCGCCCACCCTCCGCTCATGCCCCGTGTGTCTATTCCTCCTGCCCAGCCCCCGCTCATGCCCCGTGTGTCTATCTCCCTCCCCCCGCTCATGCCCCGTGTCTCTATGCCTCCCGCCACCCACCCCCCGCTCATGCCCCGTGTCTCTATCCCTCCCGCCGCCCACTCCCCGTTCATGCCCCGTGTCTCTATCCCTCCCCCACTCATGCCCCATGTCTCTAACCCTCCTGCCGCCCAAACCCCGTATCTCTATCCCACCCACTGCCCACCCCCCGCTCATGCCCCATGTGTCTCTTCCCTCCCCATCCCCCAACCCACCGCTCATGCCCCGTGTGTCTATCCCTCCCGCCGCCCACCCGCCGCTCATGCCCCGTGTGTCTATTCCTCGCGCCCACCCCCCACTCATGCCCCGTGTGTCTATCCCTCCCCCGCTCATGCCCCGTGTCTCTATGCCTCCCGCCGCCCACCCCCGCTCATGCCCTGTGTCCCTATCCCTCCTGCCGCCCACCCCCCACTCATGCCCCGTGTCTCTATCCCTCCCGCCGCCCACCCCCCGCTAATGCCCCATGTGTCTATTCCTCCCGCCATCCCCCGCTCATGCCCCGTGTGTCTATCCCTCCCCCGCTCATGCCCCGTGTCTCTATGCCTCCCGCCGCCCACCCCCGCTCATGCCCCATGTCTGTATCCCTCCTGCCGCCCACCCCCGCTCATGCCTGTGTCTCTATCCCTCTCGCCGCTCACCCCCCCGCTCATGCCCCGTGTCTCTATCCCTCCCACCACACACCCCCCGCTCATGCCCCGTGTGTCTATCCCTCCCACTGCCCACCCCCCGCTCATGCCCCATGTGTCTATCCCTCCCGCCGCCCACCCCCAGTTCATGCCCGGTGTCTCTATCCCTCCCCCGCTCATAATCTGTGTCTCTATCCCTCCCGCCGCTCACGCCCCATGTCTCTAGCTCTCCAGCTGCCCATCCCCCGTGTCTCTATCCCTCCCGCCGCCCACCCCTGCTCATGCCCCGTGTCTCTATCCCTCCCGCCGCCACCCCCGCTCATGCTCCGTGTCTCTATCCCTCCCGCCGCCCACGCCCTCTCATGCCCCGTGTCTCTATCCCTCGCGCCGCCCACCCGCCGCTCATGCCCTGTGTGTCTATTCCTCCCGCCCACCCCCGCTCATGCCCCGTGTGTCTATCCCTCCCCCGCTCATGCCCCGTGTCTCCATGCCTCCCGCCACCCACCCCCCGCTCATGCCCCGTGTCTATATCCCTCCCGCCACTCACCCCCCGCTCATGCCCCGTGTGTCTATCCCTCCCGCAGCCCACCCCCCGCTCATGCCCCGTGTGTCTATCCCTCCCGACGCCCACCCCCGCTCATGCCCCGTGTGTCTATCCCTCCCGCCACCCACCTCCTGCTCATGCCCCGTGTGTCTATCCCTCGCGCCGCCCACCCCCCGCTCATGCCCCGTGTCTCTATCCCTTCCCCCGCTCATGCCCCATGTCTCTAACCCTCCTGCTGCCCAGGCCCCGTATCTCTATCCCTCCCACCGCCCACCCCCCGCTCATGCCCCATGTCTCTATCCCAACCACCGCCCACCCCCGCTCATGCCCCATGTGTCTCTTCCCTCCCCATCCCCCGACCCCCCGCTCATGTCCCGTGTGTCTATCCCTCCCGCCGCCCACCTGATGCTCATGCCCCATTTCTCTATCCCTCCCACCGCCCACGCCCTCTCATGCCCCGTGTCTCTATCCCTCCTCCCGCCCACCCCCGCTCATGCCCCGTGTGTCTATTCCTCCCGCCCACCCCCCGCTCATGCCCCGTGTGTCTATGCCTCCCGCCACCCACCCTCCGCTCATGCCCCGTGTCTCTATCCCTCAAGCCACCCACCCCCCGCTCATGCCCCGTGTGTCTATCTCTCCTGCCTCCCACCCCCCGCTCATGCCCCGTGTGTCTATCCCTCCCGCCACCCACTCCCTGCTCATGCCCCGTGTCTCTATCCCTCCCCCCACTCATGCCCCATGTCTCTAACCCTCCTGCCACCCAAGCCCTGTATCTCTATCCCACCCACCGCCCACCCCCCGCTCATGCCCCTTGTGTCTCTTCCCTCCCCAACCCTCAACCCCCTGCTCATGCCCCGTGTGTCTATCCCTCCCGCCGCCCACCCGCCGCTCATGCCCCGTGTGTCTATTCCTCGCGCCCACCCCCCGCTCATGCCCCGTGTGTCTATCCCTCCCCCGCTCATGCCCCGTGTCTCTATGCCTCCCGCCGCCCACCCCCGCTCATGCCCTGTGTCTCTATCCTATCTGCCGCCCACCCCCCACTCATGCCCCGTGTCTCTATCCCTCCCGCCGCCCACCCCCCGCTCATGCCCCGTGTGTCTATCCCTCCCGCCGCCCACCCACTGCTCATGACCCATGTGTCTATCCCTCCCGCTGCCCAACCCCGTTCATGCCCGGTGTCACTATCCCTCCCCCCGCTCATGCCCCGTGTCTCTATCCCTACTGCCGCCCATACCCCGCTCAGGCCCCATGTGTCTCTTCCCTCCCCCATCCCCCGACCCCCCGCTCATGTCCCGTGTTTCTATCCCTCCCGCCGCCCACCCGCCACTCATGCCCCGTGTGTCTATTCCTACCGCCCACCCCCCGCCCATGCCCTGTGTGTCTATCCCTCCCCCGCTCATGCCCCGTGTCTCTATGCCTCCCGACGCCCACCCCCCACTCATGCCCCGTGTCTCTATCCCTCCTGCCGCCCACCCCCCGCTCATGCCCTTGTCTCTATCCCTCAAGCCACCCACCCCCCGCTCATGCCCCGTGTGTCTATCTCTCCTGCCTCCCACCCCCCGCTCATGCCCCGTGTGTCTATCCCTCCCGCCACCCACTCCCTGCTCATGCCCCGTGTCTCTATCCCTCCCCCCACTCATGCCCCATGTCTCTAACCCTCCTGCCACCCAAGCCCTGTATCTCTATCCCACCCACCGCCCACCCCCCGCTCATGCCCCTTGTGTCTCTTCCCTCCCCAACCCTCAACCCCCTGCTCATGCCCCGTGTGTCTATCCCTCCCGCCGCCCACCCGCCGCTCATGCCCCGTGTGTCTATTCCTCGCGCCCACCCCCCGCTCATGCCCCGTGTGTCTATCCCTCCCCCGCACATGCCCCGTGTCTCTATGCCTCCCGCCGCCCACCCCCGCTCATGCCCTGTGTCTCTATCCTATCTGCCGCCCACCCCCCACTCATGCCCCGTGTCTCTATCCCTCCCGCCGCCCACCCCCCGCTCATGCCCCGTGTGTCTATCCCTCCCGCCGCCCACCCACTGCTCATGACCCATGTGTCTATCCCTCCCGCTGCCCAACCCCGTTCATGCCCGGTGTCACTATCCCTCCCCCCGCTCATGCCCCGTGTCTCTATCCCTACTGCCGCCCATACCCCGCTCAGGCCCCATGTGTCTCTTCCCTCCCCCATCCCCCGACCCCCCGCTCATGTCCCGTGTTTCTATCCCTCCCGCCGCCCACCCGCCACTCATGCCCCGTGTGTCTATTCCTACCGCCCACCCCCCGCCCATGCCCTGTGTGTCTATCCCTCCCCCGCTCATGCCCCGTGTCTCTATGCCTCCCGACGCCCACCCCCCACTCATGCCCCGTGTCTCTATCCCTCCTGCCGCCCACCCCCCGCTCATGCCCTTGTCTCTATCCCTCCCGCCGCCTACCCCCCGCTCATGCCCCGTGTCTCTAAGACCCCCCGCTCATGCCCTGTGTGTTTATCCCTCCCGCCGCCCACCCCCTGCTCATGCCCCATGTGTCTATTCCTCCCCCCGCTCATGCCCTGTGTCTCTATGCCTACCGCCACCCACCCCCCGCTCATGCCCCTTTGTGTCTATCCCTCCCGTCGCCCACCCCACGCTCATGCCCCGTGTGTCTATCCCTCCTGCCGCGCACCCCCCACTCATGCCCCGTGTGTCTATCCCTCCCGCCGCCCACCCCCGCTCATGCCCCGTGTGTCTATCCCTCCCACCGCCCACCCCCCGCTCATGCCCTGTGTGTCTATCCCTCCCGCCGCCAACCCCCCGCTCATGCCCTGTGTGTCTATCCTTCCCACCGCCCACCACCCGCTCATGCCCCGTGTGTCTATCCCTCCTGCTGCCCACCCCCCGCTCATGCCCCGTGTGTCTATCCCTCCCGCAGCCCACCCCCCGCTCATGCCCCGTGTGTCTATCCCTCCCGACGCCCACCCCCGCTCATGCCCCGTGTGTCTATCCCTCCCGCCACCCACCTCCTGCTCATGCCCCGTGTGTCTATCCCTCGCGCCGCCCACCCCCTGCTCATGCCCCGTGTCTCTATCCCTCCCCCCGCTCATGCCCCATGTCTCTAACCCTCCTGCCGCCCAAGCCCCGTATCTCTATCCCTCCCACCGCCCACCCCCCGCTCATGCCCCATGTGTCTATCCCAACCACCGGCCACCCCCGCTCATGCCCCATGTGTCTCTTCCCTCCCCATCCCCCGACCCCCCGCTCATGCCCCGTGTGTCTATCCCTCCCGCCGCCCACCCGACGCTCATGCCCCGTGTGTCTATTCCTCGCGCCCACCCCCGCTCATGCCCCATGTCTCTATCCCTCCCGCCGCCCACGCCCTCTCATGCCCCGTGTCTCTATCCCTCCTCCCGCCCACCCCCGCTCATGCCCCATGTGTCTATCCCTCTCGCCGCCCACCCGCCGCTCATGCCCCGTGTGTCTATTCCTCCCGCCCACCCCCCGCTCATGCCCCGTGTGTCTATCTCCCTCCCCCCGCTCATGCCCCGTGTCTCTATGCCTCCCGCCACCCACCCCCCGCTCATGCCCCGTGTCTCTATCCCTCAAGCCACCCACCCCCCGCTCATGCCCCGTGTGTCTATCCCTCCTGCCTCCCACCCCCCGCTCATGCCCCGTGTGTCTATCCCTCCCGCCACCCACTCCCTGCTCATGCCCCGTGTCTCTATCCCTCCCCCCACTCATGCCCCATGTCTCTAACCCTCCTGCCACCCAAGCCCAGTATCTCTATCCCACCCACCGCCCACCCCCCGCTCATGCCCCATGTGTCTCTTCCCTCCCCATCCCCCAACCCCCCGCTCATGCCCCGTGTGTCTATCCCTCCCGCCGCCCACCCGCCGCTCATGCCCCGTGTGTCTATTCCTCGCGCCCACCCCCGGCTCATGCCCCGTGTGTCTATCCCTCCCCCGCTCATGCCCCGTGTCTCTATGCCTCCCGCCGCCCACCCCCGCTCATGCCCTGTGTCTCTATCCTATCTGCCGCCCACCCCCCACTCATGCCCCGTGTCTCTATCCCTCCCGCCGCCCACCCCCCGCTCATGCCCCGTGTGTCTATCCCTCCCGCCGCCCACCCACTGCTCATGACCCATGTGTCTATCCCTCCCGCTGCCCAACCCCGTTCATGCCCGGTGTCACTATCCCTCCCCCCGCTCATGCCCCGTGTCTCTATCCCTACTGCCGCCCACCCGCCACTCATGCCCCGTGTGTCTATTCCTACCGCCCACCCCCCGCCCATGCCCTGTGTGTCTATCCCTCCCCCCGCTCATGCCCCGTGTCTCTATGCCTCCCGACGCCCACCCCCCACTCATGCCCCGTGTCTCTATCCCTCCTGCCGCCCACCCCCCGCTCATGCCCGTGTCTCTATCCCTCCCGCCGCCTACCCCCCGCTCATGCCCCGTGCCTCTAAGACCCCCCGCTCATGCCCTGTGTGTTTATCCCTCCCGCCGCCCACCCCCTGCTCATGCCCCGTGTGTCTATTCCTCCCCCGCTCATGCCCTGTGTCTCTATGCCTACCGCCACCCACCCCCCGCTCATGCCCCGTGTGTCTATCCCTCCCGTCGCCCACCCCACGCTCATGCCCCGTGTGTCTATCCCTCCTGCCGCGCACCCCCCGCTCATGCCCCGTGTGTCTATCCCTCCCGCCGCCCACCCCCCGCTCATGCCCCGTGTGTCTATCCCTCCCACTGCCCACCCCCCGCTCATGCCCTGTGTGTCTATCCCTCCCGCCGCCAACCCCCGCTCATGCCCTGTGTGTCTATCCTTCCCACCGCCCACCACCCGCTCATGCCCCGTGTGTCTATCCCTCCTGCTGCCCACCCCCCGCTCATGCCCCGTGTGTCTATCCCTCCCGCCGCCCACCCCCCCGCTCATGCCCCGTGGTGCTATCCCTCCCCCCGCTCATGCCCCGTGTGTCTATCCCTCCCGCCACCAACCCCCCATTCATGCCCTGTGTTTCGATCCCTCCCGCCGCCCACCCCCCGCTCATGTCCCATGTCTCTATCCCGACCACCGCCCACCCTCCACTCATGCCCGATGTGTCTCTCCCCTCCCCCCACCTTATTGACCCCTCGCTCATGCCCGTGTGTCTATCCCTCCCGCCGCCCACCCCCCGCTCATGCCCCGTGTGTCTCTCCCCTCCCCCCCAAGCCCCGCTCATGCCCGCTGTGTCTACACCTCCCGCCGGCCACCCCCCGCTCAGGCCCCATGTGTCTATGCCTCCCACCACCCACCCCCCGCCCATGCCCCGTGTGTCTATAGCTCCCACCACCCCCACCCCCGCTCATGCCCCGTGTGTCTATACCTCCCGCCGCCCACCCCCCGCTCATGCCCCGTGTGTCTATCCCTCCCGCCGCCCACCCCCCGCTCATGCCCCATGTGTATATCCCTCCCGCCGCCCCCCCGTTCATGCCCGGTGTCTCTATCCCTCCCCCCGCTCATAATCTGTGTCTCTATCCCTCCCGCCGCCCACGCCCCGTGTCTCTATCCCTCCCGCTGCCCATCCCCCGTGTCTCTATCCCTCCCGCCGCCCACCCCTGCTCATGCCCCGTGTCTCTATCCCTCCCGCCGCCCACGCCCTCTCATGCCCGTATCTCTATCCCTCCCACCGCCCACCCGCCGCTCATGCCCCATGTGTCTATTCCTCCCGCCCACCCCCGCTCATGCCCCATGTGTCTATCCCTCCCCCCGCTCATGCCCCGTGTCTCTATGCCTCTCGCCACCCACCTCCACGCTCATGCCCCGTGTCTCTATCCCTCTCGCCGCCCACCCGCCGCTCATGCCCCGTGTGTCTATTCCTCCCGCTCATGCCCAGTGTGTCTATCCGTCCCGCCGCCCACCCGCCGCTCATGCCCCGTGTGTCTATCCCTCCTGCCTCCCACCCCCCGCTCATGCCCCGTGTGTCTATCCCTCCCGCCGCCCACTCCCCGCTCATGCCCCGTGTCTCTATCCCTCCCCCCACTCATGCCCCATGTCTCTAACCCTCCTGCCGCCCAAGCCCTGTATCTCTATCCCACCCACCGCTCATGCCCCATGTGTCTCTTCCCTCCCCATCCTCCAACCCCCCGCTCATGCCCCGGGTGTCTATCCCTCCCGCCGCCAACCCGCCGCTCATGCCCCGTGTGTCTATTCCTAGCTCCCACCCCCCGCTCATGCCCCGTGTGTCTATCCCTCCCCCGCTCATGCCCCGTGTCTCTATGCCTCTCGCCTCCCACCCCCGCTCATGTCCCGTGTCTCTATCCCTCAAGCCACCCACCCCCCGCTCATGCCCCGTGTGTCTATCCCTCCTGCCTCCCACCCCCCGCTCATGCCCCATGTGTCTATCCCTCCCGCCGCCCACTCCACGCTCATGCCCCGTGTCTCTATCCCTCCCCCCACTCATGCCCCATGTCTCTAACCCTCCTGCCGCCCAAGCCCTGTATCTCTATCCCACCCACCGCCCACACCCCGCTCATGCCCCATGTGTCTCTTCCCTCCCCATTCCCAACCCCCGCTCATGCCCCGTGTGTCTATCCCTCCCGCCGCCCACCCGCCGCTCATGCCCCGTGTGTCTATTCCTCGCGCCCACCCCCCGCTCATGCCCCGTGTCTCTATCCCTCCCCCGCTCATGCCCCGTGTCTTTCATCCTCCCGCCACCCACACGCCATATCTCTATCCCTCCCACCGCCCACCCCCCGCTCATGCCCCATGTCTCTATCCCTCCCGCCGCCCACCCCGCGCTCATGCCCAGTGTGTCTATCCGTCCCGCCGCCCACCCGCCGCTCATGACCCGTGTTTCTATTCCTCATGCCCACCCCCCGCTCATGCCCCGTGTCTCTATCCCTCCTCCCGCTCATGCCCCGTGTCTCTAACCCTCCCGCCGCCCACACGCCATATCTCTATCCCTCCCACCGCCCACCCCCCGCTCATGCCCCATGTCTGTATCCCTCCTGCCGCCCACCCCCCGCTCATGCCTGTGTCTCTATCCCTCTCGCCGCCCACCCCCCCGCTCATGCCCCGTGTCTCTATCCCTCCCACCGCTCATGCCCCGTGTGTCTATCCCTCACGCCGCCCACCCCCCGCTCATGCCCCATGTGTCTATCCCTCCTGCCGCCCACCCCCCGTTCATGCCCGGTGTCTCTATCCCTCCCCCCGCTCATAATCTGTGTCTCTATCCCTCCCGCCGCCCACGCCCCATGTCTCTATTCCTCCCGCTGCCCATCCCCCGTGTCTCTATCCCTCCCGCCGCCCACCCCTGCTCATGCCCCGTGTCTCTATCCCTCCCGTCGCCACCCCCGCTCATGCTCCGTGTCTCTATCCCTCCCGCCGCCCACGCCCTCTCATGCCCCGTGTCTCTATCCCTCCCGCCGCCCACCCGCCGCTCATGCCCTGTGTGTCTATTCCTCCCGCCCACCCCCGCTCATGCCCCGTGTGTCTATCCCTCCCCCCGCTCATGCCTCGTGTCTCTATGCCTCCCGCCACCCACCCCCCACTCATGCCCCGTGTCTCTATCCCTCAAGCCACCCACCCCCCGCTCATGCCCCGTGTGTCTATCCCTCCTGCCTCCCACCCCCCGCTCATGCCCCATGTGTCTATCCCTCCCGCCGCCCACTCCACGCCCCGTGTCTCTATCCCTCCCCCCACTCATGCCCCATGTCTCTAACCCTCCTGCCGCCCAAGCCCTGTATCTCTATCCCACCCACCGCCCACACCCCGCTCATGCCCCATGTGTCTCTTCCCTCCCCATTCCCAACCCCCGCTCATGCCCCGTGTGTCTATCCCTCCCGCCGCCCACCCGCCGCTCATGCCCCGTGTGTCTATTCCTCGCGCCCACCCCCCGCTCATGCCCCGTGTCTCTATCCCTCCCCCGCTCATGCCCCGTGTCTTTCACCCTCCCGCCACCCACACGCCATATCTCTATCCCTCCCACCGCCCACCCCCCGCTCATGCCCCATGTCTCTATCCCTCCCGCCGCCCACCCCGCGCTCATGCCCAGTGTGTCTATCCGTCCCGCCGCCCACCCGCCGCTCATGCCCCGTGTTTCTATTCCTCGTGCCCACCCCCCGCTCATGCCCCGTGTCTCTATCCCTCCTCCCGCTCATGCCCCGTGTCTCTAACCCTCCCGCCGCCCACACGCCATATCTCTATCCCTCCCACCGCCCACCCCCCGCTCATGCCCCATGTCTGTATCCCTCCTGCCGCCCACCCCCCGCTCATGCCTGTGTCTCTATCCCTCTCGCCGCCCACCCCCCCGCTCATGCCCCGTGTCTCTATCCCTCCCACCGCTCATGCCCCGTGTGTCTATCCCTCACGCCGCCCACCCCCCGCTCATGCCCCATGTGTCTATCCCTCCTGCCGCCCACCCCCCGTTCATGCCCGGTGTCTCTATCCCTCCCCCCGCTCATAATCTGTGTCTCTATCCCTCCCGCCGCCCACGCCCCATGTCTCTATCCCTCCCGCTGCCCATCCCCCGTGTCTCTATCCCTCCCGCCGCCCACCCCTGCTCATGCCCCGTGTCTCTATCCCTCCCGTCGCCACCCCCGCTCATGCTCCGTGTCTCTATCCCTCCCGCCGCCCACGCCCTCTCATGCCCAGTGTCTCTATCCCTCCCGCCGCCCACCCGCCGCTCATGCCCTGTGTGTCTATTCCTCCCGCCCACCCCCGCTCATGCCCCGTGTGTCTATCCCTCCCCCCGCTCATGCCTCGTGTCTCTATGCCTCCCGCCACCCACCCCCCACTCATGCCCCGTGTCTCTATCCCTCCCGCCACCCACCCCACGCTCATGCCCTGTGTGTCTATCCCTCCCGCAGCCCACCCCCCGCTCATGCCCCGTGGGTCTATCCCTCCCGACGCCCACCCCCGCTCATGCCCCGTGTGTCTATCCCTCCCGCCACCCACCTCCCGCTCATGCCCCGTGTGTCTATCCGTCGCGCCGCCCACCCCCGCTCATGCCCCGTGTCTCTATCCCTCTCCCCACTCATGCCCCATGTCTCTAACCCTCCTGCCGCCCAAGCCCCGTATCTCTATCCCACCCACCGCCCACCCCCCGCGTCTCTATCCCACCCACTGCCCACCCCCGCTCATGCCCCATGTGTCTCTTCCCTCCTCATCCCCCGACCCCCCGCTCATGCCCCGTGTGTCTATCCCTCCCGCCGCCCACCCGACGCTCATGCCCCGTGTGTCTATTCCTCACGCCCACCCCGCTCATGCCCCGTGTCTCTATCCCTCCCGCCGCCCACCCCCCGCTCATGCCCCGTGTGTCTATCGCTCCCGCCGCCCACCCCCCGCTCATGCCCCATGTGTCTATCCGTCCCGCCGCCCCCCCCGTTCATGCCCGGTGTCTCTATCCCTCCCCCCCGCTCATAATCTGTGTCTCTATCCCTCCCGCCGCCCACGCCCCGTGTCTCTATCCCTCCCGCTGCCCATCCCCTGTGTCTCTATCCCTCCCGCCGCCCATCCCTGCTCATGCCCCGTGTCTCTATCCCTCCTGCCGCCACCCCCACTCATGCTCCGTGTCTCTATCCCTCCCGCCGCCCACGCCCTCTCATGCCCCATGTCTCCATCCCTCCGGCCGCCCACTCGCCGCTCATGCCCCATGTGTCTATTCCTCCCGCCCACCCCCGCTCATGCCCCATGTGTCTATCCCTCCCCCCACTCATGCCCCGTGTCTCTATGCCTCCCGCCGCCCACCTCCCCGCTCATGCCCCGTGTCTCTATCCCTCTCGCCGCCCACCCTCCGCTCATGCCCTGTGTGTCTATTCCTCCTGCCCACCCCCCGCTCATGCCCCGTGTCTCTATGCCTCCCGCCACCCACCCCCCGCTCATGCCCTGTGTCTCTATCCCTCCCGCCGCCCACTCCCCGCTCATGCCCCGTGTCTCTATCCCTCCCCCCACTCATGCCCCATGTCTCTAACCCTCCTGCCGCCCAAGCCCCGTATCTCTATCCCACCCACCGCCCACCCCCCGCTCATGCCCCATGTGTCTCTTCCCTCCCCATCCCGCAACTCCCAGCTCATGCCCCGTGTGTCTATCCCTCCCGCCGCCCACCCGCCGCTCATGCCCCGTGTGTCTATTCCTCGCGCCCACCCCCCACTCATGCCCCGTGTGTCTATCCCTCCCCCGCTCATGCCCCGTGTCTCTATGCCTCCCGCCGCCCACCCCCGCTCATGCCCTGTGTCTCTATCCCTCCTGCCGCCCACCCCCCGCTCATGCCCTGTGTCTCTATATCTCCCGCCGCCCACCCCCCGCTCATGCCCCGTGTGTCTATTTCTCCCGCCCACCCCCCGCTCATGCCCCGTGTGTCTATCCCTCTCCCGCTCATGCCCCGTGTCTCAATGCCTCACGCTGCCCACCCGCCGCCCACGCCCCATGTCTCTATCCCTCCCGCTGCCCATCCCCCGTGTCTCTATCCCACCCGCCGCCCACCCCTGCTCATGCCCCATGTCTCTATCCCTCCCGCCGCCACCCCCGCTCATGCTCCGTGTCTCTATCCCTCCCACCACCCACCTCCTGCTCATGCCCCGTGTGTCTATCCCTCGCGCCGCCCACCCCCCGCTCATGCCCCATGTCTCTATCCCTCCCCCCACTCATGCCCCATGTCTCTAACCCTCCTGCCGCCCAAGCCCCGTATCTCTATCCCTCCCACCGCCCACCCCCCGCTCATGCCCCGTGTCTCTATCCCTCCCGCCGCCCACCCCCCGCTCATGCCCCGTGTGTATATTCCTCCCGCCCACCCACCGCTCATGCCCCGTGTGTCTATCCCTCCCCCGCTCATGCCCCGTGTCTCAATGCCTCCCGCCGCCCACCCCCCGCTCATGCCCCATGTCTGTATCCCTCCTGCCGCCCACACCCCGCACATGCCTGTCTCTATCCCTCTCGCTGCCCACCCCCCCGCTCATGCCCCGTGTCTCTATCCCTCCCACCGCCCACCCCCCGCTCATGCCCCGTGTGTCTATTCCTCCCGCCGCCCACCCCCCGCTCATGCCCCATGTGTCTATCCCTCCCGCCGCCCACCCCCCGTTCATGCCCGGTGTCTCTATCCCTCCCCCGCTCATAATCGGTGTCTCTATCCCTCCCGCCGCCCACGCCCCATGTCTCTATCCCTCCCGCTGCCCATCCCCCATGTCTATATCCCTCCCGCCGCCCACCCCTGCTCATGCCCCATGTCTCTATCCCTCCCGCCGCCACCCCCGCTCATGCTCCGTGTCTCTATCCCTCCCGCCGCCCACGCCCTCTCATGCCCCGTTTCTCTATCCCTCCCGCCGCCCACCCGCCGCTCATGCCCTGTGTGTCTATTCCTCCCGCCCACCCCTGCTCATGCCCCATGTGTCTATCCCTCCCCCAGCTCATGCCTCGTGTCTCTATGCCTCCCGCCGCCCACCTCCCCGCTCATGCCCCGTGTCTCTATCCCTCCCGCCACCCACCCCCGCTCATGCCCCGTGTGTCTATTCCTCCTGCCCACCCCCCTGCTCATGCCCCGTGTGTCTATCTCCCTCCCCCCGCTCATGCCCCGTGTCTCTATGCCTCCCGCCACCCACCCCCCGCTCATGCCCCGTGTCTCTATCCCTCCCGCCGCCCACTCCCCGCTCATGCCCCGTGTCTCTATCCCTCCCCCCACTCATGCCCCATGTCTCTAACCTTCCTGCCGCCCAAGCCCCGTATCTCTATCCCACCCACCGCCCACCCCGCGCTCATGCCCCATGTGTCTCTTCCCTCCCCATCCCGCAACTCCCAGCTCATGCCCCGTGTGTCTATCCCTCCCGCCGCCCACCCGCCGCTCATGCCCCGTGTGTCTATTCCTCGCGCCCACCCCCCACTCATGCCCCGTGTGTCTATCCCTCCCCCGCTCATGCCCCGTGTCTCTATGCCTCCCGCCGCCCACCCCCGCTCATGCCCTGTGTCTCTCTCCCTCCTGCCGCCCACCCCCCGCTCATGCCCTGTGTCTCTATATCTCCCTCCGCTCATGCCCCGTGTGTCTATTTCTCCCGCCCACCCCCCGCTCATGCCCCGTGTGTCTATCCCTCCCCCGCTCATGCCCCGTGTCTCAATGCCTCCCGCTGCCCACCTGCCGCCCACGCCCCATGTCTCTATCCCTCCCGCTGCCCATCCCCCGTGTCTCTATCCCTCCCGCCGCCCACCCCTGCTCATGCCCCATGTCTCTATCCCTCCCGCCGCCACCCCCGCTCATGCTCCGTGTCTCTATCCCTCCCACCACCCACCTCCTGCTCATGCCCCGTGTGTCTATCCCTCGCGCCGCCCACCCCCCGCTCATGCCCCAAGTCTCTATCCCTCCCCCCACTCATGCCCCATGTCTCTAACCCTCCTGCCGCCCAAGCCCCGTATCTCTATCCCTCCCACCGCCCACCCCCCGCTCATGCCCCGTGTCTCTATCCCTCCCGCCGCCCACCCCCGCTCATGCCCCGTGTGTCTATTCCTCCCGCCCACCCACCGCTCATGCCCCGTGTGTCTATCCCTCCCCCGCTCATGCCCCGTGTCTCAATGCCTCCCGCCGCCCACCCCCCGCTCATGCCCCATGTCTGTATCCCTCCTGCCGCCCACACCCCGCTCATGCCTGTCTCTATCCCTCTCGCTGCCCACCCCACCGCTCATGCCCCGTGTCTCTATCCCTCCCACCGCCCACCCCCCACTCATGCCCCGTGTGTCTATTCCTCCCGCTGCCCACCCCCCGCTCATGCCCCATGTGTCTATCCCTCCCGCCGCCCACCCCCCGTTCATGCCCGGTGTCTCTATCCCTCCCCCCGCTCATAATCGGTGTCTCTATCCCTCCCGCCACCCACGCCCCATGTCTCTATCCCTCCCGCTGCCCATCCCCCATGTCTATATCCCTCCCGCCGCCCACCCCTGCTCATGCCCCATGTCTCTATCCCTCCCGCCGCCACCCCCGCTCATGCTCCGTGTCTCTATCCCTCCCGCCGCCCACGCCCTCTCATGCCCCGTTTCTCTATCCCTCCCGCCGCCCACCCGCCGCTCATGCCCTGTGTGTCTATTCCTCCCGCCCACCCCCGCTCATGCCCCGTGTGTCTATCCCTCCCCCCGCTCATGCCCCGTGTCTCTATGCCTCCCGCCACCCACCCCCGCTCATGCCCCGTGTCTCTATCCCTCCCGCCACCCACCCCCGCTCATGCCCCGTGTGTCTATCCTTCCCGCAGCCCACCCCCCGCTCATGCCCCGTGTGTCTATCCCTCCCGACGCCCACCCCCGCTCATGCCCCGTTTGTCTATCCCTCCCACCACCCCCTCCTGCCCCGTGTGTCTATCCCTCGCGCGCCCACCCCCCGCTCATGCCCCGTGTCTCTATCCCTCCCCCCGCTCATGCCCCATGTCTCTAACCCTCCTGCCGCCCAAGCCCCGCCGTATCTCTATCCCTCCCACCGCCCACCCCCCGCTCATGCCCCATGTCTCTATCCACTCACCGCCCACCCCCGCTCATGCCCCATGTGTCTCTTCCCTCCCTATCCCCCCGACTCCCCGCTCATGCCCCGTGTGTCTATCCCTACCGCCTCCCACCCGCCGCTCATGCCCGTGTGTCTATTCCTCGCGCCCACCCCCGCTCATGCCCCGTGTCTCTATGCCTCCCGCCGCCCACCACCTGCTCATGCCCCATGTCTGTATCCCTCCTGCCGCCCACCCCCTCTCATGCCCGTGTCTCTATCCCTCTCGCCGCCCACCCCCCCGCTCATGCCCTGTGTATCTATCCCTCCCGCCGCCCACCCCCCGCTCATGCCCCGTGAGTCTATCCCTCCCCGCCGCCCACCCCGCGCTCATGCCCCATGTGTATATCCTCCCGCCGCCCCCCCCGTTCATGCCCGGTGTCTCTATCCCTCCTCCCGCTCATAATCTGTGTCTCTATCCCTCCCGCCGCCCACGCCCCGTGTCTCTATCCCTCCTGCTGCCCATCCCCCGTGTCTTTATCCCTCCCGCCGCCCACCCCTGCTCATGCCCGTGTCTCTATCCCTCCCGCCGCCACCCCGCTCATGCTCTATGTCTCTATCGCTCCCGCCGCCCATGCCCTCTCATGCCTTGTGTCTCTATCCCTCCCGCCGCCCACCCGCCGCTCATGCCCCATGTGTCTATTCCTCCCACCCTCCCCCGCTCATGCCCCATGTGTCTATCCCTCCCCCCGCTCATGCCCCGTGCCTCTATGCCTCCCGCCACCCACCTCCCCGCTCATGCCCCGTGGTCTCTATCCCTCTCGCCGCCCACCCCCCGCTCATGCCCCGTGTGTCTATTCCTCCCGCTCATGCCCCATGTGTCTCTTCCCTCCCCATCCCCCAACCCCCCGCTCATGCCCCGTGTGTCTATCCCTCCCGCCGCCCACCCGCCGCTCATGCCCCGTGTGTCTATTCCTCGTGCCCACCCCCCGCTCATGCCCCGTGTGTCTATCCCTCCCCCGCTCATGCCCCGTGTCTTTATGCCTCCCGCCGCCCACCCCTGCTCATGCCCTGTGTCTCTATCCCTCCTGCCGCCCACCCCCCGCTCATGCCCCGTGTCTCTATCCCTCCCGCCGCCCACCCCCCACTCATGCCCCGTGTGTCTATCCCTCCTGCCGCCCACCCCCTGCTCATGCCCCATGTGTCTATCCCTCCCGCTGCAACCCCGTTCCATTGCCCGGTGTCACTATCCCTCCCCCCGCTCATGCCCCGTGTCTCTATCCCTCCTGCCGCCCACACCCCCGCTCATGCCCCATGTGTCTCTTCCCTCCCCATCCCCCGACCCCCCGCTCATGTCCCATGTGTCTATCCCTCCCGCCGCCCACCCACCTCTCATGCCCCGTGTGTCTATCCCTCCTGCCGCCCACCCCCCGCTCATGCCCGTGTCTCTATCCCTCCCGTCGCCTACCCCCCGCTCATGCCCCGTGTCTCTAAGACCCCCCGCTCATGCCCTGTGTGTTTATCCCTCCCGCCGCCCACCCCCTGCTCATGCCCTGTGTCTCTGTGCCTCCCGCCACCCACCCCCCGCTCATGCCCAGTGTCTCTATCCCTCCCACCGCCCACCCCCCGCTGATGCCCCGTGCCTCTATCCCACCCCCCGCTCACCCCCCGCTCATGCCCCATGTGTCTCTTCCCTCCCCCACCATCCCCCGACCCCCGATCATGCCCCGTGTGTATATCCCTCCCGCCGCCCACCCGCCGCTCATGCCTCATGTGTCTATTCCACGCACCAACCCCCCGCTCATGCCCCGTGTGTCTATACCTCCCATGCTCATGCCCCGTGTCTCTATGCCTCCCGTGCCCACCCCCGCTCATGCCCTGTGTCTCTATCCCTCCCGACGCCCACCCCCCGCTCATGCCCCGTGTGTCTATCCCTCCTGCCGCCCACCCCCCGCTCATGCCCCATGTGTCTATCCCTCCCGCTGCACAACCCCTGTTCATGCCCGGTGTCTCTATCCCTCCCCCCGCTCATGCCCCGTGTCTCTATCCCTCCCGCCGTCCACCCCCGCTCATGCCACATGTGTCTCTTCCCTCCCCCATCCCCCGACCCCCCGCTCATGCCCCGTGTGTCTATCCCTCCTGCCGCCCAGCCGCCGCTCATGCCCCGTGTGTCTATTCCTACCGCCCACCCCCGCCCATGCCCTGTGTGTCTATCCCTCCCCCTGCTCATGCCCTGTGTCTCTATGCCTCCCGCCGCCCACCCCCGCTCATGCCCCGTGTCTCTATCCCTCCTGCCGCCCACCCCCCGCTCATGCCCGTGTCTCTATCCCTCCAGCCGCCCACCCCCCCGCTCATGCCCCGTGTCTCTATCCCTCCCGCCGCCCACCCCCCGCTCATTCCCTGTGTGTCTATTCCTCCCGCCCATGCCCCGTGTGTCTATCCCTCCCCCGCTCATGCCCCGTGTGTCTATCCTTCCCGCCGCGCACCCCCGCTCATGCCCAATCTGTCTATCCCTCCCGCCGGCCACCCCCCGTTCATGCCCGGTGTCTCTATCCCTCCCCCCGCTCATAATCTGTGTCTCTATCCCTCCCGCTGCCCACGCCCCGTGTCTCTATCCCTCCCGCTGCCCATCCCCCGCTCATGCCCCGTGTCTCTATCCCTCCCCGCTGCCCACCCCTGCTCATGCCCCGTGTCTCTATCCCTTCCGCCGCCACCCCCGCTCATGCCCTGTGTCTCTATCCCTCCTGCCGCCCACACCCTCTCATGCCCCGTGTCTCTATCCCTCCCGCCGCCCACCCGCCGCTCATGCCCCGTGTGTCTATTCCTCCCGCCCACCCCCGCTCATGCCCCGTGTGTCTATCCCTCCCCCCACTCATGCCCCGTGTCTCTATGCCTCCCGCCGCCCACCTCCCCGCTCATGCCCCGTGTCTCTATCCCTCCTGCCGCCCACCCACCACTCATGCCCCGTGTGTCTATTCCTCCCGCCCACCCCCGCTCATGCCCCATGTGTCTATCTCTCCCCCGCTCATGCCCCGTGTCTCTATGCCTCCCGTCACCCACCACCTGCTCATGCCCCATGTCTGTATCCCTCCTGCCGCCCACCCCCCTCTCATGCCCGTGTCTCTATCCCTCTCGCCGCCCACCCCCCCGCTCATGCCCTGTGTATCTATCCCTCCCGCCGCCCACCCCCCGCTCATGCCCCGTGAGTCTATCCCTCCCGCCGCCCACCCCGCGCTCATGCCCCATGTGTATATCCCTCCCGCCGCCCCCCCCCGTTCATGCCCGGTGTCTCTATCCCTCCTCCCGCTCATAATCTGTGTCTCTATCCCTCCCGCCGCCCACGCCCCGTGTCTCTATCCCTCCTGCTGCCCATCCCCCGTGTCTTTATCCCTCCCGCCGCCCACCCCTGCTCATGCCCGTGTCTCTATCCCTCCCGCCGCCACCCCGCTCATGCTCTATGTCTCTATCGCTCCCGCCGCCCATGCCCTCTCATGCCCCGTGTCTCTATCCCTCCCGCCGCCCACCCGCCGCTCATGCCCCATGTGTCTATTCCTCCCACCCTCCCCCGCTCATGCCCCATGTGTCTATCCCTCCCCCCGCTCATGCCCCGTGCCTCTATGCCTCCCGCCACCCACCTCCCCACTCATGCCCCGTGGTCTCTATCCCTCTCGCCGCCCACCCCCCGCTCATGCCCCGTGTGTCTATTCCTCCCGCTCATGCCCCATGTGTCTCTTCCCTCCCCATCCCCCAACCCCCCGCTCATGCCCCGTGTGTCTATCCCTCCCGCCGCCCACCCGCCGCTCATGCCCCGTGTGTCTATTCCTCGCGCCCACCCCCCGCTCATGCCCCGTGTGTCTATCCCTCCCCCGCTCATGCCCCGTGTCTTTATGCCTCCCGCCGCCCACCCCTGCTCATTCCCTGTGTCTCTATCCCTCCTGCCGCCCACCCCCCGCTCATGCCCCGTGTCTCTATCCCTCCCGCCGCCCACCCCCCACTCATGCCCCGTGTGTCTATCCCTCCTGCCGCCCACCCCCTGCTCATGCCCCATGTGTCTATCCCTCCCGCTGCCCAACCCCGTTCATGCCCGGTGTCACTATCCCTCCCCCCGCTCATGCCCCGTGTCTCTATCCCTCCTGCCGCCCACACCCCGCTCATGCCCCATGTGTCTCTTCCCTCCCCATCCCCCGACCCCCCGCTCATGTCCCATGTGTCTATCCCTCCCGCCGCCCACCCACCTCTCATGCCCCGTGTGTCTATCCCTCCTGCCGCCCACCCCCCGCTCATGCCCGTGTCTCTATCCCTCCCGTCGCCTACCCCCCGCTCATGCCCCGTGTCTCTAAGACCCCCCGCTCATGCCCTGTGTGTTTATCCCTCCCGCCGCCCACCCCCTGCTCATGCCCCGTGTGTCTATCCCTCCCCCCGCTCATGCCCTGTGTCTCTGTGCCTCCCGCCACCCACCCCCCGCTCATGCCCAGTGTCTCTATCCCTCCCACCGCCCACCCCCGCTGATGCCCCGTGCCTCTATCCCACCCCCCGCTCACCCCCCGCTCATGCCCCATGTGTCTCTTCCCTCCCCACCATCCCCCGACCCCCGATCATGCCCCGTGTGTATATCCCTCCCGCCGCCCACCCGCCGCTCATGCCTCATGTGTCTATTCCACGCACCAACCCCCCGCTCATGCCCCGTGTGTCTATACCTCCCATGCTCATGCCCCGTGTCTCTATGCCTCCCGTGCCCACCCCCGCTCATGCCCTGTGTCTCTATCCCTCCCGACGCCCACCCCCCGCTCATGCCCCGTGTGTCTATCCCTCCTGCCGCCCACCCCCCGCTCATGCCCCATGTGTCTATCCCTCCCGCTGCCCAACCCCCGTTCATGCCCGGTGTCTCTATCCCTCCCCCCGCTCATGCCCCGTGTCTCTATCCCTCCCGCCGTCCACCCCCGCTCATGCCACATGTGTCTCTTCCCTCCCCCATCCCCCGACCCCCCGCTCATGCCCCGTGTGTCTATCCCTCCTGCCGCCCAGCCGCCGCTCATGCCCCGTGTGTCTATTCCTACCGGCCACCCCCCGCCCATGCCCTGTGTGTCTATCCCTCCCCCTGCTCATGCCCTGTGTCTCTATGCCTCCCGCCGCCCACCCCCGCTCATGCCCCGTGTCTCTATCCCTCCTGCCGCCCACCCCCTGCTCATGCCCGTGTCTCTATCCCTCCAGCCGCCCACGCCCTCTCATGCCCCGTTTCTCTATCCCTCCCGCCGCCCACCCGCCGCTCATGCCCTGTGTGTCTATTCCTCCCGCCCACCCCTGCTCATGCCCCATGTGTCTATCCCTCCCCCAGCTCATGCCTCGTGTCTCTATGCCTCCCGCCGCACACCTCCCCGCTCATGCCCCGTGTCTCTATCCCTCCCGCCACCCACCCCCGCTCATGCCCCGTGTGTCTATTCCTCCTGCCCACCCCCCGCTCATGCCCCGTGTGTCTATCTCCCTCCCCCCGCTCATGCCCCGTGTCTCTATGCCTCCCGCCACCCACCCCCCGCTCATGCCCCGTGTCTCTATCCCTCCCGCCGCCCACTCCCCGCTCATGCCCCGTGTCTCTATCCCTCCCCCCACTCATGCCCCATGTCTCTAACCTTCCTGCCGCCCAAGCCCCGTATCTCTATCCCACCCACCGCCCACCCCGCGCTCATGCCCCATGTGTCTCTTCCCTCCCCATCCCGCAACTCCCAGCTCATGCCCCGTGTGTCTATCCCTCCCGCCGCCCACCCGCCGCTCATGCCCCGTGTGTCTATTCCTCGCGCCCACCCCCCACTCATGCCCCGTGTGTCTATCCCTCCCCCGCTCATGCCCCGTGTCTCTATGCCTCCCGCCGCCCACCCCCGCTCATGCCCTGTGTCTCTCTCCCTCCTGCCGCCCACCCCCCGCTCATGCCCTGTGTCTCTATATCTCCCTCCGCTCATGCCCCGTGTGTCTATTTCTCCCGCCCACCCCCCGCTCATGCCCCGTGTGTCTATCCCTCCCCCGCTCATGCCCCGTGTCTCAATGCCTCCCGCTGCCCACCTGCCGCCCACGCCCCATGTCTCTATCCCTCCCGCTGCCCATCCCCCGTGTCTCTATCCCTCCCGCCGCCCACCCCTGCTCATGCCCCATGTCTCTATCCCTCCCGCCGCCACCCCCGCTCATGCTCCGTGTCTCTATCCCTCCCACCACCCACCTCCTGCTCATGCCCCGTGTGTCTATCCCTCGCGCCGCCCACCCCCCGCTCATGCCCCAAGTCTCTATCCCTCCCCCCACTCATGCCCCATGTCTCTAACCCTCCTGCCGCCCAAGCCCCGTATCTCTATCCCTCCCACCGCCCACCCCCCGCTCATGCCCCGTGTCTCTATCCCTCCCGCCGCCCACCCCCCGCTCATGCCCCGTGTGTCTATTCCTCCCGCCCACCCACCGCTCATGCCCCGTGTGTCTATCCCTCCCCCGCTCATGCCCCGTGTCTCAATGCCTCCCGCCGCCCACCCCCCGCTCATGCCCCATGTCTGTATCCCTCCTGCCGCCCACACCCCGCTCATGCCTGTCTCTATCCCTCTCGCTGCCCACCCCCCCGCTCATGCCCCGTGTCTCTATCCCTCCCACCGCCCACCCCCCACTCATGCCCCGTGTGTCTATTCCTCCCGCTGCCCACCCCCCGCTCATGCCCCATGTGTCTATCCCTCCCGCCGCCCACCCCCCGTTCATGCCCGGTGTCTCTATCCCTCCCCCCGCTCATAATCGGTGTCTCTATCCCTCCCGCCACCCACGCCCCATGTCTCTATCCCTCCCGCTGCCCATCCCCCATGTCTATATCCCTCCCGCCGCCCACCCCTGCTCATGCCCCATGTCTCTATCCCTCCCGCCGCCACCCCCGCTCATGCTCCGTGTCTCTATCCCTCCCGCCGCCCACGCCCTCTCATGCCCCGTTTCTCTATCCCTCCCGCCGCCCACCCGCCGCTCATGCCCTGTGTGTCTATTCCTCCCGCCCACCCCCGCTCATGCCCCGTGTGTCTATCCCTCCCCCCGCTCATGCCCCGTGTCTCTATGCCTCCCGCCACCCACCCCCGCTCATGCCCCGTGTCTCTATCCCTCCCGCCACCCACCCCCGCTCATGCCCCGTGTGTCTATCCTTCCCGCAGCCCACCCCCCGCTCATGCCCCGTGTGTCTATCCCTCCCGACGCCCACCCCCGCTCATGCCCCGTTTGTCTATCCCTCCCACCACCCACCTCCTGCCCCGTGTGTCTATCCCTCGCGCCGCCCACCCCCCGCTCATGCCCCGTGTCTCTATCCCTCCCCCGCTCATGCCCCATGTCTCTAACCCTCCTGCCGCCCAAGCCCCGTATCTCTATCCCTCCCACCGCCCACCCCCCGCTCATGCCCCATGTCTCTATCCCACTCACCGCCCACCCCCGCTCATGCCCCATGTGTCTCTTCCCTCCCTATCCCCCCGACTCCCCGCTCATGCCCCGTGTGTCTATCCCTACCGCCTCCCACCCGCCGCTCATGCCCCGTGTGTCTATTCCTCGCGCCCACCCCCGCTCATGCCCCGTGTCTCTATGCCTCCCGCCGCCCACCACCTGCTCATGCCCCATGTCTGTATCCCTCCTGCCGCCCACCCCCCTCTCATGCCCGTGTCTCTATCCCTCTCGCCGCCCACCCCCCGCTCATGCCCTGTGTATCTATCCCTCCCGCCGCCCACCCCCCGCTCATGCCCCGTGAGTCTATCCCTCCCGCCGCCCACCCCGCGCTCATGCCCCATGTGTATATCCCTCCCGCCGCCCCCCCCGTTCATGCCCGGTGTCTCTATCCCTCCTCCCGCTCATAATCTGTGTCTCTATCCCTCCCGCCGCCCACGCCCCGTGTCTCTATCCCTCCTGCTGCCCATCCCCCGTGTCTTTATCCCTCCCGCCGCCCACCCCTGCTCATGCCCGTGTCTCTATCCCTCCCGCCGCCACCCCGCTCATGCTCTATGTCTCTATCGCTCCCGCCGCCCATGCCCTCTCATGCCCCGTGTCTCTATCCCTCCCGCCGCCCACCCGCCGCTCATGCCCCATGTGTCTATTCCTCCCACCCTCCCCCGCTCATGCCCCATGTGTCTATCCCTCCCCCCGCTCATGCCCCGTGCCTCTATGCCTCCCGCCACCCACCTCCCCGCTCATGCCCCGTGGTCTCTATCCCTCTCGCCGCCCACCCCCCGCTCATGCCCCGTGTGTCTATTCCTCCCGCTCATGCCCCATGTGTCTCTTCCCTCCCCATCCCCCAACCCCCGCTCATGCCCCGTGTGTCTATCCCTCCCGCCGCCCACCCGCCGCTCATGCCCCGTGTGTCTATTCCTCGCGCCCACCCCCCGCTCATGCCCCGTGTGTCTATCCCTCCCCCGCTCATGCCCCGTGTCTTTATGCCTCCCGCCGCCCACCCCTGCTCATGCCCTGTGTCTCTATCCCTCCTGCCGCCCACCCCCCGCTCATGCCCCGTGTCTCTATCCCTCCCGCCGCCCACCCCCCACTCATGCCCCGTGTGTCTATCCCTCCTGCCGCCCACCCCCTGCTCATGCCCCATGTGTCTATCCCTCCCGCTGCCCAACCCCGTTCATGCCCGGTGTCACTATCCCTCCCCCCGCTCATGCCCCGTGTCTCTATCCCTCCTGCCGCCCACACCCCGCTCATGCCCCATGTGTCTCTTCCCTCCCCATCCCCCGACCCCCCGCTCATGTCCCATGTGTCTATCCCTCCCGCCGCCCACCCACCTCTCATGCCCCGTGTGTCTATCCCTCCTGCCGCCCACCCCCCGCTCATGCCCGTGTCTCTATCCCTCCCGTCGCCTACCCCCCGCTCATGCCCCGTGTCTCTAAGACCCCCCGCTCATGCCCTGTGTGTTTATCCCTCCCGCCGCCCACCCCCTGCTCATGCCCCGTGTGTCTATCCCTCCCCCCGCTCATGCCCTGTGTCTCTGTGCCTCCCGCCACCCACCCCCCGCTCATGCCCAGTGTCTCTATCCCTCCCACCGCCCACCCCCCGCTGATGCCCCGTGCCTCTATCCCACCCCCCGCTCACCCCCCGCTCATGCCCCATGTGTCTCTTCCCTCCCCACCATCCCCCGACCCCCGATCATGCCCCGTGTGTATATCCCTCCCGCCGCCCACCCGCCGCTCATGCCTCATGTGTCTATTCCACGCACCAACCCCCCGCTCATGCCCCGTGTGTCTATACCTCCCATGCTCATGCCCCGTGTCTCTATGCCTCCCGTGCCCACCCCCGCTCATGCCCTGTGTCTCTATCCCTCCCGACGCCCACCCCCGCTCATGCCCCGTGTGTCTATCCCTCCTGCCGCCCACCCCCCGCTCATGCCCCATGTGTCTATCCCTCCCGCTGCACAACCCCTGTTCATGCCCGGTGTCTCTATCCCTCCCCCCGCTCATGCCCCGTGTCTCTATCCCTCCCGCCGTCCACCCCCGCTCATGCCACATGTGTCTCTTCCCTCCCCCATCCCCCGACCCCCCGCTCATGCCCCGTGTGTCTATCCCTCCTGCCGCCCAGCCGCCGCTCATGCCCCGTGTGTCTATTCCTACCGCCCACCCCCCGCCCATGCCCTGTGTGTCTATCCCTCCCCCTGCTCATGCCCTGTGTCTCTATGCCTCCCGCCGCCCACCCCCCGCTCATGCCCCGTGTCTCTATCCCTCCTGCCGCCCACCCCCCGCTCATGCCCGTGTCTCTATCCCTCCAGCCGCCCACCCCCCGCTCATGCCCCGTGTCTCTATCCCTCCCGCCGCCCACCCCCCGCTCATTCCCTGTGTGTCTATTCCTCCCGCCCATGCCCCGTGTGTCTATCCCTCCCCCGCTCATGCCCCGTGTGTCTATCCCTCCCGCCGCGCACCCCCGCTCATGCCCAATCTGTCTATCCCTCCCGCCGGCCACCCCCCGTTCATGCCCGGTGTCTCTATCCCTCCCCCCGCTCATAATCTGTGTCTCTATCCCTCCCGCTGCCCACGCCCCGTGTCTCTATCCCTCGCGCTGCCCATCCCCCGCTCATGCCCCGTGTCTCTATCCCTCCCGCTGCCCACCCCTGCTCATGCCCCGTGTCTCTATCCCTTCCGCCGCCACCCCCGCTCATGCCCTGTGTCTCTATCCCTCCTGCCGCCCACACCCTCTCATGCCCCGTGTCTCTATCCCTCCCGCCGCCCACCCGCCGCTCATGCCCCGTGTGTCTATTCCTCCCGCCCACCCCCGCTCATGCCCCGTGTGTCTATCCCTCCCCCCACTCATGCCCCGTGTCTCTATGCCTCCCGCCGCCCACCTCCCCGCTCATGCCCCGTGTCTCTATCCCTCCTGCCGCCCACCCACCACTCATGCCCCGTGTGTCTATTCCTCCCGCCCACCCCCCGCTCATGCCCCATGTGTCTATCTCTCCCCCGCTCATGCCCCGTGTCTCTATGCCTCCCGTCACCCACCACCTGCTCATGCCCCATGTCTGTATCCCTCCTGCCGCCCACCCCCCTCTCATGCCCGTGTCTCTATCCCTCTCGCCGCCCACCCCCCCGCTCATGCCCTGTGTATCTATCCCTCCCGCCGCCCACCCCCCGCTCATGCCCCGTGAGTCTATCCCTCCCGCCGCCCACCCCGCGCTCATGCCCCATGTGTATATCCCTCCCGCCGCCCCCCCCCGTTCATGCCCGGTGTCTCTATCCCTCCTCCCGCTCATAATCTGTGTCTCTATCCCTCCCGCCGCCCACGCCCCGTGTCTCTATCCCTCCTGCTGCCCATCCCCCGTGTCTTTATCCCTCCCGCCGCCCACCCCTGCTCATGCCCGTGTCTCTATCCCTCCCGCCGCCACCCCGCTCATGCTCTATGTCTCTATCGCTCCCGCCGCCCATGCCCTCTCATGCCCCGTGTCTCTATCCCTCCCGCCGCCCACCCGCCGCTCATGCCCCATGTGTCTATTCCTCCCACCCTCCCCCGCTCATGCCCCATGTGTCTAACCCTCCCCCCGCTCATGCCCCGTGCCTCTATGCCTCCCGCCACCCACCTCCCCACTCATGCCCCGTGGTCTCTATCCCTCTCGCCGCCCACCCCCCGCTCATGCCCCGTGTGTCTATTCCTCCCGCTCATGCCCCATGTGTCTCTTCCCTCCCCATCCCCCAACCCCCCGCTCATGCCCCGTGTGTCTATCCCTCCCGCCGCTCATGCCCCGTGTGTCTATTCCTCGCGCCCACCCCCCGCTCATGCCCCGTGTGTCTATCCCTCCCCCGCTCATGCCCCGTGTCTTTATGCCTCCCGCCGCCCACCCCTGCTCATGCCCTGTGTCTCTATCCCTCCTGCCGCCCACCCCCCGCTCATGCCCCGTGTCTCTATCCCTCCCGCCGCCCACCCCCCACTCATGCCCCGTGTGTCTATCCCTCCTGCCGCCCACCCCCTGCTCATGCCCCATGTGTCTATCCCTCCCGCTGCCCAACCCCGTTCATGCCCGGTGTCACTATCCCTCCCCCCGCTCATGCCCCGTGTCTCTATCCCTCCTGCCGCCCACACCCCGCTCATGCCCCATGTGTCTCTTCCCTCCCCATCCCCCGACCCCCCGCTCATGTCCCATGTGTCTATCCCTCCCGCCGCCCACCCACCTCTCATGCCCCGTGTGTCTATCCCTCCTGCCGCCCACCCCCCGCTCATGCCCGTGTCTCTATCCCTCCCGTCGCCTACCCCCCGCTCATGCCCCGTGTCTCTAAGACCCCCCGCTCATGCCCTGTGTGTTTATCCCTCCCGCCGCCCACCCCCTGCTCATGCCCCGTGTGTCTATCCCTCCCCCCGCTCATGCCCTGTGTCTCTGTGCCTCCCGCCACCCACCCCCCGCTCATGCCCAGTGTCTCTATCCCTCCCACCGCCCACCCCCCGCTGATGCCCCGTGCCTCTATCCCACCCCCCGCTCACCCCCCGCTCATGCCCCATGTGTCTCTTCCCTCCCCACCATCCCCCAACCCCCGATCATGCCCCGTGTGTATATCCCTCCCGCCGCCCACCCGCCGCTCATGCCTCATGTGTCTATTCCACGCACCAACCCCCCGCTCATGCCCCGTGTGTCTATACCTCCCATGCTCATGCCCCGTGTCTCTATGCCTCCCGTGCCCACCCCCGCTCATGCCCTGTGTCTCTATCCCTCCCGACGCCCACCCCCCGCTCATGCCCCGTGTGTCTATCCCTCCTGCCGCCCACCCCCCGCTCATGCCCCATGTGTCTATCCCTCCCGCTGCCCAACCCCCGTTCATGCCCGGTGTCTCTATCCCTCCCCCCGCTCATGCCCCGTGTCTCTATCCCCCCCGCCGTCCACCCCCGCTCATGCCACATGTGTCTCTTCCCTCCCCATCCCCCGACCCCCCGCTCATGCCCCGTGTGTCTATCCCTCCTGCCGCCCAGCCGCCGCTCATGCCCCGTGTGTCTATTCCTACCGGCCACCCCCCGCCCATGCCCTGTGTGTCTATCCCTCCCCCTGCTCATGCCCTGTGTCTCTATGCCTCCCGCCGCCCACCCCCGCTCATGCCCCGTGTCTCTATCCCTCCTGCCGCCCACCCCCTGCTCATGCCCGTGTCTCTATCCCTCCAGCCGCCCACCCCCCCGCTCATGCCCCGTGTCTCTATCCCTCCCGCCGCCCACCCCCCGCTCATTCCCTGTGTGTCTATTCCTCCCGCCCATGCCCCGTGTGTCTATCCCTCCCCCGCTCATGCCCCGTGTGTCTATCCCTCCTGCCGCGCACCCCCGCTCATGCCCAATCTGTCTATCCCTCCCGCCGGCCACCCCCCGTTCATGCCCGGTGTCTCTATCCCTCCCCCCGCTCATAATCTGTGTCTCTATCCCTCCCGCTGCCCACGCCCCGTGTCTCTATCCCTCCCGCTGCCCATCCCCCGCTCATGCCCCGTGTCTCTATCCCTCCCGCTGCCCACCCCTGCTCATGCCCCGTGTCTCTATCCCTTCCGCCGCCACCCCCGCTCATGCCCTGTGTCTCTATCCCTCCTGCCGCCCACACCCTCTCATGCCCCGTGTCTCTATCCCTCCCGCCGCCCACCCGCCGCTCATGCCCCGTGTGTCTATTCCTCCCGCCCACCCCCCGCTCATGCCTGTGTCTCTATCCCTCTCGCCGCCCACCCCCCCGCTCATGCCCCGTGTCTCTATCCCTCCCACCGCTCATGCCCCGTGTGTCTATCCCTCACGCCGCCCACCCCCCGCTCATGCCCCATGTGTCTATCCCTCCTGCCGCCCACCCCCCGTTCATGCCCGGTGTCTCTATCCCTCCCCCCGCTCATAATCTGTGTCTCTATCCCTCCCGCCGCCCACGCCCCATGTCTCTATCCCTCCCGCTGCCCATCCCCCGTGTCTCTATCCCTCCCGCCGCCCACCCCTGCTCATGCCCCGTGTCTCTATCCCTCCCGTCGCCACCCCCGCTCATGCTCCGTGTCTCTATCCCTCCCGCCACCCACGCCCTCTCATGCCCCGTGTCTCTTTCCCTCCCGCCGCCCACCCGCCGCTCATGCCCTGTGTGTCTATTCCTCCCGCCCACCCCCGCTCATGCCCCGTGTGTCTATCCCTCCCCCCGCTCATGCCTCGTGTCTCTATGCCTCCCGCCACCCACCCCCCACTCATGCCCCGTGTCTCTATCCCTCAAGCCACCCACCCCCCGCTCATGCCCCGTGTGTCTATCCCTCCTGCCTCCCACCCCCCGCTCATGCCCCATGTGTCTATCCCTCCCGCCGCCCACTCCACGCTCACGCCCCGTGTCTCTATCCCTCCCCCCACTCATGCCCCATGTCTCTAACCCTCCTGCCGCCCAAGCCCTGTATCTCTATCCCACCCACCGCCCACACCCCGCTCATGCCCCATGTGTCTCTTCCCTCCCCATTCCCAACCCCCGCTCATGCCCCGTGTGTCTATCCCTCCCGCCGCCCACCCGCCGCTCATGCCCCGTGTGTCTATTCCTCGCGCCCACCCCCCCCTCATGCCCCGTGTCTCTATCCCTCCCCCGCTCATGCCCCGTGTCTTTCACCCTCCCGCCACCCACACGCCATATCTCTATCCCTCCCACCGCCCACCCCCCGCTCATGCCCCATGTCTCTATCCCTCCCGCCGCCCACCCCGCGCTCATGCCCAGTGTGTCTATCCGTCCCGCCGCCCACCCGCCGCTCATGCCCCGTGTTTCTATTCCTCGTGCCCACCCCCCGCTCATGCCCCGTGTCTCTATCCCTCCTCCCGCTCATGCCCCGTGTCTCTAACCCTCCCGCCGCCCACACGCCATATCTCTATCCCTCCCACCGCCCACCCCCCGCTCATGCCCCATGTCTGTATCCCTCCTGCCGCCCACCCCCCGCTCATGCCTGTGTCTCTATCCCTCTCGCCGCCCACCCCCCCGCTCATGCCCCGTGTCTCTATCCCTCCCACCGCTCATGCCCCGTGTGTCTATCCCTCACGCCGCCCACCCCCCGCTCATGCCCCATGTGTCTATCCCTCCTGCCGCCCACCCCCCGTTCATGCCCGGTGTCTCTATCCCTCCCCCCGCTCATAATCTGTGTCTCTATCCCTCCCGCCGCCCACGCCCCATGTCTCTATCCCTCCCGCTGCCCATCCCCCGTGTCTCTATCCCTCCCGCCGCCCACCCCTGCTCATGCCCCGTGTCTCTATCCCTCCCGTCGCCACCCCCGCTCATGCTCCGTGTCTCTATCCCTCCCGCCGCCCACGCCCTCTCATGCCCAGTGTCTCTATCCCTCCCGCCGCCCACCCGCCGCTCATGCCCTGTGTGTCTATTCCTCCCGCCCACCCCCGCTCATGCCCCGTGTGTCTATCCCTCCCCCCGCTCATGCCTCGTGTCTCTATGCCTCCCGCCACCCACCCCCCACTCATGCCCCGTGTCTCTATCCCTCCCGCCACCCACCCCACGCTCATGCCCTGTGTGTCTATCCCTCCCGCAGCCCACCCCCCGCTCATGCCCCGTGTGTCTATCCCTCCCGACGCCCACCCCCGCTCATGCCCCGTGTGTCTATCCCTCCCGCCACCCACCTCCCGCTCATGCCCCGTGTGTCTATCCGTCGCGCCGCCCACCCCCGCTCATGCCCCGTGTCTCTATCCCTCTCCCCACTCATGCCCCATGTCTCTAACCCTCCTGCCGCCCAAGCCCCGTATCTCTATCCCACCCACCGCCCACCCCCCGCGTCTCTATCCCACCCACTGCCCACCCCCGCTCATGCCCCATGTGTCTCTTCCCTCCTCATCCCCCGACCCCCGCTCATGCCCCGTGTGTCTATCCCTCCCGCCGCCCACCCGACGCTCATGCCCCGTGTGTCTATTCCTCACGCCCACCCTGCTCATGCCCCGTGTCTCTATCCCTCCCGCCGCCCACCCCCCGCTCATGCCCCGTGTGTCTATCGCTCCCGCCGCCCACCCCCCGCTCATGCCCCATGTGTCTATCCCTCCCGCCGCCCCCCCCGTTCATGCACGGTGTCTCTATCCCTTCCCCCCGCTCATAATCTGTGTCTCTATCCCTCCCGCCGCCCACGCCCCGTGTCTCTATCCCTCCCGCTGCCCATCCCCTGTGTCTCTATCCCTCCCGCCGCCCATCCCTGCTCATGCCCCGTGTCTCTATCCCTCCTGCCGCCACCCCCACTCATGCTCCGTGTCTCTATCCCTCCCGCCGCCCACGCCCTCTCATGCCCCATGTCTCCATCCCTCCCGCCGCCCACTCGCCGCTCATGCCCCATGTGTCTATTCCTCCCGCCCACCCCCGCTCATGCCCCATGTGTCTATCCCTCCCCCCACTCATGCCCCGTGTCTCTATGCCTCCCGCCGAACACCTCCCCGCTCATGCCCCGTGTCTCTATCCCTCTCGCCGCCCACCCTCCGCTCATGCCCCGTGTGTCTATTCCTCCTGCCCACCCCCCGCTCATGCCCCGTGTCTCTATGCCTCCCGCCACCCACCCCCCGCTCATGCCCTGTGTCTCTATCCCTCCCGCCGCCCACTCCCCGCTCATGCCCCGTGTCTCTATCCCTCCCCCCACTCATGCCCCATGTCTCTAACCCTCCTGCCGCCCAAGCCCCGTATCTCTATCCCACCCACCACCCACCCCCCGCTCATGCCCCATGTGTCTCTTCCCTCCCCATCCCGCAACTCCCAGCTCATGCCCCGTGTGTCTATCCCTCCCGCCGCCCACCCGCCGCTCATGCCCCGTGTGTCTATTCCTCGCGCCCACCCCCCACTCATGCCCCGTGTGTCTATCCCTCCCCCGCTCATGCCCCGTGTCTCTATGCCTCCCGCCGCCCACCCCCGCTCATGCCCTGTGTCTCTATCCCTCCTGCCGCCCACCCCCCGCTCATGCCCTGTGTCTCTATATCTCCCGCCGCCCACCCCCCGCTCATGCCCCGTGTGTCTATTTCTCCCGCCCACCCCCCGCTCATGCCCCGTGTGTCTATCCCTCTCCCGCTCATGCCCCGTGTCTCAATGCCTCACGCTGCCCACCCGCCGCCCACGCCCCATGTCTCTATCCCTCCCGCTGCCCATCCCCCGTGTCTCTATCCCACCCGCCGCCCACCCCTGCTCATGCCCCATGTCTCTATCCCTCCCGCCGCCACCCCCGCTCATGCTCCGTGTCTCTATCCCTCCCACCACCCACCTCCTGCTCATGCCCCGTGTGTCTATCCCTCGCGCCGCCCACCCCCCGCTCATGCCCCATGTCTCTATCCCTCCCCCCACTCATGCCCCATGTCTCTAACCCTCCTGCCGCCCAAGCCCCGTATCTCTATCCCTCCCACCGCCCACCCCCCGCTCATGCCCCGTGTCTCTATCCCTCCCGCCGCCCACCCCCCGCTCATGCCCCGTGTGTATATTCCTCCCGCCCACCCACCGCTCATGCCCCGTGTGTCTATCCCTCCCCCGCTCATGCCCCGTGTCTCAATGCCTCCCGCCGCCCACCCCCCGCTCATGCCCCATGTCTGTATCCCTCCTGCCGCCCACACCCCGCACATGCCTGTCTCTATCCCTCTCGCTGCCCACCCCCCGCTCATGCCCCATGTCTCTATCCCTCCCACCGCCCACCCCCCGCTCATGCCCCGTGTGTCTATTCCTCCCGCCGCCCACCCCCCGCTCATGCCCCATGTGTCTATCCCTCCCGCCGCCCACCCCCCGTTCATGCCCGGTGTCTCTATCCCTCCCCCGCTCATAATCGGTGTCTCTATCCCTCCCGCCGCCCACGCCCCATGTCTCTATCCCTCCCGCTGCCCATCCCCCATGTCTATATCCCTCCCGCCGCCCACCCCTGCTCATGCCCCATGTCTCTATCCCTCCCGCCGCCACCCCCGCTCATGCTCCGTGTCTCTATCCCTCTCGCCGCCCACGCCCTCTCATGCCCCGTTTCTCTATCCCTCCCGCCGCCCACCCGCCGCTCATGCCCTGTGTGTCTATTCCTCCCGCCCACCCCTGCTCATGCCCCATGTGTCTATCCCTCCCCCAGCTCATGCCTCGTGTCTCTATGCCTCCCGCCGCCCACCTCGCCGCTCATGCCCCGTGTCTCTATCCCTCCCGCCACCCACCCCCGCTCATGCCCCGTGTGTCTATTCCTCCTGCCCACCCCCCGCTCATGCCCCGTGTGTCTATCTCCCTCCCCCCGCTCATGCCCCGTGTCTCTATGCCTCCCGCCACCCACCCCCCGCTCATGCCCCGTGTCTCTATCCCTCCCGCCGCCCACTCCCCGCTCATGCCCCGTGTCTCTATCCCTCCCCCAACTCATGCCCCATGTCTCTAACCCTCCTGCCGCCCAAGCCCCGTATCTCTATCCCACCCACCGCCCACCCCGCGCTCATGCCCCATGTGTCTCTTCCCTCCCCATCCCGCAACTCCCAGCTCATGCCCCGTGTGTCTATCCCTCCCGCCGCCCACCCGCCGCTCATGCCCTGTGTGTCTATTCCTCGCGCCCACCCCCCACTCATGCCCCGTGTGTCTATCCCTCCCCCGCTCATGCCCCGTGTCTCTATGCCTCCCGCCGCCCACCCCCGCTCATGCCCTGTGTCTCTCTCCCTCCTGCCGCCCACCCCCCGCTCATGCCCTGTGTCTCTATATCTCCCTCCGCTCATGCCCCGTGTGTCTATTTCTCCCGCCCACCCCCCGCTCATGCCCCGTGTGTCTATCCCTCCCCCGCTCATGCCCCGTGTCTCAATGCCTCCCGCTGCCCACCCGCCGCCCACGCCCCATGTCTCTATCCCTCCCGCTGCCCATCCCCCGTGTCTCTATCCCTCCCGCCGCCCACCCCTGCTCATGCCCCATGTCTCTATCCCTCCCGCCGCCACCCCCGCTCATGCTCCGTGTCTCTATCCCTCCCACCACCCACCTCCTGCTCATGCCCCGTGTGTCTATCCCTCGCGCCGCCCACCCCCCGCTCATGCCCCAAGTCTCTATCCCTCCCCCCACTCATGCCCCATGTCTCTAACCCTCCTGCCGCCCAAGCCCCGTATCTCTATCCCTCCCACCGCCCACCCCCCGCTCATGCCCCGTGTCTCTATCCCTCCCGCCGCCCACCCCCCGCTCATGCCCCGTGTGTCTATTCCTCCCGCCCACCCACCGCTCATGCCCCGTGTGTCTATCCCTCCCCCGCTCATGCCCCGTGTCTCAATGCCTCCCGCCGCCCACCCCCCGCTCATGCCCCATGTCTGTATCCCTCCTGCCGCCCACACCCCGCTCATGCCTGTCTCTATCCCTCTCGCTGCCCACCCCCCCGCTCATGCCCCGTGTCTCTATCCCTCCCACCGCCCACCCCCCACTCATGCCCCGTGTGTCTATTCCTCCCGCTGCCCACCCCCCGCTCATGCCCCATGTGTCTATCCCTCCCGCCGCCCACCCCCGTTCATGCCCGGTGTCTCCATCCCTCCCCCCGCTCATAATCGGTGTCTCTATCCCTCCCGCCACCCACGCCCCATGTCTCTATCCCTCCCGCTGCCCATCCCCCATGTCTATATCCCTCCCGCCGCCCACCCCTGCTCATGCCCCATGTCTCTATCCCTCCCGCCGCCACCCCCGCTCATGCTCCGTGTCTCTATCCCTCCCGCCGCCCACGCCCTCTCATGCCCCGTTTCTCTATCCCTCCCGCCGCCCACCCGCCGCTCATGCCCTGTGTGTCTATTCCTCCCGCCCACCCCCGCTCATGCCCCGTGTGTCTATCCCTCCCCCCGCTCATGCCCCGTGTCTCTATGCCTCCCGCCACCCACCCCCGCTCATGCCCCGTGTCTCTATCCCTCCCGCCACCCACCCCCGCTCATGCCCCGTGTGTCTATCCCTCCCGCAGCCCACCCCCCGCTCATGCCCCGTGTGTCTATCCCTCCCGACGCCCACCCCCGCTCATGCCCCGTTTGTCTATCCCTCCCACCACCCACCTCCTGCCCCGTGTGTCTATCCCTCGCGCCGCCCACCCCCCGCTCATGCCCCGTGTCTCTATCCCTCCCCCCGCTCATGCCCCATGTCTCTAACCCTCCTGCCGCCCAAGCCCCGTATCTCTATCCCTCCCACCGCCCACCCCCCGCTCATGCCCCATGTCTCTATCCCACTCACCACCCACCCCCGCTCATGCCCCATGTGTCTCTTCCCTCCCTATCCCCCCGACTCCCCGCTCATGCCCCGTGTGTCTATCCCTACCGCCTCCCACCCGCCGCTCATGCCCCGTGTGTCTATTCCTCGCGCCCACCCCCGCTCATGCCCCGTGTCTCTATGCCTCCCGCCGCCCACCACCTGCTCATGCCCCATGTCTGTATCCCTCCTGCCGCCCACCCCCCTCTCATGCCCGTGTCTCTATCCCTCTCGCCGCCCACCCCCCGCTCATGCCCTGTGTATCTATCCCTCCCGCCGCCCACCCCCCGCTCATGCCCCGTGAGTCTATCCCTCCCGCCGCCCACCCCGCGCTCATGCCCCATGTGTATATCCCTCCCGCCGCCCCCCCCGTTCATGCCCGGTGTCTCTATCCCTCCTCCCGCTCATAATCTGTGTCTCTATCCCTCCCGCCGCCCACGCCCCGTGTCTCTATCCCTCCTGCTGCCCATCCCCCGTGTCTTTATCCCTCCCGCCGCCCACCCCTGCTCATGCCCGTGTCTCTATCCCTCCCGCCGCCACCCCGCTCATGCTCTATGTCTCTATCGCTCCCGCCGCCCATGCCCTCTCATGCCCCGTGTCTCTATCCCTCCCGCCGCCCACCCGCCGCTCATGCCCCATGTGTCTATTCCTCCCACCCTCCCCCGCTCATGCCCCATGTGTCTATCCCTCCCCCCGCTCATGCCCCGTGCCTCTATGCCTCCCGCCACCCACCTCCCCGCTCATGCCCCGTGGTCTCTATCCCTCTCGCCGCCCACCCCCCGCTCATGCCCCGTGTGTCTATTCCTCCCGCTCATGCCCCATGTGTCTCTTCCCTCCCCATCCCCCAACCCCCCGCTCATGCCCCGTGTGTCTATCCCTCCCGCCGCCCACCCGCCGCTCATGCCCCGTGTGTCTATTCCTCGCGCCCACCCCCCGCTCATGCCCCGTGTGTCTATCCCTCCCCCGCTCATGCCCCGTGTCTTTATGCCTCCCGCCGCCCACCCCTGCTCATGCCCTGTGTCTCTATCCCTCCTGCCGCCCACCCCCCGCTCATGCCCCGTGTCTCTATCCCTCCCGCCGCCCACCCCCCACTCATGCCCCGTGTGTCTATCCCTCCTGCCGCCCACCCCCTGCTCATGCCCCATGTGTCTATCCCTCCCGCTGCCCAACCCCGTTCATGCCCGGTGTCACTATCCCTCCCCCCGCTCATGCCCCGTGTCTCTATCCCTCCTGCCGCCCACACCCCGCTCATGCCCCATGTGTCTCTTCCCTCCCCATCCCCCGACCCCCCGCTCATGTCCCATGTGTCTATCCCTCCCGCCGCCCACCCACCTCTCATGCCCCGTGTGTCTATCCCTCCTGCCGCCCACCCCCCGCTCATGCCCGTGTCTCTATCCCTCCCGTCGCCTACCCCCGCTCATGCCCCGTGTCTCTAAGACTCCCCGCTCATGCCCTGTGTGTTTATCCCTCCCGCCGCCCACCCCCTGCTCATGCCCCGTGTGTCTATCCCTCCCCCCGCTCATGCCCTGTGTCTCTGTGCCTCCCGCCACCCACCCCCCGCTCATGCCCAGTGTCTCTATCCCTCCCACCGCCCACCCCCCGCTGATGCCCCGTGCCTCTATCCCACCCCCCGCTCACCCCCCGCTCATGCCCCATGTGTCTCTTCCCTCCCCACCATCCCCCGACCCCCGATCATGCCCCGTGTGTATATCCCTCCCGCCGCCCACCCGCCGCTCATGCCTCATGTGTCTATTCCACGCACCAACCCCCCGCTCATGCCCCGTGTGTCTATACCTCCCATGCTCATGCCCCGTGTCTCTATGCCTCCCGTGCCCACCCCCGCTCATGCCCTGTGTCTCTATCCCTCCCGACGCCCACCCCCCGCTCATGCCCCGTGTGTCTATCCCTCCTGCCGCCCACCCCCCGCTCATGCCCCATGTGTCTATCCCTCCCGCTGCACAACCCCTGTTCATGCCCGGTGTCTCTATCCCTCCCCCCGCTCATGCCCCGTGTCTCTATCCCTCCCGCCGTCCACCCCCGCTCATGCCACATGTGTCTCTTCCCTCCCCCATCCCCCGACCCCCCGCTCATGCCCCGTGTGTCTATCCCTCCTGCCGCCCAGCCGCCGCTCATGCCCCGTGTGTCTATTCCTACCGCCCACCCCCCGCCCATGCCCTGTGTGTCTATCCCTCCCCCTGCTCATGCCCTGTGTCTCTATGCCTCCCGCCGCCCACCCCCCGCTCATGCCCCGTGTCTCTATCCCTCCTGCCGCCCACCCCCCGCTCATGCCCGTGTCTCTATCCCTCCAGCCGCCCACCCCCCGCTCATGCCCCGTGTCTCTATCCCTCCCGCCGCCCACCCCCCGCTCATTCCCTGTGTGTCTATTCCTCCCGCCCATGCCCCGTGTGTCTATCCCTCCCCCGCTCATGCCCCGTGTGTCTATCCCTCCCGCCGCGCACCCCCGCTCATGCCCAATCTGTCTATCCCTCCCGCCGGCCACCCCCCGTTCATGCCCGGTGTCTCTATCCCTCCCCCCGCTCATAATCTGTGTCTCTATCCCTCCCGCTGCCCACGCCCCGTGTCTCTATCCCTCCCGCTGCCCATCCCCCGCTCATGCCCCGTGTCTCTATCCCTCCCGCTGCCCACCCCTGCTCATGCCCCGTGTCTCTATCCCTTCCGCCGCCACCCCCGCTCATGCCCTGTGTCTCTATCCCTCCTGCCGCCCACACCCTCTCATGCCCCGTGTCTCTATCCCTCCCGCCGCCCACCCGCCGCTCATGCCCCGTGTGTCTATTCCTCCCGCCCACCCCCGCTCATGCCCCGTGTGTCTATCCCTCCCCCCACTCATGCCCCGTGTCTCTATGCCTCCCGCCGCCCACCTCCCCGCTCATGCCCCGTGTCTCTATCCCTCCTGCCGCCCACCCACCACTCATGCCCCGTGTGTCTATTCCTCCCGCCCACCCCCCGCTCATGCCCCATGTGTCTATCTCTCCCCCGCTCATGCCCCGTGTCTCTATGCCTCCCGTCACCCACCACCTGCTCATGCCCCATGTCTGTATCCCTCCTGCCGCCCACCCCCCTCTCATGCCCGTGTCTCTATCCCTCTCGCCGCCCACCCCCCCGCTCATGCCCTGTGTATCTATCCCTCCCGCCGCCCACCCCCCGCTCATGCCCCGTGAGTCTATCCCTCCCGCCGCCCACCCCGCGCTCATGCCCCATGTGTATATCCCTCCCGCCGCCCCCCCCCGTTCATGCCCGGTGTCTCTATCCCTCCTCCCGCTCATAATCTGTGTCTCTATCCCTCCCGCCGCCCACGCCCCGTGTCTCTATCCCTCCTGCTGCCCATCCCCCGTGTCTTTATCCCTCCCGCCGCCCACCCCTGCTCATGCCCGTGTCTCTATCCCTCCCGCCGCCACCCCGCTCATGCTCTATGTCTCTATCGCTCCCGCCGCCCATGCCCTCTCATGCCCCGTGTCTCTATCCCTCCCGCCGCCCACCCGCCGCTCATGCCCCATGTGTCTATTCCTCCCACCCTCCCCCGCTCATGCCCCATGTGTCTATCCCTCCCCCCGCTCATGCCCCGTGCCTCTATGCCTCCCGCCACCCACCTCCCCACTCATGCCCCGTGGTCTCTATCCCTCTCGCCGCCCACCCCCCGCTCATGCCCCGTGTGTCTATTCCTCCCGCTCATGCCCCATGTGTCTCTTCCCTCCCCATCCCCCAACCCCCCGCTCATGCCCCGTGTGTCTATCCCTCCCGCCGCCCACCCGCCGCTCATGCCCCGTGTGTCTATTCCTCGCGCCCACCCCCCGCTCATGCCCCGTGTGTCTATCCCTCCCCCGCTCATGCCCCGTGTCTTTATGCCTCCCGCCGCCCACCCCTGCTCATGCCCTGTGTCTCTATCCCTCCTGCCGCCCACCCCCCGCTCATGCCCCGTGTCTCTATCCCTCCCGCCGCCCACCCCCCACTCATGCCCCGTGTGTCTATCCCTCCTGCCGCCCACCCCCTGCTCATGCCCCATGTGTCTATCCCTCCCGCTGCCCAACCCCGTTCATGCCCGGTGTCACTATCCCTCCCCCCGCTCATGCCCCGTGTCTCTATCCCTCCTGCCGCCCACACCCCGCTCATGCCCCATGTGTCTCTTCCCTCCCCATCCCCCGACCCCCCGCTCATGTCCCATGTGTCTATCCCTCCCGCCGCCCACCCACCTCTCATGCCCCGTGTGTCTATCCCTCCTGCCGCCCACCCCCCGCTCATGCCCGTGTCTCTATCCCTCCCGTCGCCTACCCCCCGCTCATGCCCCGTGTCTCTAAGACCCCCCGCTCATGCCCTGTGTGTTTATCCCTCCCGCCGCCCACCCCCTGCTCATGCCCCGTGTGTCTATCCCTCCCCCCGCTCATGCCCTGTGTCTCTGTGCCTCCGGCCACCCACCCCCCGCTCATGCCCAGTGTCTCTATCCCTCCCACCGCCCACCCCCCGCTGATGCCCCGTGCCTCTATCCCACCCCCCGCTCACCCCCCGCTCATGCCCCATGTGTCTCTTCCCTCCCCACCATCCCCCGACCCCCGATCATGCCCCGTGTGTATATCCCTCCCGCCGCCCACCCGCCGCTCATGCCTCATGTGTCTATTCCACGCACCAACCCTCCGCTCATGCCCCGTGTGTCTATACCTCCCATGCTCATGCCCCGTGTCTCTATGCCTCCCGTGCCCACCCCCGCTCATGCCCTGTGTCTCTATCCCTCCCGACGCCCACCCCCCGCTCATGCCCCGTGTGTCTATCCCTCCTGCCGCCCACCCCCCGCTCATGCCCCATGTGTCTATCCCTCCCGCTGCCCAACCCCCGTTCATGCCCGGTGTCTCTATCCCTCCCCCCGCTCATGCCCCGTGTCTCTATCCCTCCCGCCGTCCACCCCCGCTCATGCCACATGTGTCTCTTCCCTCCCCATCCCCCGACCCCCCGCTCATGCCCCGTGTGTCTATCCCTCCTGCCGCCCAGCCGCCGCTCATGCCCCGTGTGTCTATTCCTACCGGCCACCCCCCGCCCATTCCCTGTGTGTCTATCCCTCCCCCTGCTCATGCCCTGTGTCTCTATGCCTCCCGCCGCCCACCCCCGCTCATGCCCCGTGTCTCTATCCCTCCTGCCGCCCACCCCCTGCTCATGCCCGTGTCTCTATCCCTCCAGCCGCCCACCCCCCCGCTCATGCCCCGTGTCTCTATCCCTCCCGCCGCCCACCCCCCGCTCATTCCCTGTGTGTCTATTCCTCCCGCCCATGCCCCGTGTGTCTATCCCTCCCCCGCTCATGCCCCGTGTGTCTATCCCTCCCGCCGCGCACCCCCGCTCATGCCCAATCTGTCTATCCCTCCTGCCGGCCACCCCCCGTTCATGCCCGGTGTCTCTATCCCTCCCCCCGCTCATAATCTGTGTCTCTATCCCTCCCGCTGCCCACGCCCCGTGTCTCTATCCCTCCCGCTGCCCATCCCCCGCTCATGCCCCGTGTCTCTATCCCTCCCGCTGCCCACCCCTGCTCATGCCCCGTGTCTCTATCCCTTCCGCCGCCACCCCCGCTCATGCCCTGTGTCTCTATCCCTCCTGCCGCCCACACCCTCTCATGCGTCGTGTCTCTATCCCTCCCGCCGCCCACCCGCCGCTCATGCCCCGTGTGTCTATTCCTCCCGCCCACCCCCGCTCATGCCCCGTGTGTCTATCCCTCCCCCCACTCATGCCCCGTGTCTCTATGCCTCCTGCCGCCCACCTCCCCGCTCATGCCCCGTGTCTCTATCCCTCCTGCCGCCCACCCACCACTCATGCCCCGTGTGTCTATTCCTCCCGCCCACCCCCCGCTCATGCCCCATGTGTCTATTACTCCCCCCGCTCATGCCCCGTGTCTCTATGCCTCCCGTCACCCACCCCCCGCTCATGCCCCGTGTCTCAATCCCTCCCGCCACCCACCCCCGCTCATGCCCCGTGTGCCTATCCCTCCCGCCGCCCACCCCCCACTCATGCCTCGTGTCTCTATCCCTCCCCCCGCTCATGCCCCATGTCTCTAACCCTCCCGCCGCCCACGCCCCGTATCTCTATCCCTCCCACCGCCCACCCCGCGCTCATGCCCTGTGTCTCTATCCCTCCCACCGCCCACCCCCCGCTCATGCCCCATGTGTCTCTTCCCTCCCACATCCCCCAACCCCCCGCTCATGCCCCATGTGTCTATCCCTCCCGCCGCCCACCCGCCGCTCATGCCCCGTGTGTCTATTCCTCCCGCCCACCCCCCGCTCATGCCCCGTGTGTCTATCCCTCCCCCGCTCATGCCCCGTGTCTCTATCCCTCCCGCCGCCCACCCGCCGCTCATGCCCCATGTGTCTATTCCTCCCGCCCACCCCCGCTCATGCCCCGTGTGTCTATCCCTCCCCCCACTCATGCCCCGTGTCTCTATGCCTCCCGCCGCCCACCTCCCCGCTCATGCCCCGTGTCTCTATCCCCTCCTGCCGCCCACCCGCCGCTCATGCCCCATGTGTCTATTTCTCCCGCCCACCCCCACTCATGCCCCATGTGTCTATCCCTCCCCCCGCTCATGCCCCGTGTCTCTATGCTTCCCGCCACCCACCTCCCCGCTCATGCCCCGTGTCTCTATCCCTCTCGCCGCCCACCCGCCGCTCATGCCCCGTGTGTCTATTCCTCCTGCCCACCCCCCGCTCATGCCCCGTGTGTCTATCTCCCTCCCCCGCTCATGCCCCGTGTCTCTATGCCTCCCGCCACCCACTCCCCGCTCATGCCCCGTGTCTCTATCCCTCCCCCCACTCATGCCCCGTGTCTCTAACCCTCCTGCCGCCCAAGCCCCGTATCTCTATCCCACCCACCGCCCACCCCCTGCTCATGCCCCATGTGTCTCTTCCCTCCCCATCCCCCAACCCCCCGCTCATGCCCCGTGTGTCTATCCCTCACCTGCTCATGCCCCGTGTCTCTATGCCTCCCGCCGCCCACCCCCGCTCATGCCCCGTGTCTCTATCCCTCAAGCCACCCACCCCCCGCTCATGCCCCGTGTGTCTATCCCTCCTCCCCTCCCACCCCCTGCTCATGCCCCGTGTGTCTATCCCTCCCGCCGCCCACTCCCCGCTCATGCCCCGTGTCTCTATCCCTCCCCCCACTCATGCCCCGTGTCTCTAACCCTCCTGCCGCCCAAGCCCCGTATCTCTATCCCACCCACCGCCCACCCCCCGCTCATGCCCCATGTGTCTCTTCCTCCCCATCCCCCAACCCCCTGCTCATGCCCCGTGTGTCTATCCCTCCCGCAGCCCACCCACCGCTCATGCCCCGTGTGTCTATTCCTCGCGCCCACCCCCCACTCATGCCCCGTGTGTCTATCCCTCCCCCGCTCATGCCCCGTGTCTCTATGCCTCCCGCCACCCACCCCCGCTCATGCCCCGTGTGTCTATCCCTCCTGCCTCCCACCCCCCGCTCATGCCCCGTGTATCTATCCCTCCTGCCTCCCACCCCCCGCTCATGCCCCGTGTGTCTATCCCTCCCGCCGCCCACTCCCCGCTCATGCCCCGTGTCTCTATCCCTCCCCCCACTCATGCCCCATGTCTCTAACCCTCCTGCCGCCCAAGCCCCGTATCTCTATCCCACCCACCGCCCACCCCCTGCTCATGCCCCATGTGTCTCTTCCCTCCCCATCCCCCAACCCCCCGCTCATGCCCCGTGTGTCTATCCCTCACCTGCTCATGCCCCGTGTCTCTATGCCTCCCGCCGCCCACCCCTGCTCATGCCCCGTGTCTCTATCCCTCAAGCCACCCACCCCCCTGCTCATGCCCCGTGTGTCTATCCCTCCTCCTTCCCACCCCCTGCTCATGCCCCGTGTGTCTATCCCTCCCGCCGCCCACTCCCCGCTCATGCCCCGTGTCTCTATCCCTCCCCCCACTCATGCCCCGTGTCTCTAACCCTCCTGCCGCCCAAGCCCCGTATCTCTATCCCACCCACCGCCCACCCCCTGCTCATGCCCCATGTGTCTCTTCCCTCCCCATCCCCCAACCCCCACTCATTCCCCGTGTGTCTATCCCTCCCGCCGCCCACCCGCCGCTCATTCCCCGTGTGTCTATTCCTCGTGCCCACCCCCCGCTCATGCCCCGTGTCTCTATCCCTCCCCCCGCTCATGCCCCGAGTCTTTAACCCTCCCGCCGCCCACACGCCATATCTCTATCCCTCCCACCGCCCACCCCCCCGCTCATGCCCCATGTCTCTATCCCTCCCGCCGCCCACCCCCCGCTCATGCCCCATGTGTCTCTTCCCTCCCCATCCCCCAACCCCCCGCTCATGCCCCGTGTGTCTATCCCTCATGCCGCCCACACGCCGCTCATGCCCCGTGTGTCTATTCCTCGCGCCCACCCCCCGCTCATGCCCCGTGTCTCTATCCCTCCCCCTGCTCATGCCCCATGTCTCTAACCCTCCCGCCGCCCACACGCCATATCTCTATCCCTCCCACCACCCACCCCCCGCTCATGCCCCATGTCTGTATCCCTCCTGCCGCCCACCCCCCGCTCATGCCTGTTTCTCTATCCCTCCCACCGCCCACCCCCCGCTCATGCCCCCTGTGTCTATCCCTCCCGCCGCCCACCCCCCGCTCATGCCCCATATGTCTATCCCTCCCGCCGCCCACCCCCCGTTCATGCCCGGTGTCTCTATCCCTCCCGACGCTCATAATCTGTGTCTCTATCCCTCCCGCCGCCCACGCCCCATGTCTCTATCCCTCCCGCCGCCCATCCCCCGTGTCTCTATCCCTCCCGCCGCCACCCCCGCTCATGCTCCGTGTCTCTATCCCTCCCGCCGCCCACGCCCTCTCATGCCCCGTGTCTCTATCCCTCCAGCCGCCCACCCGCTGCTCATGCCCTGTGTGTCTATTCCTCCCGCCCACCCCCGCTCATGCCCCGTGTGTCTATCCCACCTGCTCATGCCCTGTGTCTCTATGCCTCCCGCCACACACCCCCCGCTCATGCCCCGCGTCTCTATCCCTCCCGCCACCCACCCCCCGCTCATGCCCCGTGTGTCTATCCCTCCCGCAGCCCACCCCCTGCTCATGCCCCGTGTGTCTATCCCTCCCGACGCCCACCCCCGCTCATGCCCTGTGTGTCTATCCCTCCCGCCACCCACCTCCCGCTCATGCCCCGTGTGTCTATCCCTCCTGCAGCCCACCCACCGCTCATGCCCCGTGTGTCTATTCCTCGCGCCCACCCCCCACTCATGCCCCGTGTGTCTATCCCTCCCCTGCTCATGCCCCGTGTCTCTATCCCTCCTGCCGCCCACCCCCCGCTCATGCCCCGTGTCTCTATCCCTCCCGCCGCCCACCCCCCGCTCATGCCCCGTGTGTCTATCCCTCCCCCGCTCATGCCCCGTGTCTCTTTCCCTCCTGTCGCTCACCCCCCGCTCATGCCCCGTGTCTCTATCCCTCCCGCTGACCACCACCCCGCTCATGCCCCGTGTGTTTATCCCTCCCGCCACCCTCCTCCCGCTCATGCCCCGTGTGTCTATCCCTCGCGCCGCCCACCCCCCGCTCATGCCCCATGTCACTATCCCTCCACCCACTCATGCCCCATGTCTCTAACCCTCCTGCCGCCCAAGCCCCTTATCTCTATCCCTCCCACCGCCCACCCCCCGCTCATGCCCCGTGTGTCTATCCCTCACGCCGCCCATCCGCCGCTCATGCCCCGTGTGTCTATTCCTCGCGCCCACCCCCACTCATGCCCCGTGTCTCTACGCCTCCCGCCGCCCACCCCCCGCTCATGCCCCATGTCTGTATCCCTCCTGCCGGCCACCCCCGCTCATGCCTGTGTCTCTATCCCTCTCGCCGCCCACCCCCCCGCTCATGCCCTGTGTCTCTATCCCTCCCGCGCCCACCCCCCGCTCATGCCCCGTGTGTCTATCCCTCCCGCCGCACACCCCCCGCTCATGCCCCATGTGTCTATCCCTCCCGCCGCCCCCCCCGTTCATGCCCGGTGTCTCTATCCCCCCGCTCATAATCTGTGTCTCTATCCCTCCCGCCGCCCACGCCCCGTGTCTCTATCCCTCCCACTGCCCATCCCCCGTGTCTCTATCCCTCCCGCCGCCCACCCTTGCTCATGCCCCGTGTCTCTATCCCTCCCGCCGCCACCCCCGCTCATGCTCCGTGTCTCTATCCCTCCCGCCACCCACTCCCTCTCATGCCCCATGTCTCCATCCCTCCCGCCGCCCACCCGCCGCTCATGCCCCATGTGTCTATTCCTCCCGCCCACCTCCGCTCATGCCCCATGTGTCTATCCCTCCCACTCATGCCCCATGTCTCTATGCCTCCGCCGCCCACCTCCCCGCTCATTGCCGTGTCTCTATCCCCTCTTCGCCGCCCACCCTCCGCTCATGCCCCGTGTGTCTATTCCTCCTGCCCACCCCCCGCTCATGCCCCGTGTGTCTATCTCCCTCCCCCCGCTCATGCCCCGTGTCTCTATGCGTCCCGCCACCCACCCCTTGCTCATGCCCCGTGTCTCTATCCCTTCCCGCCGCCCACTCCCCGCTCATGCCCCGTGTCTCTATCCCTCCCCCCACTCATGCCCCATGTCTCTAACCCTCCTGCCGCCACAAGCCCGGTATCTCTATCCCACCCACCGCCCACCCCCCGCTCATGCCCCATGTGTCTCTTCCCTCCCCATCCCCCAACCCCCTGCTCATGCCCCGTGTGTCTATCCCTCCCGCAGCCCACCCACCGCTCATGCCCCGTGTGTCTATTCCTCGCGCCCACCCCCCACTCATGCCCCGTGTCTCTATCCCTCCCGCCGCCCACCCCCCGCTCATGCCCCGTGTGTCTATTCCTCCCGCCCACCCCCCCGCTCATGCCCCGTGTGTCTATCCCTCCCCGCTCATGCCCCCGTGTCTCTATGCCTCCCGCCGCCCACCCCCGCTCATGCCCCATGTCTGTATCCCTCCTGCCGCCCACCCCCCGCTCATGCCTGTGTCTCTATCTCTCTCGCCGCCCACCCCCGTTCATGCCCTGTGTCTCTATCCCTCCCACCGCCCACCCCCCGCTCATGCCCCGTGTGTCTATGCCTCCCGCCGCCCACCCCCCGCTCAAGCCCCATGTGTCTATCCCTCCGCCCGCCCACCCACGTTCATGCCCGGTGTCTCTATCCCTCCCCCCCGCTCATAATCTGTGTCTCCATCCCTCCCGCCGCCCACGACCCATGTCTCTATCCCTCCCGCTGCCCATCCCCCGTGTCTCTATCCCTCCCGCCGCCCACCGCTGCTCATGCCCCGTGTCTCTATCCCTCCCCGCCGCCACCCCAGCTCATGCTCCGTGTCTCTATCCCTCCCGCCGCCCACACCCTCTCATGCCCCGTGTCTCTATCCCCTCCCGCCGTCCACCCGCCGCTCATGCCCTGTGTGTCTATTCCTCCCGCCACCCCCGCTCATGCCCCGTGTGTCTATCCCGCCCCCGCTCATGCCCCGTGTCTCTATGCCTCCCGCAGGCCACCCCCCGCTCATGCCCCGTGTGTCTATCCCTCCCGACGCCCACCCCCCGCTCATGCCCCGTGTGTCTATCCCTCCCGCCACCCACCTCCTGCTCATGCCCCGTGTGTCTAACCCTCACGCCGCCCACCCCCCCTCATGCCCCGTGTCTCTATCCCTCCCCCCGCTCATGCCCCATGTCTCTAACCCTCCTGCCGCCCAAGCCCTGTATCTCATATCCCTCCCACGTTCACCCCCCGCTCATGCCCAGTGTCTCTATCCACCCACCGCCCACACCCGCTCATGCCCCATGTGTCTCTTCCCTTCCCATCCCCCGAGCCCCCGCTCATGCCCCGTGTGTCTATCCCTCCCGCCGCCCACCCGCCGCTCATGCTCCGTGTGTCTATTCCTCGCGCCCACCCCTGCTCATGCCCCGTGTCTCTATGCCTCCCGCCGCCCACCCCCCGCTCATGCCCCATGTCTGTATCCCTCCTGCCGCCCACCACCCGCTCATGCCCGTGTCTCTATCCCTCTCGCCGCCCACCCCCCCGCTCATGCCCTGTGTCTCTATCCCTCCCGCCGCCCACCCCCCGCTCATGCCCGTGAGTCTATCCCTCCCGCCGCCCACCCCCCGCTCATGCCCCATGTGTATATCCCTCCCGCCGACCCCCCGTTCATGCCCGGTGTCTCTATCCCTCCCCCCGCTCATAATCTGTGTCTCTATCCCTCTCGCCGCCCACGCCCCGTGTCTCTATCCCTCCCGCTGCCCCTCCCCCGTGTCTCTACCCCTCCCGCCGCCCACCCCTGCTCATGCCCCATGTCTCTATCCCTCCCGCCGCCACCCCCGCTCATGCTCCATGTCTCTATCCCTCCCGCTGCCCACGCCCTCTCATGCCCCGTGTCTCTATCCCTCCCGCCGCCCACCCGCCGCTCCTGCCCCATGTGTCTATTCCTCCCGCCCACCCCCGCTCATGCCCCATGTGTCTATCCCTCCCCCCACTCATGCCCCGTGTCTCTATGCCTCCCGCCACCCACCTCCCGGCTCATGCCCCGTGTCTCTATCCCTCTCGCCGCCTACCCGCCGCTCATGCCCCGTGTGTCTATTCCTCTCGGCCACCCCCCGCTCATGCCCCGTGTGTCTATCTCCCTCCCCCCGCTCATGCCCAGTGTCTCTATGCCTCCCGCCACCCACCCCCCGCTCATGCCCCGTGTCTCTATCCCTCAAGCCACCCACCCCCCGCTCATGCCCCGTGTGTCTCTTCCCTCCCCATCCCCCAACCCCCCGCTCATGCCCCGTGTGTCTATCCCTCCCACAGCCCACCCGCCGCTCATGCCCCGTGAGTCTATTCCTCGCGCCCACCCCCCGCTCATGCCCCGTGTGTCTATCCCTCGCCCGCTCATGCCCCGTGTCTCTATGCCTCCCGCCGCCCACCCCCGCTCATGCCCTGTGTCTCTATCCCTCCTGCCGCCCACCCCCCCGCTCATGCCCCGTGTCTCTATCCCTCCCGCCGCCCACCCCCCGCTCATGCCCCGTGTGTCTATCCCTCCCGCCGCCCACCCCCTGCTCATGCCCCATGTGTCTATCCCTCCCGCTGCCCAACCCCGTTCATGCCCGGTGTCACTATCCCTCCCCCGCTCATGCCCCGTGTCTCTCTCCCTCCTGCCGCCCACACCCCGCTCATGCCCCATGTGTCTCTTCCCTCCCCCATCCCCCGACCCCCCGCTCATGTCCCGTGTGTCTATCCCTCCCGCCGCCCACCCGCCTCTCATGCCCCGTGTGTCTATTCCTACCGCCCACCCCCCCCCATGCCCTGTGTGTCTATCCATCCCACCGCTCATGCCCCGTGTCTCTATGCCTCCTGCTGCCCACCACCACTCATGCCCTGTGTCTCTATCCCTCCTGCCGCCCACCCCCCGCTCTTGCCCGTGTCTCTATCCCTCCCGCCGCCTACCCCCCGCTCATGCCCCGTGTCTCTAAGACCCCCCGCTCATGCCCTGTGTGTTTATCCCTCCCGCCGCCCACCCCCTGCTCATGCCCCGTGTGTCTATCCCTCCCCCCGCTCATGCCCTGTGTCTCTATGCCTCCCGCCACCCACCCCCCGCTCATGCCCAGTGTCTCCACCCCCCGCTCATGCCCGTGTGTCTATCCCTCCCGCCGCCCACCCCCCGCTCATACCCCGTGTATCTATCCCTCCCGCCGCCCACCCCCCGCTCATGCCTCGTGTGTCTATCCCTACTGCTCATGCCCCGTGTGTCTATCCTTCCCACCCCACGCTCATGCCCCGTGTGTCTATCCCTCCTGCCGCGCACCCCCCACTCATGCCCCCTGTGTCTATCCCTCCGCCGCTCACCCCCCGCTCATGCCCCGTGTGTCTATCCCTCCCACCGCCCAGCCCCCGCTCATGCCCTGTGTGTCTATCCCTCCCGCGCCCACCCCCCGCTCATGCCCTGTGTGTCTATCCTTCCCACCGCCCACCACCCGCTCATGCCCAGTGTGTCTATCCCTCCCGCTGCCCACCCCCCGCTCATGCCCCGTGTGTCTATCCCTCGCCCGCTCATGCCCCGTGTGTCTAACCCTCCCGCCGCCCACCCACCGCTCATGCCCGTGTTTCGATCCCTCCCGCCGCCCACCCCCCGCTCATGCCCGTGTCTCTATCCCTCCCACCGCCCACCCTCCACTCATGCCCGGTGTGTCTCTCCCCTCCCCCCACCCTCTGACCCCTCGCTCATGTCCCGTGTGTCTATCCCTCCCGCCGCCGACCCCCCACTCATGCCCCGTGTGTCTCTCCCCTCCCCCCGCTCAGGCCCCATGTGTCTATAAATCCCACCACCGACCCCCCGCCCATGCCCCGTGTGTCTATCCCTCCCACCACCCCCACCCCCCGCTCATGCCCCGTGTGTCTATACCTCCCGCCGCCCACCCCCCGCTTATGCCCCGTGTGTCTATACCTCCCGCCGCCCACCCCCCGCTCATGCCCCGTGTGTCTATCCCTCCCTCCCTCCCGCCGCCCACCCCCCGCTCACGCCCCATGTGTATATCCCTCCCACCGCCCCCCCGTTCATGCCCGGTGTCTCAATCCCTCCCCCCGCTCATAATCTGTGTCTCTATCCCTCCCGCCACCCACGTCCCGTGTCTCTATCCCTCCCGCTGCCCATCCCCCGTGTCTCTATCCCTCCCGCCACCCACCCCTGCTCATGCCCCGTGTCTCTATCCCTCCCGCCGCCACCCCCGCTCATGCTCCATGTCTCTATCCCTCCCACCGCCCACGCCCTCTCATGCCCCGTGTCTCTATGCCTCTCGCCACCCACCTCCCCGCTCATTCCCCGTGTCTCTATCCCTCTCGCCGCCCAACCGCCGCTCATGCCCCGTGTGTCTATTCCTCCCACCCACCCCCCGCTCATGCCCCGTGTGTCTATCTCCCTCCCCCCGCTCATGCCCCGTGTCTCTAAGCCTCCCGCCACCCACCCCCCGCTCATGCCCCGTGTCTCTATCCCTCAAGCCACCCACCCCCCGCTCATGCCCCGTGTGTCTATCCCTCCTGCCTCCCACCCCCCGCTCATGCCCCGTGTGTCTATCCCTCCCACCGCCCACTCCCCGCTCATGCCCGTGTCTCTATCCCTCCCCCCACTCATGTCCCATGTCTCTAACCCTCCTGCCGCCCAAGCCCCGTATCTCTATCCCACCCACCGCCCACCCCCCGCTCATGCCCCATGTGTCTCTTCCCTCCCCATCCCCCAACCCCCCGCTCATGCCCCATGTGTCTATACCTCCCCCCGCTCATGCCCCGTGTCTTTAACCCTCCCCCCGCTCATGCCCCGTGTCTTTAACCCTCCTGCCTCCCACACGCCATATCTCTATCCCTCCCACCGCCCACCCCCCGCTCATGCCCCACGTCTCTATCCCTCCCGCCGCCCACCCCCCTCTCATGCCCCATGAGTCTCTTCCCTCCCCATCCCCCAACCCCCCGCTCATGCCCCGTGTGTCTATCCCTCCCGCCGCCCACCCGCTGCTCATGCCCCGTGTTTCTATTCCTCGCGCCCACCCCCGCTCATGCCCCGTGTCTCTATCCCTCCCCCCGCTCATGCCCCGTGATTCTAACCCTCCCGCCGCCCACACGCCATATCTCTATCCCTTTCACCGCCCACCCCCCACTCATGCCCCATGTCTGTATCCCTCCTGCCGCCCACCCCCCGCTCATGCCTGTGTCTCTATCCCTCTCGCCGCCCACCCCCCCGCTCATGCCCCGTGTTTCTATCCCTCCCAACCGCCCACCCCCCGCTCATGCCCCATGTGTCTATCCCTCCCACCGCCCACCCCCCGCTCATGCCCCATGTGTCTATCCCTCCCGTCGCCCACCCCCCATTCATGCCCGGTGTCTCTATCCCTCCCCCCGCTCATAATCTGTGTCTCTATCCCTCCCGCCGCCCACGCCCCATGTCTCTATCCCTCCCGCTGCCCATCCCCCGTGTCTCTATCCCTCCCGCCGCCCACCCCTACTCATGCCCCGTGTCTCTATCCCTCCCGTCGCCACCCCCGCTCATGCTCCGTGTCTCTATCCCTCCCGCCGCCCACGCCCTCTCATGCCCCGTGTCTCTATCCCTCCCGCCGCCCACCCACTGCTCATGCCCTGTGTGTCTATTCCTCCCGCCCACCCCCGCTCATGCCCCGTGTCTCTATGCCTCCCGCCACCCATCCCCCGCTCATGCTCCGTGTCTCTATCCCTCCCGCCACCCACCCCCCGCTCATGCCCCGTGTGTCTATCCCTCCCGCAGCCCACCCCCCGCTCATGCCCCGTGTGTCTATCCCTCCCGACGCCCACCCCCGCTCATGCCCCGTGTGTCTATCCCTCCCGCCACCTACCTCCCACTCATGCCCTGTGTCTCTAACCCTCCTGCCGCCCAAGCCCCGTATCTCTATCCCTCCCACCGCCCACCCCCCGCTCATGCCCCGTGTCTCTATCCCTCCCCCCGCCCAACCCCCGTTCATGCCTGGTGTCTTTATCCCTCCCCCCGCTCATGCCCCGTGTCTCTATCCCTCCCGCCGCCACCCCCGCTCATGCCCTGTGTCTCTATCCCTCCCGCCGCCCACGCCCTCTCATGCCCCGTGTGTCTATTCCTCCCGGCCACCCCGCTCATGCCCCGTGTCTCTATGCCTCCCGCCGTCCACCTCCCCGCTCATGCCCCGTGTCTCTATCCCTCCCGCCGCCCACCCGCCACTCATGCCCCGTGTGTCTATTCCTCCCGCCCACCCCGCGCTCATGCCCTGTGTCTCTATCCCTCCCGCCGCCCAGCTGCAGCTCATGCCCCGTGTGTCTATTTCTCCCGCCGCCCACCCCCCCGCTCATGCCCTGTGTCTCTATCCCTCCTGCCGCCCACCCCCCGCTCATGCCCTGTGTGTCTATCCCTCCCGCCGCCCACCCCCGCTCATGCCCCATGTGTCTATCCCTCCCGCCGCCCAACCCCCGTTCATGCCCGGTGTCTCTATCCCTCCCCCCGCTCATGCCCCGTGTCTCTATCCCTCCCGCCGCCCACGCCCCATGTCTCTAACCCTCCACCGCCCATCCCCCGCTCATGCCCCATGTCTCTATCCCTCCCGCCGCCCACCCCTGCTCATGCCCCGTGTCTCTAGCCCTCCCGCCGCTCATGCCCCATGTCTCTATGCCTCCCGCCGCCCACACCCGCTCATGCCCCGTGTCTCTATCCCTCCTGCCGCCCACCCCCTGCTCATGCCCATGTCTCTATCCCTCCCGCCGCCCACCCCCCCGCTCATGCCCTGTGTCTCTATCCCTCCCGCCGCCCACCCCCGCTCATGCCCCGTGTGTCTATCCCTCCCGCCGCCCACCCCCGCTCATACCCCATGTGTCTATCCCTCCCCCCGCCCAACCCCCGTTAATGCCCGGTGTCTTTATCCCTCCCCCCGCTCATGCCCCGTGTCTCTATCCCTCCCGCCGCCCACTCCCCATGTCTCTATCCCTCCACCGCCCATCCCCCGCTCATGCCCCATGTCTCTATCCCTCCCGCCGCCCACCCCTGCTCATGCCCCGTGCCTCTAACCCTCCCGACGCCCACGCCCCGTATCTCTATCCCTCCCACCGCCCACCCCCGCTCATGCCCTGTGTCTCTATCCCTCCCACCGCCAACCCCCCGCTCATGCCCCATGTGTCTCTTCCCTCCCCCATCCCCCGACCCTCCGCTCTTGCCCCATGTGTCTATCCCTCCCGCCGCCCACCCGCCGCTCATGCCCCGTGTGTCTATTCCTCCCGCCCACCCCCCGCTCATGCCCCATGTGTCTATCCCTCCCCCCGCTCATGCCCCATGTCTCTATGCCTCCCGCCGCCCACCCCCGCTCATGCCCGTGTCTCTATCCCTCCTGCCGCCCACCCCCCGCTCATGCCCGTGTCTCTATCCCTCCCGCCGCCCACCCCCCGCTCATGCCCCGTGTCTCTATCCCTCCCGCCGCCCACCCCCCGCTCATGCCCCGTGTGTCTATCCCTCCCGCCGCCCACCCCCGCTCATGCCCCATGTGTCTATCCCTCCCCCCGCTCATGCCCAGTGTCTCCATCCCTCCCGCCGCCCACGCCCCATGTCTCCATCCCTCCACCGCCCATCCCCCGCTCATGCCCCATGTCTCTATCCCTCCCGCCACCCACCCCTGCTCATGCCCCGTGTCTCTATCCCTCCCGCCGCCACCCAACGCTCGTGCCCCATGTCTCTATCCCTCCCGCCGCCCACGCCCTCTCATGCCCTGTGTCTCTATCCCTCCCGCCGCCGACCTGCCGCTCATGCCCCGTGTGTCTATTTCTCCCGCCCACCCCCGCTCATGCCCTGTGTGTCTATCCCTCCCCCCGCTCATGCCCCGTGTCTCTATGCCTCCCGCCGCCCATCCCCTCGCTCATGCCCGGTGTCTCTATCCCTCCCGCCGCCCACCCCCCGCTCATGCCCGGTGTCTCTATCCCTCCCCCCGCTCATGCCCCATGTCTCTATGCCTCCCGCCGCCCACGCCCCGTGTCTCTATCCCTCCTGCCGCCCATCCCCCGCTCATGCCCCGTGTCTCTAATCCTCCCACTGCCCACCCCCAGCTCATGCCCCGTGTCTCTATCCCTCCCGCCGCCCACCCCCGCTCATGCCCCGTATCTCTATCTGTCCCGCCGCCCATGCCCTCTCATGCCGTGTCTCTATCCCTCCCGCCGCTCATGCCCCGTGTGTCTATTACTCCCGCCCACCCCCCGCTCATGCCCCATGTGTCTATCCCTCCCCCCGCTCATGCCCCATGTCTCTATGCCTCCCGCTGCCCACCCCCCGCTCATGCCCCGTGTCTCTATCCCACCTGCCGCCCACCCCTGCTCATGCCCGTTTCTCTATCCCTCCCGCCGCCCACTCCCCAGCTCATGCCCCGTGTCTCTATCCCTCCTGCCGCCCACCCCCCGCTCATGCCCCGTGTGTCTATCCCTCCCGCCGCCCACCCCCCCGCTCATGCCCTGTGTGTCTATCGCTCCCGCTGCCCACCCCCATTCATGCCCGGTGTCTCTATCCCTCCCCCCGCTCATGCCCCGTGTCTCTAACCCTCCTGCCGCCCAAGCCAACCCCCGCTCATGCCCCATGTGTCTATCTCTCCCGCCGCCCACCCCCCGCTCATGCCCCGTGTGTCTATCCCTCCCGCCGCCCACCCCCCGCTCATGCCCCGTGTCCCTATCCCTCCCGCCGCCCACCCCCCGCTCATGCCCCATGTGTCTCTTCCCTCCCCATCCCCCGACCCCCCACTCATGCCCCGTGTGTCTATCCCTCCTGCCGCCCACCCGCCGCTCATGCCCTGTGTGTGTATTCCTACCGCCCACCCCCGCCCATGCCCTGTGTGTCTATCCCTCCCACCGCTCATGCCCTGTGTCTCTATGCCTCCCGCCGCCCATGCCCCGTGTCTCTATCCCTCCTGCTGCCCACCCCCCGCTCATGCCCGTGTCTCTATCCGTCCCGCCGCCCACCCCCCGCTCATGCCCTGTGTCTCTATCCCTCCCGCCGTCCACCCCCCGCTCATGCCCTGTGTGTCTATCCCTCCCGCCGCCCACCCCCCGCTCATGCCCCATGTGTCTATCCCTCCCGCCGCCCACCCCCCGTTCATGCACGGTGTCTCTATCCTTCCCCCCGCTCATAATCTGTGTCTCTATCCCTTCCGCCGCCCACGCCCCGTGTCTCTATCCCTCCCGCTGCCCATCCCCCGCTCATGCCCTGTGTCTCTATCCCTCCCGCCGCCCACCCCTGCTCATGCCCCGTGTCTCTATCCCTCCCGCCGCCACCCCCGCTCATGCCCTGTGTCTCTATCCCTCTCGCCGCCCACGCCCTCTCATGCCCTGTGTCTCTATCCCTCCCGCCGCCCACCCGCCGCTCATGCCCCGTGTGTCTATTCCTCCTGGCCACCCCGCTCATGCCCCGTGTGTCTATCCCTCCCCCCGCTCATGCCCCGTGTCTCTATGCCTCCCGCCGCCCACCTCCCCGCTCATGCCCCGTGTCTCTATCCCTCCCGCCGCCCACCCGCCACTCATGCCCCGTGTGTCTATTCCTCCCGCCCACCCCCCGCTCATGCCCGTTGTGTCTATCTCTCCCCCGCTCATGCCCCGTGTCTCTATCCCTCCCGCCACCCACCCCCCGCTCATGCCCTGTGTGTCTATCCCTCCCGCCGCCCACACCCCGCTCATGCCTCGTGTGTCTATCCCTCCCAACGCCCACCCCCGCTCATGCCCCGTGTGTCTATCCCTCCCGCCGCCCACCCCCCGCTCATGCCCCGTGTGTCTATCCCTCCTGCCGCCTACCCCCCTCTCTTGCCCCGTGTCTCTATCCCTCCCCCCGCTCATGCCCCATGTCTCTAACCCTCCCGCCGCCAACGCCCCATGTCTCTAACCCTCCCGCCGCCCACGCCCCATATCTCTATCCCTCCCACCGCCCACCCCCGCTCATTCCCTGTTTCTCTATCCCTCCCACCGCCCACCCCCCGCTCATGCCCCATGTGTCTCTTCCCTCCCCATCCCCCGACCCCCCCCTCATGCCCCATGTGTCTATCCCTCCCGCCACCCACCCGCCGCTCATGCCCCGTGTGTCTATTCCTCCCGCCCAACCCCCGCTCATGCCCCGTGTGTCTATGCCTCCGGCCGCCCACACCCGCTCATGCCCCGTGTCTGTATCCCTCCTGCCGCCCACCCCCCGCTCATGCCCGTGTCTCTATCCCTCCCGCCGCCCACCTACCGCTCATGCCCCGTGTGTCTATCCCTCCCGCCGCCCACCCCCTGCTCATGCCCCATGTGTCTATCCCTCCCGCCGCCCAACCCCCGTTCATGCCAGGTGTCTGTAGCCCTCCCCCCGCTCATGCCCCGTGTCTCTATCCCTCCCACTGCCCATGCCCCATGTCTCTATCCCTCCACCGCCCATCCCCCGCTCATGCCCCATGTCTCTATTCGCCCCGCCGCCCACCCCTGCTCATGCCCCGTGTCTCTATCGCTCCCGCCGCCACCCCCCGCTCATGCCCCATGTCTCTATCCCTCCCGCCGCCCACGCCCTCTCATGCCTCGTGTCTCTATCCCTCCCGCCGCCCACCTGCCGCTCATGCCCCGTGTGTCTATTTCTCCCGCCCACCCCCGCTCATGCCCTGTGTGTCTATCCCTCCCCCCACCCACCCCCCGCTCATGCCCGTGTCTCTATCCCTCCCACCGCCCACCTGCCGCTCATGCCCCGTGTGTCTATTTCTCCCGCCCACCCCCGCTCATGCCCTGTGTGTCTATCCCTCCCCCCGCTCATACCCCGTGTCTCTATGCCTCCCGCCGCCCATCCCCCCGCTCATGCTCCGTGTCTCTATCCCTCCCGCCGCCCACTCCCCGCTCATGCCCCGTGTGTTTATCCCTCCTGCCGCCCACCCCCCGCTCATGCCCCATGTGTCTATCCCTCCCGCCGCCCACCCCCTGTTCATGCAGGGTGTCTCTATCCCTCCCCCCGCTCATGCCCCGTGTCTCTATGCCTCCCGCCGCCCACGCCCTGTGTCTCTATCCCTCCTGCCGCCCATCCCCCGCTCATGCCCCGTGTCTCTATCCCTCCCACTGCCCACCCCTGCTCATGCCCCGTGTCTCTATCCCTCCCGCTGCCCACCCCCCGCTCATGCCCCGTGTCTCTATCCGTCCCGCCGCCCACGCCCTCTCATGCCCAGTGTCTCTATCCTTCCCGCCGCCCACCCGCCGCTCATGCCCCGTGTGTCTATTCCTCCCGCCCACCCCCCGCTCATGCCCCGTGTGTCTATCCCTCCCCCGCTCATGCCCCGTGTCTCTATGCTTCCCGCCGCCCACCCCCCGCTCATGCCCCAAATCTGTATCCCTCCTGCCGCCCACCCCTGCTCATGCCCGTTTCTCTATCCCTCCCGCCGCCCACCCCCCGCTCATGCCCCGTGTCTCTATCCCTCCTGCTGAACACCCAACGCTCATGCCCCGTGTGTCTATCCCTCCCGCCGCCCACCCCCATTCATGCCCAGTGTCTCTATCCCTCCCCCCGCTCATGCCCCGTGTCTCTATCCCTCCTGACGCCCACGCCCTCTCATGCCCGTGTCTCTATCCCTCCCGCCGCCCACCCGCCGCTCATGCCCGTGTCTCTATTCCTCCCGCCGCCCACCGCCCGCTCATGCCCCGTGTCTCTATCCCTCCCACCGCCCACCCCCCGCTCATGCCCCGTGTCTCTATCCCTCCCGCCGCCACCCCCCGCTCATGCCCCGTGTCTCTATCCCTCCCTCCCGCTCACCCCCTCTCATGCCCGTGTCTGTCTTCTGTTTCCCCCCACCTGATTATGACCCGTGTCTGTCTCCTGTTTCCCCCCACCTGCTCATGCCCCGTGTCTGTCTCCTGTTCCCCCCACAAGCTCATGCCCCGTCGGTGCACCCCGTTTCGGCGTTGCCAGTTCGGCGACGGGATGTTTTGTTGCGCCGCACACCAGTGCACATCGCCTGCTGTTTAGGGAAACATTCAGTGCCGTGCACTGAAAATGCGAGTTTCAACTTCACCCCACACTATTTTAAAATGAAACTGTTCTAGAATAGTGTGGGATGAAGTTGAAACTCGCACTTTCAGTGCACTGCACTGAACGTTTCCCTAAACAGCAGGCGATGTGCACTGGGGTGCGGCGCACATAGCAGAATTGATCTGCCGGGCTCACAAGGGTGGGGGCTGTGCTGCTCGGAGCAGACTGCTCCGAGCAGCACAGCCCCCACCTTCGCGGGCCCGGCTGTGTACTCTGCGTGGCTGTGGTGCCTGCATGACGAACTCGCAGGACATTTATGTGCGGCCAGTTCAGTGCGGGCTGCCGTGCTGTGCTGAACCGGCCGTGCCAAATCGTCCCGTGCCGAACCGGCCGCCCCGAAATGTCCTGCTCCATGCCCCGTGCCCCGTGTCGCTCTCCTGTTGCCCCCCACCCCCGCTCATGCCCCGTGTCTGTCTCCTGTACCCCCCACCCCCGATCATGCCCCGTGTCTGTCTCCTGTTCCCCCCACCCCACCGCTCATGCCCCGTGTCTTTCTCCTGTTGCCCCCCACACCTCCAGCTCATGCCCAGTGTCTGTCTCCTGTTCCCCCCACCCCTGCTCCCCCCACCCCTGCTCATGCCCCGTGTCTGTTTCCTGTTCCCCCAACCCCCGCTCATGCCCCGTGTCTGTCTCCTGTTCTCCCCACCCCCTGCTCATGCCCCGTGTCTCTCTCCTGTTGCCCCCCACCCCTTGGTCATGCCCCGTGTCTGTCCCCCTCACCCCGTGTATTCCTCCTGTTCCCCGCACCCCCTGCTCATGCCCTTTGTCTTCCTCTTGTCACCCCTCCTATGATGCCCCTTGTTGACCTCTTGTTCCCCCACTCATTCCCCGTGTCTCCCTTCTTTCCCCCCAACCCCCGCTCATGCCCTGTCTTCCTTCCCACCCCACTCCCCGCTCATGCCCCGTGTCTCCCTTCTTTCCCTCCCCCACCCCCCGCTCATGCCCCGTGTCTGCACTGTTGGAACAGGGCAGACACGGGGCATGGGCGGGGGTGGGGGCCTCACCTTGCCCTACCCCCGCTCATGCCCCGTGTCTCTCCTGTTCACCCCCGCTCATGCCCCGTGTCTGCACTGTTGGAACAGGGCAGACACGGGGCATGGGCGGGGGTGGGGGCCTCACCTTGCCCTACCCCCGCTCATGCCCCGTGTCTCTCCTGTTCACCCCCGCTCATGCTCCATGTCTGTCTCCCTCCTTTTCCCCCCACTCATGGGGCCCGTGTCTCCCTTGTTCACCCCCAACCCCCGCTCATGCCTCATGTCTCCCTTCTTTCCCGCTCCTGCCCCGTGTCTCCCTTCTTTCCACCCCCTGCTCATGCCCTGTGTCTCCCTCGTGTTACCCCCCACTCATGCCCCGTGTCTCTCTCCTGGTCTTCCCGACCCCCTGCCGATGCCCTGTTGTGTTCGCTTTATACACCCTGCCTTCCCTTTCCCTGGTGTCCATCTTGGTAAAAGATGTTCCTTCCTACACCGGGACGCCTGCCTGCGGTGTCCTGGTTTGGGAAGAAAAATCTTTTTTTTTACTACCCCGGGTTCCCACTTTGAGAACCTAGGATGCTAGTGGTCTTCCTCCATTGAAAAGGATGTTATGGTTATGTTGCACTAAAATAAACTATGAAATTCAGCAAAGAAAAGTGTTAATGTGACTTTATGGTTAAGTTACACTAATAAAAACCTATGAAATTCAGTAAATAAACTGTGTTAAAGGGACGTTGTGGTTAAGTTGCGCTACTAAAAACCTATGAAATTCAGTAAAAAAACTTTGTTAAAGGGACGTTATGGTTAAGTTGCGCTACTAAAAACCTATGAAATTCAGTGAAAAAACTTTGCTAAAGGGACGTTATGGTTCAAAGTAAAACCGAAAAACCCCTGAAATTCGGCAGTTATGGTAAGATAAACAACCATAACTCGCGCCACCGTGCACTGCTAACACTAACACTCAGGACATCAAAGATGACATCACAAATGTCATTGATGACATCACTGATGACGTCACATGTTCATTTACTTTTCATGAAAACTCTGTACAAGGGATTCTTATAATGCTGACCAAAAACTGTCAAGGATCATTGGGGATAAATATCATGAGCTAATTAGTGCATTAAGCAATGCATTGATATAAATAGCATTCTATTATGAAGTTCTATCCAGTATACTAAGCTACTCATGCAGAAACATATGCAGTGTGTGCAGCATACATGATGAAGGTGCAATATTCATAATCTTGCCATGTTGAATAGTGAAATGATAACTGCTTTCTTATAAGAGTTTTATGTACTGTGAAACATGTAATAAGTAGATAATAAAACCCACTTAATACATAATTATTACAGACAAAACACAAAGAGACAACACATACAAATATGAGTATATACAGGGACAGTGAAGTAAACAAAAAAGCAGAAGTAGTAGCAGAAAGAGTTCATAACCTAACTGATTGTCTTTATGCAGAGACATTATTGCTCTGTTTCAAAGCTGCTACTTACCATATGTATGTGTATCACATGATGTGACTGCACCCTAAGGAAATGAGAGTGAGTACAAAGTATACAAATATGAGCATACACAGGGAAGGTAGAGTAATAAAAATATAAAAAAACTATGAAAAAGTGCTCATAACCCTAATGATTATCTTCATGCACAGAAAGGATTGCTCTCTTTCAAGCCTGTGTCTTCCGCTATGTATATGTTTCATATGATGTGACTTGACCCTAAGTCTACAAATATAGCACCTTTTCAATTTTTACTTCCTGACTGTTACTGAAGAAAACTATGTGGCCTAGATATGTCCGTAAACGAAAAAAGGGGAGAGCCAGACATGTGATGTCATCAGTGATGTCATCAATGACATTTGTGATGTCATCTTTGATGTCCTGGGTGTTAGTGTTACCAGTGCACGGTGGTGCGAGATATGGTTGCTTATCTTACCATAACTGCCGAATTTCAGGGGGTTTTCAGTTTTACTTTGAACCATAACGTCCCTTTAACAAAGTTTTTTCACTGAATTTCATAGGTTTTTAGTAGCGCAACTTAACCATAACGTCCCTTTAACAAAGTTTTATTACTGGATATATATATATATATATATATATATATATATATATATATATATATATATATATATATATTACACTGAGCCCGGTAGCAGCTGTGTAGTTATGGTTAAGTTGCTAAACCCATAGGAAGATCACTTTTTCGGCGACTTATAACTTCGCTCCCCCTGGAGGAATCCTCAACAAACTTTGCAAAAAAAAGTATATGGCCCGCTCTGAATTTTCTCAGCAAGTTTGGTGAGGTGTCATGGAGTGGGGGGGGAGGGAGTTACAGGGAGGTCCCAAACATTTTTTTCTCCATAGACTGAATGGGCAAACAATTTGCGCATGGCTACAGCCCGAACATCTGGATGGATTTGCACCAAATTTGCGGCAGGAGTGTGGGCATTGTTCAGAAAGTGTGCTTGTGTGTGTTTGGTGAAAATCCGACCAGTACTTTTGTTGCAAAGAACTGAAATGTACGTCTCAAAAAATGTGTGAGATCTGGCTTCGCTCCATGGACCTATTTCCCTGTTTGCTCTGCAGACAGAAGTCTCATTGACTTGCAGTACGTCGTTTTGGCAGTGAACTTTGAATGCGGCCGGTGGTTGGCTGAAGGGAAGGGTACTGTGTGTCAACGTTTTTGGGAAATGCTGCCATGGTGTATCGGAGGACAGTGCTGCACTGAAAGGGACTGACAAACACTATGTACGTCATGTGGTGGTGGGAAGAGGGGATGGAAAGGGGGGGAGAGAAGTGGGTCATCTGAGAGGTGTATTTATTAAGTGGAAAAAATGGCGGTGTGCATGCAGTATTCGTGCATACTGCGCCAATTTGCCTGCACCTGCGACTACCATGTGTGGTGAATGCAGGCAGCCTGAGCTACGACAAGATAGCTCGTGCTGCGACCCCTTACCATGCTAACTAGCAAAACATATATTATGCCATGTGGTGGTGAAAGGATGGCATGGAAAGGGTGGAGGAGTGAAAAGTAATTCACCTGAGATATGTCAATGGGTGGGTGAAGACGTTGATGTGCCTGCAGTATCCGCACGTACAGCACCAATTCGAGGGTCTCTGCATGTCATGTGTGCTGAATGCTGGCAGGTTGCTTTACAGCACGATAGCTGGTGCGGAGACCTCTTTCTGTGGTGACTGGTGGGAGCTCAATTGGAGAAGGGGAATGTATTGCAACTGACATGCACATTGTAAGATAGCGTGTACTCTGGTGTGTTGCATGTGGTAAGCCTATAGCCCATTCGATGCACGGATGGAGGACTTGCTGTGACAACTATGTGCCATGGTTGCATTTGGGTTTCACGTTCTCGGCTTCTGTGTGTGGTTCGTCAACATTGCATACATTGTTCATTCCATGGTTGTGGTGTTTCTTAGCACATCCTACACTGCTTACTCCATGGATGCAGCTAATGGCTCTGAAACACTCGGGTACGAGCGCGATATAAATAAAATATCATATCATATCATATCATGGAGTGAACAGTTCTGCAGTGTGTGCAGTGTTGGAATACTGTCAATATAGAAGAAGGTAGGGTTAAAGTGCATCTTCTATGTACATGGATACTGCATTGTGTGAAGTGGGTGCAGTATTAAGCAGTATGTGCATAGAAGTGGATAAGGGCAAACTGCATAGCACAGAGGATTGGATAGTATCCATTGCGCAGAGTACTGACTACTCTACTGCACTATGAGGTATTGCTTTTGTGTACCGAATAGAGTGCTTGGAGCAGGGCCACTGTTGCAAACATTTCTTTGATTTGGTTGGCAGTAACACCATACTATGTGACTGAAAGTGGGTATGGGTGCTGGAGGCTGTGGTATGTTTGTAGATTCTGCTAACTGTTGCTTGTTTCCAGGCATCGCTGTACTGTGGTGCGGAGGTTGGGCAGCAGTGGTGGTGGCTGTGGTACGTGTGTGGAGTGTGGTACTTGGTCACATGTTGACCTGCATGGCTGCATTACGTTGCGGTGGGTGTGGGCAAGGAAAAGACTATTGAGTGCATAGCCGAAGGCCTTAAGCCATGCACTCAATATTCTAGGCCTTGCCCACACCCACCACATCAATTCTGTTTAGACTGCATGTGTCAGAGGGTGCTCACCTTTACAGAATGGTTGTGGAGCACATTTTAGACTTGCTACAGCTGACGCTGACATGCATGTACTGTTGGTTGGGTCATTTGGCAGTAACACCATCGTATGTGAATGAAAGTGGGTAGGGGTGCCAGAAGCTGTGTTAAGTTTGTAGATTCTGTGAAAAGGTGCATCGTTCTATGCATAGCTGTATAGCAGTGCAAGTTGGGTAGGAGTGCCAGTGGCTGTGGTACATGTGTGGATTGTGGTACCTGGTGTCATGTTGCCATGCATGGCTGGATTATGTTGTGGTGGGTATGGCCAAGGCCTACACTATTGGGTGCATGGCCAAAGGCCATAGGCCGTAGAACATGCACTCAAAAGCCAAGGCCTTCACCACATCCACTGCAGAAATACAGTTTAGACTGCATCTCTCAGAGGGTGGTCGCCTTTGCAGAATGGTTGAGGAGCACATTGTACTCTTCATAGAGCATAAGAAGTGCGCTGACATGCACATTTTGCTGGCTCCATGGGTTTGGTTATTGTTCGAACATCCTATGGTATTCGGTGTATGGCTGGAGATTGTGCAGTGAAAAATCTAGCAGTGTGCCCACTGGGTGCAGTGTTTCAACACTGTGAATATAGAAGAGAGTAGGGTTGAAGTGAATCTTCTATGTGCTCGGATATTCTGGTTTGTGTAGCTTCCTTGGAGTAGGACCAATGTTGTGAAGATTGTGTGGTTTGATTGCCAGTGACATAATATTTTGTGAATGGAAGTGGGTAGGGGTGAGGGAAGCAGTAGTATGTTTGTGGAATCTGCTAACTGTTACATGTTTCCATGTATTGCTGTGTTATGGTGCTGGGGTTGGGTAGAAGTGCCGGTGAGTAAGTTACGTTTGTGGATTGTGGTTTCTGGCCACATGTTCGCATGCATGGCTACATTATGTTGTGCTGGCTGTGGGCAAGCAGTAGACTCTTGTGTGCATGGTCAAAGGTGTGATGGGTGCCACTCTGGATGATTTTGGATGTTGAAATCGTGGATCTTTTTGCAGACCTTTGTACTGAAGGTAATTTGGGAGCACACACAACGTGTACTCAGAGTTTTGAATGGTAAATATGCGGTGCTGTACAGAAATTATAGTGTTGGATGCAGAGTTCTTGGCTGTGATTGCTGCATGCATGTGTGAATATTTCACATTACTCAATGAGGGACTGCTGGAAGAATAACAGTGCAGAGGGGAGAAGGACTGTGTCTGCTTTACTGGGGTATAGCCCTCACTGCAGTTGGGAATGCGCACACGTCACATCCTGCCATTCTCAGCACGGTGGGCATGTGATTGGAACAGTGGGGATTATGGAATCAGGTGTGAAGGGTGTGGTTCCCAGGAAGGGGCAGTACCACTTTTCCCCAATACTCTCTATGTAATGAGGTTGGTGGACATGGACAGACGCACAGTGATGATCTTGGGTGATACATTTGTGCAAGATCTGCACAGGTATGCCGTGCAAAGAGGTTTTGCTGCAAATTTCGGGTTGGAAGGAGTGGACGCTTTGTGCGCCTTTGCAGATATGTGGCCTCCTTTCTTACTGTTGAAGTTATGGTGGTGCATTATGGAGGTTTACATTTGGGTTATATGTCATGTGGACATTTGCTCCGTCACCTGAAGAAGTTGAAGAATGCAGTGATGCAGATTTTTCCCACTGCTAAGGTCGTTTTCTCAACCATTCCACCAAGAGGATCATGGACCATGCCGGTGTAATTTGTCCCCAGCGAAAGCTCGGAAGGGGTCTTATAAACAGAAGCATGTCTGCATTTATGTCCACTGATGGGATGTTCTCCACGCACTATGAGAGCATGAAGTTGCAAAATATACAGTGCTTTCATGCAAATGGCATTTCTTTGAACGCCATTGGCAATACCAATTTCTTTTACACTGTGCAAGAAGCGTTGACCATAATTCGGTAAAAAAAGGAGGAGCAGCAAACAGAAAGTCATACAAAGACAAAAGGCAAAAAAGGTTGTTGGAGTGCATGTACTAAAGACCCAATCCCCTACCAGGTTTCACACTCTCCCCACCTCCCTTCCTAGTGCGAAAACTAAGAAGATTCTGCAGTAGTTTCGTGATTACACATGCAACATCCAGACATTTTTAGGATGGCAGCCATAGAAATGGGACTGCAGAGTGATAGACATTGCTCAATAAGATTTGTGGTTGTTGTGTGTACACAAAAACTGTAGCAGAAGGTCTCTTTGCACAAAGAAGTGCAGGTAGCTATGGTGGAAGTGTGCAAGGTAAGGAGCAGGCATCCGGTGTGTATGCATTAACTGTATGTACTTGTTTGAAGTTGGTAGCATGCATTCAGTCCTGCTTTTGTGCGAATATTTATGAAAGGTTTGTACTAAGTGGAGTATGGCAGAAACAAAAAAAACCTGTGAAGTGTACAATGTAAGTGGCAGGCATCCTGTTGTAATGAATGCAATGTGTGTATGAAATCATATGATATGGCATTCATAATGCGCCTATACACACTTTTTGCAAGGCGCAACAAGGCAAGGGAGAGGGAACAGAGGGGAGACAGAGATAACAAACCTATTAGGCCAGGTGTCACTCGGAGTGCCCAAGTGAATGGGTAGGGGAAGGGGAAAGTGCTGTACGTGGGAAGAAGAACAAATGACAGTAACTAGAAATACGGCCCGATTGTGCTAAGTGCAAGGATAAGTGCAGTTATCAGGTAGTGGTGGAACTGTTAGGGATACATAACTCTTGTGGATGAGTTGCAGAGGGCAGAGAGTAGAAGCGGGCACATTTAAAAAGAGCCTGTTGCAATAGTTCAGCCTAGAGAGGCACAGCTGTGCCCACAGTGACCTTTAGGGAACTTGCTTTAGGTTGGTAAGATACATTCACTGCTGCTTTTGGTGGCATATTTTTACGATTTATGTAGGAGATGGGTTAGTGGGGAAAAAAAATTGTAGCATTGTCGGAAGGAAAGCAGAGAGTTCCTGTTTCGATATTACAATGTATGATGGTAGGGGATAGGAAATAAAACAGTATGCTTTTTAAGAAAGTAATGGACACTCAGTGCCACATACTGCGCGCAGAGGCACTTATAACAGAGTTGTAAACATACTGCGGGAAAATTTAGCATGCCTCCATTTTGTGATGATGGGTGCTCATGTGGATGAATGTAGCTGCAAAAATCTTTCAATCTTTTACTAAACTTTCTACTGGACATGCTTTCGAATGACAGGACACTTGCAGGCTGATTTGTTAACGGTACATATGACATGTTGTACAAAACTGAAAGTGTTAGATGCTAACGTCTTGGATGCCATTGGTGGATACCTGTGTGACTGTTTACCCGTACCCAATGAGGTAGTGGTGGACAGAAAGTAGTGGAAAGGGAAGAAGGACTGCTCCTGCTTTACTGGGGTGCGGCCCTCGCTTTACTTTGGGAACCGCACGTGCCTCATTATTTGCTTCGCACCATGCGGCCCAATGAAATGGGACTGTGGGGATTATCCAATCAGGATATCAAATGGGACTGTGGGGATTATCCAATACTGATGCTGTGGTTCACTGAAAGGGGCGGTCATACAGAGTTACATTATTGTGCATAATGACGGTGGCTGACATGACTAAACGCATTGTGTTGAATTTGGGTGATGCCTTTGTGTTATATCTACACAAGTATGCCTTGGAAAGACACTCTGATGGCAATTTCGGTTTGCAAGGAGTGGACTCATTGTGGAACGCTGCCTATGACCAAAGCTTTGCTGATATGCATGCACTTTGCAGATACCTGGCCACTTTTGTGACTGTCGATGTTGTCGCCGTGCACTAAGGTGGTATACATATGGGTTACATGGCTTGCTGAATGCAGGGCGCCACATATTTCCCACTGCTCGGGTGCTTTTCTCATCCATAACACCAAGAAGAGTATGGGACAATGTTAATGTATGTTGTTCCGAGCCAGACACTGGGAGGTGTCTCATCAACAGAAGCCTGTCTGATTGTTTTTCCGCACGTGGCATGTTCTTCTGCAACAATTACCTCATTAGTTGTGGAAATGCAGAGTTTTTCCATGCAAATGGCATTTAACTGTTTTGTTTGCCAATCTACAGGGTACGTTGAAGAGTTTACTGTAACAATGTGACCACAAGAACGCACAAAATCAAATAAAAACCGATAAAATGTGTTTCACTAGAAGCACCTAAAACAATAAATAATTGCTCTTTTCAGAGCCGCCCTTAAAAATGAACTCCCCTATCCTGGTTGCAATTTATTCCCCGATGCCAGCACGCAGCACGAAATCCACATCTGGGGATTTTGAGGATGGCCATGGAAATGGAACTGTGCAGGCTGAGGTATTGCGCAATACTGTTTTTGGGAGTGACGTGTACGCAGAGGAATGGTATACAGAACTGATACTGTTATATGGAGAGCTCTTCAATGTGATTGGTGGATGTGTGTGGAACATTTTAACAGTACCCAATGACCTTGTGCTGGAAAGCAGGAAGAGGAAAGGGAAGAGGAATTTTTCTGCTTTATTGGGCTATGGCCCTCGCCGTACTTGGGGAAACGCACATGCCACATACTACCGTTTTCAGTATGCTACCCATGGGAATGGAACAGTAGGGACTATCGAAAATGAGGGTGTGGTTCACAGGAAGGGGTGTTAATACTTTTCTCCATTACTGTGCATAGTAAGCCAGGCTGACATGGTTGCTATTACTTGCAAAGGCAGTGTAGCACAACACATTCGATCCAACATCAATTATAGGGCAAACCTATGTGGCCTGCTACTGTGTTCTGAAAAGCTACAAACAGATTGCAGAGCAGCTCCGGGGTGTGCCATTTTGAAGCGCTGCTGTGGAGAACTTGCACCCAGAAAACAGGCCTACATTGTTCTAAAACATACATACATGTGCAACGGCACATTCTGCTGTGTTTGCAAGAGTGTACTTTCCAAGAAACACTCCGTCCATTGCACAACACTGTACTTTTCTGCTGTCCGAGTGTCCAGATCGTGTCCTCGAAATAAGGGCTCACGCGCAAGTGGGTGCGCTCGCCTGGTGACATCGCCACTGTTCCTCCTTGGGACGGCTGTCTGCATGACGTGTTTTGGGCGGAATACGTTGGGCGCATGAGCATAAGTGTCTGATGCACAGTTACCACTTGTGTACTGAATAATAGCGTGACACACATGTGCCGACCATTTTGGGAGACCCTAGGTGCTTACAGGGTATAGCAGGTGGGATGTTTATCTGTATAGCTACCTGTATGACGTGGGGGGGTGCCTCATGCTAATTAAAGTTGGTTCGTATATGCTGCACAGTGGCAGTGTTACCAGGACACACGGGAACACATACACATGCGTCTACTTGCACTACGAACAAACGTCCGCTCCCACACGTAATTATAGGTGGTGCACAACATGCAGACATGCAGATCGTGCTGCATTGGTATGGATGCCTCCATTGTCATTGCGGATAGGCCGGGCAGGTGTGGTGTGTGCCATTTCCTTAATTGCGGTTATTCCTAAGAGGACTGTGTGCCGCAGAATCATAACTGCATTTAAAAAAAAAAAACAATACCACATATACACTCAGCAACAATTTAAATATCAACGTTTACTTACACACATTCATACACATCATTTGGAAAGGGACAGAGTAGCAGAAGTGGATACTTATTTTGGGGATTTGGGGATTTCCACAAGTTGGTTGTGAGGGGAGGAGAAGATTGAGGTCTCACCGTACCGCCTCCCATCATACGGATTTTGTGGGGATGACGGGCTTTGACATGGGGAAGGGGTACATGTGCAGGTCTGGCATTGCTGTTTTATTTAGTTCTTAATATACCCTTGTATGCAATTTTTTAAGGCGCCACAATTGTTCAACAAATCTTCCATTTTGGCTTCCATGCTGTCCATTTTGCTATTTACAGAGTTTCTTTCGTTTCCTATGCCCGTATGCTGTTGTGGAAGGGGTGCCATTTGTGCTGCCTTGCTTTCCTTTCCAATATGTTCTCTTACAGAAACGAAAATGTGTTAAGTATACATGAAGCAATATATTCTACATAATTTATGTTTCATAATAACTACCCCCATACTAATCCCATTGGTACTGCGAGTGCCAATGGGGTTAGTATCTTAAGTCATTGCGGCATGAGGGACATTTTCTTCCAGCCACTATAAGGTGCTTCCAATTGCTACATACCAAAACAAAACGTTATTCTTCTTTACTACTATATACTGCACCACCTGCACAATTATCAGACACAAGGTAGTGTGCTTGCTACGTTGCAGTGATGTTATGGTCTTAGTACTTTCCCGTCCTCACTCTGGCCATTCGTTCTTTGTTCCCATGCACAGTAGCAGTGAGGTAAGATTGTTGAAGGGGGATGCCCTTTCTGTTGGTGCATTCATTATGGTGGAGTATGCCTTTGTACTGTTTCCTTCATAAGTACACAGTTTGTAAACCTACTCTGTCTTACTTTGCAATTCATGTACATGCTGCTGCTTGCATATTTTTCTATTTATTTATTTGGATTTATAAAGCGCCAGCGGCCCAAGGGCATTGTGGCACTGTTACATGGATACTTGGCTTGTGAAGAGGATACAATTTACATTTACAGTGATATGTACATTACAGCATAAGCATGCACCCACGGCATAGGGTATTAGCAAATGCAGGGGATACTTTTACATAGAAGGTATTATAAACATTACAGCATAGATATGTAAGGAACACACATAGGGGCAAGATGAATCTATCGGGCGCGGTTGTTATAGGGTCTAGCTGCAAGATAGGTTAAGCATCTATAAGTCTTTATTGGAAGAGTTACATTTTGAGTGCCTTACGGAAAGAGGAGATTGAGGGTTCTTTCCTGAGAGCGGGTGGTAACGCATTCCAAATCTTGGGGGCTAGTACTGCAAAGCTGGATCCTCCAGCTTTGAGTCTTTTATAAATTGGGACCGTGAGTTTGTTGCAGTGTTGGGTCCGTTTGGGTCTGGTGGAGCTGTCTCTGTGGATAACTTCTAAAAGGTATGGCGGAGCTTTTTGGGATAGGCATGCATGCACGATGGAGAGAGATTTGAAAAGAATGTGCTCTCTTACTGGGTGCCAGTGAGCGTTTTGTCTTGCTTGGGATATGTGATCCCTCTTGGGAATGAGGAGGGCTGCCCTTAGTGCATTATTTTGTGTAGTTTGAAGGGTTTTTTTTAGGTTTTTGGAGGATAGGCCTAGTAACAGGATGTTGCAGTAGTCTAGCTTGGCTCCCACTGTGGTTCTTGCATTGGCTGGGCAGTTTTTTGAGGAGAGGTAAGGTTTGACAGCATTAATGGTCTTGGTAGATAGTGCCGCTGCTGAGGATGTGATCACATTTACTTGGTGTGACATGGAGAGTGAGGCATCTAGATAGACCCCATGGGTTCTTGCAGAGGCTGCAGTGGTAATGGTCATGTTGTCGATGTTAAAGGAAGCGTGCTTGCTATCCAGATGTTGAGGACTTGTTTGGGTCCTAATAGGAGTATTTCTGTCTTTTCTCCATTGAGACATTTGATGCCATGCAAGCCTGGATGATGGTGTAGACTTTGCTGAGGATGGCTGCATCCTGTTCATAGCAGCCAGTGAGAGGGAGGTGGACTTGAGTATAATCGGCATAGTTGGTGTGTGCTATGTTGTGATCATCAAGGTCGTTGAAAAGGGGAGGGCGGAAATGTTGTAGAGGGTGGGTGACGTGTAGGATCCTTGTGGCACTCCGCAATGGTTGGGAGTAGGGGATGCACAGTCCTGATTGGAGAAGACTCTCATAAGCCTAGCTTCGAGGAAGGATCTGATGTGATGCATATGTTCCCTGTGTTTGCTGAATGGTACCACTATGTAAAACAGCCCCTGCCTTTCTCAGCAGGTTGGATACCATCCGATTCCCACGACCAGACGCATTCTCCAAGACTGCTGTGCACATTAACATGGTGCCCACAGGTTCAGTATGTTGTACAGTACATCTTCAGGGTATCCTGCTAGAAACCTATGCAATTCACTGAAAAAATGTTGCATGAGGAACGTTATGCTTAAGTTGCACTAGTAAAAACCTATGAAATTCACTGACAAAAAACTTTGTTAAAGGGATGTTATGGTTAAGTTGCACTAGTAAAAACCTAGGCAATTCACTCACAGGAAACATTGTTAAAGGGACATTATGGGTAAGTTGCACTACTACAAAACTATGTAAATCACTGACGAAAAACCTATCAAATTCAATGCAACAAGTACTTGAAAGGAACATTACACTTACTGTGCACTAATAACAACCTATCCATCTTATGGTTACAGGTAAAACCAAAAAAAAACAGAAATTCGCCGGTTAAGGTAACCTAAGCAACCATAACTTGCGCCACCACTGTGCACTGCTAAGACTAACACCCAGGACATCAAAGATGACATCATAAATGTCCTTCACTCCTGTCTCCCCTGAAGAAGTCACCAGAGTTGTTAACTCCATGAAGGTCTCTTCCAAACAGGTTGCCCCTTGCTATTCCAGAACCATCAAGGACAACAGCCAACAGCTCCTCTCTCGCCCATGCTCTTGCTGATCTCTGCTACCACTCCTTTGCTACTGGTTCTTTTCCATCCTCCCTGAAGCACTTCCTTGTGGGATCCTCTCCTTAAACAACCTCTGTAGAACCTTCCTGCCTAGCCAACTACTGATCCATTTCCATCACCCCCTTCATGGGGAAATTGCCCTCCATCACTCAACTCTCATACCAAACTTGTTGGTGGTCTACACGACCAGTCTGCATTCTGAGCATTCAGAGGCACGGAAACTGCTCTTCTGAACAAACGTGAAGAACTGCTTGCATCCCTTGACTCCAACTCCCCTGCTGTCCTCATCCTCCTTGCTCTCCCTTCGGCATTTGACACATGAACCATTCCATCCTCATAAAAAGGCTCCATGATAACATTGGCATCTTGGATCGGGCACTGACTGGCTCACCTCCTTCCTTACTGACTGGTCCTCCAAAACTATTCTGGGCCCTTTCTCCTCCCCTACTTCCTCCTCCACCTGTGGCGTCCCCTAGGGCTCCATTCTCTTGGCTTGCTTTTTAACTTATACCTTTCTCTGCTAGCACGGCTCATTTCCTCCTTCTCCCCTAATTTCCAGTGCTACGCTGAAGACACACACATCTTCTTCAAACTTCCCACTGATGCTCTTGCATCTTCATTCATCCCTGTCTTCCTCTCTGCCATCTAGGACTGGTTCACTGCTAATGACCTCTGCATCAATGCTAGCAAAACTATTGGGTCCTATTTCATCCCCACACTCTGGCCTTCCTCCATGGGCTCCCTCCCTATCCCCTCCTCTGAAGCCAGGAATCTTTGATCCCTCCCTCTCATTCATCCCTCATATTCAGGATTCTGTCAAAAAGTCCCACTTTCATCTCTTCCTTCTCAAAGGAACTTTACCCTTCCTCACCTTACCCCAGAGACGCAATGTTACCCATGCTATGGTTCTCTCCAGGCTAGACTATTGCAATAGCCTCCTCCTTCATCTTCCTGCATCCACCCTCCGACCCCTCCATCTAACCCAGAATAGGGCAGCAACACTTATCCTTGGCCGCAAGTCGAGGGACCACATCGATCCTGCCCTACAAAGCCTTCACTGGCTCCAGTTCTCAGCACAGATTAAATTCAAATCATCCACAAGGTTATCTGGGGCCAGGGACCACTCTATCTTCAACACCTCCTGACAAAATACTCCCCTTCTAGACTCTTTTGTTGCTTTGGCACCAACTCCCTGTCTGTGCTGCGGTTTGTGAAACAGAGAGTTGCTGGTCGATCACTTTCCTCAGCAGGCTCTCTCCTGTGGAACACCCTCCCTCTTCCTCTTCGTCTTCGTCTTGAGCAGGACCTCCTTACGTTCCGGAAAAAGCCTTAAGACCTTTCTCTTTACCTCTTCCTTCTCTTCCTCTCTTCCCTGCTAATTATACAGTAGTGTGACTGATCTGCAGGGCTCTTATGTATCCTTGGGCCCTGACCCTCCCATGTCTCTCATCCCGGCCACTGTCTATTTACTGCACTTACTTTGCCTCTCCACGGGAGATTGCACTTACTTTCTTCTCTTCCTAGCACTTCACCACAAGCACTTCTCCATAAGCACCACAGCACCTATCCTTTACCCCTTCTCATCTGCACTTGCATGTTCTGAACCCTCACAGGGCAGAGTAGGTTCATCTCTCCTGCCTGTTAGTCTCACCATTTGTTTGTACTATTAATTCAACTATTTATCATTATGTATCAACGGTCTACCTCCCCTGTCCCATCCTGTCACCCTGTGGGCACTTTGAGACAGTTTTTTCTAATTGTATAAGCGCCTAACAAATGACCAATAAATAAAATAAATGTGCAAAAAATAGTATATGGCCCTGTCAGATCGATCCTGCGAAATGTGGTGAGGTTTCATCAAGGGGGGGGCAAATTTATAAGGGGTCCCAAAATATGTGGTTTTTCCCATAGACGCAATGGAAAATAAAATTTGCTCATGCTTACAGCCCAAACTGCTGGATGGATTTTCACCAAATGTGTGGCAGTAGCGACGGCTTTGTCCCGAAAGTGTGCTTTTGTAAATTTGGTTTAAATTTGTCCAGTACTTTTTTTTTTAAAAAAACAACCAAACAGTAGGTAAAGAACAATGTGTGATATCTGGGTTCAGTCCGCAGTCAGATTGGTCCAGAGGGCGGGATGAGGTCCGCGGACATCGGACACGCCCACTTATTGGATGGTGAAAAGCGTGAGGTGCGTAACATTTTTGGGAAACTCCCGCCATGTTGGATTCGCAGACAGCACCAGTTGTCCATGAACATTGCGGTAAAACATGTTAAAAAACACAATATTGCACTTGCACTAATGCACTAATGAAAATATGTCTGAGAGGGTGAGGGGTGATGAGGATGGGATTATGGCCTTAAAAGGCCAAAAAAACAGGTTTGTTTCTTATTCATTGTCTGCAAACCACTCCGGACATGCCTGTCATTTTCACGAACATCAAAGATGTTCGGGGGCATCTATGCTTATTTGTTCATTATGTTGTTGGTGAAAAGCAGTTTTTGGATGGCTCATAACTTTGGCGCCACTCAATGAAACTGCATAATATTTTGAAATGTAATTCTAGAACTCGTACTGAATGGTTTTGCAGAGTGTGGTGCTGTTTTGTCAAAAGGCAACAAAATTAGAAGAGGGGGTGAACAATTATTGCAAAGGCTTATAAATATGCTGAAATTTGACGAATCTGCATAAAGATTTTAGATCTAGATATAAATGTGCTTTCAAAGTTTGGTGGGATTTTGTCAAGAGGGGGCAAAATTAGAGAGGGAGTCTCAACATTTTTAGCTGGCTATAACTTTGTTGCCATTTGACGAGTTGGAAAAAAAGTTTTCAGAAATATTATTGACCCAACCTTGAATGTTTGTGCCATGTCTGAATGGATTTTGTCAAGCGGGGGCTAAGTTATATGACAATTGTATGTATGTGCATTTTGACAATTTTGAACAAATAAAACGGGAGGATTTCCAGCAAACTCGTGTAAGGAGCAGTGCTAAGGACCTGAAAGCATGGTTTTGCAAATGTGTCCATGTTTTATTTTTTTGATAAGTGTCATAATGTAGGTGCAAAGAATAATGATATACCTTTTGGTGACTGAGGTATAGCTTGTGGCCATGGGCAGTGGCCAGATGGTTCGGGTCATGGCGACATGACCATGCGGGACCAGCAGTGGATTTGGAGACTGGATCTGGTTGCAAGCCATGAGCACTGGCCTTGGATTACATTATTACGGTATAGTGGACACTAAACTAGGATGCAGGGTAGGTGTAGTGAATAATTTGGGTGGTTTGGTTCAGATGGTTTTATAGCACCTTTTAAACTTTGGAAATTCTTGTTGTTTTATTTTGTTAGAATGTTTTGTATTTTTGATTATGTTTAATATAAATTGGTTAGCTTTTTAATAAATTTAATAATACAGTCGGCCTCATTACGAGTCCGGCGGTACCATTCCACTTCCGCGATTGCCGGAATCACCGGGGCATTACAATCCCCTTGACACAGCAATTCCGGAGGTGGAATTCCGTAAATCCCCATTCCCATGGAGTCCAATAAGACTCCATGGGGATGGGGATCATAGAAACACTGGTTCCTTCTATGACAGAGCCTGTGTTTCCATGTCCGTCGGCAGGCGGGTTGTCTCAATCCCACCAGGTCAGACCTGGCAGGAGTGACACCTCCCACCTACAGGGCTCTGAATCAGCCGGTCTGGAGACAACGGTGGCGGTGGTTTAACCGCCACCATTGTTTCCGGACCGGCAGGGTCGTAATGAGGCCCAATGTTACATGAATGAAGTGGTTTATAGTTGCAATGTGTGTACAAAAAAATTAAAAAACTATCCTAATCATGTCAGTAAACAAAAACAAGTTGCCCAGATATGTGATGTCATCAATGACATTTGTGATGTTATCTTTGATGTCCTGGGTGTTAGTCTTAGCAGTGCACGGGTGTGGTGTGAGTTATAGTTGCTTAGCCTACCATAACTGGCAAATTTCTTACATTTTTCAGTTTTCTATAACGTCCCCTTAAAGTTCTTTCAGTGAATACATCAATTAAAATACTTTGTTAAAGGGATATTATGGTTAAGTTGCACTAACAATAACCCAGGAAATTTAGTGAAAAAATGATGGGCAAATTCGCCCCCTGCTCCCCCTCCTATAAGGTACATGACACAAAAAAGGCCAGGAGACACTGTGAACGTCCACACTATTTTGGACCAATTCCTAGTGCTCCAATGATCGATAAGTACGTCGAAAGGTACCTTTCTCAGCCAGCCCTAAAGGCCAGGTGCGGTACAAGTCTAACCCACAGTGGAGGAGGAGCCCAAGGCTGAAACTAAAGAGACCTCAATTGACAGTATTGACTAAAGCACTGAGAAGCCCTGTTACTGACGACGTTAGAGACACCACGACTTAACATCGTTAGACATGAAGCACACGTGCCATCCGCACATTGGGACACACACACCGGAATACATGAAGAACATGAGATACCAGTTCTCTAGGTAGAAGGCAGATACATATACATACTGCCACTGCTTTATTATTTTGTCATTAGCTGAACGTAGCAAGGCAGAAACCACAAGAAGCAAGATATCTTCAGTAAAGCCTGCAGATGCTTATATGCAAATAACCTTATGCCACTGCAGGAGCACCTATGGAACCTGACAGAGCCAAGTGTGACTAACATATGGAGAATACAGAATAGCACGGACACTGCACAAACTACATAATAGTTTAGGAAAATTGCAGCAGGCCACGAGCTGATCTAAATTCAGGCTGGACAAGAGCAAACGTGCGAGACAGGACCCGCTTCCAAGGCCACTAGATACGAGTGACATTCCATTCCCTGAACTACAGTAACACCAGCTGCAATAAATGTGAATAACTTCAAAATTCATAGCGGCAGAGCTCCAAATCATGGTCTCCGAACATGTGACCTGGCCGACTCAGACAATAGACATAAACCAGCAGTGGGAAAGGGCGTTGATCTCACGCCGCCAGACAGAAGCTTGCAACAAAGATGTTACAATGTGAGACAAGTGTTGCACAAGATGAAAAAGCGCTCTCATAGTCTAGGTTGGTTGCAATGCAGACACACAGTTGTTCGTTTTAACTTGAGAAGGTACACCAAGAGCTGAGAACCATTGTGTATCCCAGGGTTGGGGATGTCAGCTCTAGCCAACCACAGTTCAGTATCCTAGGGATGGGTAGCAACGGGCAGGAACCAGTGGTAAGACCCTCACACTGCATCATTGTTAGAGATAGTAATTTGGAGATGGACCAGGCCAGCAACCTGACAGCAACCTGACATGCGAGAGCCAGAAGAACAAATCATATAGAGGATTATATAGGTTATTAGGCTCTTGGCGACCAATCTAGTAGTGCAATAGTTTTTCTGGAGAGGGGCCCAGGTTGTGATGCCATTCTGACATAATTTTAGGACAAAAATGACCTATGAACCAGGAGATGTCGAGAAGTCTGTGGATTTCTTCTATCCTGTACTGATCCCTCTGGGTTTCGGTTGTAATACACTGCAGTTTGAACTTGCTGTCTGACTGGGTCTGCATTCCTTTTTGGGGGAAGGTGTTTAGGCCTTCCAAGAGTCTGTGAACTCCTAGTGCCCCTCCAGTCTACCTTGGAGTTTGTCCTTACAAGTTGGTAGCCAGAGGATGGTTGGCTGCGCCAGCCTAGCATTAGCTTGACACCTTCGCCGCTGAACCTGAGAGTCTGCAGAACCCTTGCATATTTCAAGAGAGATGGAAAAACACATGCCTGTTTAAAGGTTGTCAGGAGGCCCTTCAAAATCATCCTGCCCGAGATCAGCATGTTGTCCAAGCAGACCAGGATGGGGAGGTGAGCGCCTTGATAGGGAGCTGACAGCCGAGCAGCGCCAGCACAGCACGTATTGATCCAGTACGAAGACAACTGTGGGTGTGAGAGAGGGTATTGAGTATTGTGGAGCATTGTTTAGTATTGCTGAGTATTGGTGAAGTATTGTCTAGTAGTGGTGAAGTATTAATTAGTAATGTTATAGTGAGTAGGGACAGGAGCGGAGGTAGAAGTCCCTATTCTATGTTTAGGGCATATTTGATCTTAGAGGTAAAAGGTTCTGGAGAATAACCTAGACTATTGACTTGAGGGCTTGGATGACAAGAGTTATGTAAATAAGGTATTCCTGTGGGTTGGTAGTTTTAGCTCGGGTCATACATGATGGTGCCCCTGTGAGGGTTAGCAAGGGAGATAGCCTATATTGCGGAAGGTGAGTCGGCTGGTTAAGTCTCCTGGAGAGTGGTGTTTCACAAATTAGTAAATGGGTGCAGTTTGATCACAAGAGAATGGTGGTATACTCTGCCTGGAGAGCAGGAAGACAGCTGTGGGGTTTTTGTGTGGGTTTGGGAGTAACAGGTTGTTACCGTGTTCGCACAATATTTCATTACCTATATTGTTTTGATAACTTGGTGACATCAGCCTTAGGGTTGTGTATAGGACACAGAGAATTTGAGAAGGTGAGGAGCTAGTATTAAGGACTAGGTATTGACAGAGTTAACCAGTTGCGGTGCGCCGAACACGCCTGATAAGTTATTGAGCCGGAGGGGCTCATAGAAACTGGAAAGTATTATAATTGCATTGTAACTTTTATCAACGAACAGCGTATTATCGAAATCCTTGAGGTCAGGTAAAAGGTATTGATTTGTATCAAGATAACAGTGAGGGGATTAGTCCCCTTCAGCATTTGTATAAGACACTTCCACCTTACAAGGAGAAAATATACACATATAGCATAGAATGAAAACATGGCCACCTTCTGGAAGTTTCTCCAAAGACATGCAGCAATTGCTATTGACACACATACAGGGTGCCTATAAGGGGAAGAAATTGGCCAAACGCATGGTCATATTCGAGTTGTGGAACATTTTTCAGGAGGGAGAGGGGGATGCCGCGAGGTGTCAGTGGATGCTAAGCAAACAGGGGGTGAAAGATCAAGTGACCCAGCCCTCGGGACCTCCCTCTGCCCCTCCATGTGTAGTATCTGTCGATACAGATGATGAACAGGGAATGTTTCCAATGAATGAACTAAGGGAAGCAGGGGGGTATTCAAACTCGACAAATAAGCCACCACATACACTAAAGAAGATAAGCAGAAAGGCACAGGACAGCCAGCTAGTGATGTAGGGGTGAGCAGTAAGGCACAGCAGCGCGCAAAGGAGGAGTTCAAGGGCATAAGCATGAACAAACGGATAGCAGTGCAGGTACTCTTAAAACTTCAAGAGAAGACAAATGGAAAGGCAGAAAGGACTACTGAGGCAATAGAAAGCCTAAAGTGGGACAGTGACACGACAGACTGGGCAGAACAGATGGATGAAGAAGACAGTAGAGAAAAGGACAGGGAAGTGAGACTAGGGCGCAATGTCAGAGAGAGAAGGAGAGAAGAGAAACTGGAGTGAAAAGACAGGGAACGAAGAAGGGAAGATGAGAAGGAACACTTGGAAAGGGAATGGGAAGAAAGGAAAGAAAGGGATCTGAAGGAAAGGAAGAGAGTGGAAAGGGATATGAGGAAGAAAAGGGAGTGAGAACTGGAGAAGACGGCGAGATGGAGAGAGAGATAGCAGAGAAAGAAAAATGCAAGTTAGCAGAGAGGGACCAGAAGAGGCAATTGGTCAAAATGGCAAGAGGATGAGCATGCAGGGAGGAAGATGAATAAGCAATAAAGGCAGTGAGGATGCAGACAGTATTGGCTAGGGAAAAGAAAAGGCATGAGGAGGACAGACACGCTGAGCCAGATTGCACAAACTCACGCGGCAGGAGCACAACAGAAGGAAGTGGAGCAGGCCTTAAGAAGTCTTCCAAGTTAAGGCTGTAAGGATAGGGAATGTTTTGCCTATCTCTAATTTATTCAACCACACACTTTCTTGTTTTACACAGCACATTAGCAACACCCTGGGACACACAAATGTATAGATTATGGACTCCCGTCAACAATCTGAATCTAATAGGAAGCAAATGCTTCTTTTCTACGTAAGCCAGGTAAATAAGGACTCCTGGCCAGGGGAGGCAGTAGAACATGTATATTTCAACATCCAATGTAGCTGCAATTAGAGAGATTTAGAAGCATACTTATTTCCTAAAATTGATTTTTTTTTTTTTACTTTGCAGATCAGGAAGACTGGAAAGTTCTGGAATATTGATTGAACAATGATTGAATAGTGTTCATCTGGGTCCTAAAATGAGTAGAGCTCTAACTTTTGATATTTTATAATTAAAATACAAGTTTAGACAAATAGTAGACTACATTAATTCATACAGAACTCATATACTGGGTGCCAACTTTTCTCCTCATTCCATCAATGCCATGGAATTGCAAAACTCCCCTGATATAAAAGATCAGTAACTGTGGTACAAAGCTACCATTAGGTTAGATGTGCCAGATCACAGATAGTCAATTTTAAACGCCACTCTAGGAAGCTGTCAGTTTTGTTATTTCTTTTATCAGCCTCACAGATGACTTACAGCTTCCAAACTGTTCAATGCATTTAGCTCTTCATCTAACAAAGCAGAGGGCATTTTTTGTTACGATCAGAAAGGCAGATTTGAAAGGATGTGTGTGGAATGGGGAAAATTCTGCAATTGTAAAATTAATTATGTAAAAGGGCCAATACCTTGATTTAAATTAGGCCTATTATAAAAAGCAATTGGCCTTACACCTGGGGGATAGCGAATGAACATTGATGCCAACATATTGGGAACTGCAAGTGGTTTCTGTACTGAGCACTATCACAAAAGACCTGCTGACAAGTTTGATATGGAATGGCCATTTGTGTGGTGTTTTCACCTTCCTGTGGGGAATACATTGATCACATGCAATAACCATAGTTGAAATGCATATTGGCAAATTTGAGTGCCTCGAGAGTTCACGCAACAGCGCAGAGTGTTCAACATTTGTTGTAGAGTTCTCTGTTCATATCCCAGATCACAATATCAATTTCCAGCAGGCTCACTCAGCCTTCCCGGTCTCTGAGGTTGATAAAGGTTCATATCTTGGTGAGAGTAACAAAACAATGTACCTGCAGTGTATATAGCATTCCTATGGTGCGTGTCTACAATTCAGTTACTACAGGCGAGGGTTGTAAAAGCTAGGCAGCACCCACAGTAACAAGCATAAAATGTTAGTTGGGAGTGGCGATTAGGTTGCCAAATTCTACCTTTGGAGTCAAAGCTCATATTCGGACTAGGCCACCAAATGGTACAATGACCCTAGACACATCAGGGCCTTTCTAAATCGTTTGTACTCTCTGCAACTCATCCAGAACAGGACTGCAAGAAGTGTCATTGGCCTCAAGCCCAGGGATCTCTTTGCAGGATTGACATCTCTGCACTGGCTCCCAGTGGCTGTGAGGCTTAAGTTCAAAACCCTCTGCATTGTTCACAAGGCCTTCTGGGGCCTGTGGCCTAAATACTTCAACTCTAAATACCATCCTTTTCGAGCTCTTTGCTCATACACCTCCAGCTCCCTCAGGGCCAGTCGCTTCCCCAAGCAACAAGTTGGTAGAAGATCTCTATCTTCCGCTTGGCTTCCATCTGGAACAGCCTCCCTGCCTCCCTGAAACTTGAGGAGAACCATCTCCAGTTCTGGAAGCACCTCAAGACCTTCCTCTTTGCTTCTCCTCCTCTCTCCTGCTGAACTCCTGACTGAAACTGCACTGGTCACATGGCTTCAATCCGATCTCAGGCCCAGCTCCCCTCCCTCACCAGTTGCACACCTGCACTGCCTCCCTGGAAACCCATGCACTTGGTGGCTGTTTCTGTATCCCTACAGTCCCCTACCTGCTCCTTACACTTGATGTCTGCACTTAGCCCTGCACTTGCCACAAGCTAGGCGCACTTTCCACCTACTGTTTTATTTTATTTTTTTACTATTGATCCTATGTATTGCACTGCCCCTCCTCCTTCCCCCCGCACTTTTCCCTCTGTCCCATCCCCTGCACTTGTGTGATCTCAATGTCACCTGGCCCAGTAAGATCGCTCTCTGAGTCTTCCCTCTGTTTTTCCTCCCTTGTCTCGTTGCGCCTTGAACACTTGTGCATAGGCAGTTTTGTAAATGCCATATCATATCATATCATATCATATCATATCCTGTCTCACTGTATTCCTGACAGCCAAAAGCGGACCACATGCCACAGCCTCCAAATCTTATTGACGGTTTACTTTTTTGTTTAGTTTTAAGTGTTCTGCACATCATTAACAATGATATACAAAGCTATGTGTTGGGTTATTAAAAGCTTTAAAATAAAGTAGTAAAACTCGGACACAATTTGTTTAGGCTCTCACCAACTAATATACTGGTACTTCTTTGGTTACCTTGATGATAAGAAAATAAGACTAAACGCATTCTCTCTTTGCATACCATGGTTCTGTAAAGTGTTTTGTTAAATGTTGTTGCGTATGTGACTTGCTTACTTTCCAAATTAGGATTACAAAACAGCATATTAGTTTAGTACATGAAAACATGTGCAAATATATGCACCTCTCAGTATGACAAGAGCTGGGAAATAATGTGGTAATGTGCAAAAATGGCAGACCGGGCTCAAATTCCAGCTTAACCTTTTAACCAAAGTGTGTGTAGTTCCGCAGCAAATTAAGTCTATGACTGACCTATCAAATCTGTCGTTCCCTAAATATTTCAAACTTGTATGCTTTGTGAACGTGGAAGGCTCCAGGGGGGAGGTTGGGCGATTTGTACTTTGATAACGCCTTAAAGACGTTTTGTGGTGTGCAGTCTCAACATGCGGGTAAATGATGATATGGGCAGATGAAGTTTGGGATGATATCTGAGTACCTCAATTGCCATTCACTTCATGTACCCTGAGTGTTTACTATTTTTCTTTAAAAACCCAATAGAGATTGCAGAGGGAAATCACCACCTATTGACTTCAGGTAACGCTTTTCCTCGAGAGCTCTCTAAAGGGACATGTCCTGTAGGAATACTGAGGAAGCACCTTTGGAAGCTCATGGAGTAACTGGCCACCCAGCTGCCATCTTTGGATCAGAACGGTGCATACCGGTTAAAACAATAGAGTCTTATTCCTCACCGAAACTACTTAAGTGGGTGGTGGCTCCATGCCCCCTGTGGAGGTGGGCACTGAACATCGTCAGACTAGAGCAACCGACCACATGGAAACGATGGAAACAGAACACAGACACTGGAAAATCGCAATTAATGTACTTGTTAGGTTTTGGAATTGGGAAAGGTCAAACAGAAGTAACATGTATTGCAAGGGGCCTGACCGAGAGGGAATATAAGGGGTAGGCGAATTGGAATTGGCAGCAGGTTGGGTTGGTTTGGGTGGTGGGTGTGTAGAGCTGCTGCCCATTTGCAGACAGAGAGAGACAGACAGAGAGAGAGAGAGAGACAGAGAGAAAGAGAGAGAGAGAGAGAGACAGAGAGACAGAGAGAATATGCTGGTTGAATGGAGAGGATCAGAATCTAAGATAGATGAAGCAATACAGAGAGCAAGGGAGACTCTGATTGACAGAGACACTTTGCCTGTGGGGCAGTCCGACTAGGACAGAGGACTAAGAAAAAGGAGAATAACTAAGTTGAAGGAGAGTGACTATGATGTTCTATGACAAAGGAGAAGGAGAAGGCACAGAAAAAAGGAGAAGTGATATGATCAAAGTCTATCATAATCCATTATGATGGAGGACTTCGAAGAAGTAGAATTTGTATCAAGATTTTCTGACCCCATTGTGAGGACTTTCCGAACACACTATATTTACTGTGGTGGCCATGTAGTAATGGTTAACTTGCTAAACTCATAGGAAGAGCACTTTTTGGGTGGCTTATATCTTCGCTCCCAGTGGACAAATCCTCACTAAACGTTGCAAAAAAAGTATATGGCCCGCTCTGAATCTATCCAGCAAGTTTAGTGTGGTTTTATCAAGGGGGTTAGGGAGGCCAAAGTTATAAGGGGGGTGCTGAATGGAAAAATTTGCACTCGCCTACAGCCTAAACCGCTGGATGAATTTTCACCAGATTTGCGCCAGGAGCGGCGGCATTATGGTCCTGAATGCGTGCTTTTGTGAAATTTGCTGGAAATCCGTCCAGTCATTTCTTTTCAAACGACCAAAAAGTAGGTCCAAAAGAATTAGTGATATCTGGGTTTGGTCCGTGGACCCATATCCCTGTTCGGTCCGCGGACAGGCATCCGATTGGCCTACAGAGTGACGTGATGTACGCAGAGATGCCCACTGATTTGATGGTGAAAACCGTTAAGTGCATCAGATTTTTGGAAATGCCCACCATGTTGGATTCACAAACAGCAGCCTGGGGGCTCCACGTTAAACACATATAAAAAACACATGATTTCACTTGTCTAACTTATCAAACAATCTCTGGGGAGTTAAGTGGTGATGAGCATGATATGTGATATGGCCATAAGAAGCCAAAAAACAGGTGTTTCTTTGTCCCCGAAGTCCAAGAACAGTCCTGATGTTTGGGGAAAGTCCTTCTATGTTTGCAAACTCTTCAGATGTTTGGGGACATCTGAGCCTAGTTCTGCATTACAGCATTGTTGAAAAGCAGTTCTTGAATGGCTTATAACTTTGGTGCCACTCAATGAAACTTCAATTTTTGGAATCCTATTCTAGACCTGATTCTGAAAGGTTTTGCAAAGTTTGGTGGGATTTTGTAAAGAAGGTGCAAAATTAGATGGGGCTTCCAAAATATTCCAAGTTCTTATAAACATGGTGCCATTTGACGAATATGCACAAAAGTGTGCAAAGCAATTTTAAATCTCAATATAGATGTTTTTGCAGCATTGGTGGGATGCTGTCAAGAGGGGGCAAAATTAGAGGGGGCTCCCAAAATATTGTAAAGGATTTTAAATGTGTTGCCATTTGATGAATCTGCACAAAAGTTTGTAAAACGATTTTAAATCTAGATAGAAATGTTATTCTTAAAGTTTGGTAGGATTTTCTCAACATTAGAGGGGGTCTCAACATTTTTAGATCTCTTATAACTTTGTTCCATTTAACAAATGTTGACAAAAGTTTTCAGAAAGATTATAGATCCATGTTTGTGTAAAGTCTGAAAGGATTTTGTCAAATTGGGCGCTAAGTTATATGACTATTGAATGTACATGCGCCTCTTTTTTATTTTTTGACAGGTGTCATAATGTAGGTACAAAAAATAATGATATACATTTGGTGACTGAGGTAAAGCCTGTGGCCATGGGCAGTGGCGAGATTGTATGGGTCATGGTATTAGGTCATGAACCGGACAATCTGGCTACTGGCCATGATCGCGAGGGACGTAAAATGGGGTTAAAGTGGCCATGTCAACCTGGGACCGGCTATTTGGCAGTTATTCGAAAGTGGGATAGGTTTGAAAGGGAAATAATGTGCTTGTGCTAATATGGTCATAGGGTTCTGTCTTTGCCTTCTGCAGACTGCCATGGAAAGGGAGGAGGGGCCCTGTACGGAGCCCGGCCTTCCCTTTCCATGGTGGCCATATTGGAAAACTATATTCCTTCCTACAGCGGGATGCCGCCGATAACCTACTGTAGGAGTGACAATCCATTTTGTAGCACCCAGGTTCCCATTTTGGGAACCAGAGGTGCTAATGGCCTTTATTCCCCATCACTGGGCCTGGAATGGAGAATAATGGAGCCCTTGCTATTTATTTATTTATAACGTGCTGAATTCTGCAGACATCAGGGCGCACACAGACACACTTTGCTTGGGCTGATAACTTGGCATGCCAGGTTGTTATCCGCCGTTCCAGTCGCTGGAACGGGGGTGAACGCCACATTATTCCCATTAGCATAACACAAAATGCTAATGGAAATGTTGGAAAAACGTATTGAGTCTATGTACTTTACTGAGAAATGTAAAGTAGATGGAGTCTATAGTATGTATTTTTAGTTCTATTTATTTCTTTTGTTGTTTTAAAAAACATTTTTTTGCAGGAGAGGTTAGAACGTAAGGTGGGAAGAGAAATGAGGGAAGAGGCACCAAGCACTAATATGGAGGTGGCAGGTGGACCGGGGAAGATGTTGCGCGTGTGTTACTTCTAAGGCAGTGGGCAGTGTTTCTCATGCTGCTTGATTACAGCCCCCTGCAGAGTGATGTGTTGCACTATATAAAGAGGACTGTGATATGGATCAACGGTTTATAGTGATTGTTTCGACTGCCATATTTTCGAATGGCAAAGTATTGACTACAAATGTGGCGAAAAATGCTTTAATATTTTTAATGGGGGTCCCCCCAACCCCTGTTTTTTACCTCTTAACACCAATCTTAGTGTAAAAAAAAAACCTTTAGCTACAAAAAAATGCATTTTTTGCGATGCATTTTTGGTGAAACTTTTGGCATTCAAAACTATTTTTTCGAAACAATGCCTGGATACCGGATCAACAGCCTCTTTTATTGCTTGCAAGGTAGCTTGTGAGATTTTTTTGCCCCAAGAAGTAGGCTGTGTGGTCACAGTATTGGATGAGGAAGCTGATGAGGAGGAAGACAGCCTACCTCTTTCTAAGAAAGAAACAATCTTTCTGAGAGCATTGCAGTGGTTGGATTTGGTGTTGTAGCGCATGTAGGTGGTCCCGTAGGAGTAATGTCCAGGTAGTCTGCAACTTTGCACTCACTCATTTCACTTTAGTAGCTTTAGCCTTTGGTACATTCCCAACAGTGGTAAATAACTGCCACACCCATGATTCTCTCTGGGTGCTAGAGGTAGGCACGTCCTCTACCTCATTGTCTTGGTCCTCTTCATTGTCTTTGGAAGTACTGCGCTTTTTTGTTCTGTGGGTCCTCCAGCTGGTGGTGGTTCTTGGAGAGGAGGGATGGAAATAGCGGATGCCATTTTTAAGATAAATAGCAGTTTTGCTACTATTCTTCCAAGTATGTGTTTAGTACTAGATTGTTAATGGATAATGAGTAAGCATAGGTGTAAGAGCTGTGCAAGGGTACATTTGGAGCTTGAAAGTTCCTAGATCAGTAAAAAATGCAGTTCCGAACTGTCCTCGAAGCAAGGACCCGAACAGGAAGTGGATAGATAGCCACATAGATAGATTGTCTCGGGAGGATAGCTTAGCTGGTAACGTGCTTGCCTTGGAAGCAAGACAACATGAAGCAACACAGGTTTGATCCCCGGGTCCGCGCTTAGAAACCTCTGGGTATTAAGCGCGTTATAAATAACCTATCATATCATATCATATCATATCAAGTGTGTCCATGGACACGTTATCAGGCCGCGTGCAAGCACATTGTTACGTGCCATTGTCCGGAAGGTCTGCGATGACGTCAGACTTCCACGGATGTTGACATCAACAAAAACAGTGGAAAAGGTTACAGAAATTTGTATAGAAGTATTAAAAATGATGCTAGAAGGTGGGAAATGGCAGAGTTGTAAAGTGACACTTTGTAAATTAGACAAAAAATTTTGCTATGTTGGGGTAGGCATGATATTAGTAAGTTGTAGGAAAACAGCATGCACGGGTAAAAACCCATGAAGTTCAATGAAAAATCTTTTTTTAAAGGGACATTATGGTCAAGTTGCACGAATAAAAACCGAAGAAAATTCAATGAAAAACTTGGTTAAAAAGACAATATGGTTAAGTTGCATTAATAAAAACCTATGAAATTAATTGAAAAAACTTAGTTAATTCAATGAAAACAAGTTGTTACAGGGACGTTATGGTTACAAGCAAAACCGAAAAACCTCAGAAATTCTCCAGTTATGGTAAGATAAGCAACCATAGCTCCCGACACCACCGTGCACTGCTAAGACTAACACCCAGGACATAACTGGTGTATTTCTGATTTTTTTGGTTTTACTTGTAAACATAACGTCTCTGTAACAACTTGTTTTCATTGAATTTCATAGGTTTTTATTAGTGCAACTTAACCATAACGTTCTTTTGACAACATTTTTTTAATTGAATATATATTTAGGGTTGTATTACAAAAACTTTGCTAAAGGGACTTCATGGTCAAGTTGCACTAATAAAAACCTATGAAATTCATTCAAAAAACTGTTAAAGGAATGTTATGGTTACAAGTAAAACCGAAAAACCTCTGAAATTTGCGAGTTATGGTAAGCTAAGCAACCATAACTCATGCCACCACCGTGCACTGCTAAGACTAACACCCAAGACATGAAATATGACATCAGCAACGTTTTTCATTGAATTGCATAGGTTTGTCTTAGTGCAACTTAACCATAACGTCCCTTTAACAAAGTTTTTGTCATTGAATTTCATAGGTTTTTATTACTGCAACTTAACCATAATATCACTTTAATAAAGTTTTTTCATTGCATGCCATAGGTTTTGATTAGTGCAACTTAACCATAAGGTCCGTTTAAGATAGTTCTTTCATTGAACTGCATAGATTATCATTAGTGCAACTGAACCATAACCTCCCTGTAACAAAGTTTTTTCAGTGAATTTCATGGATTTTCACCAGTGCATGCTATTTTCCAACAATTTAGCAATACCATACTTACCCAAAGTAGCAATATTTGCATCCAATATACAAAGTTTCAACCTAAAGCTCTGCCATTTCACACCTTGTAGAATCATTTTCAAAACTTCTATACACTTTTTGCAACTTTATCAACTGATGTTGCGTCTTTACATGTCCACAAGCATCTGACTTCATCACAAACCTTACAGACATTGCCACGTGAGCATACACTAGTGGGCAGCATGATTATGTGTCTGAGAAAGTGTCTGCAGTTCGCAATCAGATCTGTGCTTCGCACACAGTTTGCAACTGCATTTTCTACAGATGTAGGAACTTTCAACTTCAAAATGTTCCCTTGCACAGCACCTACACCTATTCTTACTCATTATCCATTAACAATCTAGTGCACAGTACATACTTGGAAAAACCTTGGCAAAACTGCGTTTTATCTTAAAAATGGCATCAGCTATTGCCATCCTTCCTCTCCAAGAGCCACCAGCACCACCAGCTGGAGGACCTTCACATCAAAAAAGTTCAGTACTCCTAAAGACAATGAAGAGGACCAAGAGGATGAGGTACACTAAGTGCCTACTTCTACCATGCAGAGAGAATCATGGGCATGGCAATTCTTTACCACTGTTGGGAAGGTACAAAAGGCTAAAACTGTCAGAGTGAAATGCACTGAGTGCAACTGTGTACTCAGTCGCACACTGCCCGGACAGTACTCTTACGGGACTACCTGCATGTGCTGCCACGCCAAAATATTAGAAGTAACACATGTGCAGCATCTTCCCCTCTCAAGCTGCCCCTCCATATTAATGCTGGGTGCCTCATCCTTCTTTTTCCTCTCCACCTTTCGTACTAAGTTCTCCTGCCAAAAAAAGTAAATACATCAAAAAGCAAGAAAAGAAATGTTCCTTTAGAAACCACCTTCCGTTGTTAAAAAATAGAACTAAAAAAAACCCTATGCACTCCATCTACTTTACATTTCTCAGAGGCAATAATATTTTGCAACATTTCCATTAGCATTTAGTGTTATGCTAATGGGAATATTGTGGCGTTCATCCCCTCTTGCAGGGTCTGGAACAGTGGATACCAGCCCGGCAGTGCAAGTTATCCACCCAAGGGAAGCAAGGGTGAATAACAAGGTCACCGGGCCATTATCCCCCAATTCCAGCCACTGCAATGGAAGCAGAAGGCCATTAGCACCCCCGGTTCCCAAAGTGGGAACCCGAGGTACTAAAAAAATTGGATTTTCCAGGATGGCCACCGTGGAGAGGGAAAGCAGGGTTTCATACAGGGACCCTCTTCACTTTCCATGGCAGGCTGCAGAATGCGAAGAAAGAACCGCATGACCACATTACCACAAGCACATTGCTCTTCCCTTACAAACCTATCCCATTTTCAACTAACTATACCACAAAGCCATTCCCAGATGGACATGGCCACTTGAACCCCATGTGCTGTTCCTCATAGTCATAGCTAGTAGACAGATTATCCATATCATAACTTTATTGCATGACCCAGACAATGTGGCTGCTGGCCATGGCCACAGGCTTCACCTCAGTCATCAAAGGTATTTCACTATTTTTTGTTCCTACATTATAACACTTCTCAAAAAATAAAGCACGGCCACATTTCCAACACCATGCTTTAAAGTCTTTCCAAATGCTCTTTGCAGAAGTTTGCTGTAAATGGACCCATATACATTTTTTTGAAAACTGGCAAATGTATGCACATACAATAGTCAAATAACTTAGCCCCCACTTGACAAAATGGATTCAGACTTCACAAAAAACATTTCTATCTACATCTAAGATTTTATTTGCAAACGTTTGTGTACATTCCTCAAATGGTACCACATGTGTAAGCTTTTACAATATTTTAGTACCCCCCTCTAATGTTGTCCCCCTTGAGGAAACCTCACCAAACTTTCCAAAATAATTCACAGTGGGCCATACATTTTCATGCAAAGTTGGGTGAGGATTCGTCCAGGGGGAGCGAAGTTATAAACCAGCCAAAAGGTGCTCTTTGTATGAGTTCAGCAATGGACCATAAATACATGGCCGCTACCACAGGCCATGTAATGTATATAGAGAGAGACAGAGAGAGAGATAGAGAGAGGGCAAGCTACCTAGTTTGCATACCCACAATGCCTTGCTGTTGTGGCTCAGAACAGGACGTGAACATCCAGCAATGGCTAATAGGTGGCATAGTGGAATGTGTGACTTGCTTCAAATGGACTTTCCTATTTATACATATATAATAAGTGGCTGTTATGGTAGGCAAGCAACCATAACTCTGGCCACCAGTGTGCACTGCAAGAACTAACACCCATGACATCAAAGATGCCATCACTATTCTCATTGATAACATGCCATGTGCATTTAGTTTTCATGGAAAGCCTCCACAAGGGATTGTTATTGTAATGGTGGCAGAAAACTATCAAACATCATTGAACAACTATCATGAGATAAGTAGTTCACTCAGCTACACATTGCCATACACACCATTCTATTACAAACTTCCTTACAGTACATGAACCAACTCATGTGGACACGTAGCCATTGGGTGCACTATGCCCCATAGAAGTGTAATTGTACATTCTTGCCATGTGACATACTGAAATCATGAATGTATTCATTTTAGAGTTTTGGGTACGGTGCAACTTCTAATAGGTCGATACCATTGCCATAACAAGTTCATCATTGCACTACTGCATAAAACACATTATGACACCACAATGCATACAAATATTAGCATATAAAGATAATTTAAATTAGGCAAACAAAAAGCAATATTACCAGAAAGTGTTCATAATGTAACTGATTACCTTCAAGCACAGAAATTATTGGTGTATTTTACACTTTCTTCTTCCCCTATATGTATATATATCCTATGATATGAGTGAACCCTGAGGAAACTAGTGCAACAACATATAATAAGGGTGTTGCACACAAAGATGTACCTTTTTCATTTGTTACTTCCTGACTGGTAGTGAAGAAAAATCATATGACCTACTTATGTCAGTTAACAAGAAAGGGGGAGTCACACATGCCATGTCATCAGTGATGTGATCAACAAGATTTCTGATGGCATCTTTGATGTCATGAGTGTTATTCCTTGCACTGGACACTGGTGGCGCGAGTTCCGGTTGCGTAGCCTACCATAATTGCCGAATTTCAAGGGTGTTTCAGTTTGACCTCCAACCATAAGGTCTCTGTAACAACGTTTTTCCAATAAATAGGATGGGTTTTTGCCAGTACAACTTAATGAGAATGTCCCTGTAAGAACGTATTTTGCTAGTGAATTGCATGTATTGGTAGTAGGGCACTGTAAACATAACGTAGCTTGTGCATAGTGCATTTAGAAATGAGGTTACGTTTGTACTGCCGCACCTTCACCATAACGTCCCTTTAGGAATATTTTGAATGCCTAATTATAACTTACATTTTGTTTCAGAGTGTCACAATGCAAGTGGCAATGAAGGATGGCAGTGTGACGCGCATCTTATACCCTCTACACAATTATGTGGTAAATGGAAGGAACCGTGGTACTGTGGAAAACACTGCATTGGCATCTGGTGGAAATGGGTGGCTGTTCAAACAGATGGTTGTGCATGTTGCAGTGTGTTTGCAAGAGCGCAGGTGTGTGACAGGAAGCACAAACATTATTGCTATACTTGCAAAAAGCGCAGCAAGGCAAGGGGCCTCATTACGACCCTGTCGGTAAGTGAAAAACGATGCCGGTAAAGGATTACCGGCATCGCTTACCGCTAGGTCCGTTTACGATCTGAGTAAGTGCAATTAGCAGCACTGTAGTTAACGTTGCCGCTAACAGCACCAAGGGCGCGGGCACGCGACCCCCCATGCAGGAAATAGCGGCATGGCGCAATTTGGGGAACATCATGAGTCAAGCGGATATGCTCTTAACGCCCTTGCGAAGGCCGTAAAGTACCTTACCGCCATGGTGCAAATAGTGCCATCGCGGACCAACCGTAAATGGCCATGTGCAGTGGTCCCAGCTGCCACAGGTGCACCCAATCAGCACAGGTGGAGGCAATACAGACTCACCAAATACAAAAAGAGCACACCCCACCCCTTCCCACACCCATTCACACTCCACAATGATTCCAATATTGCAATGCAAGTGCTACAAAAACAACAACAACAACAACAGGCAGCACAGAGGAGATGCAGGAGGAGAAGGAGGGCAAGGCCAGCAAGCCCCACCAGCACAGCCAATGCCACCACGCAGGCAGCCCCCAATCCCACGCATCAGAGCCAGTCCATTCAACCTAACCCCTGAGCAGATCCACACCCTATACCGTCTGGACCGGGACACCATCACCACCATCGTGGACATGATACACAAAGACATTGTCAGCATGATAGAAACACCCACCGCCACCCCCCCCACTGAAGGTAGTGTCCATGCTCCACTTCCTGGCCACAGGCACCTACCAGCACACAGTGGGGCACTTGCATGGCATTTCACAACCATTATTCTCACGTACGCTGATCCAAGTGCTCGATGCCCTCCTCAAGCACACAGACGACCACATTTCCTTACCACGGTCTGCCCATGAGATTGCAAACACCAAAGTGGGTTTCCATGCACTCGCCGGCATACCTGGTTGCATTGGTGTCATCGACTGCATCCATGTGGAATTGGTGGTCCCACATGCCATTGAGGTAGTGTACCACAACCGTACGATATTCCACTCAATCAATGTGCAAATGGTATGTGACCCCAACAGGATCATCACACATTGTTGTGCCCGATTCCCCGGATCAACCCATGATTCAATGGTCCTGCGTAAATCCACAATACCACGCTACATGGAGCGACATGCAGGACAGAGATCCTGGCTTCTCGGTGAGTTGCATGTTAGGCTCATGAAAATGCAATGTGGGTAGGTGATTGGGGGAGAGAAGCATACTTTACCTGGCTGAAAGGGGGGGGGTGCATACTTTACCTGGCTGAAAGGGGGGGGAGAGATGAATACTTTACCTGGCTGAAAGGGGGGGGGGTAGATGCATACTTTACCTGGCTGCGACTACCATAGGCAATGGAGCCAGCTCATACCCTGAAGCAGCCCAAACTTTAGATGACACCTGAACACATAATGCCCGATGTAAGCAGCCCTACCATGTGAATGAAGGTGTGTCCCAACCATGACACAACCATCTGCAAGTGCACTGTACTGAATCGGACGGCATCCACCTCAAAGAAATGCACCTACATGCAATGACTTCAGCCAATACACGGCACCAAACACCATCAACTGAAAGGCCAGTCCCCCATAACTACGCAAGGAGGCACATGATGGACATAAACATCAATACACCACTACACAGACACAGAGGCCAAAATAAATTGCATAACAACATTTGTAGTGCTCAGTGAGGTCATCATGAGGCTGACAGCAATGTTGCCATGATGAGAGCATTGATATCACTGGACATCTGCCAGATCACCAAAACAACCGCTATGGACTAACACAGTGGATGGGCACTCACAAGGCACTGGACCCCCCTGCATACACTGGTTGATGGCCTGCAAAACAGTCCATGAGAGGAATACACATATACCGGTCACATAGTGTGACTCCATTCGTGCATGTAAATGTTGTACAAAGTAAGAGATGAATGCATGCCATGCTGGCACGTCATGATTTGAAGTTTGATGTCATGACTGACACATACATTGTTGCCCACATACAGGTGATGCAGGCTATCCCTTGAAGAGGTGGCTCCTTACCCCAGTCCGGAACCCACAGAACCAGCACGAGGAGGACTATAATCGTGCACATACACGAACCCGTGTGGTGATTGAGCAGACATTTCAGCTCTTGAAGGCACGGTTTCGCTGCCTCATCAGGTCTGGTGGGGCACTCCTGTACCGACATGAGAAGGTGGCGAAGAACGTCATGGTATGTGTAATGCTACACAATATGTGCATTAGACGAAATGTGCCCCTGCCCCCTGACGCTGAACTGCAACCACCTGACAATGAAGATGAGGAGGGTGCAGATGGGGCAGCACCTCAGGGAGGAGGCGATGCACAGGAGGGACGTGCCATGCGTCAAACTCTCATTAATCAATGCTTCTAGCACACACGGATGGCGTGTGTCACATGGAGTTGGCACTTGGGGCACTGTGTGTGTCTGGGACATGCACACTGTGGGCTGTTCACCAATAAAGCACACATACGCAATGAGCAATGTCCACACATGTGATTTGTGCACAAGCAAAAAGTGTATTGAAAATGTGATTTGAATGAACACACCCACTCCCCCCTCCCCCCTCAACTCCCCGCAAAAGTGTGTGGATGCCTGTGGTGTCGTGCATAATGTGTGATTGTTCCACTGGGCGGCCTCTATTGGTAGCCCCCTCTCCCGGCCCCCGGGGAACCCCTGCCTGAACTCCGCAGGTTCCTGCCCGATCTGCGGACCGGGCTGCTTGGGGTCGAACTGGCAGCAGAGGAGGTACTTGACTGTTCACAAGGACGCATGTCCCTCATGGTTTGAACGAGCTCCGAGAGCACGTGCCGCACCGCGGCGAGTTCTGCACAGATATCCTTGGTGGAGGATTGTATGGCTGCCTTCACAGTATCTGCACATTGGTGCATTTCCACCCTTGCACCTCCACATTTGGCCACATGCTGAGTCAGGAATGAGGATAGTTGATGTTGGCGTGTGACGATTTGGTCCAGCGACTCTTGGTTTTTTTGGGCAATGGATATTGCCAGTGGGGTGTCGATAGTGCTGCTCCCCTCCTGCACATCTTCCACTGGGCATGGAATGGCTGGCCATAAGTCATCAGGGGATTGCCCCTGTGTGCCATCATCATGCTGGCTGCATGGGGACAGGTAGGGGGAATGAGGGTGGGCAGTGGGGGGACATACTACAACATCAGCATACTTCACATCACTATCCGAGCTTGCTGCAATGGCAGCAGTCTCCCCAATCGTGCTGCTTCCTGCAGACACAGTCCCTTCAGTGGGCACCAGTTGATGGATGTCTGTTGCTGGTGGTACAGTGGTGCTTGCCTTGGTGATTATCAGTGCCCTGGCCTGTGTTGTGCCCGCAGACTTTGGCTGCTGTGGGAGTTTGTTTTGTACAGCAGAGGTGGAGGGTTGGTGTGGTGGTACTTCGGGCCTGGCCTTCTTGGCAGGTGTGGTGCCAGTGTCTTCATCGCCAGGGTCTGAATGAGAGCCTGTGGTGGAGCAAAGGAGGGAAAGTGTTATTGGTGGGTCTGCGGACATTGAGCAGGCATTGTGATGACTGCCATCATTTTGATAACTAGATGGTGCACATTGGAGGCAATGACATACAGGTTGTCTCCCTTTTGGGTGGAAGAAGCATGGGTGCCTACAGTAAGGGTGTGCATACTGCATGTGTACAGGGTGGAGGTTACAAATGCCAGGCAGTCTTCTGCTGATGTGTTGCATTAACCCTATTAGGCAACATTGCGCTTCACATGATTCTGGACTTCAGTAAGTTTGGCATTGCTTGATTTAAGGCACCTACCTGCGTCACCTGATGTCGGGGCTCCTCTCTCCATTTCTCCAACCCCCTCAATGCTCTCGATGTCAATGGTTGTGGCACATATCTCCTCCCACGGCTGCAATTGTATTGGTGACTCTGCTCCTCCACCAGTTGCCATGGCCAGGTTTCTGTTAGCAGACAGTACACTCCTTACGCGGAGCCGCAGATTGTCCCACCTTTTCCGGCACTGTCTTGTGTTGCGGGGTGTTGTGTCAACTGCACTGACCCGCTGTGCTTCTATGGCCCATATGGCCTTCTTCCGTGCTATCGCCGGTCTGGTCATCTCTGTTGAGAATACGACATTGGCGTTTTCCTGTAGGGTATCGGCCAACATGTTGAGCTCCTCCCTACTGAAGTGCTCCTGCCGCAGCCGATCGCAACTTTTTTTAAACAACTTTCGGCATTCTGACGATGGGTGGATGTAGGTGAAGGTATGTGGCGAGTCGGGAGGTCAGATGTCCACTGGTTACGGAGGATGGCAATGGATTGTGTTTTTAAAGATGGCCGCTGTGCTCTTTCCCGTGCCGTTGCGATGACGCAACTTCCGGATCAGCTTATTTACGTTCACCGCTAATAGCTGTCACCGCTATTTGCGGTGATCGCTAATATCGGTGGGAGGAGTGGTGGTAGTGCACCTTGCACGGCATACGGTGCCGGTAGGTGCCGTTTTGGGACGTTACCGGCATGGCGCTGATTACATTACCGGCATGGTGCAATGCACGTGCCCGAGAGGTCGTAATGTACCGCTTTTAAGGGTTTCTGGCCAGCACGACACGTTAGTTGTGCCATGCCAGTAATGTCCATTACTTACCGCCAGGGTCCTAATGAGACCCAATGTGTACACAATTCGGAAATGCAGTAATATCAAGTAGAAGGCTACTTGTGGGAAACACTGTTTGTGCTGTGAAACCATACATTCCAATTTGTACAGTATGGCAATGGCACAAGTTGTACAAATACAGAAATACACTTCTTCACTATGTACCCCGTTTCTCCATTTCCAGGCCACATACAAATTATGTGTCTGCATGGGTGTCTGCATATTGGGCTACAAAATTAAACAGGAGTTTGCAAACATAAGCATTACTTGGCCTACTGCCTCCCTCAGCACAAAGGCCAGGGAAAATCATGTTGCATAGTATGCATTTGTCCCTCCACAACCAACTGCAATAATATCGTCAGGATGGAGCGTCACCAAAGTCGCATACAAACAAACGAAAAACAATGACTTCATTGTAAATACTGCATACGTGTAATTACCCACATCATTCACTATAGACATAACTCCCATTAGACTCTGCTTTCCATTAACTCTCAGGCAATATATGTGCAATTCTCCTACAAAGCATATACTGTGGCTGGTACAACACGCACCCATAAGCTCATGCTCTGTAGTTAGGTCAACAAATGTACTGTATTGCACAGCCTGTGCGTCCACTTCATACCCAGAAAGCTTGTTGCGCAATCTTGTGTCCTCCACAGTTCCAAATATCAGATGTCCATGTGCAAAAGGGGCGTATGTTACATGTAAAACCCTGCAAGTGTCGCAATGACAGCCAACCTTTGCAGGTGTGTGCACGTGAGTAGGGGAATACATTTCAACCAGGGTCAGGGATATCATTTGTAGTGGTGGCTCTTAAAAGAGCAATTTTCTTTTTTTTATTTTCTTTTTTTATTTGATTTAGTTGAAATAAATCAACCTTTCAAATACAAGTATAAAATACATATACATACACAACTTTATAAAATTTTACACAAGTAATAAAATAATAAAGTTAAATACCAAAAAAAGGAACATACAAGATTATTAATCCTAGTCTTTGTCTTTAGACACCATTTTAAAACAAGCAGTGACAAAATGAACCATAGGAAAACCTCAGAGGTTGTCGATTAGAAGAAAAGTTCAGGAATGGTGACAGCCATTATTGAATCTCTAATTTTAGGCTTGAAAGAAAGTTTACAGTAGCAATCTGAAATAGTAAATACCCAGAGCCTAGAATTAGAGACTAGGTCAAGTCATAAGTGGCGAGACGTAAATAATTAGTGTCGCGCAAAATGAATTTCTAGCATAGAACGTAGAACTGTGCATTCTGTGATGAGGTGCATCAAGGTCTCTCGAGTGTCCCTCGAATCGCAAAAGCGGCAATAATTACTCAGCAGTCTGCTTTTGACTTGTAACTCTCTGGTGACCCACAGATTGAATCGTAATCTTAAAATATTGTTCCGATATTTGGGAGATGGACAGCGAATTAAGTAGGTTGGTAATGTTCCCACTTTTTTTGATGTGGAAATCGAAATTCATCAGCATCTTGATATACCAGACATACAGTTCTAGTAAAAATCCAGTCTGTGATATATATTTTCAGTTCTGCTTTGTCTGGATATTGCAGTAGTAGATCTAATGATATATCCGCCAGGATGAGCACACAATAGACACTCGTCAACCAAGATTTGATAAACAACGGTTTTGATGAGAAAATGTATGATGAAACATGTTTCAATAGAACTTGAGATGTTGTTGACAGCAAACATTTTCTAAAAAAGGAACATTTGCGCCAATTGAAAATTGCCTGTACTGAGACTAAAACAAGTTTGTATCTTATCCAGGCAACTGGGATGCAATTCGGGAGATGTAGTATTCAGCGCCAATATTTTGCTTCCCATTTTGCCAATTGTGAGGAGGGTATTTCTTGAAAAGTTTCCAGCCCATATAGTAGAGCTGGAACAGTTTTCGTGATCCAAAAATGCCATGCTGGCAAGATCGAGAATTTACCGTATTTATACATTAGAATAGTGGCTTGTGATATGAATGATGTTAACCTTGATTCCAGCCTCATTAAATGGCCTGTTGGATGAATTAAATTCTCAAAGACAATGCCGAGATAATTTTCTTTTAAACAGCTGACACCGTAACTCTTTTTGCAGGCTTTTAAATTTGTATTAAGTTGTTGCATGGTGCATCACATTCCAACAGTAGCATCTTCAGTGCAGCCTGTCGATCGGAAAATCAGATGTCATTGCCGCTGGGCAACAATGTATTGCCATTTACATTGAGACACTGGACATATCGCTAACCAATGTTGTCATTGTCACAGTACATCCCAGCAGCATGCAGAAAGTTACACATGCTTTTGTTGATAAGACGCCTTCCCACCTCTGGCTACCAATAGCATTCATTGGAATACTTATAAGCTGGATGTGGTGGTATACTTGGGAAAAGCACCTTTGCAGTGGGAAACATGTGCTGCACTTATTTCATCATCTTTTTCAGTTGACGGTACACACTTGCACAAGCTATGGAACCCACAAGCAAAGCTCCAAGTGCACTACCACAACATGTACAGTACCTAAAGTGGTCACTCGTCCACATTCTGCAAGCAAATGGTCGGATCTACGGACCGGGACACCGCACCACAAAGCCTCCACTTCGTCCAAATTCAAATTGCCATTAAGTCCTCTTTCCAAGGCATACTGGAGAAATTGTGCCACAAAGCGATCCCCCACTATAATAACTGTCCGTCTCCCCATCTCCACCAGCCGCACGACACAAACTAATGAAAGAAAATATGTCCGCCCTTTCGTGTGACACACTCTCTAATCGCCTGATTGAACCATTGCAACAATCGCTTTCCCATTGGGCAGTATGTACAGAAGCGCACAATTTAGCATGTGCACCTTGCTAAGTATCGTGAGAGCAGTGCCTCAGTGAATCATGAACAGTCCTTCTTCCCTTTCCAATATCCTCTTCCCAGCACACCCTTATTACGTATTGTGAGAGAGGGTTTTCGGTGAATGGAGTAATATGGAGGGAGATGGGAGGATGGTATAGTTTCATAAGACGTAACACAGATAGCATGTACACAATATGATGTACCAATGTCACAGTGACAGAACACACAGTGACTGGGGACAGAACAAGAGATGCGTACACAGACTTCCAGGCACTGTTGAGATTTGAAAATGCTTATTTGACAGAAACAAGTGAATGGTTAATGTAACCATAGAGATTTATGTACGTCTTTGAATAGAATATCCAGGGGTGAGGGTTTGGGAGAAATGTGAATGTTAGCATGTGCCACACTTAGACAAAATTCTTAGCCTTAGCTTGCATCACATCTAGATATAAATGTGAATGTTGGCATGTGCCACACTTAAACAGAATTCTTAGCCTTAGCTTGCATCACATCCAGGCAGGATTATAAATGTTAGCATGTGCCACACTTAGACGGAATTCCTTGCCTTAGCTTGCATCATATCTAGATAGAAATGTAAATGTTGGCATGTGCCACACTTAGACGAAATTCTTAGCCTTAGCTTGCATCACATCTAGATAGAAATGTGAATGTTAGCATGTGCCACATTTAGACGGGATTCTTGGCCTTAGACTTCATCACTTCTAGATAGAAATGTGAATATTGGCATGTGTCTCACTTGGATGGAGTTTTTAAGATTGGCCTCCATCGCATCTATACAAAACCTGAATGTTAGAACACTTAAATGAAACTGTGAATGATGACAAGTGCAACACTGGAATGGAATTGTGATCACTGGCCTGTCTCACATCTAGACAGAATATTGAAAGTTAGCAAGCACGACAGTCCGACGTAATAGTGAATGATAGTAGGCATCACACCTAGACATAATTGCAAGGACAGCAATGCCAACCAAACCACTAACAATTTCATCTTTCTGCATACTCCTCTCAAACTCTAACCAAACACAACCACAAGCCTAACACGTAGCAAATCACACAATCTTCACTACACAGCAACAACAAAGCAAACCGCACATAGACTTGCACAACAGTACACAACGACTATCGACCATATAACACCCCAAGCTCAGCCAACGGACCCACCGGGCTGAGGCTGCCAACAGCACATCACTGCTATCTAGCACTTTTCCAGCTCATTCCCACTAACCCACCTCCCTTCTCCACCCCGCCGCTCCCTCTTTCAGAGCCGCCAGAGCGCCAGGGGACCACTCCGGTGGTGATAGTGTGCGGTACAAATATCCTTTTACATTAACATTAACGTTATGGTATTAGGGTATGTTTGTGTGTCCATAGCATAGTAACTTAGCAGTACACAGTGCACATTCGCCCTGAGATACATGAGCAGGGGGGGTCAGATTGCACCACCCCCACTCAAGGTAGATTTGTTTTCAGTCTAACAATCTAGAACCCTCACAGTCAAGGAACCACTTCATGTCTACACTTATCCTTGCACTTGCCAGCTCAGGCTGTAGGTGGAAGCTTTCTATTTTGTATTGTTCGTATGTTCTGCACTCTGCCCTCCCCTTCCCATTCACTTGCACACTCTCAATGTGAGCTGGCTACACAAATTGCACAAGATACCATAGCTCATCCTATTATAGATTGCACACACTGAATGCGTAACAACATGATGTCTGCCACGTACCTTCTGCACTCCACAATATTGTCTTCCCATTATTATACATGCACTACAAATGTCAGAAAAGTAATCCTACCAAAAGCAACAAGGAATATATATCATGAACGGTAAGCAACTGCATGCAGTGAGTGCACACAAGCAGGGTGCATGCCCCTTACCTTGCACACTGCCACCATAGCATCCTACCTTTAACTGAACAAACAGATCTTATGTCAGTGTTTCGGTACACATTACACCCAACAGCCACATTGCTCATTGACTTAGCCTGTACAGTGTCAATGCTCTACCTGCCTTTGTAAAAACAGACGGATGTGCCACATGTACTCAGCACAATTGTGCAGAATCTGCGGCAGTACCGTGCAGCAGAGTGGAAGGGGTTCACTGGTTGTTGGGGGGGGGGCTGTAACACAGGGGTGGGGATTGCTTCTTGAGTATTGTCTCTAAAAACATTGTTCTTTTTTTGTGATTTTTTTTAATTTTGTCATGTTTATGTTATGCATTCATACATTTTTCTGTTTGTTTTCCTCTCTTTTGATTACTGTCTGTTTGCTGCTCCTCCTGACATTTTTCTCAATCGAAGATGAACCCTTATCTTACATGTCTACAGAATTCTCTCCAATGCTTCGTGCAGACTGGCAAACACAACAGCATTGCCAATTGAAGTCAAAAAATGCCATTTCCTGGAAACCACTGGAAATCTTTCTGGTTATTAATGCTTTCATAGTCAGCGCAGAAAATCCCAGCCCTGCACATAAAGTAGCACATGGTACTGTTAATCCAGCATCTTGTGACCTCTGCCTGTGGACAACATGCACCGGCCTGCTCCCATTTTCCTCTCGGTGTCATCGAGGAGAAAATCATCTTTGCAGTAGGAAATAGTTGCATCACAGCTGTCATTAACTTCTGTCAGTTAGCAAGCAAACGTGAGCATGGCATGTTCCCCAAAAGTAGCCCTCCGAAATGCACTACCACCTCATCTGCAGTACCAACAGAGGCAAACCTTTTGCAAAGCAGATCCATGCACACAAAACCCCACTCGTAAAGTGTGCCCCAAAAAGCCTGCACTCCTTCCAACTGAAAGTCAGTATCGAAGCCTCTTTCTACAGCATATTTGTGTAGATCATGCACAAAAGTATCACCGACTATAAGCATGCACCATCTGTCCATCCCTGCCAACCTCACAGCATGCAATTTTCGGTCAATTTGGCATTGCCCCTTCCGGCGAACCACACCCTTCAATTCTCATTGGAAAATCCCCACGCTTCCATTCGCGAAGGCTCCATGATCACAAGGCCATGATGTGGCACTTGCACTTGGCCAGGTATAGCTAGGGTCACGCCTCAATAAAGCAGACCCAATAGTTGTATCCTTTGAACTGCTGGAAATTGCAACAAGCATTACTGCCGTCTACGTCCTACAGTCATAGCTTTCTGACTGCATGGCCTATAGCCTATGGCCTTTGGCCATTGACCCAACAGTGTACATCGTCAGCACTCTGAGTGAAGTTGCTGTAAAAAGGTCGCGGCAGAAGCTATCGGGCCGACACTTCTCACCTCTCCAGTTATCTGCAAATTGATGTTGTACGCACGTAAACTGCTGGCACTCCTCTCTGTCTTCTTTCACTTACCTACATATGTCACATGAAACACTTCTGAATCCCCCACTCGTTATCTCCTTTCTTGCCACTAACACATGCCGTACAGTACATTTTCCAGACCTTTCCTGATACACCATGGCAGCGTTTCCTAAAAATGTTGACGCACATCAAGCTTCCCTCCAGCCAACCACCGGACGTGTCCAACATTCCCCGACATCACGCCGTACCGCGCACCAGTGACACATCGGCCTGCAGAGCGAACAGGGATATCACACATTTTTTGGGATGTACATTTCAGTACTTTGCAACAAAAGTACTGATCCGATATATACCAAACACACAAAAGCCCGTTTTCTGGCACAGGCCCTCACTCCTGCTGCAAATTTGGTGAAAATCCGTCCAGCCGTTCGGGCTGTAGCCGTGTGCAAAGTTTTTCCCCATCAGTCTATGAGAAAAAAATGTGGGACTGTAGGATTGTTTAGCATGTTTTGGGAGCACAGAGCAAAGCACCACTGCACAGGATCAATGTATAGCATGTTTTTGAAGTGCAGCACCACTGCATGGGTTTGGTGCATTGCTATAAGGTGGTACAGCAAGGCATGTGTTGCAAGTGTAACATGAACATGTAAATGAAAACAGGCTATGCAGTCAAAAACGATTTATACATATAAAATGCAAATAATTTTTTTTCACAGTTAAAAGCATATATTTGTTTTACCTGAAATTCCTCTGTTGCAAGAGACACATTTGAGGATTAATGAACTAACCTCATTAACAAAAAACTAACATGCTAACTCATTAATAAAATAATGTGTTCTTCAGTGCAAAATGGATGGAAAAGACAGGCTCTGAAAGTCATTTTAAACGCACATATAGATTTTTTTTTTCTTTTTGCTGCTCTGTGCTGCTCTGTCCACAGTATTTGCAGGAAGCAAAGACTCGAATAGCAGGAAATCAGTTTTGTTACAGTTGCTTACTGTAAAAGATTTCTATTGTGTGCAGGAGGAGGATAGAACATGAGGGATTCTTATTGGACAAGCATCATATTAGAGGCTATAACCAAGTTTTCTTGTAGAATCTGGGGGAAGGAGAGAGGCAGAATACATTTTAGACAGATCGGAGAAAGACCTGACCGGTAGCTGTGGAGTTCCTGATTGAAAAAGCAGATCCCAGCTGCACTGCTGCAGAGACTGGGGATCCCAGACAATAATCCCCGGTTTGAGTAACGGCTGATGCCTGTTCTCACTGGAGGTGCTTGAAGAGGGAATTGCCACATCCAGAAGGCGACAAGCCGAAGAATTTCACATGCTGAACAGATTAGGTAATTATACATTGCAAAGTACGGGGGCAGTGTGCGTGAATGCAAAACTATTCAGTCAGTGTAGAAGAAAGAAGTCCAGTGTCTTATCAACAGGTTTAATGTTGCGACTGCTCTCGTCGCCCTCTTCTCATTTTGTTACAGATAATGTTGACTGTGCTATTTCATTTATTTCTGTAAAAAGAGTAAGATCGTGTTTAAATGCAACTTTTATAATACACAAAAATATCTGAAAGCAGACGGGTGTTTTATTTTCTCTTTCCTTTGTGCATTTACCATTACAGTGCTGATGATGTGGGGAGATGTTTAGACAGTGCAATTGTCATTTTTAAGGTAGCTAAAAATAAGACTTGGCTGCAGCTGTGTGCACGATTTCATTCAGTATGAGCAATTATAAATAACTGTGTGTGTGAAATAGCCTGCTGAAGGTAAATGAGTCAGCAGAAATAGAGACCCAGGACATAGTTCACTGTTGTATATAAAATAGTGAGTGTACCACATGTTAGCTCGCTGTTGTAAATAATTCTGTGAAAACTGCCCATGGTGGCACACTAAAAATGAAAATGTGGTATTTCTGAAATGTAGGCCTGAGGTCTCTCTAGTGATCGCACGAACAATCTAAACAAAAATAAGGGGTTCTGGATATTGGGGCCACAAATAAAACAAAGGAATTATGCTCACCAAAAATACCACCAACCACGCATACCAACAACGCATACCAACCACGCATAACAACCGCGCATACCAACAAATGTATACCATCTAAATATGTCTGTGTACTGAAATAATGCATATCCACTGTATTATTATTATACATAACCCAATCTGAATACAAGGAGTGATTGTTGCTAAATTATTTTTTCGGCGATAAGAAAATACCGCCAGGCCCCAAATCTACACAAAATACCCAACATATTTATGGTGCGTTGCAGGCCGGGAAAGTGATCATAGAGCACCTACCGGGCGTGGCAAGCGTGTCTCACACTGCCATCTGTACATTAGAGGGAACCCATTTCATAATAGCAGTGTCCCACTAAAAACGAATTTCAGAATGTCTCAAATGGAAGCCACATTCCCATAGCTAGTGCAATATTTAGAGGCAAAGTTGTTTGCACATGGGACGTGGTCATCGAACAATGCCACAGAATGGCACGACCGGATTCATGGTGAAGTGCAGAAAGAAAAACTAGACAGTATTTTTGCAGCAGGCAGCATAATGCAGGTCTGCCTTCAGCGATTATTAAATGCAGCTGACAAACATGCAGAAAAAGACTGTTTAATACGGCTATGTGCCAAAATATGGTTTATTTTTAATAGGTCCCTGCGAATGCAAGAAAATGATACCCAGCTAATTAACAGGTTAAAGACTGACTTAGATGGGGCAAGTAAATAAGAGGAGATGTTAAGAACAGAATTAGAAGGATGTCAGAAAGACATGCAATTAAAATGCAGAGATTTTGATATTCGGTTGTCCAAAAGCAAGAAACAGTTTCAAGACAGTGAGCAAGAATTGGTACACTTAAAAGCCTTAGTGGATCACATTAGACAGGATAAAAATGAGATTGTTTCAGAAATGCAGATTTTACAAAAAGAACATTTTGAAAAAAAGTGATCTCCAAGGTGCAGAGCAAGAAATGGTTAAAATGATTCAAGAAAAAGATAAGAGAAACAAAGAATTCAATGAATGCCAAATGCAAATGTGCGACATGCAGGAGGTAATAAATAAAATGAGTGATGAAAACAACTATCTGCAAAATGAAGCACGCAGGCTCCTTAAAAAGTGCAAAGACTTAGAACAACAAATGTGCATTCCCAGGTCCCAGGAGAGGCGGCAGGGTACTACATTCAATGGAGTGGAGGTGAATTCTAGTTCTGCCCAAAGAGCTAGTGCTCCAGTAACTGGGCCGGTGACTGAACTTGGTTGCAGCGTCCTTGGGGGATTTGATACTCCCATTGGGGGCAGCCACCAATCCCATACACCTGGAACCAGGATTGAGTCACCAAGTAGTGCAATTCCATGCATTGCAACAAGTAGCCCCATAAACATAATGAAATCTATTAAAGCTCTGATCAAACTATTTAAAAAAGGAGGGGAATGCTGCATTGAGGATCACTTAGAAGTGGTTCATGACATTTTTAAAGCACTCCAAATACCTAAGGAACAGTACAGACAATATTTTCATTTAACTTTAGATGCTCCGACGGCCAGCATCATAAGGGGATTAAATGAACAGCAGAATATGACATGGGTGGAGTTTGAAAAAGAAATTAGGCGTCATTTTTCTCCTTTTCAGTCATTGCAGGAGGCAAAGAAAGTCGCTTACACAATCACTGCTGGGCCTAACACATCCCCTCGCCAATTTTTACAGGACTTAAAAAGGGCATTTTCCCGCTTTGATGTATCTTTTGACCCCAATTACAATGGGTTTAAAACTGCCTACTTTTATGGGCTACAGAAAGACATCATATCACAATTGTTCCGTGAATTTGACCGTGACAAGTCCCTTGAATGGATTGTACATCAAAGGACAAAACTATATGAGGTACTCTTTTGTCAGGGTAGAGAAAGTTATAAAATGAAAGATATTAGACCTAAATCTAAAGAACCCTCAGCCACAGTGATGGAAATCAGGTCAGCCAAAATGTCCCTTGAGTCTGCTCAAAGTCCAGGTAAAAATAATGTTACACCTGAACAAAGGGTTAATCAACAAAGGTCATCACACTCTGCACCAATGTTTCAATCACATGATCCTAGTAATAGGGAGAACTACATCAGTCCTAGGTATTTAGGAGATAGGCCCCGGGCAGGATATCGGCCTGATATGTCAGGTATGAACTATAATCAGAGACAACATCAAGATCAAAGAAATGATTGTCCCTACCAGACATTGGGGACACAGAGCAGATTTGATCCCAACACCATGATATATGGTAATCAGGATAGACCCCGATATGTGGATCGATTTGCTGATAATCGGAATCAACATAGGGGTCAGTACCCACAACATGAGAGACAGGACATGAGACAAAACATTAATTACACTCCATGTCAGTACAATGATTCCCCACCAGGGGACTACAACCAAAGGATGGGTGCACCTCTCTCCCCTCCACAAATGAATCAAGAGTTCAGGAACCATCCCAATAGAAATCACTCACCTGAGAGGTATCAGAATAGATCCAATCATGGGGAAAACAACCAATATCGACCTAGGCCACAGAAAGAGGATTCTAGAGAGATGGAAAGGTTCCAGTGCCTCGAGGCCCAAGTGAAAATGTTAGCTGAGCAAATAGGGAAGCTCTATACAGCACAAAAACAACCATCCAAAGAGGGGGCTGATGGCCATAGCAGTGACCGGGGGGCTTCTTCTGAAAAGTGACTAAGTACTCATGATACCTACAGCGCCGAAAAGACAGATTGCTCTGATGTAATTTTGCATAATGACTCTGAGATGTCTAATGATTTAAAACTGAAAATGCCAGTAAATGAACATGTAACAGAAAGTGCAAATAATTCTAAAAAAGAGGTATGGTTTAACCTAGGGCTAAATCAAACATTGAAGGTTTGTGCAAATGAAAAAGAAACACCTGAAATTCCAAAAGAACAAAGGGACAGATTTAAGAAAAATGACTCATGCATGGGGAATACCAGTGAACGGGAAGTAAGTGGGGATGCTATAGCTCCTTCGCTGGACAGTCAAAACGGTGAACAAACAGACATAAAAAGGAAATACTCAAAAGGAGGGTACAAATCAATCACCTGAAGAATTCTTTGAGCCACATATTTTTGAAGAGGCTGAAAGGGCTGGTACCACACTAAATGATCACAAATGCACAGAATTAAACAATGACAAATTACTAAATGATGTTGTTACCCATGTTCAGTTGGAAGGTTGTAATGTGGTCCCTGATGATACCCAGATGGATGGACGAACAGTGGCCACACTCCAAAAAACCTCTGAACATGGAGAAATGAATAAGGTCTCTCGCGCAGAAATGGGTAAAAAGGAGGGAAAAATGTCTTTCCATTTACCAATGTGCTTAGCCAAAAGTGAAAAAGGCCTGAGAAAGGTGAGTCCTGAAATCAGTAAGAATTCACACTTCTTATGTGTATTAGAGGAAGTTGAGGACAGGTATTATGCTCCCATCACTGTAGAAGAAAAATGCCAAACATTCGCAATGATTGACACTGGCGCACAGGCCACAATTATGTCCAAGGAGCTGGTAAAGAGTATCAATGAAGGGAGACCCCCACAGAATCAGATCACAGTGAAGGAAAATCAAGGCCTAGTGCATAACTTTAATGGGGAGGAGGTGCCCATCCTAGGTGTAACTGAGGTTGACATAAAAATAGGAAAGCACAGAATGAAACAAGAGGTATTGATCACATCTATTTGTGAAATTCCATTTCTGATGGGGACAGATTGCCTGAAAAGATTGTCTCCTCTCATAGATGGGGTGAATGGAGTGCTGTGGTCCTTAACCAAAAAACCATTGAGACCTAAGAAACTAAAATCACAAAACAGCAACATAAATGAATGTCACACCGTTGCCAAAACAAATGATGCTGTGGAGATATATCTCCAGAATAGTTGCATACCGAGTGTCACTGTTATATTAATGTGTCAAGACAAAATGCAGAGCGACAATGAAAGACTACCTGTACAAATATACTTGGACCCAAGGAAAAATTGGCAGACTGCCATAGATGAGCACACATTACGTTTTTATTTAAAAGAGAAAACATTCAAACAGATTATTGCTCCTAAAACAGATTCAGAAAAACACATTACCACTCTTGCTCAAATACACATGGAAGATGAGCAACCATGGGTTCATGTTGGTATAAATGACGGTTTTAAAACAATAAAAGCCACTTTAGCGCTTGAACAGGAAAGGAGTTTCATTAATGAGAAATTATTGCACAAAATAATTGAGAGGGAGGAGATGCCGAAATTTAGAATTAAAAACCAATATGTTTCTGGGTTGGACAGTCCAGACTTTGAAAACCGAATTGCAGGCAGATGCATGCTTAAAATTAGCATTGGGCAGAAAACAATTTACCATAATGTATGGATAGTGAGTGGAGCACAAAATGATTTTTACATGGGCAATGACATCATGCACAGAATATGTATGGTGTTAGATTTCCTTAATCAAAAAATATGGTCACGCCTAGGTGGGCCTGCACCTGAATTTGAAGTCAAAAGAAGGGCTTATCATTATGCACAACTGGTTCCTCATGCAATCGAATTACAAATGAGGAAAGATACTATTATTCCTGCATTTACAAAACAGTTTGCAATAACACTGAAATGCAAAAATGGACAGCAGATGAATGACTCTGATGCATTTGTATGCCTGAATGAATCCATAAAACAGCAAGGCCTGGATTATGAATACATTCCATTGGTAGATATTGGTGAAGGGTCTGTAAGAATTATGGTAAATAATAAGGGTTGTCAGATATTCATTTAGAGGAAAACTCCCCATATGGAATGGCCATACACAAATCACATTATACTGCAGATCTAAATAACATGGTGATTGGAAATATCCCTGAAAAGTATGTAGATGCCAAGGGTGAGAATACCTGGACTCTCAGCCCAAAGGAATATTTAAAATTCATTCTGTGTACCCTTATGATTCAAATGAGACAGTGTGCTGCCATCAAGAGGATTGCATAACATTTAATTTAAATGAAAATGAAACAGAAAATCAGCCCATTGAAGTGGAAGCTGATATGCCAAAATATTTAAAAGTGGCAGCTTTACAAAAAGACACAGCCACACAGTTAGAGGAAAGCGCCGAGATTCCCTTACAAGAAGATTTTCCAGAATTTTCCAAAATGGTAGAAGAGCAGATTTTATCAGCGGATGCATGTGACAGCGATGAGGATAGAAACAATCTGAGGGAGATATTTATGGAGTTTAAGGATGTATTTGCAAAAGATGCTTATGATTACGGTTTAACTGATTTACATGTGGCCACACTACCAGAAGGGTGTAGCAGAAGTCCAGTATTTGTACGCCAGTATAGACTACCGCTGGCATGTTTAGAATTATTAGCAGAGATTATAAAACATTTAGAAGCTCGGGGAATCATCAGGCCCATTCATAGCACATCCAATACACCTATTTTAGGTGTGTTAAAGCCAAATGGTCAATAGCGGCTATTGCGGCTATGTGCAGACTTGAGGGAGTTAAATAAAAGAGTACCAGTATCTAGATGTATCCAGTATCTAGATGGCCACTGCCATTCATCGGGCAGGGCCTAGCTCAGGTACATGGTTCAAAAGTGTTTACCACATTAGATCTCACCTCTGGATATTGGTGCGTGCCATTGGCAGAGGAGATACAGAATTTATTTTCCTTTACATTTGACAGGACTCAATACGCATGGGTTAGAACTCTGTTCGGGTACGTTAATAGTGGGAGTGAATTTGGCATATTTTTGAGAAAGGCCATGCCAGATGCAGCGGAAAGAGGAACCATATTTTCTGTGGATGATGTCCTAATAAAATACGAAAGCCTGAAAAGCCATTTTGATGAAATAAGACATGTGCTTGGTCAATTGCAGAAAGCAGGCGCCAAAGTATCTTTACAAAAAGCGCAATGATGCAAGAAAAAAGTAAACTTTCTAGGCCATGAAGTGACTGAACATGGGCTAAATCCACAAAAGAAGAAAATAGAGGCCATACAAAAACTAAAGGACCCTAAAAATGTGAAAGGGGTAAAAAGTTTATTAGGGATGACAGGCTATAATAGAAAGTTCATTGAAAATTATGCTGAAATCACTCAACCATTGACTAAACTGCTTAAACTGAATACACCCTGGATATGGGAAAAAGAGCAGTCTGAGGCAGTGGCTAAATTGAAGGAATGTCTTATACAGGCACCATGTTTAGCATATCCCATAAAGGGTAGGGATTTCTTTATAGAAATAGGTTTCTCTGAACAATGTATGTCAGCAGTGTTATCAAAAAAACACAATTTGAATCACAAAACCATTGCCTATTCAAGTAAGGCATTTTCCCAAGTTGAAATGAAATTCAATGAATGTGAAAAGGCCCTATTAACCACTGTGTGGGCGCTACAACATTTCCGCCCTATTGTTCAGGGAGAAAAGGTGATTATTGAAACAAATCATCAACCTTTGCAGTTTTTAGAGAGTAAAAGAATTAGGTCAGGTAATCTAGCGCAGTCCAGAATCACTTCATGGACGCTGGCATTACAAGGTTTTCCTGTAGAAGTGAGATATGGACAAAATAACAAGAGCCCAATTGCTCAAGGGTTAGCTGACTTACATGACTGTGCAGCTGAACAAGTATCAAACGAAATGGAAGTGGAACCTAGTTTGCAGGAATTTGAACAATCACCACACAAAGCTTTTGATGAAAAAACATGCAAGGATTTGCCAACTGTATATGTGGATAGTTGTGCTTATCACATTGAAAATGACAGTAATAAACAATTATTGTCAGGAATAGGGAACATCTGGTTGAAATGTGAAGGCGTCCCGAGTATAGGGATGAGGATTGGAGCTAGAAGCAGTCAAGTGGTGGAATTGGCGGCCATTTATAAAGCAATTGCTACTGCAGTTGATAATAAATTCAGTGAAATTGTCTTGGTGACTGATTCTGACTATGCACAAAATAGCTTTGTGGAGTATTTACCTGGCTGGAAAGCGAGAGGCATGATTACATACAACAAAAAGCCACTTAAACATGGAAAAATGATACAAGCCATAAACAAATTGGTGTCAGAGAATGATTTGACAATATACTGGAGAAAAATTTGTGGGCATTTAAAAACACCCGGAGAGGATAAGGAGGGAAATGATAAGGCAGACCACCTGGCTAAAATTGGGGCTGTGATGGGAGAATTGCTACCAATTGAACATTTACTGGGTGAAATACAAATTGATGCAGTAACACGTTCTAAAGCACCAGAGAAGTTAGATCAACCAGTGGTACAGTGAGGTCATGATACGCCAGACCAAGATTTGATTGAGGCACAAAAGAATGATCGAATTTTGGGAATCTATTATAATCATTTGATAGATCCTGAACAAAACCCTTTAACAGAAAATGATTTTTTGGGAAAAGAAGAGTTGAGGGTACTATTAAAGAATAAAAAATGAATTAGACTGCAGGATGGACTCATGATTAGAGATTCCATAACAGGACAAATACAGTGGGTGGTACCCCTTTCATTCAGAGGGCTAATGCTACACCATGCACATGATGCCATAACTGCAGGCCACAGAGGTTCACAAAAAACATTGGAAATACTAAAAGATTATGCTTACTGGCCACATATGTCCCAAGATGTGGAATTATATACTAGAGGATGTCTAGTAGGCGCCCAATTTAAACCTGCTTCACCAATGCATAGAGCCCCATTGATGAAAAGAGGCCTAACTCTTCCATGGTCAGATTTGCAAATAGACTATGTAGGCACTTTAAAAAGGTCGATCAGAGGAAACCGTTATATTTTAAGTGTGATATGTTTGATGTCGAAGTGGATTGAATGTATTCCTGCACCAGATTGTAGTGCGCAAACAACAGCCACATTGCTGGTGAACCATGTGTTCTCAAGGTTTGGGTTGCCACAAAAAATTGAGTCAGACAGAGGAAGTCATTTCACAAGTGCTCTGATGAGTAAGGTATGGCAAATACTGGGTGTGAAAAGGAAACTACATATGGCATATTGGGCAGCGTCCTCAGGTGGAGTTAAACGGAGCAATAGGTCTGTTGTGGACATGTTAAAGAAATTTGTGGCAGAAGCAGCTGGGATTTACGTTTACCGTTGGTTTTGATGGCAATCAGATCAACTCCTGCCAAAGCAACAGGTATTAGCCCACATGAGGTCTTAACAGGTAGGAAAATGGTGTTACCACAACACCTGCTATACAGAACACATGAGCAGACAGTTGTGAGTGCATCCACAGTTCATGAGTACATTGATGAACTGAGGAAGCATTTGCAACATGCATTTGCTTTTGTGCAGAGAAATCTGGAAAGGGCTGCTGACAGCGCCAAGACATACTACGATAAAAGAACATCAGTGAGAGAATACAGTGTAGGGGATCAGGTGTATAAGTTTCATTTTGGAAAAAGTAAACAGAAAAATTCTAAATTTCTAGCAGCCTGGCAGGGGCCATTTCGAATTATAGATAAGGTCTCTCCTGTAGTTTATAAAATTTTGAAGAATGAAGATGAAACAATAATAGAGCAGTTTGTCCATGTAAACCAAATCAAGCCATGTCATCCAAGACATGAGATAAAAAATCTGGAGCGTGTAGAAACAGATAAAGTCCCTTGAACACAAAAAGGTAAAATAAATGGGTACAGTCAGGAGGCAGTGACAGAGAAGTTAAATAAAGATGGTTGATTATAATGGCACATAAACACTGTAATATATGTAAATATATATAATATGAAAAAGAAGCTGAAGTTTATGGAGTCGGTGTGCAGAATGAAAATACATTAAATATTGAATGTTGTTTTTATGTATGCTTGTGCTCTATAACCTGTCTTTAATTTCAGAAGGCGAGAGAAAAAGGGCAAAATGTTTTACAAAGCATGTTTTATTTTTGGCAAAAGGGTGAAGTTTGTATTGTGCTTTATACTTAATATGTTTCTTTTCTATTTGATTTAGAATATTAACATATTTGTACCGGAGGTCACGGGAGACGATGGAGTCCTGGAGTCCCCTGTATGAAGATCGAATGGTGCCTGCCTCCGGGCGGAGGTGAAGACAAAGTAACCGGAATGCCAAAGAAAAGATGACTTCTATAGAAAAGGATCCAAGAATGCCAAGATGAAAGAGAACCCGAATGAACCAAAAGAGGCAGACAAGTGTCCTGGCATATGGAGTTCCACGTATTTATTATTTTAATTAATTGTTTTAATCTGTTATGTTAATTATTTGTTTTAGTTAGTTGTTTTATTTTATTGTTTTCAATTGACTTCAAATATAAAAATTGAAACACTGAACTATGAACACTTCCATTGGGAAGGCAAATGTAGAACATTTTAAAAGAACTGATAGACTCAGAAGAATTTTAATACATGTTGAGCAGTGGTTTTCAACTTTTTCATTTATGCACGTGAATATTCATTGTATGGGATTGCTACACTTTGGAAAAAAGAAGCAAATCGTTTTTTTTCCAATTGGCTTGGATCATAGCCAAGTTAAAAAATAAAAAGGAGGGGATATGTAGGATTGTTTAGCGTGTTTTGGGAGCACAGAGCACAGCACCACTGCACAGGATCAATGTATAGCATGTTTTTGAAGTGCAGCACCACTGCATGGGTTTGGTGCATTGCTATAAGGTGGTACAGACAAGGCATGTGTTGCCAGTGTAACATGGACATGTAAATGAAAACAGGCTATGCAGTCAAAAACGATTTATACATATAAAATGCAAATATTTTTTTTTCACATTTAAAAGCATATATTTTTTTTACCTGAAATTCCTCTGTTGCAGGAGACACATTTGAGGATTAATGAACTAACCTCATTAACAAAAAACTAACATGCTAACTCATCAATAAAATAATGTGTTCTCCAGTGCAAAATGGATGGAAAAGACAGGCTCTGACAGTCATTTTAAACGCGCATCCAGTTTTTTTTTTTTTTTTTTTTTGCTGCTCTGTGCTGCTGTGTCCACAGTATTTGCAGGAAGCAAAGACTCGAATAGCAGGAAATCAGTTTTGTTACAGTTGCTTACTGTAAAAGATTTCTATTGTGTGCAGGAGGAGGATAGAACATGAGGGATTCTTATTGGACAAGCATCATATTAGAGGCTGTAACCAAGTTTTCTTGTAGAATCTGGGGGAAGGAGAGAGGCAGAATACATTTTAGACGGATCGGAGAAAGACCTGACCGCTAGCTGTGGAGTTCCTGATTGAAAAAGCAGATCCCAGCTGCACTGCTGCAGAGACTGGGGATCCCAGACAATAATCCCCGGTTTGAGTAACGGCTGATGCCTGTTCTCACTGGGGGTGCTTGAAGAGGGAATTGCCACATCCAGAAGGCGACCAGCTGAAGAATTTCTCATGCTGAACAGATTAGGCAATTATACATTGCAAAGTACTGGGGCAAGGTGCGTGAATGCAAAACTATTCAGTCAGTGTAGAAGAAAGAATTCCAGTGTCTTATCAACAGGTTTAATGTTGCGACTGCTCTCGTCGCCCTCTTCTCATTTTGTTACAGATAATGTTGACTGTGCTATTTCATTTATTTCTGTAAAAAGAGTAAGATCGTGTTTAAATGCAACTTTTATAATACACAAAAATATCTGAAAGCAGACGGGTAGTGTGTTTTATTTTCTCTTTCCTTTGTGCATTTACCATTACAGTGCTGATGATGAGGGGAGATGTTTAGACAGTGCAATTGTCATTTTTAAGGTAGCTAAAAATAAGACTTGGCTGCAGCTGTGTGCACGATTTCATTCAGTATGAGCAATTATAAATAACTGTGTGTGTGAAATAGCCTGCTGAAGGTAAATGAGTCAGCAGAAATAGAGACCCAGGACATAGTTCACTGTTGTATATAAAATAGTGATTGTACCACATGTTAGCTCGCTGTTGTAAATAATTCTGTGAAAACTGCCCATGGTGGCACACTAAAAATGAAAATGTGGTATTTCTGAAATGTAGGCCTGAGGTCTCTCTAGTGATCACACGAACAATCTAAACAAAAATAAGGGGTTCTGGATATTGGGGCCACAAATAATACAAAGGAATTATGCTCAACATAAATACCACCAACCACGCATAACAACCACCCATACCAACCACGCATACCAACAAATGTATACCATCTAAATATGTCTGTGTACTGAAATAATGCATATCCACTGTTTTATTATTATACATAACCCAATCTGAATACAAGGAGTGATTGTTGCTAAATCATTTTTTCGGCGGTAAGAAAATACCGGCAGGCCCCAAATCTACACAAAATACCCAACAGGACCCACCGATAACCTTCGCCCAACCACGCACAAAACCTCACCCAACTTGGCGAAAAGAATTCAGAGCTGGCCATATACAAAGTTTGATAAGGATTCCTCCAGGGGGAGCGAAGTTATAAGCTGCTGAACAAGTGTTCTTCCTATGAGTTTAGCAGCCCCTGTAATATAGTTGGTCTGGAAATGGAGAAAAAGTGGGGGAATTTTAAATAAAGCATTCAAATTAAAAGGAAGAAGAGAAAATGGGGCAAGGGTGTGGGTATTACAACAACGAGTATGGGAGATCCAAAAACAACATGAATGTGCTTGTCCATAATGAAATTAATGTATTTTACTCATTTTTCAGGCAATTGTGAAATGGACAGTTCATACAATTGAAATACTGCCATAGAAGACTATGGTGAAAGGGAATGACTATGCTGAAGATCTAGCATAAATGATAAGTCAAAGGAGTATGTTGAACGAGAGGGACTATGACAATGTAGAGAGACTAGGATGAAGGGAAGGAAGAACATCAAAGGACTATGACAAATGAAATGGGATAATGGAACAGGACCAAGAACTAGCACCAAGAGTGAAGGTAGGTGATAAAGGGGAATGGCGAAAGAGAAAACTGATGTGGACAGAGGGCTAGGATGAAGAAAAGGGACTAGTGCAAATGACAATGATGAAGGAGAAGGACTCATCTAAAGGAATATGATAATATAGTAGTACTATACCAAAGGACCAACATGAAGTTGAAGGACAGTAACAAAGACATATGAGAAATGGAATGGATTAGGATGTACAAAATGGATTAAGACAAAGGGCAATAGTGAAGTAGGAGGACTAAGAAAAAGGACTTTTAGAAGTGAAAGGTACTATGTTGATGTAGGATGTCTATGGCAAATGTCTGTGGCAAAGGAGAAGGTCTAAGATAAAGGACTATGAAAACAAGAAGGGCAAGGACAAATGAAATTGTTTACAACAAAAGACTGGGACTAAGTCAAAGGACTATGATGAAGGAGGAGGACCATGACAGAGGATTATAATGAAGAACTTTGAACATTAGAACATGTATGCATGCTTCCTGACACTAGCCTGAGGACTTTCCATAGCGACTGTACATATATATGGTTGATATGGAAAGGTAAGTAAAAATGGGAAAAATAGGAAAACAATACAAAAGGTGTAAAATAGGGAATAGCGGGAGTTGAGGTAGGGTGAAGGCTATGGTGAGTCCAGGAGCTCAAATAGCCTATTACGAAAACAGGAATAATGCTGTTAAAAAGGGCATTCAAGCATTTCACTTATTTTTCAGGGAACTGAAAAAAAATGGAAAATTCACACTTCTGAAATACAACCCCAAAAGGACTATGTTGAAGGAGAATGACTATGGTGAATGACTATAGCGATGGAGAACGGTTGTGAGGGAGTTTGTTTAGGGACTATGATGAAGGAGAGGGACTATGAGAAGGATCTAGGCTAAGATGAAGGAATCTGATGAAGGGGAGGGAGTATGGCAAGGATTGGGATGGAACAGCAAGACCTAGGCTAGAAAGCTGATGGTGAGGGATGCACTCCCTTAGTCTAGCTCAAACAGCTAGAAGACATTTATCAAGCCTGAATGCACTGTTCATTTGTGTTATACAATAAAGAATTACTGCTTTTAAACAAACTGTATTCCAGGTCTTACCAATGTGCCAAATGATTCTGGACTGTGCAGAAGGACTATGATTGTTCATGCTGAAGACGAGGGACTATGACTTGAGGAAATTCTGTGATGAACAAGAAGGTCTATGATAAAGAAGGATTATGATGAGGGACTGTGATGAAGGAGAAGTAATAGGATGAAAAACTATGATAAAGGAGAAGGACTAATATGAAATACTAGGTCCATGACTAAGGAGAAGTACTAGGACTCGGAACACATGACTAGAAGAAAGAATGGTAAGTGGACGGACGCATCAATTAGTAATTTGTGAAGCATCCCATGCATTCCAGTAGCATAGCCATTTACCACTTGCCATGCCAACTAAATATTCTTCTTCTCTCCATCCTTGTCTCTCACCTATCTTTTTTTGAGGTGGGAGGCTGCACTGCAATGCCATCATATGTGCAAAATACAAAAATGATGAATACAAGCAATTCACAATGTGCCAATCTATTTGATCGAGGAACCAACAATATTCAGAAAAATGTAAAAAGTAGAAAAACACATAACTATAAACAGCTGATGGTTGGGAAACAATTATTAGCATATGGAATCAAATGTCTTCACTGTTGAAGAAAATGCAGTAATTTCTTTCTTTTTATAAAGTTATACCTGTTTATTTGTAAACAAGGAGGTCTAAAATCACACTACTCACCTTCCTGCTCTAAACGAAAGCCAGCCTTCATGTTGTTGTCAATAGAACAGCCAGAATTGCAATCTGGTAGCATTTAACCCAGCCCTAATCATAGCCCTAAGTCCTCACCTGCATCTTGAAGGGAGCATCCTTGCTGAGGGTTATTTTAAGGTTGTAGACTTCCAGTGTCACTGTCTTTGTGTAAGATACTGCACTGTTTCCACGGTTGTTGTTGAGTACCTTGACATTGAATGGGGTGAGTGTTGAATCATTGGAGCAAAGCCCAGCCAGCTGGTAGATGCAGGTGCCCATGAAATCAAACTTAAATCCATCAAAAGTGGTGTAGTGCGGGTCTCCAGATCCCACACATGTGCCAGGCGTTGTGACAGATGGAACGGGAAAGCAGCCTTGGATTCCATCCACAACTTTGCACTCAGTTTTGGGGCCACATGGGGCTATTATCTGGCACGTAACAATTCCATTTGCTTGACACTTACACTTCTGTTGGCAGAGCTTGTCTACAAAGAACTCTTCTGTTTGCTTGTAGTACCTTCCCTTGTACACACATCCACAGCCCTTAATGGGTGCACACTCATCTCCACTTTGGATGAAGCCACTGTCACAGTAACAGCCTTCGCTACAAGGCAGAGAGCAGACAACCGGAGGTGAAAAGCTGTAACAGGTGGAGGGGCAGCTCACCCCACATTGCTCATAGTGGCTGTTATCTGGACAGGCAAGCGCTGAAAGTAAAACAGAAAAATAGGCCAGTCAACATGGCAAAAAGAAATGGAAAATGGAAAGTCACATGTCATTTTCGTGCTTGGATTTTCCCTCACCCCTTCTTCTTTTTGTATAGATTACTCCCTATTTTATGAAGGTGCCACTCATTTCAGAAAACTTGAACAAGGTTATGGCTGCCAGATTAAGCCACATCTCTGTTGATGTCTTTCCCAACAGAGGAGGCAGAGCAACCTGTTACTTCTCATCCAATTGGGTAACTATGTATATCTCAAAAGCCACCTACGTTAGGTGCCACGAAACATTACATTATTAAAGAGCAAACAGATATTTTAGCTTGCTATTCTGACAATCTTTATGTGACCCCCTAAGATAAAAAGTGTCTATAACACTAAACACATAGAGACACATTATTTTATAGTTTTTGCAGTTACCTTGGTTGACTTGTTTTGTCGCCCCAAAAATGTTCAGTAATAAATAACCAAAAAACACTGACAGATACAGTGCTTGGATGAACTTGAGCAACACACGATTGAAGCAGACAATGTGTACATTGAACAGTCAAAATAAATAGCAGACACTTACATCACATTTACTTTTTTCATTTCCTAGGCATAGTAGAGTGCATTTAAATTCCAAAAGTGCAAAGAGGCGATGGTAGGGAGCCAATCTGTAAAGATATGGAGGCTCACAGTCCAAAAGCGACCTATAAATTGCACAAGCACCTGTTTAACTAAAGTAATCAGATACCAGAATTAGTGAAGATACAGCAGATAAACATATTCTACCTTACCGCTAAGAGTGACATGACTGCAGCACCTTCCGGTGAGCCCTTTGAATTATAATTGTCCCCAAACATCAGTTGTTGTTAGGTTCCTGAAAACACTGTAGGGGTAGGGTTGATAAACCACTTTCTCTGCCATTATGCACGTATCCTCAGAAATCCCTTATTTGGCTTTCTGGATGCGTCAGAGGTTCAAAGGGGGTTGAGCAAACAGGAAATTAGGTGCACAATGTTATTTGGTCCTCACAAAGGGGTGAAATTTGAGTCAGTAGAAGCACATACAGGTCTGCAGAATATGTGCAAATATGGACTATGATGATCCCGGAAAAATCTCCACAAAACAAGGACACTGATTCACAAAATCTCTGACTATTTAATCACCACATTTTGGATTTGATGTGAAATAGGAGACTGTGGGCAGAGGGCAAAACATGGTGATACATTGGTAGCAGTGTCTTTAAGAGCTTAATTCCACACCATAAAATTCCATGTATCTAGTTAAAGTGGAGGATTCTGATCCTCCATTGTGCCTCCAAAAATCCTCAGATTCACTCCAGTGGAAATAACATTCATGGTAAATCCGACAAACTCCCCATGAAGTCCTATAGACTCCAAAAATGGACATTAACACTGATGTTACCCCACTCATAATACTGTAGTAAAACCGTGAGGCTGAGTGGCAGAAATCGTAAACAAGTTTGGTTGTAATTCTCATGGATTTACTGCCAAACTCGTAATGAGTCTCAGTGTTTTCTATATGGCAATGATCCATTGATATAATTTGGTGACTCAGAGCTTGAAAAGTCAATAGCCATAGGCATTGCATGGGAGTTTAAAAGAGAATCTGGCAAGAAAATCCCTTTGCTCATGCCACTGTAAACCCTTATCCAAGGGAAATGCAATGCCATGCCCAGGAATGGTCAGTTCTTGATTAAGATTGATGCCTTTGGCCTTGATGGAAGTCTATTCTACGGGATGTAGAATCTTATCTTAACATGTTGAGCTGGTATTCTGAATGACTTGAAGAAATGTCAAGCATTGGGCCTGGCTCATACTTGTTAAGACAAATCACCCTATATAATATGTCCTTACTCCAGCACTAACATGTCCGAGAAAACATTCTCAATTGAATTGCCCACATGGAGCTCATGGAAACAGAAAAGGAGTCCAGAAGCTCTGGTTTATAAGATTATTGTAAAGCACTTGTGTATAGGCGTGTTACAAATGCCATATCATATCGGGGAGTTTGTCTCCCAGATATATGTTTGTATTAGATGGAAGTCTTGAGGCGGTTAAATATGACTCACAAAAAGGAGTCATTGGAATGAGGAAAGAAGGTTGACTTTATGGGTCATGGTGACTTGCAACATACTTTGTATGGTGGTTTCTTAACACTGACCATTGTGTCTGGATGTGTGGTCAAAGTGAGGTGGGCTTATCAGAGGTGCATTTGCTTAAATGCTTCTTGTGTTGTGATGATGAGATATTGATGGTAAATTGAAAAGAGGAGGGGGGAGTCATGACATTCTGTTTCTAACATCAATTGGGAGTCCAGTTTGTGTCGCAAGGCGTATACAGTTTCTTCCAGCTTTGGAAAGCCCTGACTGCACAGATACTGGGTTACTTGAACATCCCTAAATTTTGCCAAATTGAGACATATATAATTAGCATGTACATACAGTTATGACCTGCATCTACACTCTTCTGGGCAAGAGGGGATTTTTCATCAAAGCCCTGGGCAACATTAAAAGCGAAGAGGAATACTGACAGGCCCTCCAGGTGAAACAAGAAGCCATTATCCGCATTCAGCTGCAACTAATTCAGATTAAATTGATACAAATGCTGTTTTATTATTCTTTCGACATGGTCGATAAAATGGACTGAAGAATGGACTGTTACTGGAAACTCCTTAGGCACACCTGCACCCTGACCTGAAAGCAGCAGTATTGGTGACTGATAATCAAGTAATCATACGTGGTCTTCTGTGGACAGAAGATCACAATCCTAAAAGGTCAGGTCATTCAGCGAATTTTAGAGTGAGATGGTGGTGATCTGTTACCCCAGAAGCCTTCTCGCCCTGAGATACAAAGTTCTAAAAGGTATATTAAAATAGCATGACGTGTTGAGTGATCTAACTTAGTTGGGAAATGGTGGGAAGGCACATATTAATTGCCTGTGAGAGAACAGGAATTTGTTCATACCCTTTTTAAAAGGTCTGGATTAATTACCAGATGAACATGTACAAGAAAAGCAGTGTTTGAGCCGCCTGGACGGTGCTGTTTTTTTATAGCTTTTTTGTGTGGCCTGTGACACTGTGTATTTAACTTTCACTGTTTTCTCACCTAGAATCCTGTGATTTTATTTTGGTTACCAATAGCACAGTATATTTAACTTATAGTGTTTGATTACCTAGGGCACTGTGGTCTCCCCTAAAACGCCTCTCATTGCACGTTCCCTGCAATGTACCTTCCTAACCGGATCCTCCTGATCCTTCACTTTTTGTTCTTTAACTCTCTCTCACATGGTTTTCATCCACCCACCTCACTTCTCTGCATTCCTCCACTCCCTCTACTCACCTCCCCATGTTTACCCATCCCCATTGTTCACACTTCTCAAAACAAAACTCAGACCATTACTCTATCCCACATCCCACCATCTCCAACCTCATGTTTCCTAACCCCTTCCATTCATCTACTCCAAGAACTCCCTCCTCTATCTCACCAGTCCCCTACTGACTTGCAATTGGGGTTATGGAATGCCCACTACCTCTCGGAAAACACTCCTTTCTCAATAATCATTTATATTCTCAACATCCCAAACCTTTGGTGGTAGCTAGCGCTGAAAAATGTTTCCCCTCACAACACGGCCAACCCTTCATCACTTCAAAGTGACTTTGCATCATTTTTCCACTCCCCCATGTTGTTATAAAGTCAATGATATTGGTCTCATGATTAGCAAGAACAAAACATTGGCATTCCTTCCCTCCTCTGATTTTACACCCTCCTCCTTCGAGCATTTCTCTGTCCAAATGTACGCTCCCACCATTATTACTATCCTCTGCATCTAGTGCCTACTGGCACACTCATCCTCTTCTTCACTGTTATTGACTTCTTTCTCACAACTCATCCAGACAATGTCCCTGCCAACGCTGTGGGTGACCTCAACTTATCCAATATATCTAAGGCCCATCCAACCTCTACTCTCACAGGCAATTTACTAGTCAGACTATATATATATATATATATATAGTTATAGCAGTGCACGGTGGGTGCGCCAGTTATGGTTGCTTAGCTTACCATAACTGACGAATTTCTGGGGGTTTTCGCTTTTACTTGTAACCATAACGTCCCTTTAACAAAGTTATTTCATTGAATTTGATAGGTTCTTAGTAGTACAACTTAATCATAACGTCCCTTTAACAAAGTTTTTTCATTGAATTTCATAGGTTTTTAGTAGTGCAACTTAACCATAATGTCCCTTTAAAAAGTTTCGTCAGTGAATTTCAGGGGTTTTTAACAGTGCATGCAATTTTCCTACAACTTAGTAATATCATACTTACCCAATATAGCAATATTTCTGTCCAATCTACAAAGTTTCACCTTAAAACTCTTCCATTTCCCATCTTCTAGCATCATTTGTAACACTTCTATACACTTTTTGCAACTTTCCCAACAAATTTTGTGTCCATAAACGTCTGAACTTTCGTACAGTGCCACATGACCATACGCTTGCGCGTGGCATGATGACGTGTTCGCGAACGTGTCTGCACTTCGCGATCGGAACTGTGCTTTGAACACATTTGAGAACTGCATTTTCTACTGATCTAGGAACTTTCAACTTCAAAATTTCCCTTGCACAGCTCCTACACCTATTTGTACTCATTATCCATTAACAATCTAGTACACTGTACATACTTGGAAGAATTTTAGCAAAACTGCTATTTATCTTAGAAATGGCGCCAGTTATTAACATACCTCCTCCCTGAGAGCCAACACCACCACCAGCTGGAGGACCTTCACAACAAAAAAGTGCAGTACTTCCAAAGACAATGAAGAGGACCAAGAAAATGAGGTAGAGGAAGTCCCTACCTCTAGCACCCAGATAGAATCATGGGTGTAGCAGTTCCTTACGACTGTTGGGAGTGTATCAAAGGCTAAAGTTACTAAAGTGAAATGCACTGAGTGCAACAGTCGTGGACTAGCTGGACAGTACTCCTAAGGGACGATCTCCATGCGCCGCCACACCAAATCCAACAACCGCAATGCTCTCAGAAAGGTTGTTAATTTCTCAGCAAGTAGTGGGCTGTCTTCCTCCACCTCATCTTCCTCAACCAATACTGTAGCCACACAGCCTACTTCTGTGGTACACAAAATCCCACCAGATACCTTGCAAGACATAAAAGAGAATGTTGATCCATGTCTTTGGAAGACAACAGTCATCTGTATATACTGCTACACACCACTCTGCAGGGGGAAGCAATTTCAACGTGCGTTTGAAGCTGTAATCAAGGAGCATGAGAAACACAGCCCACTACCTTAGAAGTAACACACGTTCAACACACTGTCCACCTACCCCTTCATATTAGTGCTCGGTGCATCTTCCCTTATTTCCCTCCTAACCTTACGTTCTGAGCTCTCCTGCAAAGATTTTTTTTTAAAACAACAAAAGAAAGGTTCTTTTAGTAACTACCTTTCACAGTGAAAAAATAGAGCCTTTCACAGTTAAAAAATAGAACTAAAAAAAATAAATTTTATAGACTACATCTACATTTCTCAGTAAAGTATATAGACTCAATACGTTCTTTCAACATTCCCATTAGCATTTTGCTTTATGCTAATGGGAATAATGTGACATTCACCCCAGTTCCAGGGACCGGAACAGGAGATAATAGCCCGGCAGCACAAGTTATCGGCCCAAGCGAAGTGTGTGTGTGCGCCCTGTTGTCTGCAGGCTATTGTGCATTATAAATAAATAAAGAAAAAACTAGTGCTCCAGACCATCATCCTCCATAGCAGCCCCTGAAATGGGGGATAAGGGCCATTAGCACCCCTGGTTCCCAAAGCGGGAACCCAGGGTGCTGAAACATAGTTTTCTTCCTATAGCGGGACGCCTGCGACGTCCCGCTGTAGGAAGGAAAATCCTTTTCCAAGACAGCCAACTGGAAAGAGAAGGCGTGGCTCCGTACACAGCCCCTCTTCCCTTGCCATGGCAGCCTGCAGAACCCTATGAGCATATTACCACAAGCACATTTTCTTTCCCTTTGAAACCTATCCTATCTTCAAATAACTTTACCACATAGCCGGTCCCAGGTGGACATGGCCACAATAACACCATGTTTCATCCCTCGCGGTCATGGCCAGTAGCCAGATTGTCTGCGTCATGACCTTATACCATGACCCGGACAATCTGGCCACTGCCCATGGCCACAGGCTATACCTCAGTCACTAAAGGTATCTCACTGTACCTACATTATGACACTTGTCCAAAAAAAAAACACAGGCTCATTTGCAAAACCATGCTTTAATGTCCTTGTCAATGCTCCTTACACGAGTTTCATATTTATTATCCCCCACTAGACAAAATCCATTCAGTCTTTACACAAACATTGAAGGTTGTGTCTGTAATCTTTCTGAAAACTTTCGTCCACATTCGTCTTTTGGCAAGAAAGTTATAAGCCATTTAAAAATGTTGAGACCCCCCTCTAATTTCGCCCCCTCTTGAGAAACTTTGCAAAATCATTTATATCTATATCCAAAATTGTTTTGCAAATTTGTGTGTAGATTCATCAAATAGCACCACATTAATAAGCCTTTACAATATTTTGGAACCCACCCTCTAATTTTGCCCCCTCTTGACAGAATCCCACCAAACTTTGCAAAAACATTTATATCTAGAACTATAATCATTTTCCCAACATAAGTGTAGGTTTGTCAAATGGCACATCATTTATAAGCCTTTACAATATTTTGTGACCCCCCCTTCTAATTTACAAACTCATTCAGAATCGGGTTACAAATATATTTGCAAAATTTCACTCACTTTCATTAAGTGGAACCAAATTTATAAGCCATCCAAGAACTACTTTTCACCAATCAGGTAATGCAGAGGTGTTCGCGAACCTCACAGGACTGTTCGCAGACTTTTATGGGGCAAAAAACAACTTTTTTTTGCTTCTTGCAGCCATATCCCATGCCATCCTCATCACCCTTCACCTCCCCAGAGATAATATAAGTTTGACAAGTGCAATGTTGTGTTTTTAAATGTTTTTACTGCAATGTCCGCGGACACTGGCCATTGTGGACATTTCCAAAAATCTGACGAACTTCATGCTTTTCACCATCCAATCAGTGGGTGCGTCCGATGTCCGCGGACACCACATTGCCTTCTAAGCCAATAAGAGTCCTGTCCGCAGACCAAACAGGGAACTGTGTCCGCAGAGCGGACATAGATATCACACATTTTTTGGACCTACTTTTTGGTTGTTTAAAAAAAAACTACGGGACGGATTTCCAACAAATTTACAAAAGCATGCTTTCTGGACCAAGCAGCCACTCCTGCTACAAATTTGGTGAAAATCCATCGAGCAGTTTGGGCTGTGGGCGTGAGCAAAGTTTTTTCTCCATTCAGTCAATGGGAAAAAAATACATTTTGGGACACCCTTATAACTTTGCCCCCCCTTGACCAAACTTTGCAAGGAATTTAAGTAGGCCATATACTTTTTTTGAAAAGTTTGGCGAGGATTGATCCAGGGGTTGCGAAGTTATAAGCCGCCTAAAAAGTACTGTTCCTATGGGTTTAGCAACTTAACCAAAACAGCCGGTCAAGTGGCACAGCGGGTAGAGCGCTCGCTTTGACATCCGTGCAGAGCCTGTTAACGCAGGTTTGAATCCCGGCAGGGTCAAACTCAGCCTTTCATCCTTCCGAGGTCGATAAATGAGCACCACATACCTTGGGTAATAATAAGCAGCGCTCAGATACCTGAGGGTTCGTAGCACTATATAAATGCCTAATTATTATTATTATAACTATATGGCCGCTACCACGGCCATGTAATATGTATATTATTACATGGACACAGTAGTGTACATGTAGTTATGGTTAAGTTGGTGTTTCCATAGGAAGAGCATTTTTTGGGTGGCTTATAACTTCGCTCCCTTTGGACGAATCCTCACCAAACTTTGCAAAAAATGTATATGGTCCACTCTGAATTTTTTTGCAAACGTTGGAGAGGTTTGGTCCAGGGGGGGCAAAGTTATAGGGGGAGTCCCAAAACTTTTCTTTTTTACCATAGACACGCCTACAGCCCAAACCACTGGACGGATTTACACCAAATTTGGTGTAAATCCGTCCAGTAGTTTTTTTTAAAATGACCAAAATGTAAGGCAAAATAATTAGTGATATCTCTGTTCGCGTCGCGGACAGACATCCCGGTTCGCTCCGCGGACAGTGCCCTGATTGGCCGAGCGGCTTGCGCGATGTCCGCGGACATCCGATGTGTTCGCTGATTGGACGGTGTGGGGCGTGGAGTGCGTCAGATTTTTGGTGGTGCCCGACATCTTGCATTCACGGACGACCGCGGACAGCGAGGTGAAACTTGGTTTAAAATTGTACTTAGTGGAGTGTGTTGGTGTGTAAGAGTGTTTGGGGAGGGTGGGGGAGTATGAGATAGGTGCAGTGTTGTATATTTTCTATGTGCTAGACGCTTTTGTTGTGTTCGATTTGTCTGCCGACAACACGACTGTTCTGAAATCTTCGTAAATAAGCAGAATGGATTTGGTGTCAAGTTGAAAGTGTTCTAAGAAGACTCGTGGGGTCCTGGAATGTTTGCAGGGGGTGTACTGAAGACGTTGTCTGTATTGTTCGTTGTCAAGCTAAAAGTGTTCTAAGAACACTCGTGGTATCCTGAAATGTGGGTGTCCTGAGGACGCCGTCCGTATCATCCCCTGGCAAGTTGAATGTGTTCTAGGAACTTCCTTGTGTCAGCGGACATTTAAATGGTTGCAATGCTTGAATCTATGGGTGTGATATGCTGCGGTGGTTGTGGCCAGGGTATAGAATGTTGGATGCATGGCTACTTGGCCATGCACCCAAGACTTTATTCCCTGGCCACAACCACCGCAGCATATCACACTCAAATGCCATGCACCCAAGAGTCTATGCTCTGGCCACAAGCACCGCTGCATATCACACTCATAGTGGCTTATAACTTTGGGTCAAAAACAAATTTATAAGGGACATTGTTATAAGCCAGTATGGGTGTGATATGCTGTGATGGTTGTATTTATCATGTTATACTTACTATTTGGTTTAGTATCGGGAGTCCATGTTTTTCTTGTTCATTTCTGTAATAAAAGAAAATAGCATGTTAGTATTAGTATTTTATAAAGACTTATTACATTGTACAATCAACATTTTCTTCTTTTTTTTACCCTCATATTTAGTCGATGACAAACCAGAGTACTGTGCAATTTGTTGCTAAAATCATTGGGTCTGTGGGATTAAAAAAAAACCTTTTTGGGTTATGCTACAGTTTATTTGTTTGTTTGTTTTCAGTGTTTACTTGTTGTTTCAGGCTAATGCTTTATACATTGGAATGTTCCAGTTTTTGGGAGCAGTAAGTTATTAGGTATTTGTTTGGATATTGTAAACTTTTGGAGCAGTTAGATACCAGTAGGCGTATTCTAACTGTATATTGTTTTATATAATTTCGTGGTATTGATTTATCTGTTTGGATATTTCAAAATTTTGGGACAGTTAGATACCAATAGGCGTATTATAACTGTCTGTTTTTTTCTCTATTTGAGTGGTATTAATTTATCTGATTAGTTGGTGTAGCATCTTTGGGCAGTTAGATAGATTTTGGAATATTGTGACAGTTTATATTTATTTACTACAAGTGTACTGAAGGTTTAAGTACCGTTTAGTTATCAAATTTTGGTTTTAAGAACATTAAATAAGCGTTTGTAAGATTTGCTGGTAATCTTTGCTTTAGAGTAATGGTACTATCATTACATTCAAACCATCCACATTTCTTTTTTATATAAGCAGTGTTGTGCCCTGAATTGGTTGTGGCTCCTGCGTGGTAGATTATACCTATTGTTGTGAAGGTTTTTCTTACAAAGTGATATTTGACCATGTGTGAATCCAGTTGTTTTTGGTACCATCTGCATTGTAACGTAGAAGCATTAGTATTACGTATTTACTATGTGTTTGTATTACTAACGTGGAGCGATTATCTGAATTGCAGGTCGAACATCATCTACCATGGTTTGCATTTTGTACAAGTTGCTGAAATGGAACGGATTCACAATTAGGTACTGATATATACACAAAGCGTTCATTGGGGATTTGTTCTTGTGTCACATTGTTGCAGAGAGTGCATATATGTTTCCACATGTATGAAATCTAGAAGATTTCATGTATAGGTATATTTTTGTTTTCCAGTACTAATAGTAAGTACATTAGTAATTCTTGTGGATCTTCCTGTGAGTTTATAGTGAATTTCACCATTCCAGCACAGTTGTCCAATTGTTGTCTTATTCCATAAACACTATACGTGTTGTCAGGATTGTTTGCTGCGTTTCTGTGAAGTACTAACATTTGCAAACACAATGGGTCTGTACTGTGTAAGTACATTTTCTCAACAATTGGTGGTAATTGAAATAAAATATTCATTGCTACATTTGCATAGCAACTTACATCAACTATATTTGAGAGTTTAAATGGACCAGGTAGTTTTGTATCTGACCGCTTTTTTTGGAGTTTATCTTCCTTCTTTGAAGAAGTACCTGGTTTACTTTCCCTAATTGATTCTTTTTTGCTTGTGGCACTTGATGAAGTATTACTTTCTTTTACTCTCTTTGGAGGATTTGCAGTGACATCATGTTGCTTTTCTGTTTGATTTATTTTTCTTTTAAAATCTTTTACTTTTTGGGGGAACAGAATATGTGTTTAGATGGGGAGTGTATAGTGAACAAGGTCTATTGTATTCTAAAATGCAAGGAATATCAGCGTTTATTTTACTTGCATCAAAGTTGATTAGAAATAGACCGTCAAGTGTACGTAAGCGTGATAGTGCTACGTAGCTCATGCCTTCTTTAAAGACTGTGTTACCAATGTCTATAATTGCTTTGTCTAGGGTAAGACCTTGTGATTCATGAATGGTGACTGCGTATGCAAGAGTTAGAGAAAATTCTTCTTTGCGTACATACATGTCTTTGAAGAGAAGGAATCGAGCTGTTGAGCGCCCTATTCTTTTTACTTCTGAAAGTTTGTCAAAGAGAATATTGACAAACTGAATTCTGTTGTCATGTGGGTATGTTTGAAAGCCAACAACTGTACCCAGTGCTCCATTAACTAGTCCTTGGTCCACGTCAAGGTTACGTTTGAGCATTACTCTGCAATTTAAGGTTAGTTTTAATATCTTTTCCAAGCCTGCTGTGTTTGAGATTGATTTTTCTAAACTATTTAGTCTTGTTGTGGCTTGGTCACACATGGGTAGTGTCATTCCATGTAAATCTAGTTTGTCTGTGGCGCTAATTTCCATTATTGGTTGCATTTCTTTACTTAACATTATTTCATTGAATTTGAAACAGCTTGCAAGTGTTGGCATTAAGGCCATACAATTGACATTTTTGTGGGCTAATTGTTTCATAACATCTGTAGCACATGCATTATCTTACCACATTAGAAGACTCAGGTTGATCGGTTGTAGGGAATATTGTGATCCAAGGTTTAATTTGGATTTAAATTCGCCCTCTTGTGAGGTACTTGGGATTGCTTCTTTTTGTTAAAAACTGCTTCATAGATGAAAAAGGATTTTTTTATTAAATTTCTCTATCCACAGGATGTAGGAACACATACATATATATGTATTTCTGTCGGATACTTGTGTTTGCTTTTCTTTGGAAGAATAGTATCCGGATGTTTCCAAAATCTCTTAAAAATATAAATATTAATCCCCCATGTTATATCTTCTCTTCTGGTCTTTATATTATTTTTTATTTATTCATTTGGATCCAGAGCGAAAAATTACTGCTTTCCATCTTTATTCTCGGCGGGAGTCAGAAAAAGGGGGAATGAAATCCGACGAGTTTCAGAGAAAATGTCTGCTCGTCTGGATTTTTTCCTGGTAACAAAGCCACAAAGAGCCTACCGGTTTCAGTGGCACAGACAAGGTAGGGGCCACATTCATCAGGGCTGGGCGGACACTTAACATTTGCTGTGTCAACAGTCTGGTAGTTAGTAGGATAGTGCCAGGAGATCCCACCTGTAGATAAGGGGGGAAAGGTAAAGAAAAACAAAACAAAAATTCAGAAAGTACCATTGTAATTGGATACAAATAAAATACTCGATTTTATAAAGGTACTATCATATTAAAAACAGGGGCCAGATCTTACCTAGTTACAGGGGTTCCCACGGAAATCCGTGTAGATGGGAAGGTTAAATGAAGTACTTCCCGGGAAGACATGCAATATCTGTCATGCAAATCTGAAACAAAAACAAAAACGAAGTTTCTCATTTATGACATTTTTAGAGAAAGGGGGCGAACTACATGACAAAGTAATATGCCACTAGTTAGAAAGAAAATGCATAACTCACGAGGTCAATTCAAATGAGATTGACCCCTTACAATGTGTACTCAAAGGGAGCGCCAGCACTCAGCAACTAAATCAGTAAGTCAATAAATGAATGAGTAAACACCCCGCATCTAATATATACGGCGGGTGTTTGAAAAGGGCAATGTAAGTCCTTCTGTGTATATGCGACAGGGAATGAAGCATTGTTCGAATTGTTACATACTGGACCACCAGGAGAGGGGAATATAGGTGAGCCCGGTCCTCCTGTGACCTCGGCTCCAGTGGGAAAATACGCTTGCGCCCCATTGTGTAGGTGGCAGCTCCAGGCTGTGCTTACCTACTGCGCCTTCGTCGGAGATTCCAAATGGGGTCGGCTCGCGAGTGATGCTGCCCGCGTATCAAGTGACTGGGTGATTGTGTATGTGCGTACGGCCGTATGTTATGATGTTTGTTCTGGACTTAGGTACAACTGCGTCCGGCGTCGCTAGAAACAAACGTAGGACAACTGCATGGTCCACGTCATCTTGTGTGTATTCAAGTAGGCGCTTGGAACAAGATCATTCTATTACTAAGGCACTCAAAAAGCCCTAGAGTCAATTGAGCTAGGTCTGTACGTATTATCATGAAGAGTGGGATGGTTGGCGGGGGCTGGAAAAGCTTACTCAAACTATGGCTCATTGTTGATGATGATAATCACACATTAAACATTTTAACAGAAATTGTCAACAAACAACAGAGTGACTAGAGGAATACGGGGACTAGGAGTTCTTATCACAAAGTCGCCAGGGTCTGCCAGCTGGTAAGTTCATTCAGACCGCATTGCATTATCACAATAAAGTGCATGAATGTGCCGGGTTTTAAATATTGCTTCTGCTTCTTTAGAAAGTATACCAACTCTGATACTTTTTAAGATGTTGGCATAAGTGAGATCTGCAGATTGGCGCATGTTTTCTGTTAATTCTCTGTACATTTTAAATGTTGCCAAAGGTTGACATTTCCTATGCTGCCAACAGTTTTACGGCAGAGTTTGTGTCCTAATGTTTTAAAAATAGGATCACCTTTTACTGGTGTCAATTGAAGAAGATCTCTGAAAAAAATAATGTGTTTTCCTGCAAATAGCTCTTCATAGTTTGTTTTGTGTACTTCTTGTAATCTGAGGTGAATCAAAGCCAACATTAGGTTGGACACATTGCTCACGTCATCTATTAGTAGCATTTAGATTTGTTTCAATGCTCTGCGTAGTTCCATTGCAGCTTCTACAGAAAGTTTGTAATAATCTAATTTGTTTTGGTGTTCTACTGGCAGGAGTAGTAATCAGTGTAAAGTGACACCACCTATGTTGTAGGCAGCTAAACCTGTGGGGGCAGTGACAACAGCTGACAGTTTGTTGTTTGTCAATTGTTGAAGGAACTTACTGATGATTTTGATTAGGAATGCTTTGCCAGAACCAGCTTCACTACTGACATACAATAGTATAGGTTTGTAATTTTGACAGGTGTATTCTTTGTTTTCATGTTGTACACCATGTGCAATTTATTTTGTTACTTCTTGAAAATGCTATGTTGCTCATTGTTTAGCTTTGATTATAGTGTAGTTAAGTCTTCTTTATCTTCATACCGACACATGGTGTTTTCTACTTCTATCATAGCTAATTCTGCTTCATTTGTTATTAGTGGGTCTCCCAGTGGTTCTTGGCTTCCTATGACAGAAGGTTGACTACTGTCAGGAGTGTCCTTATCTAGTTGGGCCTGGAGTTCTTCTTCGTGTTGCTGTTCATTGTGCAACATTGTTTTGTACTGTGCAAAGTTTACATCAGTTATACTGCTTTCATTTGCTTTGAAAGCGTCTTCATATGAGTCATAGTTATCTAGTATTTCTTCTTCTTTTCTCCATGGTTTAAAGAGTTGTAGCAGGGGCATATAATATACTTCTTGATGTTGAGGAGTTTTTAATGACAATTTGATATGATTAATTAAATTTGGTTTGGTGAGTTTTACTAAGCTGCCTTCACAGTTTGTCACTTTGTATTTACGGTTTTGTTCATCAGGTTTTATATTATTTTTGTATGTGTAGTTTTGGGCTATGTGGTATAGACACATGGTTTCCAAAGTGGTACTCCTATTTGGGTAGTATGTGTCCAATAAATTGTTTTTTAAAATGTCTTGGTTGTTGGGATCATGTTTGGCTATTGTTTCTATATCTTCGTATGATTTTAGAACTCTTTTTCTAGATTTAGCTGGACCAAGACTTAGTAATGCTATATTTGCAGATTTACCATACAATGCAGTACCAGTTAATCGATCAGCTGTTTCATAGGATCCACATTCTCTATGGGACAGAATCTTTATGCCAAAGCTGTATAATTACTGAGAAAATGTTTTATCTGATTACAGGTCATTCCAGAGGTCTTGGAGCTCTGTCTTTTCTGATTTGGTTAAGTATGCTGTGACATATTGTGCAACTGCAGTAGAATTGTCTGTAATGTACTGCACATCTATGTTTGCATTCCATAAGTGGGCAATGATTGCATTGTAATCATTGATATATTTTTCTTCTTCCTTTCTTTTTATGCAATATGTATTTTTAGGTGACTTACCTTTAACACTATGTCTAACTGAAGACATGAGGTTGTTCACTTGACCTGTATTTGTAACTGGTCTAGGGAAACCAAATCGGCATTTGGTGTAGTATTTCCCTTTGTTTTAGTATTTGTGACGACAATATTTGCCACATTTGGGTCTTTGGAATTGTAACATTTTTGCATGAAGATCACTATTTGTGGATTAGGATGGAATTTCACAAGTGACATATTTTTCAATAAACTGTAAAACAGTGGCATCACTGTCTTGACCAAATTTAGCAGCATCTTTAATCCATAAAAGCATGTGGACATATGGTGCTCCTCTGGCTTGGTATTCTTTTCTCCAAAAGAAGTGTTGCACTTCTCCAAGGGGAGGAACAGTTTTATTACAAATAAAATGTAGCATAGCAATGAAGCAATGGTGAAAATATCTTGAAACATTAACAGGATCCTGAGAACAAAGTTCTCCAGAAGTTAGTATATCTATGTTTGTTTTGTTTTCATTTGATATGCGTAGGAAAGCATGTAAATCTTCCCATGCATATTCTGCACAACTTAATGTAACAAATCAAGTGGGTGGGCCAAGGTTTCTTATCATACAACTTACATCTCCATGACGTCGAAACCAGTACTCTTTAGTGCCACGCATATTTGCTAATAGATTTGTAAGATTTACTTGTAAAACCTCATCTTTTTGTTGAACTTTTTGTAATAACTGTGTACCTGTCATATTTTGAAAGTGTGATCCTGATTTTAATATGTATGCAACTCCGTAACATAAAGTTGCCAGTTCACTTTCAAAGAGTAGGTGGAATATGTATTCCACATTTTGTCGAAATCTGGGATCTTCAGAATACATTCGTAATGAGCGATATTCTGATGCTGATATTTGAATAGGTCTATCATCGTATCTTCTTCCTTTGCCAGTCGGAAAGAGTAGAGGAAAAGCATGTGCTTCTATACTTTTTTCCCATATTTTTTCCCATATGCTGATTGGTGATCCTTTCGTTTGACGCATTTGGTACGTTTCCAGTGCATCTTCTATGGTGTCATTAGAGTGCAACGGATGAATTGTATAATGGTCTAAAGTGTTTGATATTGTAGTTTGATCTAGGAGCTCAAATTGCCCAGCTTCTTGTGTCTCTTGAATTATTTCAGTTGTATCTTTCAAGTTTTCTTCAAAATTAATTTCTTTGTAATATTCATTATTCTCTTTAAGATATTGCAGGGCTTCTCTAACTTTATGTAAATCTACCAGTTGTTGCCACATTTTTTTGTCTTTTGCAGGTACTCCATTTACCAAGATAATTAAAGATTTTTGTATTGGACGTTGCACTCCAAGAGTGTGCACATTTTCTTTTAGATCTAATGGTAAATACACTACTTTTCTACGAATACCTTTCACTAATACAGAGGGAGGTAATTTTGCAGTTTTTGGTTGAAGGCGTATTATTGCTTGAAATGGGTGCACTGTTTGAATTATGATGCTCTCATATAAATTAAGTTGTTGAAGGGGTTTTGGTAGTGGATATAATTCCAAGTTATTTGTGATAGCATGTGAAGGAGTTTGGTTGTTGTCAAGTTTTGTAGTGCAGTAACTGCAACGTATTATGGGGTCAGTTATTTCGTATTTGTTTTCTGCTATAAGGTAGAGAGCTAAGTCAAACCGTTTACATTCTTCATTGTCTTCTATTTTGTATGATAGGTCTGCAGTTTTTGTGTTACTTTTATAAAAAGTTCTGCGGCAACATACACATACGTGGTTTGGTACTTCAGCTGAAGTACTTTCAAATTTTAGTATTTCTTTTTTGTATGTGTGTAGTGAAAGATTGCCATGTGCAGAATTGTTACGAAGTTGGTTTACAGCTAATTCATCTTGTAAGTGGGTTTCACTTCCAAAATATTTTGTCTGGATATAGTCGATTTCTTTTAGTAGGTATTTTGCTGTACCATGAAGAAGAATGTTATTTAAATTGGCTAGTGCTAAAGCAGGACTTTTAGCATAGTACAGTTTATAAACTAGATTTCTTATACTTGCATGATGTGTTGATATCCTTTTGATATCATGGAAGGTTGTTTTGCAAGTAGGTCCTGTAATGCAGGCCAATGAATGTCCATGTAGTCCTGTGTACTTGCGTACTGGACAAGCATCCATATTTTGCAGTAGTTTAATTTTGATTTTGTCTTTGCTTTTCACATATTGATTGAGGAATTGGCGTAAAGACTTGAACATGTTTTGGGAATGTTACACATTGACGTGCATGGCCATTCGTACACTAGATGTTCTGATTCAGTTGAATGGAGGGGTAAATCTATGTTTTCAGGGCATATTTTTGTAAGGAATACTTATTGTTACATTATGGTATTATTAACTTTTTCATAACGTCGACCACTGCTATGTATGGCAATTGTGTTTGTTTGATTTATTTTGTACGCTTCTTCATTAAAGTATGGTTCTGTGCTTGAGTGTGACTCCATTCACCTCCACAGATATTTAAGAAGTTATTTCTGTTGACATTTCGTTTATTGAGAAGTCTTTTTTGTAATTTAGTTATTAGTTTTGTTAGTGGTTTTATTCTGTTTAACACTAAAATAAATAACTATCTTTTGAGAAGAATTGCACTATCAACCCTTCTAAGATGACTTTTCTATGATAGGTTTGAAGTGTTGAACCTGGTTTCTCTCCTGTTTTCATAAGATTTTTAAGGACTTTGTGACGGAACATTTTGGTTAAAATACTTTTCTTGGTGTGCTTACTTTGTACTCCATCAAGATTTATAGAAGAAGTTTTATTTGTAGTGATAGTTGATTTTCTGTTAATTATTTTTTGGTTTGTTTTACTTTTTGATAGAGGAGGAAAAGTCTTTGTACAAGAAACTTCTTCTGTTTCACTACATGACTGTATTAGCTGTTGTGTTTCAACTTTTTTTTACAAATTCTGCTATAGAGGGATGTTTATGTTGGAGAGCTTTCATTTCATTTGCTCTACTTCTGCGTTCCTTTCTACAGAGTTGCTTTTTGGTAGGCATTCTTTAGGGTCTGTTGAAAAAAAATACAGAAGGTATGCGTTGGGGTGTTCTGGAATGCATGTGTGTTGTGTGCACGAGTGTTTGAGTAAGATGATAAAGATGTATGTAATGGTGTGTGATTGTGCTTTGGGAAGTACAACTACTAGGGGGTATTCTTGAATTAATGTGTTACTAAACTGGGGTTCAGATGACAGAAAAAAGTAAGCCAGTGGTTTGGAGAAGTATAAATAGTATATCTAAAACTATACAATTAAAAAAGTTGTTTGTTCTACAACATCTAAATTCTAGCGGCTGAGTTGGGTAATTTGTGTGTTGAAAAATAGGAAGTTGTAGGCCATTCTTCCAGTAAATCACTGTTTAAGACGGGGGGATTTTTGGTCAGAATGTTGCAGAATCTCTATTTTTAGGCACAGAAATAGCATGAATTAACCTTACAGTGTGCTTGAGTAATAATTCAAATATTATGGTAACATTTTACTTACTTTTTTTCTAAAATGAGTAGTCTGCTTCTTAGTTGTTCTTTGTACTTCAAATTCGGCTCCTTCTTTTCTGGAGAATGGTCTTCACTGCAATTGTAAAAGAAAGAAATTAGTAATTTGGTTTGTATATAGCACTGTTTTTAATTTAGACATAGATTTTTTAAATTGAAATGCTCAGCACCTTCCTCAAAACCATTAAAACTATCTTATGACTAACTGTAGGAAAGAAAATATCTTTACTATAGCTTGTGAAATTCATATTGTACCACTGTATACCACTATTCCTGTAACTAAGCTTATCCACGTAATAGTGAGTCAATGTCATAGCCTGCTTTTCCATGTAATAGTGAGTCAATGCCATAGCCTGCTTGTCCCATATAAATGTAAGTAATTATATAAATTGAAAAAATTAAAACCAATTATGTGTTTGTACAAATATTATTGTTTGAGATTTGATCATAGAGTGTGCATGTAATTTTGTTTGATTATATGTAGTCTATATATTTTATTTCAAAAATGTTGGTTTAAGATCATTTGTGTGTGTGTGTGTGTATGAAGAAATTAAACAGTATAAAGGTTTGTAAGTCACAGTTCATTAAAGGACAATGAAAAAATGATTTTAGATTCATTTTACAGATTATACAAGGTAAAAGTCGGTTAGAAAATGTGTTCATGTACTGTATAGAAAATATGCATACCTGTAGTTTGTGTTCATGCATATGGATATGGACGAAGCTGCAAGTAGAAATCTTGGAGACTTGTATAGTATTTCTCGAAGATCGTGCTTGCCAATGGTATGAGACTTGTACTCCGAGAGATTCACCGTACATTTGCAGTGCTGATCTATGATGATGCAGTTACATGTAGAGGTCTTGGATTTGATTGGCGGATGGTCATGTGATTTCTTAGCTACATCCAATGAGGGAATGGTACAGAGAGTGAAGTGGAAATGGTAGAAGGGCTGTCCATGTTACGATATGTTCGCGGACATGGCGGTAGTTCTAGGACACTGCATATTACATCCGGGAATTTGGGGTGGGGAGGCATGCAAATGAGATTGAATGTAGCAAGGGATTGGTCAGTAAAGTTTAGTGAGTGTTTGCTGAGAGAAGAACAGATCGCTATGGCTGAGTGTTTCAAAAAACAGATTTTGTGGATTTTGGGAGATTTTGTGGATTTTGGGAGACTCATGGATACATTGATTGAAGGGGCATGCAGAAAGTTGTGGAGTATCTATGTATCTTGGATTCCCACATGTGGAAGTACACTGGCATGGAGTGCGTGGAATGAAGTGGTTGGACTTTTTTAGAAATACAGCATCCATTTTTAAGTAGGTGTTATGTATTTATAATTTTTGACATACAAACACCTCTCAAACGCTCTTTTCAGAGACACCACTTGCTCCCAGAGAAAAATGCAATGGTTACAATAGGGTAGCACCCCCATTTTTTTTATGTTCGCGAACTGTCCACAGACTTTTAAGATATACAAAGGGCCCTGCTTTATTTATCTTCACTTCTATTTTTTAACTGTGAAAGGCGGCTCTGAAAAGAGCCTTATTTTTTTTTGATTTTTGTTATTTTGTATTTTTTTTGTTTTTTTATACACAACACACTAGGAGAGGAGGGGAAAGGAGGGTAAAGCGGGGACACCAACCACAGGGATAAGAAAGGGTGAGCTGAGAGAGGAAGATCTAGAGTGGGTTTTATTTGGGTAGTGAGCAGGTCTTCTCGTGCTCTGAGACGATAGTCTCAAAAGCACTCCAAAGTCGCTCTTCCCTGCAGAGTATTGTGTCACAGTACATACATACAACTGTGACCCTCGAAAGGTAAGGGTCATCAGAATTCTGTATGGCCTGTGAGGCAGCTTGAGGAAGACGCTGTCCCACAGAGGTGTTCCTTGTGGTGATAGGATCAGAAACGGAGGATGCAGTAGAGGTAATCAACCTACTACGCACTTCGCAAGGTACAGCCAGGCCAATGGCCCCAGTGTGGAATGAGTTCAGGTGTCGCTTCATGGTCGTGGTCCCAAAGCTGTACGCACCATGCCTCCCGCGACTGTGACACGGTTCGCACAAGCCTTAGGAACATTCCCATGAACGGTAAACAACCGCCACACCCAAGAATCACGCCGAGGGTGGGTAGTAGGGATTTCCTCTACCTCATTCGCGTCATCCTCTTCTTCCTCCTCTGTATCCTCACTCCTGTTCCCCTCTTCAGGCCCTTGGGGAGATGGTGGTGGAGGGGGTGGGGGTGGTGCTGAGGCAGATGTAGCACCAGGTGGCAATAGTGGAGCCATGGATGTTAGCGTCTTGGAGATGGAAATCTCAAAATCTGCAAAGTATGCAGCAAAATGCAGTGTGCTCTGTGGAATAGCCAGAAACACAATGAGAATGAGCTCTAGGGCGTGGTCTTTTATAAGGGGTGCTTGTACGCGGACATGCGCGCCATCCGCAAGACAGATCGAACACCAAAAAAGGTTCAAAAAGTCACAAAAACTATGTGGAAATTTAGGATTAGTATGTGGGATTTGTGGTATGGTGAGTTTTTAATGAGAAATATTGTGGATTACTTGGAAATGTACTTTTAAACTGTTCGGGGATACGAATAGTGTCCGCATTCAGAACACGCGATCAGCGTGGGCGCGGTCACATGACTGCTTCGTGAGCATGTTCGCTAAGGAAGCGACCGTCCGCAGGACACCCAATGTACGGACATTGTTTTGCGCATGCGTGTTGATGTTCTACGGACAGTGTTCGGGTCCTGACCTAATTAAAAGTACGTCAACCGTAAAACTAACTGTTACGGACAGCCGTTTGTTCTTAGCACAGTTTAACTTACTTGCGAACAATACGGACAGACATAGAGTCCCCAGCACATCTACATTTTTGTTTATTTACGAACAATTCGGGACACCAGGATTGTTCTTAGAAGAGTTTCAACTTGCTAGCGAACACTACGAACAGGCATAGTGTTCTTAAGGACACCTCCATTTTTGTTTATTTACGAACATTTCAGGACAGTACGAGTGTTCTTAGAACAGTTTCAACTTGCATGAGAACATTACGGACAGATATAGTGTCCTCAAGACACTTACATTTTTGTTTATTTACGAATATTTCCGAACAACCGCGCTGTCCGTGGACACCTAAATTGGTTTTAACACAAAGAACTGAAAGTAATTACAACACAATATAAAAAAGTAACTTTATTTGACATATATAAACAATTTATGACTGTGAAGGTGGGGCAGAAACAGAAACAAAAACAGGAGAATTAGGGATTTCAACATAATTGGGATCAGGTGAAGAAGGGATGGAAATGTCATCAAAACGTTTTGGTCCATGGAGAGGGTTTGGGGTTAAATGAGCAGGGTATGGTGAGGGGGGACACCTACAGGTGGGACAATGGTATGTTGTTGGTAGTTTTAGGTGATCTTCCACAAAGTTCTTTATATCGTTAAAATTTGCCATAAATTGGTCAATTTTTTGGTTAATGTGTTCAAGAGTGTTATCCACCGCTTCTTTTTCTGTGGTAGTGGCAATTTTTGTATGGTCTGTAAAAAAAAATGTAAATGTTAAATGTATACAAAATAATATTTATTAATTGGTTCATATAGTAAAGTGTGTACCATTAGGTGCACTATATTCTGACATTTTGTCTTGTGGGAAATGCTCCTCTAGCCACACCAGAGTACTACACATTTCTGTGAGAAAACAAAAAAGTAATATATGTTTTATCTAATACGGAAAGTTTATAAATATATGAGTAAAATGAAGTGCACTTACTATTTCAGGAAAGTATGTGATGAGTAGTCTGTACGTCTGGTCTTGCTCTTAGTTGTGGAGTGTCTGTGAGGTAATTATGTTGGAAGCCACTTTATCTTGGTATATTCCATTTTAGAACATATTGTATTTAAATGAATGGTTAGTGTTTCACATATATGGGTTACATTTCTTAAGTATTACTACATATATTTTGTATGTGTGCTGCTTTGTGAATGTGTTAAATGTTCCTATGTTATGATATAACAATTACACATACCACCCCAGAGTTTTTAGGTGGTGGTACTGTTGTTCGAACATGTGCGGGGACAGTCAAATTCAGTAGAAAGGGTTCAGTATGTTCCATATTACATGTACATTAAGTCAGTTATTATTGTTAAGTTGTGCTACTAAAAAACTATGAAATTCAGTAAAAAAACTTTGTTAAATGGACGTTATGGTTAAGTTGCGCTAATAAAAACCTATGAAATTCAATGAAAAAACTTTGTTAAAAGGGACGCTATGGTTAAGTTGCGCTACTAAAAACCTATCAAATTCAGTGAAAAAACTTTGTTAAAGGGACGTTATGGTTCAAAGTAAAACTGAAAAACCCCTGAAATTCAGCAGTTATGGTAAGATAAGCAACCATAACTCACGCCACCGTGCACTGCTAACACTAACACCCAGGACATCAAAGATGACATCACAAATGTCATTGATGACATCACTGATGACATCACATGGCTGGCTCTCCCTTTTTTTCCTTTACTGACATATCTAAGCCACATAGTTTTCTTCAGTAACAGTCAGGAAGTAAAAATTGAAAAGGTACTATATTTTTAGACTTAGGGTCAAGTCATATCATATGAAACATATATATAGCGGAAGACACAAGCTTGAAAGAGAGCAATCCTTTCTGTGAATGAAGATAATCATTAGAGTATCAGCACTTTCTCATAGTTTTATTTGTATTACTATACCTTCCCTGTATATGCTCATATTTGTATACATTGTACTCACACTCCTTTCCTTAGGGTTCACTGACATCATTTGATACACATACATACAGTAAGTAGCAGCTTTGAAACAGAGCAATCATTTCTCTGCATAAAGATAATCAGTTAGGTTATGAAATCTTTCTGCTACTACTTCTGCTTTTTTGCTTAATTCTCTGTCCCTGTATATACTCATATTTGTATGTGGTGTTGTCTCTTTGTGTTTTGTCTGTAATAATGTAATTATGTATTAAGTGGGTTTTATTAGCTACTTATTACATTTTTCACAGTATGCAAAACTCCAGTAAGAAAGCAGTTATCATTTCATTATTCTACATGGCAAGATTATGAATACTGCACCTTCATCATGTATACTGCACACACTGCCTATGTTTCTGCATGAGTTGCTTAGTCTACTGGATAGAACTTCATAATAGAATGCTATTTATATCGATGCATTGCTTAATGCACTAATTAGCTCATGATATTTATTCAAATGATCCTTGACACTTTTTGGTGAACATTATAAGAATCCCTCCTACAGAGTTTTCATGAAAAGTAAATGCACATGTGATATCATCAGTGATGTCATCAATGACATTTGTGATGTCATCTTTGAAGTCCTGGGTTTTAGTGTTAGCAGTGCACGGTGGCGCGAGTTATGGTTACTTATCTTACAATAACTGCCAAATTTCAGGGGTTTTTCGGTTTTACTTTGAACCATAACGTCCCTTTAACAAAGTTGTTTTACTGAATTTGATAGGTTTTTAGTAGCACAACTTAACCATAACGTCCCTTTTAACAAAGTTTTTTCATTGAATATATATATATATATATATATATATATATATATATATATATATATATATATCTCCATATGTTAGGTAGAATCCAGTGCAGTTCCATTAGGGACCACTACACCAGATTAGGACTACAGGTGAGAGCAATAAATCCCCTTTGGTATCGGATCAGTCTGTACACAAAGATTTAGTTGGTAGCTGTGGCTGAGCAGTCAGACTTGTCTCAAGAGGGAGATGAGCAGTATTCAGGGTTTACACAATAGGTATCACAGTACTATGGAACAAGGAAACACTGACCAAAGCTTTGTATCAAAAAGAGAATAGATGTATTCTATACACATCTAGTTCAACACATAAATCACAGTTGATAAAGTAAGTTAAGTTTAGCCAAGGAAAAAGCATATACAACTACCTATTCAATTGTAGACAAGTTTGCGGTAGAGTGAAAACTGAGCAAATCAGCACAGTGAAAACCAACTACAAATGGCACTCTAACAATTTAAAGAAAGGGAGGGAAAGCACACGTTAAAACGAAATATCTTCAGACACCCCCTAGCAACACTTCCCTGAAGTTCTGTGAACAAGTAATGCACAGTGACATTTTAGCAGAAATATAAGTGAATGAAAACTGAGCAAAATGGCACTCCACAAGTTAAAACAGAAGAGGGGTTTAGAAGATTTAGGGGCATCAACACATTTCTCATTAAAACCAATCTAGTGAGAGCAGATCTAACAATTCAGCCAGAGTCAATAGGCCTGAGCCAGAGTCAGTGGTACAGGACCAAGCGCTTAGGAGCAACAATGTTCTTGTAGCTGCAGTCAAGTCTTTAGTAGAAAAATATTGAAGAGGTAGATGCGAGGCGAAAGACAATGTTAAGAGAGAGGGCGGCCAATCCAACAAGTAGAGATAGGATTTAAAACACCTTTAGGACTACCACGGGAAAAGGGAGGCCTGACGGAACAATGTACCTTAAATGTGAAGAAGTGGCTCCTGCGGTGGTGGTTGTTCCTTGTAGTTCCTGCAGTTTGAGGGGTCCAGCAGAGGAAGAGAGGCTCTCATTGTGGAGGAAGGTTCGAGACACTGCACTACCCAGGGATGAAACCAGCCACGGTGCTGCCAAACGAAGTTTAAAAGGTATGCTCCTTTTAATCGCGGTTCGGGTCGATAGCTGCCTGGCTCTCCGGTCTCCAAGTGCGGGGCACTGTCGATTCGACCATGGCAGGTCCGGAGAAGCAATGGGTGAACTGGTTGTTCCCACCATCTCAAGGGAAGAAGTCTCTTTCGATAAAGATCGCCTCTCGTCGTGTGGAAGAAAAGTGGTGAGATGATCCGGCAGGGCTTCACCTTTGGTGCAGATGCTGAAGTTGTCTGTGGCTTCTCTCCCCTTCGGTTCCGTAGTTCCAGTGGCGACGTCTTGCTCTTCCAGTCCTCAGGACTCTGCTTTTATGCAGAAAGCGACCCATTCATACAGCCTAGCTGTCACTCACACAGTGGAGTGGTCTTCTTGGCGGGAGACCCTCCAGCCTATCAGGTTAGAGTGCGACCTGAGTTGCTGTGGCAACTCTGTCCAGGGGTTCTACTCCCCCTCCCAAACAACAGACCCACCCCAGACTCAGAGGCGCCGAAAGGAGGGCTTCTTGGCAGAAGCCCGCCAAAAGAGCGAACAAAGGATCCCCGACCTGGGTTAGGAGAATGGAGTAAGACTCGAGAAAGAAGTTATATTAAAGATCTGGCAAATAAAACCTACCGGAGTAAAGTTAATAATAAAATAAACTGGCGGTATGTTAGAGGCTGTCAGTAAAAGTATTAGCCTCGAACAATGGAAAAATCCCATAGTAAAATATTTGCGGTTGAACATTTTTGGTAGTAACCACTGCCATCAGTCAGAAACTTTAAAGAGCGGGACTTTAAGGTACCCCCTCGTAAATGAACCTAAGGGAAATCTATTAACCCTTTTCAGTACCTCCATAGTAAGATAGGTTGTCCTGGTTAAGTTCGTAAGATTTGACTGGTAAAGTCAATGGAGACATTACATGCTCTGGGAGACAGTAGTCAGTCCCAGGGTATGGAGTCTATGTTTGGGGGTCGCTACAACACCCCTGTGTCACTGCATGGAGGGTGTTGTGTAACACATGTGCATAAAGATAGTTCCTATGGGTGAGAGAAAACCCCATAGGCATTAAACACAAAACAATAACCTAGAACACACACAGCAAAAATGTCTAAGAGTGGGAAAAAGAGTCTCACTCTTAGCAGGTAAAAAGAAACAAACCCTTCAAAAACTAATAAAGTCAATGGCAACTTTACATGTTCTGGGAGACAGTAGTCAGTCCCAGAAAATGGAGTTTGAAGTGGGAAGTATGAAAAAGACAACCCTGTGTCACTGCAGTGAGGGTGCTATGTAACACATAGTAAAAAGATGATGCCTATGGAGTAGGTGAAGCTCCACAGTCTATGAACACGAAAAATGTTAAAAAACACACAGCAAAACACATGTAAGAGTAGGAAAAAAGGCTCACACTCTTACCAGGTGAAAACAATAAAGAAATCCAGCAAAGCTGCTGAGGGACTCAGTAGGTAAGGGAAATTAGCCAGTCTGGAGAATTCTCCCTAACATGCCCCTACAACTCCTCATTCTACAGGCCTATCTCTCGCCTTAAAACTCTAAAATCATTGAGAGCGTTATCTTCAAACTCATATTCAAGTATCTTGAGGTCCACTCACTTACTGGATCTCTCCAATGTGTGTTCTGGTCTAAAGATTCAATTGGGACTGTTCTCATCTACTGCACCAATGCTTTTATCACAACCTACCACTCTCACCTGCCTTCCATTTTCATCCTCCAAGACCACCCTTTTGCATTAAAGCTGTTGATCATCCCTCTCTCCTTCAATTCTCAATCTCATTGGAGTCCAGCACCTTTTCACATGCAACCTTCCCAGTGGGCTTTTGTCAAGGATTAGTGCTAGGAGCATGTCTCTTCATCCGATGCACATCCTTCCTTGGAAAACTCTTTTCCTCCTTTGGCATCAACTATCACCTCTTTGCTGAGGGTACCACCACTGGAGGGCTAAATTCTGCCTCATGCTAACCTCCTTAAGTACATAAGCCATCTTTCTCCATGGCTCCAACACCAAGCCCAATCTCTCGTCTCTCAAATCTTTCCTCTTGACCTCCTCTCCATCTCACTAAAGGCTTGCATCTTTGAGGTTCCCTTTGACAGCAACCTGAAACTCTTCCAGTTGATCACAGACACTACAACCACTGCCAGTCCCAAACTCCTAGACATTACAAAAATCAGCCGACACCCCAAGCACCACTCACCTAAAACACATGTCTCTACTGTGTGTGTAGCAAACTGGGCTACTACTTAAGCCTTCTTCCTAATCTACCCTAAACGAAGTTCACAACATTCTGACATGCACACTTTTCAACATACACAGATCATTCTCCTCTTCTACCTACCATCACCATGATGGATGGCTCTGTATGGAAAATCGTTTTGTTGTTGAGTTTTTGCTACTCGTCTATTAGACCATCTGACGACTAATACATTTTACTCCTGCTCTCAATATCCCTGTTCGTTGTCTCTTCACAACCCTTCAGTCCCCTACTCCCGGTACATCCAACCACACTCCCTCCTTTTCTCGCTTTGCCATACCCCACTTCAGTGCTCACTCCATAGCCTCCAAATCAATCTCTGCAGTGCAACTCTTACAAACGTGTCTCAAACTCCACTTGCTAGCAAAGGAAGATGTCTCTCCAAACCCTTCCATCCTCACCCGACCCTCCTATCCTGAATTCTGACCTTATGACCTCTATGTAATGTGTAAATTTGTTCTTAATGTAAAATCCAAATTGTGTTACATTTCTAAGTGTAAATATTCTGCCCAAAGGCTGTGAAAGGTAACAGTGCTATGCCCTACAGTCCCTGCCCCTTGTGCGTGTTCCCGTTCTTATACCTCTTCACAAGCCTGCATGGATAACTCAATCAAACAATGCTCTTATGGAAAGGCACCTTCCCGTGGTAATTCTTATTTGAAATGGAACCCTGTTGTTAAAAAATATGAGATTCAATAAGCACACTTAGGCAATATAATCTGAGTAGGGGGCATTACCAGTAGGGTAATGCCCCCTGCCCAAAATTCAAAGCTGAAGCGAAACAATGGCTTTTACGAAGCCCCGGGGGCATTATCCTACTGGCATTGCTCCCCCTTTGAGGGTTATATTGCCCGTAGTACAACGGCACGTCGTACCAGGGTACTAAGAGCAATTTTTCTTGAGTTGAGAAACGGTTCTGCAACCGTTTCTTGACTCGAGAAGAAAAAAACAATACAATGGCCGGCAGGGATTGGGGAGAAGGGACTACACATAGTTCTTTCTCCCTTTCCAAGGTGGCCATTAAAATGAGTGAAGAAAAAGTAAAGAAACAAAATGGCCACGATGTAATCCCTTTTCCCCTTCCATGGCGGCCACTTGTAGGAAAGAATTCCGGGACGTGGCAGTGTCTGAACCTTGTCAGGCAGGTAAGGCCTGGGTGAAGGCCATGGGCCAATGAACTTGCTTTTAACAAACTAATTGACCTTCGGCGGACACTAATTCTAAATAATAATTAGTGCCAAAGCTGGATAGGACATTAACGTGTGGCCCATGAATTCATCAGTGATATGCTTTGCGCTTTTCAATGATTAAATAATGATTGTTCCTGTTTTTAAAATGAACTGTTGTGAGCATGGGCCTTTAAAGAACATTCTTCCACCTGTTGATTGCATTCGACTTTTTCAAAAGCATTATAGGATGTGCCTCTACACCAAATTCGTACAGTATAGTATAGAGTAAATTACAAGTTGGTGACTTATAAGAGAATGTGTGGTATAATTGTACACACTATAAACTCCCTACACCATGTCCGTTTTGCATTTTGTACTTTGCTGCTATTATTTTAAAGACCAGAAAGGAGGAGTCACCATGAACCAAGAAAACTGAACATGTAAAAAAACATAATGTAAGGTGAAGAGATATCATTTTTATTAAAATTAATAAATAATATTGAAACATACATTGCAGGTTATTCTGTCTTTGTGCACGAGAACCTTGGTTTTCAATGCCAACCCTTATACTTGCAAGATCACAGCCTTATCATGCAGTTGATAGATATTTAAGGTAATGTGAGAATATACTTTCACATGTTAATCTGATTGATCCTAATTAAAGAGAATGTGATTGTTTTCAGTACTTACGGCAGAAGGATCCTGTCCTCCACGCTTGGATCTGGATACCCTTGGCTTGGCACGCGCTGGCATAGACAGTGATGGAATCACAGAGGACAGAGGAGAGACCATTGTATTGGCAGGTGTCAAAAACACAATCTTCGAAGAAGGGTGTTGGGTCGATGGTTGTAAAGCAAGCACTGAACGGCCCATTGGGCGAGTTGATGATGCCGCAGAAATTGTTGCCCACATACTTCTTCTTGTCAGCATCATTGCAGACAGGACAGTTCCCAACACACTGTGGTGAACATCCTGGGATATCTCGCACTTTCCAGCTGTCCCCAAACTGAACAGCACTGGTCACCAGGATTCCGCCCTTCGTAGTCAAATCGTCATTAATCCTCTGGTTATAGTTTCCACAGAGGCCAAAGACTGCACCAATGTATGTGCTGGGCAGGGTCACTGAGAATATGCTGTCCCAGTCAAACACCACAACCAGGCCAAAGTCTGTCTTAATTATCCCATTTATGCCACTTCTGAATGCCACAATCTTGCTGGTCTGGAAGTAGAATGGTAGGCTCATGAAAATGTCATCCACCTGATAAAAAAACATTTGGAAGAAGATTAGAGTTTTGCTAGGCTTGAAGCGACCTTTCTAATGCACAGTTGAGTCTACAATCTACAACATCCCACAGGCCCCTTAGTCGGAATGACGAAGCAAAGACAGATTCACTTTCATTTTGGATGCAGTACTCCACATTAATCCCAGCAGCTTCTCAGTTTGATCCCCACCACAGACACTCGCCAACCATCTAGGAGGAATTCTTTCATTTAAATAAACAAAGCAGATCCTGCCAGTGCCTCCAGTTACTAGCACCCTGCAACTCCCTCTCTCTATGCTTAGTTCTCCTTCCATGCATGACAAGGCAAACAGCGTGTTTCACCTTCTAACAGGTAAGACAAATGAGACAGAAGTATTCGTTTTCCAGGTTTGAGCCATTCATGCACGTTATTATATGTTTCCACATTGGATGAAATACTTCAGTAAATAGTGAAGAGCCCCACATCTAATTCTTCTAGATTTCTAAGACAGATCTCTGTTCAGAGCTAGCCCACCTGGTGACCTTTGACTCCTGAATTAATGCAGCTGCTCAGATTTTTCGAGAACAACTGAACCTGGTCGATTGTGCTTTAGAAGAATCACACACGAGATTTTACACGTGCCTTGTGGTAAGAAAGTCAGGACACTTCCTGTTCAAAATATAAAATTGTGGGTTTCTTTTTCCACACGCCATAAGAGGGGAGCATCATCATATTTCCTAATACTGCAGCATTATACTAGGTTAGGTGGGTGTGGGGCGGCAGAAATCACTTTAAAACAATTAAGTAAGCGCTGGAAGTAAAAAAGCTGCCCCCACGGGATTTGCAACCATTTTTTATATGAGGAGTCTACTGTTAATAATTGCTCTAAGACTGGTGACATGAAACCCATTAACTAACAGACTCATAAATCTGCCACAATGGTAACCTATGTTTTGAGCCAGCAATGATTACCTCGGTCTTGTCCAGGTTAAGCCTACTCAGCTGTTCTACACCCTCTGATTGACTTCCAAACACAATCAAACAAGGCCAATTTATCTTGTATGCAGAAGTAAATTACATCTGAAAATGGTCATCAGTGTATGGATGACAGGACGTTGCAACACTGAAATCTGATAGATGGGAGAGCTCTGAATTAATCATTTTCACTGGCAATTGGTCCACTTAGTTTTTCAAAACGTCGTTTTTCAGCCTGGTTTGTTTAATGTAGAAGGACCAATTTTTTTCTAATCAGGCATTGTCTCAGCCCAAGCCGATTTGCTATGACACATCACTTTACGCGAGACCACACGCAATTTCGGATATGTTTCGGTATCATTGGACATCACCTGTGAGGAATAACGTGGGACGCTAGTTACAGAAACTCAGAGCCCATACCTTTGCAAACCCATGCCACGTAAGACAACTTTGCAATACTGAAGTGCAATGGATGAAATGCTTGCATTATTTATAACCATGGGCAATTGCTCTGAGCCACCTTTGAAACCATTGTTTATCTTCCTTCTATAACACGGAATACCATGGTTACAAATAGTGCTTGTTCAAGGCTTTTCATATCCATTAAATAAAGCCATGAAGAGTGACTTACCAGGTCATGCCCAGATTGCTGTAACCAAAAAATACCCACTGTTCCCCTCCCAGTCCTTACACTACGCGGCATCCTGCCTCAGGGGCAGCCGCACTGTTGCAAACAATCAAATCAAAGAAAGAATTGATCTGGCCCATTGACCTAGCCAATGTAAGTGTGGGATAAAAAATGGACCAAGAGGCAAAACCCTGCTGCCAATACCAATGCAGGTATATAGTGCAATATCCACCCTGGAATGAGGGACAAGTTGTAGGCCTGGGAGGAGGAAGAGGATGATCCAGTGTGATGGGATTATCAGCAAGGAATCTGGGCACTGCTCCTTTGTCTCTTCCGTGTTCCATTCCTAACACTACAACAAGGGTTTGGAGACAGTCCAACAGATAATGCGGCAGGATAAAACTGACCATGTTGCAGTGCATTCATGATATTTGTATTTCAATAACAGAAATAATCATAAACGCAATCCAAGAAAGTCAACAAGAACGACAGGCAAGGAGGTGCCACATACAGAATGGGAGATTAATGTATATGGGAAGGACCAGGTAACTACCTGGACACATGTTTTTCAAGAGAACACACTTGAAATGTTATGAAGAAGACAGCACTGTCATAGTAGAGTGTTCCAGGACTCTCAGGGAATCCTCCAGATTCCAGAAGACCAATTTAACAGTGCACCTGATTCACCTGCACACTGTTTCAGTGGTGATTTCTTCCCCACATGAGTTGGCCCAAAGGAGACAAAAAGGATATCCCTTTGGTGGGCTAAACCAGTGCAGTATAGGTACACACTGACCACTCTGCCTACATCCAGCCGGTGAGGGGAAGTGGAGGCACTGTTACCATAATCCGACCTGGGAAGGTAGAACTAGGCCCTCATCCTGGTGAAAATAAGATACATCAGAGAGGACACATAGAACAGGTACAGTATCGCGATGGGCTTGCAGGTAAGGGAGTCAAGATGCATGTTCCCTCACAGCTGTTAGAAAAGGACTTCCAATGGTGAGCATAGGAAGCTAGGGTTGCATGTATCCTGATACCATGCATGATGGGCATGAGAGCTGGGGATAGTACCCCTTGTTTTAGGCCTAACTACTCAGGAGCCATGGCATCGAACAGAGCCAGGGGAGGTCTGGAGTGTAGGAACTAATACTTGCTTAGATTTCTGGGGCCAAGCATGATGCGCTAGGTCCACTAAGTCCTGATCCTGGGATGGAGCTTTTGAATGATGGGGGATGGAAAGAAAGTGTGTAGGCATGTTTGGGGCCAGGCAAATGAGAGAACGTCTCTGAGTCCCAGGAGTGGCAGAAGTTGAGAGTAGAGTGTTCATCCGAGATGCTGGTAGTTCCAAGTGGAGAGTTCTCTTCCTGGAGAGACAATGTAAAACATCTGGAGGAACAGAGTGTACCGATTTGTGGATGGGAAGTTTGCAGCAAGAGAATTCTCTTTGACGTTCAAGGCGACTGGAATGTAAGCCTTGCTATGAATGGGATTGTCCGCTGCCCAATCCATAATCTTTGACACCAGCCTCTCCAGAAGAGAAGAATATGTTCACCCTAGAGGTTGGTATATATCATTGGGACCTGGTTTCCTGTGTAGACAAGGCCAGACCTCTCACTGAAGTGGGGGAAGAAGACTTCAGAGGCATACCAGATTGAATATAGCTCATTTCAGTTTCAGGATCTGTTGATGACTTCTATTGGCCATCTCCCATAGACTGAGAAGTGTTACAGGGTGCCTTCCCAACCTGTCTTACTGGCAATTAGAGTCAGGGTGGTTGGGTATGGAAACCCACCATTACATATTTCTGTACAAAGACACTGTCATGTTTACCAATTAGCTGCAAATCCTTAAGGTGGTGTCGCAGTTCTGGAATAAATGACTCACAATGGGCCGAGGTGGTGTATTACCTAAAGGCGAACAATGACTGTGGCTGCTAGATCCAGCAGAACTGTGTTATATAGTAAATAGGTGATTACATCACCATGTAGAACCTGTGCCACCTCAAGTTCCAGATGACGTTGTCTGGGGCTCGTGATGCGAGTGCCAGCGAGATAACGACATCGGAGCTGGGTGGCTGCAGGGGAACTCTCCACATGAAATAAACTAACGAAATACTTAACCAAGTGTGTGTGAATCGTGATGAGGAATACTGGGAAATGAACCTAACAAGTGGCGACGAGGATGGGATCGTCGTTCCGTGTGGTGGAGAGTTCCATTAATAGGAAGTGATTGGAACGACGGACAGCAACATCCATCGAGAAGAAGGAGGTACGGTAGCGTATGTACAGTGCCGTACAGCTTACTATGTTTAAGGAGGATCCATATGGATTAGGAGTGAACGTGGATGTGCTGCATATTTTGTAACAGGCGCGTGGTACCACAGGAGATGACTGCATCATTTGAAGTGGGCGCGCGACAGCACTAGAGACAGTAGAACAGCCAAGAGTGGTCAAGAAGGGCAACGTGATGACGTGTGTCACGTTTTTAGAGTAAAGCACCCGGAATAACGTGCTTTGCGTGCCACCATCTTGTTTGTTCAATAAAAAAAAATAAAAAAATAAACGAAGATCGCTTACCGAAAAGTGCTTCGCAGTGAAGCGATGGACATAGTAAAAGGAGCGCTATTGGAGCGTTAGCAACGGTGAAATCTGCAACTCTGTGCACTAGTAGTAAATAGTAAAATAAGAATGAAACAGTACATCCCACACAAGAAGTTTTAATAAATACTGAAACATTCAAATGAATACGAACTGAAACCTTCGGAAATAGAAAGTACAATGCAAGTCAGCATGTAAATAATATTAACAGATACACTGGAGATTAAAGGCAGAGCACGGAGTGGATAATTGAATGCAAGTATACAAGGATAATAGGTGATACAGTAAAAAGGATAAAAGTAAGAGACAATGCAGGCTATACCGGCTCCAGAAAAGTTTTTGGCTCATCCAGGAAGTCCAGTGTTGTCGTGGGAACAATGGTTGGACAATTTTCAAGTGTATATGAGAGCTATAGGAGGTGCAAAATTCAGTGATGACTTGAAAGAAGCTACATTGTTGAACTGCATAGGTACTGAAGCATTGAGGATTTTTAGGACACTACCTGGGGATGTTGACTCTGGTGGTAGTTCAAGTGATGCCACGACCAGTTCAAGGAAGTATGAAGTGGCATTATCTAAGTTAAGTAGACACTTTGGAAATAAAACTAATGTGGTTCTAGAGAGATACAGATTCTTTACCAGGAAACAACTCAAAAATGAGTCGATTGATATGTATGTAGCAGCATTGAGAGGTCTCAATGCAACGTGTGACTTTTCTGGCATAACTAATGAATACCTAAGAGATCAGATAGTTCTACATGTGGCTGATCCAAAGATACAACAGAGACTTTGGCAGGCGAAAAATCCAACGTTGGAGCAAACGTTGGAGATAGCAAGGTCCATTGAACTAGGAGATAAGTGCATGCGGGAAGTGCAGAATAAACAGGAAGTGTTTGATAAATGTACAATACAAGCTGTGCAGTCTGAGGGTCCAAATATAAATGAAGAGTCATTGATTGCCATGGTGAAGAAAATGGTGAGATTTGATAAGAGTACGGGTCAATGGCAAAACAGGGATAACTATTCGAGAAATCAAAACAATTGTGACAAGTGTGGATGGTTCAGACACGCAAATTCAGAAAAAGACTGTCCAGCTGTGGGTGCAGAATGTTTTAAATGTGGCCAAGTGGGACACTATGGAAAGATGTGCAGAAACTTCAGAGGAAGGGGAAGATATTTTGTGCGTGGGAGTAACTATAGAAGCAATAGATTTAACAGTAAGAAAGCCACATCTGGAGTGCGAACTGTGGAGGAGAGTCAACAACCTGATGGAGTAGTTGCAATTTCTGAGGAGTTTGAAGAAGCAATGCAAATTTTAGCTCTCTCGTCCAGTGGCAAAGCTGCGGGTCCGTGGGTACCAATGGAAGTGGATGGAGTGACCATACAAATTATGGTCGATACGGGATCTCCGTATACCATAATTAACAAGGACACATTTGAAAAAATTTTGAATAAGAAGATGGAGAATTTACATATGACAAGAGTCAAGGCAACAGGATATGGCAAATCCCCTATTGATATAGTGGGCTATGTTTGGGTACAATTATCCTTTGAAGGGAGACAAACTTACTGTAAGTTGTATGTGGCACTAGAAGGTTTTGCGATAGTTGGTTGGTGGGAGCAGGCTGCGCTAAGGATCAGAATTCATCCTGGAGAAATGAAGCCCATTTTAAGCATAGTTGATAAATGTTGTGATTCCCCCGATGGTTTGGTTCAGAGATTTCCAGAAGTATTCAATGAGAAGATTGGGATTCTCAAAGGCTTTAAACATCGTATAGTTTTGAAAAGAGGAGCAAAACCTGTGGTGCATAAATTGAGGAACATACCAGTTGGAACACGGGATTCTTTGAAGAAAGAATTAGAAAAATTGTGTTCCCAAGATATCATTGAAGCGATAGAAAGTTCAGAGTGGTTGTCGCCTATTGTGATTGTAAGAAAACAGGGAGGGGACATTAGGATGTGTGTCGATTTAAGAGACCTGAACAATAACATATGGATAGATCGACATCCCCTGCCAAATATTGGAGAAATGCTCACCACTATGGAGCCGGCCAAATATTTTTCCACACTTGATTTATCATCAGCATACCATCAGGTTGAACTAGATGAGACCTCTAGACATCTAACGTCATTCATAACGCCATTAGGAGCGTTTCGTTTTAAAAGGATGCCATTTGGTCTAGCGTCGGCGGCTGCTGTTTTTCAGAGACTGATGCAACATCTATTTGAAGGTTTACCTGGAGTGTACTATTTTCAAGATGACATTTTAATTTCAGCCATGAGCGAAGAGGATCACGATGCTAAGCTTCTTGGAGTTATTCAAATACTACAACAGAAAGGTCTAACGTTGAAGATTGAGAAGTGTAAAGTAAAAAAAAATGAAGTGACTTATTTGGGCCATTGTATTGATGCTGATGGGATTAAACCTAAAGAAGCTTTAGTGGATACCATACTGAGACTTCCTGAGCCGTCCAACAAAGATCAATTGAGGAGTTTGTTGGGTTTAACAGAGTATTATGCGAAGTTCATTGATCACTATACAGACAAAACCACACATATGAGGAACTTGATGAAGAAGAAGGTGAGGTTTGAGTGGTCGAAGGAGTGTGGAGAAGAATTAAAGATAATTAAAGAACTAATTAACAGGGCTCCCGCCCTGAAAATGTTTGATTTCAGTGCTAGAACTGTCATATCTGTGGATGCGAGCAACTCAGGCTTGGGGGGTGTACTTGAACAGGCCCAAAATGGGGAAATGGTTCCTATAGCCTTTGCGTCTAGAACACTTAAAGAAGCTGAAAATAACTATTCTACTATAGAAAAAGAAGCTCTGGCTGTCATGTGGATTTTAGAACATTTTAAGGGGTTGATATGGGGTATCCCCGTTGAAGTCAGGACTGATCATAAGCCGCTGATTCATATTCTTAATCCAAGAAACCCGCATTTGACCTCTCCTCGTATAAGGAGGTGGATTCTCGTCATAATGCAGTACAACATTTTAATCAAATATACACCAGGTAAGAGTAATGTGGTTGCAGATTGCTTGTCCCGACTGCCGTGCTCCTCAGGTGATGGGTATGATTGTAAAAATGAAGTGGAAATGGATAGCGTCATTGCACATGTACATCCTGGTTTCACTAAGGAAGATTGGGAGGAAGCTGTCAAAGTTGATGAAGAACAAGAACAATTGAGATTAGCGATAATGAATGGTTGGAAAGAGGTGCCTGAATGCATACTACGATGGGAAGGCAAGAAGGAAGAAATGTCATGTAATGAGGGCTGTATATATCGAGGTGATCGCATTGTGCCACCCACGAGGTTGAGAGAGAAGATAATGCAAATAGCACATGAAGGTCATATAGGGAGAAATCTGACTAAAAGAAGACTAAGAGAAGTATATTGGTGGCCCAGGATGTGGAATGAGCTGGAAAACATGGTGAAGGACTGCTCTGCATGTGCAGTGAGTGACAAAGGAAAAGTTGTCAGATGCACACCCCTGCAACCCATAGAGATACCAGTATCAGTGTGGACGAAGTTGGCCATTGATATTTCAGGACCATATGAAATATTGGAGCCACATAAGATTTACATCATAGTGTTGGTTGACTATACCTCTAAGTGGGTTGAGTGTGGCATTGCAGAGGAGTCGATGTCGGCGATAAAAGTTAAGAAGTTTCTGGAAGAGATATTTGACAGGGAAGGAGATCCCCAGGAGTTGGTATCAGATAATGGGGTGCAATTCATGGCAAATGATGTACAAGAGTTCCTCAAGGAAAGAGCAATTCGACATAGAACCACGTCATTATACCATCCCATGGCTAATGGATTGGTTGAGAGAATGAACAGATTTATCAAAGACACCATTCAATTAGCTGTTGCGAACAACATTTCTTGGAAAGAGACTCTTAAAGAAGCATTGCTCACTTATAAAGTCACGCCACATTCCACAACAGAAGTGCAACCATTCACATTGATGAGGGGAAGAGTGGCTACCAACAGACTAAGGCCAGCTTGGTTAACAAGGAGAAACGACAGAGTGGTAGACATGGAAGCTGTGGTGGAAAGAGTAAAAGACAAACAAGCTAAATATAAGAGATACTATGACAGGCAGAAAAGCGTGAAAGAAAATGCCATAAAGGAAGGCGATTGGGTGAGAGTAAAAGTGCCCAGAAAAGTTGTGAAGGGAGAATCCAAATATCGTGAACCACAGATGGTAATGAAATGTTCTGGGAAATCGGTGATATTGGAAGATGGAAATAGGTGGTCATGTGATGATGTGGTCAAAACCGATGTGAAGGCAAAGCAAGCTATAGACAATGTTAAAAGAGTGGTGTGGAGCGATGGTAACAAAAGTAGAGACGATGTGACAAATGAACATGCCAATATTACGGAGGAGAGGAAGGACTATACATGTATGGCGAGAACCAGAAGCAGAGCACCTTATTTTAAAAAGGACTTCATGTATTATTGATAATTTTACAACACACAGTGGTTACCCTGGAATGCAGAGATGACGTGTATCCTTTTACTGTTATTGGTGCAGCTATGGTTATGAACCTCTAGTTGATGTGTTAGTTTTTTTTGTTTTTATTTTGCTCTTGTTTTTGTTTTTTTTCTTTGTTTCTTGTAACTTAAGAATGTTATAGTTACTTTTATCAATTGTAAGGGGGGGAGATGTTATATAGTAAATAGGTGATTACATCACCATGTAGAACCTGTGCCACCTCAAGTTCCAGATGACGTTGTCTGGGGCTCGTGATGCGAGTGCCAGCGAGATAACGACATCGGAGCTGGGTGGCTGCAGGGGAACTCTCCACATGAAATAAACTAACGAAATACTTAACCAAGTGTGTGTGAATCGTGATGAGGAATACTGGGAAATGAACCTAACAAACTGGCAGTGCTCTGTCACCAGAAGAGAGGAGATTTGTGATCTGAGCTTGACAGCTGTGGGCGTTGAGGGGTATGTTATCCCATTCCTTGCATTAAAAAGCCCTCCTATGAATTCCAACGACTGCCTGAGTATTAGGTAGTGTTTCTGCGTATTCAGGAGCCATTCAAAATATTATAGCGTGACACATACAAGGTTGATGGTACAAGTAGCTTTTTCAAGGTGGGAGTCGTCGATAATCCAGTCCCCACTAAGGCTTTCAATACTTCAGAGAAGGCTCTTAGAACATATTGAAGTTTGAATTTGAGGACCTGAAAGCAGAACTTATTCTTCTCCTCCTCCTGATTCAAACTCTTCCGGTGGCACTCCATTTTCCTCCTTCGAATATCACGTTTCTTCTTTTTCTTGACTTACCCCTGTCACTTTTGTGGTTATTTATCACTCTCCTGGGTCGGTCTCCTCATTCTGTGATGACCTTGATGCTCTCTTATCTGTTCTTCTTCCTTGTACCTCTCCTTTCCACTAATCTACTTCATTATTGTCTATTCAGAATTTATTTTCATTATTCGCAACGTCATACTCCACCATCTCATTCTTCTGGCTCCTCGATAGATATCCTTTTTTATTTCTATTCTGGTGTCGTATTCTGTTTCTGCTCTCCCACTCTACTCTTCTTTTAATTTTCTTCTCTCCTTTTCAATCATTCTCCCTCCTTCTCCTCCTACTCTCCACTCCTCTTCCATTTTCTCTGCTGCAATCTCTGCTGTTTTCAAGTTTCCTCCTTTTCCTAAGCCTTCTCTTCTCTTCTCTTCTCTTCTCTTCTCTTCTCTTCTCTTCTCTTCTCTTCTCTTCTCTTCTCTTCTCTTCTCTTTTCTTCATGTCCTTTCCTCTCTATCTGTTTACTCTGCATCTGCTCTTCTGTCTTCAAGATTTGTGGACACCCTTGATCTTCTCCAGCCGGCATCCTCTTCCTCTTCAGCACGTAAACCTCAACCTTGGACGACCCCCCCTCCTACCTGCTGCTTGTTGCGTCGGGCTGATCGGTGTTGGTGTAAATCCAAGGTACTTTCTGATCTTCATCTATTGTCTTTTCTTCATTCCCTTTATGACTCAATGCTACTTTCTGCCCAACAAACATATTTAAATGACTTATTCACCTTCCTTTCTGCCTACCCACAAAGTCTCTTTCAGAAACTCAACTGCATTCTCTCCCCCCTTTGCCTGGCCTTGCTTCCTTTTCTCCCTTATCTCCTTCCGACTTTGCTAATTACATTTCTTCTAAAAAAGTTTCTTTTCAGTTCTTCTATTTCCCAATCTTCACTTGACAACCTTCTTCCATCCTCTCATTCTCAAGTGCTCATGAATTCATTTTCCTCCTCCTGACTTGGAACTCTTACTTTTCCTTTACTATGCCTATCCTACCTCTGTACCTATAGACCCTTCTCTCTGTTCTGCCACCTTTCCTTCTATGTTAAAACATACCTCTATCCCTCCAATCTACAAGAAACCCTCCCTTGATGTGTCCCCCCGCTCAAACCTCTGCCTCCAATTTCCATACTCCCCTTTCTGTCTGGACTACTTGAGCATATCGTCCACTCACAGGTCTCTAATTGTGTTTAATGGACTCTCTTCTGCCCCTTGTCAATCTGTCTTTCGTGTTCAGCAATCCACCGAAAATTTCCTTCTTGCTGTCTCAAACACTCTTCTCTCAACTTGTTACACCAAATTGTCCTAACTGATGGTTCTTCACAATCTATTAGCCACCTTCGATGCGGTTGATCATGCTATTCTTCTCTCTTCTCTTAAATATCTTGGATTCCTTTCCTCTGTGCTTCACTGGTTTCGCTCTTGCCTTTCTAATCACACCTAATCAATTTCCTGGGCTGGCCACTCCTCTCCCATTTTCCCTCTCTCACAGTGTCCCCCAAGGGCTCTTTTTTGGGACGTATTCTCTTTCCCCGATAAACTATTCCTCTTATTTTATTTCTTTCTTTGGCCTTACCTACCATCTTTAAGCTGATGACACTCAGCTTCTTCTCTCCTTGTCGTCATTCATTGACACAATTCACTCTTCTCTTTCTGTCTTCTCGCCATCCAAGCTTGAATGTCTTCAATCGTCATCTGAATCCTTCCAAAATAGAAGTCCTATTTTCCCCTGCCACTACAGTTCCCCCTCATCTTTCTCCACTTTCTAGCTCCTATCGTCCGTCCAATATTCCCATCTCTGCCTCTACCTGTAACCTAGGCATTTTCTTTAACACTGCCCTCTTGTTCACTTCCCATATTGCTTCTATCACAATGTCATTTTGAGCTTTTTATTATCTGCAAGGACTGCCATTTTCTTACTTTTGAGGCTACCAAGCTCCTCATTTGTTCTCCCGAATGCTATTGCTCTAGTCATTTCCTTGGTCTTCCTGCGTACTACCTTGCTCCTCTCTGCTCAATTTATCCTGCCTCTATATGTGGTCTGTTTGTTCTTTTGCCTGATGACTTTATCTCTGTTTCTCTACAACAGATTCAAAGCCTTTCCTTTAAGGATCGTCTTCTATTCAACTTCCTTTGCACTGTCTTTCAATCTCTACATGGTCTTGTCCTCCCTATCTCTCCTCTGTTATCCCTTCCGATATCCCCTCTTGTTCTATCCGCTCCCAATCTCTTTTTCTCTTCTCTGCCTCTCTTAATCCTTGAGCCACTTTCCATTTCTGTTCTTTCACTCTTCTAACTCCTAAACATTGGAACTCTCTCCCTCCCTCATTTCGTTCTTTTTCCTCCTTTCCTTCTTTTGAAGCCCGGCTCAAAAATCACTTTCTTTCTTCTGTTCAATTTTCATGTACCTTCATTTACCACCTTTTATTGTACCATTGTTATTCTTTGTATAGGTGTCAGGCACTATATAAATAAAAAATAAAATACAAAATACATATATAGAACTGTATGCCCTCCACCACAAACCCCAAGAATCATGTCTGACACGGGTGGATTGGGAGGTGGAAGTATGCATTCTCCAGGTTGACAAATGTCAGTAAGTATCCTAGAGACACAACTGGTATTGTAAATTAGAGAGTTTCTGTCTTCAAGGAAAGGTATTTATGAACATGTTGTTCTCCTTAAGATTGATCATTTGTCTTGAAGCACCCAAAGTCTATTTAAATAAAATGGAGTAAATTCAATTTCCTTATTCCATCAGAGTCAGTGGAGTTATGGCCCTCTTGTCCAGAAATCTTGAATACCGTCTTTCAGGAATGCATTGTTCCAGTGGTTACTGATCCATGGTGTTACTATCAGACCTCAATCAAGGGGGAGGAAAGGAATGATATGCCTTCCATCAAAACATCCTGTCCCCAGACACCCTATTCCTCCACCTCCCAGATACTGTAAATGTTCTGGAGGCACCCCCCTTACTCTCTTAGGTTCTTGGGGAGGCAGAAGGGGTTCAGGGGTGACCAGGCATCAGTAAGAAGGAGCCAGGGTGAGTTTTCCCTTAGTATCTATGAGCTTTATAGTACTTATCCCTTGGTATCATCCTATCAGTGACCCTCTCATAGGGATGTTGAGGTGTCTGACTGGTATCTGAAGACACCTCTATAGAGGGCAGTATGCTTAAGTTTGAAAGGCATGCACATGGTCCTTATCCTCAGACTCCTTCACCAGTAACCCATGATTATAGCCAAACACTTTCTAACTTAAGAAAGGAAGTCTTAAAAAAGATAGTTCTGTGGGGCACCTCACCCTTCCATGCTCTCAAGCAGAAGCAGTGGCTGGTGGAGACTTCAGAAATCTTCTGGAGGGCACTAGCCCTGGGATGTTATGGGAGATGTCAGAGCACAGCGTTATCTCCTTCATGATCTCAAGAGCATTTCTACAGTCTGCCCTCTCCTTCCGGAGTGAGCTGAGCATTTCAAAGGAATTGAGTGGAGTAGGTGTATAGCTTGCATACAAAAGGGTTAATTAACCAGACCAATCAGCATCTTAGAGGGTCTCCTCCACTCGCCTATCCACCTGGTCTGTTTGTGCTGCATTCATATTCGCCACTGTGGTGTGGCCTGAAAAGCAAGGGAGCAGGGGAAGATCTTGGTCCAGCCTCTGGGAATTATTGCCTTCCCAAGTGTTTTTCACTCCTTGTTGATGATATTCCTTATTCTCTGAAGAAGAGGAAGATCTTAATGAGATTGCGAAACTGTGGTATTTACCATATCTGTGGAACAGATCCATCGTTTGAATAGGGTGCCCAGTCTAGCTTGGCCTGGTCTGTTTGGTCCTACTATGATGGGCGTGTGCTGCCCAGTTGTATATTGTTGCCCTGCTTCCCTGACAAGGTTTGCCAGCTCTCACATATGTATATAACGTACATAGTTTTATGTTACGACCTGCTTAACTAGACTAACCTGATAATGGCTTGTCTGGTCTTACTCTGGTGAGCATGTATCAAGAGTGGGACCCACTATAACCAAACGCAAGGCAAGAGACCTGCTGCCGGCGAAAGTAAAACTAAAAAGAGCAAGCAGAGTCAAAATGGTGCCAGGACGCAAGGCGCTCTTATCTCCTGTCAATCCACCCTGAATGAATACCTGAATCAGATGGCAGGGAACATTGAGGAATGAATTTAGCACTGAGAGGGCAACTGAAGTAGCCTCAACCCACACAGGTGACCTGGAAGGCATATTAACTGTTTCATCACGCCCCAAATCTAGTACTCATTCCTCCCCCACCTGTATACATATTTGTGGCCCACCTGTTGGGGCTGGAGTAGACCCTTTGTTAAATTATGCACTGTCCGACCCTGCCCTAAATAACGGTAACCCTGCAGAGAGGGGTAATGAGAGCAGAGGCTTGCCACATTCATTGCTTTCACAGGGGGACAATAGTATGGTTTCAGTACTATCCTAGATGATCTTATTAGTGGGATGAAGAATGACATCTCGGATCTCAAACAGGTGGTTTGCACTTGTAGCGTGGCCATTGGCAGGGGTTTGGCCCCAGGACTGGCTATTGAGGCACAGTCCAAAGCCCAATCAATATCCTAGGGAAGTGCAAGACCAGCAGATCCTCCGCTCATTCCCCAGAATAGTGCTGAAACAACCATGAGGCAATAGTTTCCAAAGAACTAAAGCAACATAACATTTGCAAACCGGCTGCACATTTTGGCTCGGCAACGCTGCAGGCAAATCGAGCTGTTATTGACCTCCCGCCTGAAGCCGTACCACTGGTTTTGGCAAAAGGAGGAGACAACAATCCCATTAATAAATAAAACAACACATTGGATCTACACCCATTTATCTGGCATGAAGATCAATTCACTGGGAATCTTGATGGCCAGACGAGCCTTATGGGTGGGTAACAAAGTTAAACAGGGAGAGGGTGACTGTGTGATTGTTACAGCAGTAACCACAGCCATGCTGAATTATTTAGTCTCTGTCTTTGGCCCCAGTCGACATAATATGAAGAGTGTAAACAATGTGAGAAAATGTATTCCCTTGGCTGCCTTCTATCCCCCTGCATATTAGTCGTCTGAGTTTACAGCAGGACAATTGGGAGGTGGTAAGAGAGCGGGCAGGGGCCAGCTGCCCACCTAGCAGCGGTATAAGGGGGGCTTTCAAATGGTGGTGGGGCAGTTATTACATCAAACTGTTTTGACACCCTGTCAGGTATTGCAGAACCGGACTGACTAGGGGCTTATTATCTAGGAACTCAAACCCCTTGGGGTCCGAGGCAGCTCCTCACCTTGCTAGGGAACTGCCTGCCCATTCCTCAGAGGATATGGTCACCATTCTTAGCTGGAATAAAGCGGGGGTTTTGCCTAAACGCGAGAGAATGCAAGTAGTGGCAGACATGAATCTATATGACATCATTTTTTTACAACAAATGTGGGCTCTAGAACCATTACGGATGGATGGATTTGTTTCACTTGCAATCCCGGTGCATAAGAACAAAATAGGATATTGTTATGGTGAGGGGTGGCGATTTTGAATAAATCATCCATGATCTACCATATCAGGTTAAGGGAAGCTAACATCTCAGTATGTCACTGCGATCCGTGAGCGGGGAGACAAATTACTCTTGGTTAACTTCTATAACAGCCTCCAGTCCGTAGATGCCAATCAGCTGAGGGCACTGAAAGATCTGCTCGAGTGTTCTATTATGGACCGCCTGGATGAGCGCATGGTTTTGGTTTTGGGGGGGGGGGTTTAATGTCCAACTGGGCAACAGGATTCCAACTGAACTCATTGACTCGGCATTCGGAATTGCATGCCCGCAGATGTCTGATGACCGGGTCTGTCCTAGCACCCCACAAATCATGTGGCTCATGGAATGGGGAATGCGCTCTCTGAATGAACGCACGCCTTCTGATGGTCCTGACAAGATGACATTCACAAAGGGCCAGGGGTCATCAACCATTGACTACTTATGTATACATGTCCAACATTGGAAGTTAATAGTGGAGTTCATGGTTGTACAGCAGATTTTTAGTGACCATTTCCCGCTGAGGCTGGTGTTAAGACAGGACTGCCCTAATTTGCCTGTTGTTGTCCTCCCAGAGTTGGACTTATGTGAAATTAAACCACATTGCAAACACAGAGTAAAATTGGCAAAGTGCAACCCCATCATAACCCAAAACAAAGCAACAAGGTCTGGGCTAGGGGAGAGGTCATTAGGGATAGGGTCATTTACACAAGGTCATTGGAACTCAGCAAAGATGTTTTGGAGAACGGAGCATGGGAAGAACATCTGCTAGCCGTCTCCAACAAAGACTCCAAGAAATATCTAGACTTTGTTACAGGAGGCCCGCCCTACAAGAGAGTGAAGACACATAGGGAAAATCATGTGGGAGCTATATGTTGGTTTGACCACTATTTGTCCCTATATCAGGGCCAGGTGACTAGGTACGGGGTCGGAGACCGATGTTCCTCAAAATGGCTGACTTTGAAGGTGGTGGAGAAAGCAGTTAATAAGCAATTGGACAATCATGCTCCAGGTCCAGGTGCAGTTCCAGCAGATGCATATAAGGGTGAACCAGAATTGTGGGCCCCACTTTTGACAATTTGTTTTCATTACTTCCTGGAAACAGGTGTTTACCCACAATCCTGGAAAGGCGCAATTATCCACCCTATATTTAAAAAAGAGTGACCCTGGAAGCCCTCTGGCTTACAGGCCAATTTCATTGTTGGACACCTTCTTCAAGGTCTTTCTACGTGCCATGCTACAACACCTAGAGGACTGGATCCTGCATAGCCAAGTCCTTTTGGTGATTCAATATGGTTTTAGGCCAGGTTTGGGCACAATCGATCATGCACTTAATTTGTACTTGGTAGGAGCATCCTCTGTCTTTGGAAAGGGTGAAACGGTTTATCTAGCTTTCATGGACCTGAGCACCACATTTTACAAGGTGGACAGGGCCCTGTTGTGGCAGATGCCTGGGTCCATGGGCTGCCAGGCCGAGCTACTTAAAGTGCTACAAATAATTCACGAGGATAGTAGGGCTTGTGTTCGCTTTAGAGAACAGGGGCAATGTACAGGTTATTTTGAGGTAGCATCGGGAGTCTGTCATGGCTGTGTTCTCGCTCCAGTATTGTTTACTCTTTATATTAACGGCAAGTACAGGGCCCTAGTGGACTCTAGGGCCTATTATCCCTGTGTGGGTGTGAAAGCACTCCCAGTGTTGGTGCATGCAGACAATATGGTCTTAATTGCTCAGACCCTGAACGCCTTCCAGAAGCCAATAGATGTTTGCACTGATTTTATGTCCAATTTGAAGATAACAGTAAATACTAGCAAGTCAGCAGTTGTGGCATGCAGGTCCAGGAGAGGTAAAAAAGTCAAAATGTGCAACATGGTAAGCAATGGTGCCATCATCCCACGGGTGACAGGATAGAGGTCTGTAAGGATATTTGGCATGTTACAGCACAGAGTACAGCACTACTGCACAAGTAGCATTTTTTTTTTTGCAGCACCACCACAAGGGTGCGGTGCATTGCTATATGGGTTAGCAGATTAACAAGGAAAGACAGACTATTCAGTCAAAAAACGATTTTAACATATAAGATGCAAATCTATTTTTACAGTTAAAAGCACACGTGTTCATTTAAAAATGCACACTATTTTTCACCTGAAATGCCTATATTGCTAGAGACACATTTGAAAATTAACAGCTAACATATTAACCATTAACCTGACTAATAAAACCTTATTTTAATATAAATCACTAATAAAATGTGTTCTCTACTGCAGAATTAGGCATACTTTGAAAACCAGTTAAATGAGTGTGCAGATTTTTTTTTCCTCTCTTCTCTGCCTGATTATCCGTGTTGTTGTGCACAGTAACTGCAGGAGGAAGGAAGTCAGATTTGCAACAATTGCAAATGTATAAGCGAAGCTATTGTTGAAGAGTAGGAGGATGAGAGATGATGGATTTCATTGGAACACGTCATAAAGAGGGCTGAGAGGAAAGTTTTAGTGGGCAGTAGCAGGGAAAAAGACAGGGAGACATCTTTCTGCACTACTGGGGAGAAGACCTGGCTGTGGGGGTGTCCTGCTGCAGTCGAGACTGGGGAAAGCTGAAAGAATTACCTTTCCACTGGCAGAGGCAGTCCTATCTGAAAAAGCTGAGAATTCCAGGCAATGACCCCGGTTTGAGAAGGCAAGCGTTCCTTTTTGCTGGAATTAAGCCAAGAGAGCCACATTCACAGAGAGAAGCCTCTGAACAGATAAGGTAATTACCTAACTGGGGGAGCTGTGTGTGTGCACGAAAGTATGCAGTCAGTGTAGAAAAATGAAAGTCCCGTGCGTGTCTTAATCAAGTGCTAATGTTGCAATTTAAGTTCTGTTCTCCGCCACTATAATTGCAGTGTGTCATTGAAAATGCTTTGATTGTTCCATTTTATTGCTGTAAAGAATGAGATCATGTCTAAATGCAACTTTTATAATACAGAAAATATTTGAAAACAGACGGGTGGTTTATTTTCTATTTACCATTACAATGCCAATGATGTGGGGAGATTTTTAAACAGTGCAATGGTCATTTTAAGACAGATGTGTGTATGTCAGAATCAGTATGAATAATTGTGAGTGACTGTAGTATAACTTGTTGGAGGTACATGAGCCAACGGGAAGAGAGACTCTCTGAACATAGCTCCCTACCGTATATAAGGTAGTGGAAATTACCACAAGACTACCACATATAGCTCTCTGTCGTAAATAAGTCAGTGAGTTTGCCCATGGTGGCGCACCAACACTATCACTGGAAATTGTGGTATCTCTAGAATGCAGGTCTGAGGTCTCTCTAGTGATCACACGAAAAATCTAAGCGAAGATAAGGGATTCTGGACATTGGGGCCACAAATAAAACAAGGGAATTATGCTCACCAAAATACCACCAACCACGTATACCAAATATGCAGGTCTGGGTGCTGAAATAATGCATGTCCATTGTATTATTGTGGCACATGGCCAAATCTGAATACAAAGAGTGATTATTGCTAAGTTATTTTTCGGCGGTAATAAAATACCGTCAGGCCCCAAATCTCCACAAAATACCCTACATATTTATGGTGCGTTGCAGGCCGGGAAAGTGATCACAGAGTACCTACTGGGCGTGGCAAGCGTGTCTCACACTGCCAGTTGCACATTAAAGGGAACCCATTTTATAATAGCAGTGTGCCACTAAAAACGAATTTCAGAATGTCACAAAGGGAAACCACATTCTCAGATCTAGTGCAATATTTAGAGGCAAAGTTATTTGCACATGGGAATTGGTCTTCGAACAGTACCTTAGAATGGAGTAACCGCATTCAGGGTGAGGTGCAGAAAGAAAAACTAGACAATATTTTTGCAGAAGGCAGCATAATTCAGGTCTGCCTTACAAGATTATTGAATGCAGCCGATAAAAGTGCAGAGAAAGACTGTTTAATACGGCTATGCGGCAAAATATGGTTTATTTTAAACAAGTCCCTGCGAATGCAAGAGAATGATACTCAGCTAATTAACAGGTTAAAGACTGAATTAGATGGGGCAAATAAAAATCAGGAAATGTTGAGAGCAGAATTGGATGTATGCCAAAAAGACATGCAATTAAAATGCAGAGACTTTGATACTCAGTTATCCAAAAGCAAGAAACAATTTGAAGATAGTGAGCAAGAATTGACACACTTAAAAGCCTTAGTGGATCACATTAGGCAGGATAAAGATGAGGTTGTTTCAGAAATGCAGATTTTACAAAAAGAACATTGCGAAAAAGAAGGTGATCTCCAGAGTGCAGAACAAGAAATGATTAAAATGATCCAAGAAAGAGACAAGAGAAGTAAAGAGTTCAATGAATGCCAAATGCAAATGTGCGATATGCAGGAGGCAATTAATAAAATGAGTGATGAAAATAATTATTTGCATGATGAAGCCAACAGACTCCTTAAAAAGTGTAAGGACTTAGAACAGCAAATGTGCATTCCCAGGTCCCAGGAGAGGCGGCAGGGTACCACATTCAATGGAGTGGAGGTGAATTCTAGCTCTGCCCAAAGAGCTAGTGCCCCAGTGACAGGACCGGTGACTGAACTTGGTTGCAGCGCCCTTGGGGGATTTGATACTCCCATTGGGGGCAGCCAACAATCTCATACACCTGAAAACAGGATTGAATCACAAAATAGTGCAATTCCATGCATTGCAACAAGTAGCCCCATAAAAATAATGAAATCCATTAAAGCCCTGATCAAACCATTTAAAAAGGGAGGTGAATGCTGCATTGAGGATCACTTAGAAGCGGTGCATGACATTTTTAAAGCGCTCCAGATACCTAAGGAACAGTACAGACAATATTTTCATTTAACTTTAGATGCCCCGACGGCCAGCATCATAAGGGGATTAAATGAACAGCAGAATATGACATGGCTGGAGTTTGAAAAAGAAATTAGGCGTCATTTTTCTCCTTTTCAGTCATTGCAGGAGGCAAAGAAAGTCGCGTACACTATTACTGCTGGACCTAATACATCACCTCGCCAATTTTTACAAGACTTAAAAAGAGCATTCTCTCGATTTGATGTATCTTTTGACTCAAATTCCAATGAGTTTAAAACCGCATACTTCTATGGGCTACAGAAAGACATCATATCCCAATTGGTCCGTGAATTTCACCGTGACAAGTCCCTTGAATGGATTGTACATCAAAGCACCAAGCTATATGAGGTACTCTATTGTCAGGGTAGAGAAAGTGATAAAATGAAAGATACTAGGCCTAAATCTAAAGAACCCTCAGCCACAGTAATGGAAATCAGGTCAGCCAAAATGTCCCTTGAGTCTGCTCAAAGCCAAGGTAAAAATAATGTGACACCTGAACAAAGGGGTAATCAACAAAGATCGCCATTTCCTGTACCAATGTTCCAGTCACATGATCCTAGTAATAGAGAGAGCTACATCAGCCCTAGATATTTAGGAGATAGACCCCGGGTAAGATACCGGTCTGATATGGCAGGTATGAACAATAACCAGAGACAAAATCAAGATCAAAGAAATGATGGTCCCTACCAGTCATTGGGGACACAGAGCAGATTTGATCCCAGCACCATGATATATGGTAATCAGGATAGGCCCCGATATGTGGATCGATTTACTGATAATGGAAATCAACATAGGGGCCAGTACCCACAATCTGAGAGACAGGACATGAGGCAAAACGTGAACTACAGTCCACGCCAGTACAATGATTCCCCACCAGGGGACTATAATCAAAGGATGGGTGCAACCCGCTCCCCGCCACAAATGAATCAAGAGTTCAGAAACCATCCCAACCGGTATCAATCACCTGAGAGGTATCAGAATAGATCCAATCAGGGGGAAAACAACCAATATCGACCTAGGCCACAGAAAGAGGATCCTAGAGAGGTGGAAAGGTTCCAGTGCCTTGAGGCCCAAGTGAAAATGTTAGCTGAGCAAATAGGAAAGCTCTATACAGCGCAAAAACAACCTTCCAAAGAGGGGGCTGATGGCCATAGCAATGACCGGGGGGCTTCCGAAAAGTGACTAAGTACTCATGATAACTGCAGTGCCAAAATGACAGATTGCTCTGATATAACTTTGCATAACGACTCTGAGATGACTAATGGATTAAAAATGAAAGTACCAGTAAATGAAATTGTGATGGAAAGTGTAAATACTTCTAAAAAAGAGGTACGGTTTAACTTAGAGCTAAATAAAACAGTAAAGATTTGCACAAATGAAAAAGAAAAATTAGGAATTCCAAAAGAACAAAGGGACAGATTTAAGAAAAATGACTCATGCATGGGGAATACCAGTGAACAGGGAGTAAGTGGGGATGCCATAGCTCCTTCCCTGGGCAAGCAAAACAATGACCAAACACAGACAGAAAAAGGAAATACTCACAAGGAGGGTACAAGTCAATCACCTGAAAAATTCATTGAGCCACATATCTTTGAAGAGGCTGAAAGGGCTGGTATTATACTAAATGATCACAAATGCACAGAATTAAAAAATGACAAATTGCTGAATGATGTTGTTACACATGTTCAGTTGGAAGGTTGTAATGTGGTCTCTGATGTTACCCAGATGGATGGGCGAACGGTGGCCACACTCCAAAAAACCTCTGAACATGGAGAAATGAATAAAATACCTCGCACAGAAATGGGTAAAAAGGAGGAAAAAATGTCTTTTCATTTACCAATGTGCTTAGCCAAAAGTGAAAAAGACCTGAGAAAGGTGAGCCCTGAAATCAGTAAGAATTCACATTTCTTATGTGTATTAGAGGAAGTTGAGGACAGATATTATGCACCCATCACTGTAGAAGAAAAATGCCACACCTTTGCTATGATTGACACTGGCGCACAGGCCACAATTATGTCCAAGGAGCTGGTAAAGAGTATCAATGAAGGGAGGCCTCCACAGAGTCAGATCACAGTGAAGGCAAATCAAGGCCCAGTGCATAACTTTAATGGGGAGGAGGTGCCCATCATAGGTGTAACTGAGGTTGACATAAAAATAGGAAAGCACAGAATGAAACAAGAGGTATTGATCACATCTATTTGTGAAATTCCATTTCTGATGGGGACAGATTGCCTGAAAAGATTGTCTCCTCTCATAGATGGGGTGAATGGAGTGCTGTGGTCCTTAACCAAAAAACCATTGAGGCCTAAGAAACTAAAATCACAAAACAGCAATATAAAAGAATGTCACACCGTTGCCAAAACAAATGATGCTGTGGAGGTATATCTCCAGAATAGCTGCATACCTAGTGTCACTGTTATATTAATGTGTCAAGACAAAGATCAGAGCGACAATGAAAAACTACCTGTACAAATATACTTGGACCCAAGGAAAGATTGGCAGACTGCCATAGATGAGTACACATTACGTTTCTACTTAAAAGAGAATACATGCAAACAGAATATTGTTCCTAAAACAGATTCAGAAAAACACATTACCACTCTGGCAGAGATACACATGGAAGATGAGCAACCATGGGTTCACGTTGGTATAAATGATTATCTTAAAACAATAAAAGCCACTTTAGCGCTTGAACAGGAAAGGAGTTTCATTAATGAGAAATTGTTGCAAAAAATTGTGGAGAGGGAAGAAATCCCGAAATTTAGGATTAAAAACCAATATGTTTCTGGGTTGGACAGTCCAGACTTTGAAAACCGAATTACAGGCAGATGCATGCTTAAAATTAGCATTGGGCAGAAAAAAATTTACCATAATGTATGGATAGTGAATGGAGCACAAAATGAATTTTACATGGGCAATGACATCATGCACAGAATGTGTATGGTGTTAGATTTCCTTAATCAAAAAATATGGTCACGCCTAGGTGGGCCGGCGCCTGAATTTGAAGACAAAAGAAGGGCTTATCATTGTGCACAACTAGTTCCTTATGCAGTCGAATTACAAATGAGGAAAAATACTATTGTTCCTGCATTTACAAAACAGTTTGCAATAACACTGAAATGCAAAAATGGACAGCAGATGAAAGGCTCTGATGCATTTGTATGCCTGAATGAATCCATAAAACAGCAAGGCCTGGATTATGAATACATTCCATTGGTAGACATCGGTGAGGGATCTGTAAAAATCATGGTAAATAATAAAGGTTGTCAGGACGTTCATTTAGAGGAAAACTCCCCATTAGGAATGGCCATACAAAAATCACATTATACGGCAGATTTAAATAACATGGTGATTGGGAATATTCCTGAAAAATATGTAGATGCCAAGGGCGAGTTGCCAGAACACCTGGACTCTCAGCCCAAAGGAATATTTAAAATTCATTCTGTGTATCCTTATGATTCAAATGAGACAGTGTGCTGCCATCAAGAGGATTGCATAATATTTAATTTAAATGAAAATGAAACAGGAAATCAGCCCATTGAAGTGGAAGCTGATCTGCCAAAATATTTGAAAGTGGCAGCTCTACAAAAAGACACAGCCACACAGTTAGAGGAAAGCGCTGAGATTCCTTTACCAGAAGAGTTTCCAGAATTTTCCAGAATGGTAGAAGAGCAGATCTCCTTAGCGGATGCATGTAACAGCGATGAGGATCGACGCAATCTGAGGGAAATATTTATGGAGTTTAAGGATGTATTTGCAAAAGATGCTTATGATTGTGGTTTAACTGATTTACATGTGGCCACACTACCAGAAGGTTGTAGCAGAAATCCAGTGTTTGTACGCCAGTATAGACTACCGCTGGCATGTTTAGAATCATTGGCAGAGATTATAAAAAATTTGGAATCACGGGGAATAATTAGGCCCATTCATAGCACATCCAATACGCCTATTTTAGGTGTGTTAAAGCCAAATGGTCAATGGCGGCTGTGTGCAGACTTAAGAGAGTTAAATAAAAGAGTACCAGTATCTAGATGGCCACTACCATTCATTGATCAGGGCCTAGCTCAGATACATGGTTCAAATGTATTTACCACGTTAGATCTCACATCTGGATATTGGTGTGTGCCATTGGCAGAGGAGATACAACACCTATTTTCCTTTACATTTGACAGGACTCAATATGCCTGGCTTAGAGCTCCGTTCGGGTACATCAATAGTGGGAGTGAATTTGGCATATTTTTGAGAAAGGCCATGCCGGATGCAGCGGAAAGAGGGACAATAGTTTATGTGGATGATGTCTTGATAAAAAATGAAAACCTTAAAAGCCATTTTGATGAAATAAGACATGTGCTTGGCCAATTGCAGAAAGCAGGCGCCAAAGTATCTTTGCAAAAAGCACAATGGTGCAAGAAAAAAGTGAACTTTCTAGGGCATGAAGTGACTGAACATGGGCTAAATCCACAAAGGAAGAAAATAGAGGCCATACAAAGATTAAAAGATCCTAAAAATGTGAAAGGAGTAAAAAGTTTATTAGGGATGACAGGCTATAACAGAAAGTTCATTGAGAATTATGCAGAAATCACTCAACCATTGACTAAACTGCTTAAACTAAATACTCCCTGGAGATGGGAAAGAGAGCAGTCTGATGCAGTGGCTAGATTGAAGGAATGTCTTGTAAAGGCACCATGTTTAGCATACCCCATAAAGGACAGGGATTTCTTTATAGAAATAGGCTTTTCTGAACATTGTATGTCAGCAGTGTTATCACAAAAACACGATTTGAATCACAAAACCATTGCATATGCAAGTAAGGCATTTTCCCAAGTTGAAATGAAATTTAATGAATGCGAAAAGGCCCTATTAACCACTGTGTGGGCGCTACAACATTTCCGCCCCATTGTTCAGGGAGAAAAGGTGATTATTGAAACAAATCATCAACCTTTGCAATTTTTAGAGAGTAAAAGAATTAGATCAGGCAATCTAGCGCAATCCAGAATCACTTCATGGACGCTGGCATTACAAGGTTTTCCCGTAGAAGTAAGATATGGACAAAATAAAAAGAGCCCAATTGCTCAAGGGTTAGCTGACTTACATGACTGTGCAGCTGAACAAATAACAAATGAAATGGATGTGGAAGCTAGTTTACAGGAATTTGAACAATCACCACACAAAGCTTTTGATGAAAAAACATGCAAGGATTTGCCAACTGTATATGTGGATGGTTCGTGGAAGTGGAGTTTGTGGCGGGACCCACTTACTCCTGCGCACCCTTTATTTGATTGTTGGTTGAATAAAACCTGCAGCCAGAGTCGTAGTTTGTCAAGGAACCAACTCCGTGGTTCCTCTGTCTAGAAGAATTGTGGGGAGTGACAAACTTATGGACTGGAAAGGCGCTGGTTGGATTTGATAGTCCAGTACCTGTTTGTAGGCAGTTTACACACAAAATATAGACGATCCAGGTTGTTGATTGGTCAAAAACGAGTTATTTTAAGGTTTTTATTCCTTGTTGTAATCAGCAGCAATGAAAGACATCCTTGTATGTAAATATACTAGTCATAGCATGATGATATGTTACACAGCCGACGCGCGTTTCAACCTTAGTCTTTTTCAAGGCTGTGAAATTGTGAGTTGGTGTGGTGGTGATTTGGTATCCCCAGTGTGGTGACATTCAAAAACAAATTATATTAGAGGATATTCATTTGCATCCATTTTGCATACATTAATAGGAAGTTAAAAATAGAAACGATATAGAATAAGGAAATTTAAGGAAAAACCGATTGCGAAATAAACAAGGCATATTGTGACACCCAGGACAGGTGATTTACCATGTTTGGTGAAGTGCAATGATAGTGACAAGGCGTAATAATTGAAAAAAACCCAAACAACAGTATGGCAATTAGTTATAGATAGAGAAGCCAATTTGCAGTATGATTAAATAGCAGAAAAGGAGACAGTGTACCAAGGGAGAAGAAAAGAAAAACAAGAATTTCAGTTAGTTAGGGAATCGGCTTGCAGGAAAATTCCAATTTTAGCCCGATATGAGAGGATTCTGAAATCTTACCCAATTGAGTTATTTGGTGAGCTTCAAGGTTTAATGGGCTGGTCCTACCCATGTATGGGTGCCAGATGGCTGCATAGCCGTTCTGAAAAGAAAGTGGATACGGTTGATGGAAGGGATGCACTTGAGGGCAGTGTGGAAAGAAGGCAGGAAGGATGGATAGGATTGAAGGAAGGGATGCACATGGGACAGTATGGGGAATGGGCACAGGAAAAATTTGCTAGCGTGTGTGCGCTGAGGTTAAGTTTGGCTATCCGACATGTTCCTAGCCTTGGTTAAGTCGGTGTTGCCACTCCCTGTCTCAGTTACATTATGGAGAGCTAAGGTAGTGTGTAGCGTCGCCCTTATGGAGGTGCCTGAAGTTAGTATCGGCAGAATGCGAGAAGTTGAGGCATTTCGTGTCACTTGAGCCGGGTGATTGAGCGGCTGTAAGTAACAACGGCACATGTCGGCGTAATGGCGATCAGTCAAATTTCTGGTGCCTCAGAAATTGTTCTGAGCAGATAGTAGGTATAACTATAGAGTAGCCTGGCAGTCAGTTTGGCATGAACAATTTCTTACAAAAAGAATTCCGTTGCCTGGTGATTAACGTGGACACGCGTTGATAAACCGTGTTCTGAAAGCTGGTGTTTAGTTGCGTAGACACGTGTTGATATTGCGTGTTCTGAAAAACTGGTGCTAGGTAATGTAGTGGTATTGAGCGGCGCCCGTTTTGGAAGGTACATGGTGTGGTTGTGGGCGGAGTAAGTGAAATTAACCCTATGCGCAGTGGCCTGTCGCTGTAAGGGGATTTGTGCCAAATACGTAGGTGCCTGTAAGTATTAGTCGCAGTGGCCTTCGTGATACGGTAGATAATGTAAGTAGTATCTGCAGTGGGGCGTGAGGAGCCGCCTATGGAGCTTACCTGTGGCCGGGTCGGCAAGTACGTTGCTCACGGTTGTGGAGTCGATGATCATCTGGTGTAAGGACACATTACTTCCTATAGATAAGGAAGACGCACTGTGATTGGTTCACGTAATGAGCGATCTGATTCGCTCATTGCGGGCAGCCCGTGGATAGGCTGCTGAGTTTGGATCAAGTTGAGTCGGCAATTTCGGAGCTTGGACTTGCAGAGTCGCCGCTTATCTGGTGTAATTGCGCATTACTTCCTATGGGTTAGGAAGTTGCATTTATGAATAGTTCACTAAGTGAGCGATATGATTCGTTCATTATAGGCAGCCTGCTGAGAGGCTGCTGTGTTTGGATTAGTTCATGGGGCTCGGTTAAGCACGAACAATGTTAAGGATACATGAACAGTGGCATGTAATAGGTGGTACTCCCGGGGGTGGTCATGGGGAGTGCATTTTACCACTTTCCACTTTGGAGGTCACATGGATTGTGAGTCTGAGGTATGGATATCTCAGGACGGATAATGGTAGGGGACTCAGAGGTTAGAGTCAAGTTGAGCGGTGGAAGTGGAACGGAGGTTGCGATGCCACTGGATAGGTTGGCATGAAGGTCTCAAGAAGGCCGGTTGGTAATAAAAATGGAGGTGACGAGGAGGCTAATTGCCCAATATTAAGATAGCTAGAATATGCGTTGTGGTGAATAGGCAATTCCCTAGGTAAGGGAAGAGGCGAGTAACCACACATCGTTGGGGGTGTGGGGGGATATCGTTATCTAAAAGTAGAGTTTTTTACTTTTGTAAGGTATTTTAGAAATTAATCATGCAGTTTCCAATACTAGTAGACATTTATGTAGACATTTTCATAAGAATACATGGAAATCATGGTCACTGTTCAATCCGAAGGTAACAGTTCGATATTTGCATATCAGCTTAGCTTCTTTCTGACGCAGTTGCAGTTCTCTGTCACCACCTCTTACGTTGATCGGAATTTTCTCCAAGCCTACGAAGGTGATCTCATCCTTGTTGTCCCACTGGTGTTTTTCTTGCCAGTGTTGCGCCAGTGGATATCTGGTGTCCTGAGCGTGTAGGGAATTCAAATGTTCCCTAATCCTTGTTCTGAGCTCTCTTATCGTGCTTCCAATGTATTTCTGATTACAGACACAGGTGATAGCATATACCACAAACTTGGATTTACAGTTTATATATTGTCCAATGGTATGTATGTCAGTGGTGCGGAAAGTAACTGTTTTAGTTGTAGTAGCGAATTTACACATGGAACAGGATCCACATTTGTAGAATCCTATTGGTTTGTTGCTGGTGAGCCAGTTAGTATCAGTTCTGGCAATGGGTGACATAAATGATGGACTGAGAATGCTTTTAAGTGTTCTGGCTTTAGTGTAGGTTAAAGTTGGTTTGTCTGGGATCCATGCCCTGATGTCTTCATCAATTGTTAAGATATGCCAATGCTTCTTAAGAATTCTCTGTATTCGATGGCTGTCACTGCAGAATTGCGTGATGTACCGTATTTGGCTGTCTTTTGTTTCTTCTTTGTTGGTTGGTCTTCTTGGAGTCAGGAGTGTGCAGCGCTCCCTATTGTTTGCCATAGTTATAGCTGATTGGATTGATTGCTCGGGATAGCCTCTCTCGAGGAAGCGTTTGCTGAGTGTTAAACATTCCTTCCCAAATGCTGGTAGGCCACTACAATTTCTTTTAGCTCGAAGGAATTCTCCCTTTGGGATATTGTTGATGACAGATTTCCTGTGGCAACTTGAGGCATGTAGAACAGAGTTCACCTCGGTGGGTTTTCTGTACGTTGTGGTTGTGAGGCTTGTACCTGATGGTGTGATGGTAATGTCCAAGAAGTCAATGCTTTCCTTGCTCGAGGAGCCTGTTAGTTGGATGCCAAAGTTGTTTTGGTTCAAGAAGAGTTCAAATGAGACGAGTTCTTCTTTTGTTCCACACCAAATCATCAGGATGTCGTCAATAAATCGTATCCAAGTGTGGATTCGTTTGTTAAAGTCGTGGTTGGTGAAGGCATGTGTTTGCTCGTAGTGATGCATAAAGAGGTTAGCCATGGAGGGTGCATATGTGGCCCCCATGGCTATGCCTCTCGTTTGTTTATAGTACTGCTGGTTGAAGAGGAAAATGGTATTCGTTAGTGAAAACTCCAGAAGCTCCTTAGTCAGTTCCAGGTGTGACCAAAACGAGGCTGATGCTTTTGTGAAGGCATAATCAATGGCTTTTAAAGCTAGTCCATGGTCAATGGATGTGTACAGGGCTTTCACGTCCAGAGTGACAAGAGTGTAGTCATTGCTCCATACAATTTCTTTTAGAATCAACAAAGTGTGCATTGTGTCCCGTAGGAAGGTCGGTATCTTGGGTACTTCCGGTGCCAGGACATTGTTGATGTATTTGTTTAGAGGTTCCGTGATCCAACCAATCCCACTTAGAATGGGTCGTCCTTCCGGTATGGGGTCAAAATTCTTGTGTATCTTAGGCAAGAAGTATATTGTTGGCATCCTGGGATGTGAGGGTTGTAGATACTTCAATTCATCGTCGGACAGAAGTCCACGTTTGTGCCATTTGGCCAGCATTTTGGTTGCTTCCGTTGTAATTTCCTTTGTCGGGTTCATGTTCAGGGTGTCATAGCAGCCGGGGGTGGTGAGGTGATTGGTGGCCATTCTGATGTAGTCATCTCTATCCATTATGACTACATTGCCGCCCTTGTCTGCTTCCTTAATTACAATTTGATGGTTATCTTGTAAATTTTTAAGTGCGAGTCGTTCCTTGTTGGTAATGTTGTCCACTCTTCTCGGGGGATTTGATTTTAGACGGTCCTCTATTGCTTGGAGGTCTCTTGTAACTGCCTGGTTAAAGATGTCAATAGCATTGTCCCCCTGTAAGTTTGGGGTGAATTTGGATTTCTGTTTTATTTCCGGTATTCTGAGGTTGCTTTCCTCAATGTTCAAATCCTGCATAGTTTGTGACATTGTCTGTCTTTCTCCGTTTGGTAATTGGTCAAGGTTGCTCAAGAGGTGGGTGCATTCCAGGTGTCCTATGTCCAAAGTGCTCAGAGGCACTGTTGCAGTTCTAGGTTGTTTCCATTTGATTTGTTTGGCAAAGAATTTCTTAAGCTTTAGCTTCCTGACGTACTTAAATAGATCAATTTGAGCATTCACAAAGTTGGTATCTTTGGCTGGTGCAAATGAAAGTCCTTTATTTAGAATTTCTGTATCATGTTCAGACAGGATATGTTTGGAGAGGTTAGTCACTAGATGTGTTACCTCAGTGCTTGTTGCTGTAGCTGTGTTTTGGATCTTGTTAGCCTGATAGCGCTTTCTTGTTCTTCTTGCGCGTTTCTTGGTCCCTGCTCTCTTGCCTCTCTTGGTTCTAATCTTGGTGGTATGTTGGCCCGGGTAGGGCCTAAAAAACGGACCTGTTTGTTGTTTTTTCGTTGTTGTAGCTGATTTTGCTGTGGTGCTCTGGTTCCTTTCCTGTATCGTTGAATTTCGTCAAGGAAGTTGTAGCCAATGCTCCTGCTTAGCTCATGTTGTCTGGACAATCTTGGTGTCACTCTGTCTTTTTCTTTTTCGGTAGGGGTCTCCACTCCATCTGTTTCTCCTTGTTCCTTTTCTATCAGTTGTTCACAATCTTCATTTTCTTCTGATTCCTGTTCTGTTTCTGGTTCACTGTCAGCATCAGATGTTGCTGGGGTGCTTGGTGCGGAACCATCCTTTGGGCTGTTTCCTTGTATGTTATCAAATTTAGGTTGAAAGGTAAAGACTCTGTTGTCCTGATAGTCTCTTTCATCCCTTGCAAATTTCCTGCATTTTCTGATTTTAACTTCATCCTGGTGATTTCTTAGGATTTCATACATAGTTTTGTAATTTTTGTCTTTGGTTGCCGCAGGGGCGTTGTTGGCCTCGATGACCTCCTTGAGTTGGTCAATCTGTACAACCAATCTCCCATGTGCTCTATCCGCATGTTCTAGGAGCAATTCCATCATTGTTTTGGAGCCCATGATAAGGTTTTCTTCCCATTTGGCAGCTAAATCTGCGTCATCAGGATCAGTGAAGTCTGGAAAAATAATGATTCTAAGGCCTCTTGGGATTTTCTCTTGTTCCAGGTAAGTTTGGAGGGTGAATCTCTCCCAAAATTTATTTATTTCCTTGGTACATAGTCTCTCAAGTTTTATATTTCCGCACCACTGACATACATACCATTGGACAATATATAAACTGTAAATCCAAGTTTGTGGTATATGCTATCACCTGTGTCTGTAATCAGAAATACATTGGAAGCACGATAAGAGAGCTCAGAACAAGGATTAGGGAACATTTGAATTCCCTACACGCTCAGGACACCAGATATCCACTGGCGCAACACTGGCAAGAAAAACACCAGTGGGACAACAAGGATGAGATCACCTTCGTAGGCTTGGAGAAAATTCCGATCAACGTAAGAGGTGGTGACAGAGAACTGCAACTGCGTCAGAAAGAAGCTAAGCTGATATGCAAATATCGAACTGTTACCTTCGGATTGAACAGTGACCATGATTTCCATGTATTCTTATGAAAATGTCTACATAAATGTCTACTAGTATTGGAAACTGCATGATTAATTTCTAAAATACCTTACAAAAGTAAAAAACTCTACTTTTAGATAACGATATCCCCCCACACCCCCAACGATGTGTGGTTACTCGCCTCTTCCCTTACCTAGGGAATTGCCTATTCACCACAACGCATATTCTAGCTATCTTAATATTGGGCAATTAGCCTCCTCGTCACCTCCATTTTTATTACCAACCGGCCTTCTTGAGACCTTCATGCCAACCTATCCAGTGGCATCGCAACCTCCGTTCCACTTCCACCGCTCAACTTGACTCTAACCTCTGAGTCCCCTACCATTATCCGTCCTGAGATATCCATACCTCAGACTCACAATCCATGTGACCTCCAAAGTGGAAAGTGGTAAAATGCACTCCCCATGACCACCCCCGGGAGTACCACCTATTACATGCCACTGTTCATGTATCCTTAACATTGTTCGTGCTTAACCGAGCCCCATGAACTAATCCAAACACAGCAGCCTCTCAGCAGGCTGCCTATAATGAACGAATCATATCGCTCACTTAGTGAACTATTCATAAATGCAACTTCCTAACCCATAGGAAGTAATGCGCAATTACACCAGATAAGCGGCGACTCTGCAAGTCCAAGCTCCGAAATTGCCGACTCAACTTGATCCAAACTCAGCAGCCTATCCACGGGCTGCCCGCAATGAGCGAATCAGATCGCTCATTACGTGAACCAATCACAGTGCGTCTTCCTTATCTATAGGAAGTAATGTGTCCTTACACCAGATGATCATCGACTCCACAACCGTGAGCAACGTACTTGCCGACCCGGCCACAGGTAAGCTCCATAGGCGGCTCCTCACGCCCCACTGCAGATACTACTTACATTATCTACCGTATCACGAAGGCCACTGCGACTAATACTTACAGGCACCTACGTATTTGGCACAAATCCCCTTACAGCGACAGGCCACTGCGCATAGGGTTAATTTCACTTACTCCGCCCACAACCACACCATGTACCTTCCAAAACGGGCGCCGCTCAATACCACTACATTACCTAGCACCAGTTTTTCAGAACACGCAATATCAACACGTGTCTACGCAACTAAACACCAGCTTTCAGAACACGGTTTATCAACGCGTGTCCACGTTAATCACCAGGCAACGGAATTCTTTTTGTAAGAAATTGTTCATGCCAAACTGACTGCCAGGCTACTCTATAGTTATACCTACTATCTGCTCAGAACAATTTCTGAGGCACCAGAAATTTGACTGATCGCCATTACGCCGACATGTGCCGTTGTTACTTACAGCCGCTCAATCACCCGGCTCAAGTGACACGAAATGCCTCAACTTCTCGCATTCTGCCGATACTAACTTCAGGCACCTCCATAAGGGCGACGCTCCACACTACCTTAGCTCTCCATAATGTAACTGAGACAGGGAGTGGCAACACCGACTTAACCAAGGCTAGGAACATGTCGGATAGCCAAACTTAACCTCAGCGCACACACGCTAGCAAATTTTTCCTGTGCCCATTCCCCATACTGTCCCATGTGCATCCCTTCCTTCAATCCTATCCATCCTTCCTGCCTTCTTTCCACACTGCCCTCAAGTGCATCCCTTCCATCAACCGTATCCACTTTCTTTTCAGAACGGCTATGCAGCCATCTGGCACCCATACATGGGTAGAACCAGCCCATTAAACCTTGAAGCTCACCAAATAACTCAATTGGGTAAGATTTCAGAATCCTCTCATATCGGGCTAAAATTGGAATTTTCCTGCAAGCCGATTCCCTAACTAACTGAAATTCTTGTTTTTCTTTTCTTCTCCCTTGGTACACTGTCTCCTTTTCTGCTATTTAATCATACTGCAAATTGGCTTCTCTATCTATAACTAATTGCCATACTGTTGTTTGGGTTTTTTTCAATTATTACGCCTTGTCACTATCATTGCACTTCACCAAACATGGTAAATCACCTGTCCTGGGTGTCACAATATGCCTTGTTTATTTCGCAATCGGTTTTTCCTTAAATTTCCTTATTCTATATCGTTTCTATTTTTAACTTCCTATTAATGTATGCAAAATGGATGCAAATGAATATCCTCTAATATAATTTGTTTTTGAATGTCACCACACTGGGGATACCAAATCACCACCACACCAACTCACAATTTCACAGCCTTGAAAAAGACTAAGGTTGAAACGCGCGTCGGCTGTGTAACATATCATCATGCTATGACTAGTATATTTACATACAAGGATGTCTTTCATTGCTGCTGATTACAACAAGGAATAAAAACCTTAAAATAACTCGTTTTTGACCAATCAACAACCTGGATCGTCTATATTTTGTGTGTAAACTGCCTACAAACAGGTACTGGACTATCAAATCCAACCAGCGCCTTTCCAGTCCATAAGTTTGTCACTCCCCACAATTTTTGTATATGTGGATGGTTGTGCTTTTCACATTGAAAATGACAGTAATAAACAATTAGTGGCAGGAATAGGAAATGTCTGGTTGAAATGTGAAGGCGTTCCTAGTATAGGGATGAGGATTGGAGATAGGAGCAGTCAGGTGGCGGAATTGGCAGCCATCTATAAAGCAATTGCTACTGCAGTTGATAAAAAGTTCAGTGAAATTGTCCTGGTGACTGATTCTGACTATGCACGGAATAGCTTTGTGGAGTATTTGCCTGGTTGGAAAGCAAGAGGCATGGTTACATACAACAAAAAGCCACTTAAACATGGAAAAATGATACAAGCCATAGACAAATTGGTGTCAGAAAATAATTTAACAATATACTGGAGAAAAATTCGTGGGCATTTAAAAACACCAGGAGAGGATAAGGAGGGAAATGATAAGGCAGACCATCTGGCTAAGATTGGGGCTGTGATGGGAGAATTGCTACCTATTGATTATTTAATGGGTGAAATACAAATTGATGCAGTCACACGTTCTAAAGCACCAAAGGAGGTAGATCAACCGGTGGTGCAGTGGAGTCATGACACGCCAGACCAAGATTTGATTGAGGCACAAAAGAATGATCAAATTTTGGGAATCTATTATAATCATTTGATAGATCCTGAACAAAATCCTTTAACAGAAAAAGATTGCATGGGAAAAGAAGAGTTGAGGGTGTTATTAAAGAACAAAACACGAATTAGATTACAGGATGGGCTCATGATTAGAGAGTCCATAACAGGGCAAATACAGTGGGTAGTACCCCTTTCATTCAGAGGACTAATGCTACACCATGCACATGATGCCATAACTGCAGGCCATAGGGGTTCACAAAAGACATTAGAAATACTAAAAGATTATGCTTACTGGCCACATATGTCCCAAGATGTGGAATTATATACTAGAGGATGTCTAGTATGCGCCCAATTTAAACCTGCTTCACCAATGCATAGAGCACCATTGATGAAAAGAGGCCTAACTCTCCCATGGTCAGATTTGCAAATAGACTATGTAGGTCCTTTAAAAAGGTCGAGCAGGGGACACCGCTATATTTTGAGTGTGGTATGTTTGATGTCAAAGTGGATTGAGTGCATTCCCGCACCAGATTGTAGTGCGCAAACAGCAGCCACATTGCTGGTGAACCATGTGTTCTCAAGGTTTGGGTTGCCACAAAGAATTGAGTCAGACAGAGGAAGTCATTTCACAAGTACTCTAATGAGTAAGGTATGGCAAATACTAGGTGTGAAAAGGAAACTACATATCGCATATCGGGCGGCGTCTTCAGGTACAGTTGAAAGAAGCAATAGGTCTGTTGTGGACATTTTAAAGAAATTTGTGGCAGAAGCAGGTTCCAGCTGGGATTTGAGTTTACCATTGGTTTTGATGGCAATCAGGTCGACTCCTGCCAAAGCAACAGGTGTTAGCCCCCATGAGGTCTTAACAGGTAGGAAAATGGTGTTACCACAACACCTACTATACAGAACACATGAGCAAACTCTAGTGAGTGCATCCACAGTTCATGAATATATTGATGAACTGAGGAGGCATTTGCAACATGCATTTGCTTTTGTGCAGAGAAATCTGGAAAGAGCTGCTGACAGTGCTAAGTCATATTATGACAAAAAGACATCAGTAAAGGAATACAATGTAGGGGATCAGGTGTACAAGTTTCATTTTGGAAAAAATAAACAGAAAAATTCTAAATTTATGGCAGCCTGGCAGGGGCCATTTCGAATTATAGATAAAGTCTCTCCTGTAGTGTATAAAATTTTGAAAAATGAAGGTGAAACAGCAATAGAGCAGTTTGTCCATGTAAATCAAATCAAACCATGCCATCCCAGACATGAGATCAGGCAGCTTGAGCATGTGGAAACGGATAGAGTCCCTTGAGAAAATAAATGGGTGTGATCAGGAGGCAGTGACAAAGAAGTTAAAAAAAAGTTGATTGTTAGGATGGCACATAAACACTGTAATATATGTGAAAATATATAATATAAATAAATAAATAAATAAATAAATAAATGCACATATAACGGAAGCTCGTGGTTGGTGTGCAGAGAGAAAGTGTATTAAATATTGAATGCTGTTTTATATGTGTTTGTTTTCTTTTAACTTGTGTTTAATTTCAGAAAAAAGAAAAAAAAACGAAGTATTTTTACCAAGCATGTTTTATTTTTGGCAAAAGGATGAAGTTAGTATTGTGCTATGTACTTAATCTGTTTATTTTCTATTTTGATTTAGACAATTAACATTATTTGATCGGAGGTTCCGGGATCAGAGGCCACGGGAGACGATGGAGTCCTGGAGTCCCCTGGATGAAGACCAAAAGATGCCTGCCTCCAGGTGGAGGTGAAGACAAAATAACCGGAATGCCAAAAGAGATGACTACTGTGGATTCAAGATTGCCAAGATGAAAGAGTACTCGAATGAACCGAATAACATCGCTGGTCGGGACATACCAAAAGAGACAAAACAAAAGTTCCGGCATATGAAGTTCCACGTATTTATTATTTTAATTATTTATTTTAACTTGTTATATTACTTATTTGTTTTAGTTAGTTGTTTTATTTCATTGTTTTTAATTGACTTGGAAAATTTAAACTTAAAGTAATGCCACTTCCACTGAGAAGGCAAATGTGGAACATTTTATGGACTTATGGACTCAGATGAAATATTGATTGCAAATTTTCATTGATGCACATGAATATTCATTTTGTTGGATTGATATATTGTATAAAAAAAAAAAAGAACAAGTTGTTTTTAGAGATTGGCTTGGATTATAGCCAAGTTCTAAAAACAAAAGGAGGGTATATGTAAGGATATTTGGCATGTTACAGCACAGAGTACAGCACTACTGCACAAGTAGCATTTTTTTTTTTGCAGCACCACCACAAGGGTGCGGTGCATTGCTATATGGGTTAGCAGATTAACAAGGAAAGACAGACTATTCAGTCAAAAAACGATTTTAACATATAAGATGCAAATCTATTTTTACAGTTAAAAGCACACGTGTTCATTTAAAAATGCACACTATTTTTCACCTGAAATGCCTATATTGCTAGAGACACATTTGAAAATTAACAGCTAACATATTAACCATTAACCTGACTAATAAAACCTTATTTTAATATAAATCACTAATAAAATGTGTTCTCTACTGCAGAATTAGGCATACTTTGAAAACCAGTTAAATGAGTGTGCAGATTTTTTTTTCCTCTCTTCTCTGCCTGATTATCCGTGTTGTTGTGCACAGTAACTGCAGGAGGAAGGAAGTCAGATTTGCAACAATTGCAAATGTATAAGCGAAGCTATTGTTGAAGAGTAGGAGGATGAGAGATGATGGATTTCATTGGAACACGTCATAAAGAGGGCTGAGAGGAAAGTTTTAGTGGGCAGTAGCAGGGAAAAAGACAGGGAGACATCTTTCTGCACTACTGGGGAGAAGACCTGGCTGTGGGGGTGTCCTGCTGCAGTCGAGACTGGGGAAAGCTGAAAGAATTACCTTTCCACTGGCAGAGGCAGTCCTATCTGAAAAAGCTGAGAATTCCAGGCAATGACCCCGGTTTGAGAAGGCAAGCGTTCCTTTTTGCTGGAATTAAGCCAAGAGAGCCACATTCACAGAGAGAAGCCTCTGAACAGATAAGGTAATTACCTAACTGGGGGAGCTGTGTGTGTGCACGAAAGTATGCAGTCAGTGTAGAAAAATGAAAGTCCCGTGCGTGTCTTAATCAAGTGCTAATGTTGCAATTTAAGTTCTGTTCTCCGCCACTATAATTGCAGTGTGTCATTGAAAATGCTTTGATTGTTCCATTTTATTGCTGTAAAGAATGAGATCATGTCTAAATGCAACTTTTATAATACAGAAAATATTTGAAAACAGACGGGTGGTTTATTTTCTATTTACCATTACAATGCCAATGATGTGGGGAGATTTTTAAACAGTGCAATGGTCATTTTAAGACAGATGTGTGTATGTCAGAATCAGTATGAATAATTGTGAGTGACTGTAGTATAACTTGTTGGAGGTACATGAGCCAACGGGAAGAGAGACTCTCTGAACATAGCTCCCTACCGTATATAAGGTAGTGGAAATTACCACAAGACTACCACATATAGCTCTCTGTCGTAAATAAGTCAGTGAGTTTGCCCATGGTGGCGCACCAACACTATCACTGGAAATTGTGGTATCTCTAGAATGCAGGTCTGAGGTCTCTCTAGTGATCACACGAAAAATCTAAGCGAAGATAAGGGATTCTGGACATTGGGGCCACAAATAAAACAAGGGAATTATGCTCACCAAAATACCACCAACCACGTATACCAAATATGCAGGTCTGGGTGCTGAAATAATGCATGTCCATTGTATTATTGTGGCACATGGCCAAATCTGAATACAAAGAGTGATTATTGCTAAGTTATTTTTCGGCGGTAATAAAATACCGTCAGGCCCCAAATCTCCACAAAATACCCTACAGGTCCAAGTATCCGGGTACCCGTTGAATACAATATTGAATAGATAATTAGGGCCGGGGCTTGTGAGGAACTAATCTTTGGAATGATTTCCAAGATTGAGAATCGGTCCACCGTGAGAGACCAGTTACTATCTACTGGAATAGGTGTGCAGGCGGATTATCAACCACTCCCATATGATCGGTGAATACAGTACCAAAATGAGATACCCATTGATCTTCTGAGACCGATGATATTTTGTATTCTGTGCCAAAGGCTCACATGAGGTAGTGTGTCATGTCAAACTCCTCCTGGGTTTAATCAATACAAGTGCGCCACCTAACAGAGGAGCAATAGCGAGTAAGAAAATAGCACTAAAATTCAACACTTCCTGGTTTGATGCCAAGTATAGAAGTAAAAAAAGGACACTACATATGGCCATAAAGGGGTGACCTGTGAATGTAGGACAACTTTTTGCTATGAAAAGAGCTTACAGAAACCTCCTCAAAATAAAGAAGGGACAATATATTGACTCACAAGGGGACAGGCTTGATCAGGCAATCAGGGAAAAAAACGAAAACCTTTTAGAAGTTGATCGGAAGGGGTTTTGACAAAGCTGATGAGGGCGATGTGGGGTCAAGCCACCCAGAAATCTGGATATCCCACTTCAAAGGGTTGTTCTTTGATGCAGGGATTAACATTTGATTGAGCTCTAGAAAGGCGAGTAAGGGCCAAGACAACATTGTTTTCACTGAGGATGAAATTGCTATTCAGCTGAAGAATTTAAAAACAGGTCAAAGCTTAAGTTGTTCATATGGTCACAAGACTGGTGCTTACCAGTCTTGAACTGGGTCTTTGATTCAATTGAGCATGTCCAAACACTCCCACTCTCCTGGAAAAGAAGTCTGCTTATCCTACCGTTCAAAAAAGATGCTGTGACAGATCCTCATTGTTAACGCCCAAATGCTTTCCTAGATGTATCCAATACAATGTTTGCAGCATGCCAGGTGGTGAGACTGGAAGAATGGGTTTCAAAAACATCGACTCCTCCCTGATATTCAACCTGGCTGCTGAAAAGGCTTCTCCAATATGGACCAATATTTTCTCCTGAATATTAATGTGGAGAAATATACTAGATGGAGAATCAACCAAGTCGAGGACCAATCAAAAGCCTTTGACTCTATAAATCGAAACTTGTTATGGGGTAAGTGTAACGCTTATCTGGACTCCACAGGAGAATACTGATTTCCAAGCCTGTTGATCTGCTAAAACTGAAGCTTTAACGGTTGTTCCCGTCAGAAAAGAAATATTACAAGAAGGGAGGAACTGTGATTGGTAATAATGTTAAATGTTAAATGTTAAAGGTATTTGTACCGTGCACCGTCACCAACGGAATTGGTCCCCAGGCGCTCAGGCGGATCTGTAAATGATAAAGGTGGGAAGGGTTAGTAAGGTGAAGAAGGGAGTAGGATAGTGAGAGGAGTGGTATTCTGTTGGCAACTTCAACTCAGTATACACCGGGTGATGAGCTTTGGTGCGGGTATCGGATCGGAGTCAGTCCGCGTGTGCTGTTGTTCCGGTTTATGTGTTGTTGCAGTGTTCTGAAGTGCGTGTGGCTTGTTGTGCGAGAGATGGTTGTGTGAGCTTTTTGAGTGAGATACGTATGCAGAGTTTGAGCTTATATTGGTTAGTGGGTTACATGACCTTCACCATGCCAACATTCACAGTTCCATCCGAGTGCAGCACCCACTGGCTCCCACACTCCCATCTAGACACGGTGCAGGCCAATGTCCAGGACCCCATACAGGTGTGGTCATGCCAACATTCACACTATTATCTAGATGTGGCGCAGGCTAGTGTTTAGAGACTCGTCCAGGTGTGGGCATGCCAACATTCACAACTCCATCTGAGCGCCACACAGGCTGGTGTTCAAAACTCTAGGTGTGGCACATGTTAGCATTCACGTTTTTCTAGGCGCGGGAATGCTATCCTTCAATCGATCCTATCCAGATGCGACGCGGGCCAGTGTCTATCTAGATGTGTCTGCCGGTCTGGATATGTTCGTCCGGTACGTATGAGTGGGAGAGTCACTTGAGGCTTTCGTCTGGGTCTAGGTATGTGGTCAGTCTCTGCATGGTCGATGTTACAAAGGCCTTGTAATAAATGTGTCTATATTTTTCATATAACACCTGTCTGGAGTAATTTGTAAGCGTCCTTGCTTTGTGTGCTCATTGCAGGCTTTCAGTCACTCTCACCCCTCTTGAGACCTAGTCTTGACCGCCGACATCGCTACCCTGATTGGTCTGGCTTGTCCAGAGGTTACCCTGTTCCAAGAAGCTAGGCTGGCCTTCTGAACCTCTGCCCCTCCAGGTCAGAGTTCAGGAATCCATGTTAACACTTATCTCAAGAGTAAAGTGAGCAGTATCACAAGTTACACAAAGGACACCAATTGCTATGGTTCAAACAAACACTGACTCAAGGTTTCTGAGTAAAACAATATACATTTATTTACACCATCATTTGTAAAACAGTTCACTAATATAAAGCAGCAGAAAATCACAATCTTAATACACTACACAACACCCAATCAATTCTGGACAAGTTAAGCTCAAAATTAAGTGTGAGCAAAATGGCACTCCAGCAATTTACAAAGGGAGGGAAAGACAAGGTTATTCAAAATCAAACAGCACCAACAAGTAAGTAGGCAGGGCAATCTAGGAAAGGCTTACTACGACTATGATCAAATCAATAGGCCTGGGCCAATGTTAATGGTTCAGAGTCTTTGGAGAGGATTACACAGTTTGGAGTAGTTCGCGGTTAAGTCTTTGCCAAGGGTTTGAAACAAGTAGAGAAGGACAAGCCCTCGGATTGGCAAAAGATTTAAAATACTTTCACCGTGGTCAGACGGAACGAACAACCGGGTTTGAACAGTACCTTAGAAGAAGAAGAATGCTGTAGCTGGGGCAGAAGTTCCTGGCAGGTCCTGCAGGCTCACGGTTACTGAAGCGACTGTTGGACTGACAAGAAGGAGGAAGATTGGAGGGTCCCGCACTGCCCAGGGATGAAACCAGCAGCAGAGCAAAGCAACGAATAAAAGGTGCGCTCCTTAAAACCCAAACACGGTCAGGTCCTCCTGGCTATCCGATTCACTGGAGCTGTGAACAGCAAATTTGACCAGGGGAGGGTGGCCTTGCTTGGTGTTTGGCGAACTGGTTGGTCCCACCAGCTCAAGGGAAGAAGATTCCTTACAGATATTCTCTGTCGTCAAAGTTTAGGCGATTCGGACCCACAGCAGGGCTTCACCGGGAGGTTCAGTAGTTGCAGCAGTCCTCTTCCTTCAGCTTCGCTTCGGTTCTCTAAATCCAGTGGCGACTCTGCCTTCCAAGTCCCAGAGACCTGGTTTTTATGCAGTTTTCCCCCATTCGCACAGTCTGGCTATCAATCACACAGCAGGGTGGCTGTCAAGGCAGGACAGTCACCTAGCCAATCAAACAAGAGTGCGACTTGGGTCTCCAAGGAGACCCTTTGCAGGGGGCCTAAACCCCTCCCTCACATCCTGTCTACCTAGACTCTCAGGCGCCTAAGGAGGGCTTCTGTGCAGAAGCCCGCCAAAGGAAGGCGAACAAAGGACCTTTACAAAAGAAATGGCAAATAAATCCAGCCAGAATCAATTAAAAGTAAATAGGGTCCAGCGGATTTAAGTTCGAGGCTACTAACATATCCTAAAACAGTACCAAGGTTATTTTCATAGACTGCGGTAGGATAAATATGGTAGATACCACTGCCACAGCCAAATCTTAAAGAAAGGGGAACAAAATAATGTTTCATGAGAGACAGACAAAAAGGTATAACTATTAAGCCCTTCCAGTACTCTATGTAAGATAGTTGATACTGGGTTTGTGAATTTAAAAAGACTAATAAAGTCAATGGCAACTTTACATGTTCTGGGAGACAGTAGTCAGTCCCAGAAAATGAAGTTTAAAGTGGGAAGTCTGAAAAAGACAACCCTGTGTCACTGCACTAAAGGTGCTGTGTGAAACACAGTAAAAAGATGATGCCTATGGACTAGGTGGGGCTCCACAGTCTATGAACACAAAAATGTAAAATACAAAGCAAAACACATGTAAGAGTGACAAAAAAGGCTCACCCTCTTACCAGGTGAAAAAAATTTTAGAAATCCAGCAAAGCTGCTGAAGGACTCAGTAGGTATGGAAAATTAGCCATTCTGGAGAATTCTCCCTAACAACCACTATTGTACCAAACCCCTAAATCCACGCGAGCGAAGCCACAGGCAACAGCTAGTACAAAACAAATGAGGAAGGATGTCTGAGAGAAGTAGACACAAAGGGTGTAGTGCCCTTTTTATTGGCACAGACTCAGAAACCCAGGAACTCAAAGGTAATTGGGTAGTGGGAAAAGGTACATATAATGGAGAAAAGAAACACAAGAAATTCTTGTTATAAAACTATTATTTCCATACTAATGTTCCTATAAATCACACAAATTGTTCTTTTAGAGAGACCAATTGTCAACCAAATGAGTCGCTCATTTGGATGTTAATTCGTACATTAGTATCACATATTATCACTTTTTGTTTACTTTAAGAGCATGTCATATTAAAGTATTAGGTCATATTTTTTGTTGTATCATGGTTCATTTTAAGATAATTTTGTTCAGAGTATGCTGCTAGAGCATTTAGTAAGCATTGGAGCCCTATTGCAGTGCCATCCAGAATCACAATATCATCTGCATGCCCTAACCAATGGAAATGCATATTATTGACTTTCAGAGGAAAACGGCGAACAGTCTTTAATATCTGATCCAAGTCTGCAATCCAGAGATTGAACACTAGGGGCACCAAAACACACCCACGCTTCAATATATTGTAAGGGTGGATAGGATAGGAAAGCTCTCTCAGTCGATTGATCCTGATATAAACAATGGGATCACTGTACAGCTGCTTAATGAAATCTAGAAGATGCTCAGGAAGTCCCTGTTCACTCAATTTCTGTCTCAGAAGTCCCCTTTTAAACGTATCAAATGCTGCAGTGAATTCAACAAATACTATGTATAAAGGCGAGTTTTAGGAATACTGAGTGTTTTTCATAATAAATTGGAGGGTCCAGATATTATGTAAGGTGTTGAATACAGGATAAAAGCCTGCTTGAAAAGGAGGTCATAATTATGTTTCCCCTGCCCAACGTCTGATCTCTTTTAAAATAAGATTGCAGTAAACTTTGCTGGATGCAGCCAGCATGGCTAATAATTTGTAGTTATTTGGATCTTGACTGGGCACTTTTGTTGTGTATTGGAATGATATGCACATTTTTATTTTTGTTTTTGTTTTTCTCCAGGGTTCCGGAATGATCACTGTTGAGGCAATCTGAGCAAATAACTTGTTTAACAATCTGGCCTATAATATGGGATCCCCTTGGATGACCTTGTTTGATAGGCCATCAGGGTCACGTGCACCCCAAGAATGCAGTGCTATGATGCAATTGTGAATATCCCCCTTTGTATGCAAATAGTTATACCTCATTACTGAGTATTCAGAGGTATGTAAGTCTGTTTTGTCAAGAGTCATATATTTCAGTAATATGCTCCTTCCACTGGTTTTCTGTTAGTGGGTTAATTTCCTGCTTGCTCTGGTGATCATTACATATCTTCAGCATATGGCAGAATTATTTTGAATCATTGTTACACAGGCTGTTGTACGTGCATAAGTTGACATTGCACCTTGTATATGGAATTTTCATGGAAATGCAACACATGTTTTTACTCTCTATATAGTTTTTAAAATGTTTAGTATGCTGACATTTTTCTTCCTCTGTTATAATTTGATAACCAGAAAAAGTATGAATATTCAGCCTTAATTCACGCTTTCTCTTAGCTATATATGATAATTTTAAATGCCGAAATTATAAAAGGTAGTATGAGCCATCAATTTCTTTGGGAAGTTTCCAACTTTATTAACTAATTGATTAAAACACTCTCTATAATCATATTTCCATCTAATTCGTGATAGTTGTTTTGTGATATAAAATCGTTACGGATGAGATTATTACATTTATTAACATTACTCTGAGGCGATATTATTCTGCTCCTCTGTGCATTCACTTCATACTGCCCTGTTAATGTTTGAGGATTCATTGGATTATATGTTTTAATCATGATGTGGATGCATGAATGATCGCTCCAAGAATGAAGGACGACAGCTGCAATGCATATCCCAAATTGCTATGCGTGTTGGTACCATGCCACATATGTCCAAGTGTACAATTCCTTTGTAAAATGTGTTCACTATGATTAAGCCCAAATTGGTAATGAAGTTCAGCCATTTGATTTCCCTTATGATAAGCTTATGATGATGTTGCCGAACTTGGTTGCATCTGAGGTCCCATGCTTCCATCCCCTGAAATATCACAGTAAGCATCACAATCTCCACAAACAAGGAGATTGCTTTCAGGATTACTCAAAGCCCATTTGGTAGATCGACTTGATATGTGCAACAGAATTGATTGGGTTGATTCTCCGCCTGGCGGATCATATACAGTGATGGTGAGTATTTTAGTGAAAGTGTTCTTAATATAAAGTGAAATAAAGTTAAATACCTGAGCGAATTGAGTTAGAACCTATATGTGACGCCGAAACATATAGGGATTTAACCCAGACTTGCGGCTACTGTAATATCACATCAATAACACTATTTAAAGTTAAATGATACACGTTATAGGATTTGCGTTCGTTTGAATCTTTGTCAACAAATTGGGGCTATCTATTTAGGAACAGACAATTCATATTTTCTACTTTTCTCCAAGCGGAACTAGCGCATGGACCTCGAATATTGATTGCCCCGCCTTGAGGACAACCCAGAGGGGGTGGAAACACCTGTCGGCTGTGCAACTTTGCTAATGGGACAATTAAAACACGATTGATAACATCTTACCTTGCTGACAGCTGTATTTAATCTGAAACCTTTGTTGTACTCAGAATTTTTATTTCTCTGTTGCGAGAGAATCATCGGGGTTGAGCGCTGACAACCAACACCCAAATTCTGTCCTACACTTTGTGACATACTATAGGCCTTACGGGTGGTATATGGGTCTTTGGTGCATGCGGCCTCCCGTTTCAAATATGTACTTTAGAGCTCTAGCGCCTTCCATTTGAGGATTGTACCCGCAGTTACCATCCCTGTTCTTAATATAAAACTTCATGACTGACTGAACTTCATTACCCCACAAAATACATTGTGATTCGAATATTTAGTTAATAATGAACCTTTTGATTTTACATCAATAATTAGTCTGCATTTAGGGAGGACCTTAGGACCCCTTAAGGCCTTGTGCAAAATGCAGGTATATCCATCCATATAAAAAGCAGATTGTACCCAAGTTTCTTGTAGGGCAAATAAGTCCAACTTTGCTAATAATTATAAAGGCATTCTTGTCTGTATCTGTTTTACAGACACCTTTTCTCTTGGGGTGTCCGATCGTATGACAGATCTATGTTTATTATAACAGTTCTACTGGCGAGAACAGGCCATGGCAAGATGCATGTTCTATATACATTAATTCATGGATTGATCCATCAAACAGTCGTTCAATACCCCTGTCATCCCTTCGTGTTCTGGGGCGGTGAGGCAATAATGGTGAAAACTACTAGGAATCTATGTCTGTCTTCTACCTAGAAATAACTCTGCTCTATTTCTAAGACCCACACTCTCCTCACCTGTGTTTTGTGTTTCGGGAGCTCTCCATACTGCTATCACACAGCAGCACGTTGATGTTGAGGCTCTGAAGGCTAGGATGCTCTAGAACTCAAGAAGACTGTGGAGGCAAGTGCCTTCAAATTTAAATGAGTCTCCTGACAGAACCAAGGAAAAAAGACTGTGGTCTCTGAAGAATGAAAGTTTTCTAAGTTGGAGAGATCTCTCTTGCTATCTAATTAATTCTTCTTTCTTTTTGCAGATTCTCAGAGGAAAAAGGCTTTAACAGAAGAGTTTGAAGTGTCAAGGAAAAGAATATAAAAACCTTTTCTTGTGGAAAGTTTGCACACTTGCTACAAATGGAGCACGCACAACCTGAAGGGGTTTTCGGAATCCTGACAAGGAGTTTTGACTGAGGAAGGTTTGCGCGCATAATCAGGAAGAAAACAACGCTGCACAGCGTATGTTCGTCTTGCAAGAAACACTACAACCTCCAACTGCGAAGCACGGTTAACAACTGTGAGGAAAAACTCTGTGGAGCTTCAGGTACATATGCGTGTAGGAATTATCTTCACTCTTAACGCTATAATGTTCATTTTATAACTAAGGTACCTTTGTGTTGCAGGTCTTCGGATATGAAGAAAAATACTATGAATGCGCTACGGCTGCGAACGAAGACTGATGACTGAAGAGGAACTGTGACAAAAGAAAATTCTTCTACTGGAAGACTGTGGCAGAAACTTCAGTCAGGTAATTCTTGTCTGTGGTCAATAGATATTCTGCAAGCTATTCCAAGTATTAATATTACTTTTCTTTGATTTCACAGGTTCTATGAGCAGATGTGCCGGTAGCATTACACTGCTGTTCGGGACCAAACATGAAGCGCGTGTTACTGCAGAGTAGGCTTAAGTAGCCCTCAATGTCCAATGACTAGATCTCTGCTGAAACTTGTCCATGACCCACTGGGAAGCCATTTTATGGGTATTGAAAAGCTATTGAATCCCTATGGGAGTCTATGGTTATGTAATGCTGTGAATTGTGAGAATGCCATGTGTGCCAAGCTAAAACCCACATTAAACCTACTGAGCTATACAAGGAATCTCACCTGGCCTGAACTCCTGTATCAAGCCTATGAACCCTGGATGTGGTCATAACAGTAAGCTTGATCGGATTGTGGCTCCAGCAGGGTTCTTCAATAAATTCAATTGATGTATGAGGACACATCAGCTGCGTTCAGGGGCCCAAGGGCACACAGGTATCCAAGGGATTTCAACACAAATAGAGGCGTGAAGTAGGTGTGTCCCCCAGCCCCTCTTATTTTCTTTATTTTTATACAATTTTAATACTCACAATGCCTTATGAAAGCTAATTCCCCACTTTAAAATCGAATCAATTCAATTCCTTGCTTTATGCTGAGGATACAGTCTTAATCAACCTCATACCAGGAGGGCTACAGCAGAGTTTAAGCTATGCCAATTCCTTTTTCAACAAACACGGGCTAAAACTGAATTCGTCTAAAATAATGATTTTGGTTTTTGGTCAAGGAAATATGAAAGCAAGGTGGTCTCTCAATAACACAAAAAATAGAAGTCGCCAATGACTATAACTATGTTGGCCTGACCTTCTCCTAAAAAGGTGTCTGGCAGAGCCATATAAAAACAGAGTCCAAACAAGTTAATTTAGGATTTAGATGGCTGTTGCACCTTTACTATCGCTATGGCGTTAAAAGGCTTGACAGATGTCTCCTAGTGATGGAGATGACATTCCACACAACTGTTCTTTATGGTGATGAGATCTGGGAAGGCTACAACATGCCTTGAGATAGTACAGAATTCCTTCCTTCGGATGATTTCTGGTCTCCCACTGAGCTCACCAGGAGATGTTTTAAGGTGCAAACTTGGCATTCTTAGCAAGACTTGCCAGGCCCAAATTAGGTTTTGGGAGTTTGTCCTAAGGGTCCACCTTAACTCCTCAGGAAACCCAAATTTGGTTAAAGCAATGGCAAATTCAATCTAGTTCCTTATTGAGGATCCTCTAAGCTGGCTTACAAGCGGGATTGCGTTGCTGAAAAGCTGAGGTGGGGGGGTCCGAGTTGCCCTGAGAAAACCTTTGAGCGTTCTCTGCAAGGCCCTTATCAAGCCAAGGGCACCGTATGATCCAGCAACACTGACTTTTGTAGATAAAATCAAATTTGCGGAATGTCGCAGGGTTTTTTTGATGGTCAGGCTTAATGTCCTTCTATGGAGAGTAAGGATGAGCTGGTTGAGCCTTGATAGGGTATGTCTATGTGGTCTGGGTAGAGAGGAAGACGTAATACATTTCTTAATATGTTGTAGGTTTTCTATTGATTTTAGGAAAAAATGCCTCATGCCATATTTTATTCAAAATAATATTAGAACATTCTCAGATGCAATGGTGAGGTGTATGTCATGTAGTGATGCCGATTTCCTATACAAGGGCTGCACTTAGAGGAAGGCCCGTGAAGAAGATAGTGCACATATAATGCAGACATATACAATGTTCCACATTATGTAAAGATTGTATTTAGTTTAACATGTAATGAAGTGTGAATTTTATTTAAAATCATTCTGTCTTATTTTAGATGTGTAGGAAATTCATATTAATGGATAGGATCAGAATAAACATTAACTAACTAACTAACCTATTATGGTAATTGTGATCAAAGTGTGGAAATAAGTGCTAAACTCACAGACCACATTTTTGTGGATCTCAGGTTTATCATAGGTTCCCATATCTAAGGACTTACAAGTTGGCATGATAAGTGCACAGGTACATGTTAACAGGGGGTGGGGTGGGCGCTTGAAAACCTATTTTGAGTTGTAAATGGACTTTCAACCTGTGCAGGAAGGAATGTATATTTTCTTCCACCACTGGTTTTCCTAGGCACACTTCTGCATACTTGGGCACATGTGGTACTGGTCCAGCTGCAAGGACAGTAATAGAAAAATCCATAAGGGTCAAACATGAGTCTTCTGGCATTGACCAGGTCTGCTAAGGTCTCTCTTTAACCCATATTCATATTTCAGATTCAAATCTGTCAGACATAATTATTGTCTATTTGTCATGATATAACCCTTAGCAGAACAGTGAGACAACTACAAAGCACCCAGGAAAGGGATCTCTGATTGTTCTACCTGCAGACAGAATGTCCTTTTACATGGAAAAATTTCATATGCACACGGAAATGATGTACTAGCTTTGCACATGAGGAGGTCAGAGAGGGAGAGCTTTTGTATCTCCTGATTGTTACTGTCCATGTCAGACAGGTAATAATCCCAGTAAAATATTATTTCCGGTGCATATTCAAATGTATTACATCCTTCTCACCGTCCCCTCTTCCCCATGTGCCTCTTCCCGTTTCCGCTCCTTTCAGCTCCTAGCCCCCCTGCACTGGAACTCCCTCCCTCTCTCTATCCGCTCCATCGCCACCTTTTCCTCCTTCCATACTTCCATGAAATCTCTCCTTCTACATCCCCCGCCCTGATACCCTTACCCCCTCTCACTTCTCTCTCTCCTCCCTCACATCTTCCCCTACTCACCTTCCCTATCCGCTCCTTTCCCTTACCTCTCCCACCTTACATCCTCACCCTAATGCCCTTTCTGTCTCCCTCCTCCTTCCCTTTCTAATCCCCCTCCTTCCCTTACTTACCATCACAGGTCAATTGCTCTACCTACTGTTTTATTGGTTTGATTCATGTCTTGTAAGCTGCTTCTACTGTTATATTTTTCTATGTAACTTGCTGTTATAATGTCAAGAGCTTTGGATTAAAGCGCTATATAAACAAAATAAATACAATACAACACATCCCAGGGTGATGGCAATTTCATCGGCCCCTCCAATCTGGCTTTGGAGCAGACACTTCATGGACACAACTCTCACCCATGTAAACAACTTCCTCATAAGGCATTGTCATGTCCCATCTCTTTTCAACTTTTGAGGTCTCTGTGCTGCATTTGACAATGTTGCCCATACCTCCCTACTCTTCAATCTCTCTCAAGGATGCATTAAATGCACTGCCCAAAAATGTATCAGCTCCTAGCTTGCTGACCTTCATTTCTTGGAAAACCAGCACTACCACTCCCAATACATTTCATGTAGAGGTTCTCCAAGTTCTTGCCCTTGGCCCTCACTTATCAACACTTAACACATATTTTACCTGAAAGTGCAATTCATACTTTGGCTAATGTTATCATCTCTTTGACAATGATACACAAATCTTGTTCTCCTTACAGTCCTTCACCCCATTGATGAGGGGGGAAACCTTAGGGGCAATATGTTTGTCTTGGAAGCAGGACACTGCAATTCAACACAGGTTCAAATCCCAATCCTGCTCTTAGAAACCAATCTCTGGTATTAAACCTGTTATAAAAGGACAATTATAATTATATGAATTGCGTGTCACAGACTGACCCTTTGACATTCATCACTGTGTAGCACTACACTGCATAATTTCTAAATGTAAATAACCTAAAGTGATCTTCTCCCCACCCTACGCCTATTTATAATCCCCTTTTCTACTTCCCTATTTCCATTCACCTTGATATTCCTCCCACACCCACAGAGCTTGCAACCAATGGGTCAACTTTGACAACAATCTTAAACACCTTCAATGAATTACCTCTTCCTTTACAGGTACATGGGTCAAACTTTCTAGCATCACGATAATCAGTCACCGCCTCAATTGCCATGCTGCCAAAACTCTAAACTCTACTCCAGCCGTTATCATACTGGGCTACTATTACAACCTCCTACCAGGGCTCACTCTCCATTCCTTTGCCCCCTCAACAAAATGTTGAACATTTTCACTGGCATGTTATCCATTATGCCTTAATCCTATCACACCTCTACTTCAATTCCATGCAGGTTCACTCCCCATTCACACCACCTCCCTTATCCATTTCCTTCTTCGGTTCTTTCATTCTAAATGCAGACATGCCGCTGATATCTTCATGGCTATCTCCTGCTATTCTATCTCATCCACACACTCATATCACAAGGTTATCTCAACCATATCAACTTTCACTTCCCTGTAATGCCTCTTGCTTGCACTCATATCCCCTTCCTGGCCCCCTCCACCGGAACCCCCTACGCCCTACAATTTTGAACATTTCAGCAGTGGCAAACTTCAACATCATCCTCTAGATGCGCCTGCACTCTCTGTGTGGATTCCCTGCCGCTGCAGTGTCATTATCCCCCATCACAATGCTCTTTGAACCCAACTGTAACTATGTACATGCTGTGTTTTCCGTTAGTCTTACATTGTACCTTGCATCTGTCTGTATAGTTCCCTCTCAATGTTCCAAATCTCTTCTATGCCACCAACTGGTTTCTGTCTCATTCATCATACTTTAGTACCATTTTTGTAAACTTCCCACTAGGGGGATAGCTACTGCTGCCAATATTACCTTTTATTCAGTGTTCAACCCACTTCACCACTTCTATTAAAAGCAAATCGGAAGATCCATCTTGGCCTTTGAAATGTGAGGGTCTCCATTGCCTGTTTCACTGAGCTGGTAGGAGCCAGATTCCCAAAGCAAACGCTCAATTCTCTTCTGAAATGAGGAAGTGGCAGTGGGGGGTTATTAACATCTGAATTCGGAGTACTATGGTGTGACAATTGGTCAATTAATTTCTTAGGACAAATCTCAATTTTCAGGATGAGAGACCTAAACTTGCAGCTTTTAGAGTATCTGACCTCTTTTGTGGTCATAGGGAATTCTCCGATGTGCTCCTGCCATTACAAACCTTTTTTAGGATCTGGACATATGGTAGCTCATTTGGTTCGTAGGATAGGGGTGCTTTTTATTAATACATTGGTATTGTTGAAGAGACTGGTGGCAACTGCAATTTAGTTTTGGTTTCACCTGGAGAGCAGCCTGCTTTGACACATTAGTATAGCAATGTACCTTTTTTGTAGCCATTATGACACTAAAGTATTTTCTTAAGACCTGTTATGGAAGGAGTTTCCTTTGATTGGGGAATTAGAAAGTATGCCTAAAATGGTAGTTTTCACAAACATGGTGCCGCTATGATCCCAACCCTTTAGCCTCTATTGTGGTTTTGACGACTTTGGGCTGTGACTCTAGCCATAGAAAAGCCGATAAACAGACTGCATGGGTGGACCAGAGTTGGTGGTTTTTAGGGCAAAGCTGACTGGCTGGCCACCAAAGCCTTTGTGTGAGTGTCCTTGTGTGTGATTGGAGGGCTGGCCTAGGCCCTGCCATGAGTGTTTAGGTATATCTATCGGTGACGCTAACCCTGCCTCAATTGTGTAGGGATTTTGGTAGATTGCGGCTGCAATTTTATGATAATTTCAGGCCATGCAGTCCTTTGTCCTTACACTTAGTTACATTTTTTTTTTGGATACTGGACAAACTCCCTGCACTGTCCTCATCCCCCTCATGGTCCTTTTTACTGGCTGGATGGAGAATCTGGTTTTGAGACACTTTCTGGCCTGTTTTCCAACCATCCTCAAAAATTACCTGCTTGGTCTGCGAGAGCAAGCCTCTATCAATATTATGGTGGGGAGAAACCACCACACAGCTTCTGTTGGACATCTGGGCTATCCTGGGAGACCTACATCATTGTTTATTTGTTTCCTTCTTGGGGCCAGTTATTGTTGACAGGGGAGGCCGCACATCTCGCAACAAGGCTGGTGGGTCCTGGGAAGATCCTTGTTCTTCATTCGAGTCATAGAGGACTCCTTGATCCTGGATTCATGTCCTGGATGAGTGGATTTACCTTGACCTGAAAGAGAATGCTTTTACTCATGTCTTGTTTTACAGTTCATTAGACGTGTTTCTTGGGAGCTGCCAGAGTGAGTGCTTATCTCTGGCTCCTAGGGTGGTAGTCTATTCTTGATACTTTCCTTTAGGGGCCTGTGGTCATGGTATTCTGACACTTGCCTTCTACCACATTTTGCCAAAGACTTCTATTGGCACTACTGTAAATTCTTCCTTCATGAGACTCCTTGCACTCAAAGGAAATCGGAACACCAATAGCACACCCTATTTCAAATATTCTGTAATCATAAAGTTCAGGTAAGTAATAGGGCTCAATAATTTAATTCATAAGATGAGTTTAAGGTGCAGAGGAGAGAACGACAACCTTGACATCTATGTTATACTACATGAAAGGAGAAAGAAGATTTACCTGAATTGCTTTCACAGAGGGAGTTACTGTGGATACACAGACTGGATGCTATGTCCCCACTAGGACTCAATGAGGACTTTTACTTGGGTCCATTTATTTAAAATAAACACACACACTTTCCGTATCTACATTCTTCTATGTCTTCTCTAAAATCTTTTAATATCTTTGACCACCTTTTTTGGGTGCTTTAGACATAGTACTGTCATGAAAGTGGGCACCCCACGAGAGCAGGTAGATTTGCGAACCAAATGTTAAACATAGTTTGGTTTGTTATTTCACATGTGTTTGTCTGTGGATCTAAAAATGTGTATGAGAGTCTAAACACCTTTATTTTTTAGTATTTGTTTTCATATAGATATGACTTATTAAGTTAGCTCCCATCAGGCATAGTATGACCATGAGAATGGGAACCCATCGTGGGGCAGACCATTGTCCGTACTATTGTCCGTACTGTTTGTCAATTTGGATCTGAAAGCTATTCCACATGGGATTGGGTATACATATAAAGATGAGTACTGGAGACTTTCAACATGCTTTAGAAACTACCATTAAGATGTACCTTCCACTTTAAAGAAGTCCACTAGGTGTTACAATGAGCATAGGGTACACACGGTAATCTAAATTCTGTATAATTGGTTTGGCTGGAATACTATATACATTGTAGTTCCGGTAGGACTATATTTCATTAATTGCAGCATAGTATGACAAGCGGCTTCACCAATCCAAAGAATACCCTCTACCCCATTGCATAGGTAGGCTGTTGGCATTCATGTCTTGAACATATTTGATCAGTGGTCTATGTATCTATATAGGGTCACAACGACTTCATGTCCTGTAGATTCTCCCCTGTCCTTACTTGGGATTTGCTTCATAATTCTGCATAATACAGCAGCCTTTCCTTCATTTGATTTCCACATACTGAAGAATCCCCTAACTGCTCTCGAATATCTACCAACATTAAGGATGCAACATTAAGGACGTCTTCTCTTACTAGATGGTCATCTCATATCAATTATTCCCCTATTGGTGAAATTGATACTTAAGACAGTTTCCTCTGAGAGCCCTCTCTAACACTACTTACCAGGAGGCTAGTAAGACTTTTGTATGCCACGCGCATAGCCGCACATCTGATAATGGACACCAATTAACTTCCATCTATTTTTGCCACTATGGATCCCATTGGAACACATTATGGGAGGTTAGACTAATATTAGTATATATTGGGTCTTAATACTTTTTGGTCTAATCAGCGTTTTTACCGAGGGAAGTTAAGAATTACTTACCGTCCCTTTGTTTACACATGACGTCATCCGCGCATGCGTGGGATGACATAATCGTCAAAATGTGTATAAAAAATGATGCCAACCTCAAAATGGCGTCAAGCACCCCCTCGAGAACGTCAAATCTTACAGCGCTTTTTTGACGGTAAGGCAGTTTTGTCTGAGAAACCCCCACTTTTTTTGAGTGGCATGCACTAGCATATTACATAGCTAGATGACTATTTTACTCCTTTACTGGCTGGGTAAATAAACAATGCCCCGTTCTTTTGCTCCTTTAGATTCTTCATAATTCTGCATAATACAGCAGCCTTTCCTTCATGTGATTTCCACATACTGAAGAATCCCCTAACTGCTTTGGAATATCTACCACCATTAAGGACGTCTGCTCTTACTCCACTGTAAGTGTCTTTTACTCTCGATTAGGCATGTCGAACATCCCCATATTAATACAGTCTTTTAGTTTACTTCACAGGATACTATCTCCAGTAGTGGTGATAGAGGCTATGTCGCTCTCACTTTCTATTGGGCATAGTAACTTTCTCAACCTTCCCCATAGTAACAATGCTATTCTGGTTTACTACACAGGTTACTTGTTTCAGGAGTCGGACTACAGGCTATCTTCTTTCTCAGAAAGATTTACATGAATTGCAGCTAACAGAGTATTCCAAAATGGGACTGACCGACTGCCAGCCTTTCTTTTATTTACCAAAGTATCACAAGGTTAGATTTTCTACATGCCATATACTCCTTCTTGAAGTAGAGTTCCCTGCATAGCAATTAAGATTATAGGGCTACCGCATATGCAAATGCTATATATGTTATGGTTTCGGATGATGCTGCTGATTACACTTGTTGTTAATTTATGCTCCGAGTAATAGATGTAGAACAACAGTCTATATAACCTTAAGAACTATGGTCAAAAGCATAATCATTAAATAGCTAACGGTTTAGTCCAAGTAAACCCTTGTTCTTGAGCACTATTCTATATCCATGAATCCTAACAGAATACTGTATATATTTTTTTCATAGAAATTCAAATGCCCCTGATGAAGAGTGTGAACCACTCGAAAAGCGTTGGACCCCCCTGCTTTGATCATCATGAATAAAATGAAGATATTTCTTGTGACTTAATCTGTTTGTACTAGAATTCTTGATAAATTGCTCCACAACCACTATATGTATTTCATATTACTGTTTTGAATGACTACCATTGAATGAACGTAAATTGTTGGTCTGGTTTTCCAGATAATAGATAGTGTGCAGAAGATGTGAGTTCCCGAATCTGGGAACATGTTCTTACTCCTTGCACTCAAACCTGGGACTTCATGAGGGTCTGTTCTGGGATCCCCCTGGTTCAGGTTGCTGACTTTGCCACACCTTTCGGGAAAAACTCATGACTTCCCTGACCTTTCCCCATAACGTGGAAATGCTTTCGTAAATGTTAGTGTTTATTCCTACAAGGATCTTTTGAACTCCTTTGAAACTCTTTTAAAGTGACTTGGACATGTCCATCTACCTGTACATGGACATTTTCATTGGGCCTCTTTAGGTCCTTGAAGTTTTGGAGAACTGGATTGTTTGCATGTGCTGCTGATTTTAAATGCATGTTCGGTTCTTCATCACACTCCTGTTTATAGAAATGTCATGCTACTATGTTTCACTGTGGTTATTTTTGCATCAGTGTATCTCTATAATTCTAGGGGTGCAATGAGACCTTACTGATCTGGCACTATCAGCCTAGCCGCATGTAAACGTGCGGTGGCCCTTGTGGGCTTGGTTTTTAAAAGTATTAAGCACCCCCGCCCCCTCAATGTGCTATATTTAATGCACGGTGTGTATTTGTTGTATCAATTATGTTACTATGTACTAGAGGTAAAGGATTATTTTGTTTTTCATGTGGCATTTTGGGGCCCGATGTTGAATGTATAAATATACGTTTTTATTGCCTAGGATTCCCTTTTTCCTTGCATTCTGCCTATCACCGTGTAGTGGGAGCCGATTTAGTTTAGGCGTGGACTGTGTCTTAACTAACCATCACTGTTATCAGACACTGGCCCTCATTACGAGTTTGGCGGTAACCATGCCGCTATTGGCGGCATGGCTGCCGCTGAAATCGCGTTGGGGTCCGGGTCCTCGGAATGAGGATTTACCAGGCCATTCCGAGTTCGGAAGGCCCGGTAATTCCTCCCTCCAAGGACCAGGACACGGTCCTTCCCCGTTCCCATTTCAGCCCCCATAGGGCTGAATGGGAATGGGAGAGGGAGCAAGCAACGGGCCATTACGAGATGGCCCGTTGTTTGTTCCCTCTTCCCCTCGCGGGACCCGGTAAGTACGCCTGGTTTTTCCAGGCGTGCTTACTGTGTCCCGTGAGGGGAACTCTTAATGCGGCGGTACGGGGTGAACAGCGCCGGCACCTTTTACGGCGCCGTTCACTCCGTACCACCAGGGTCGTAATGAGGCCCACTGTGTTTTACTCTTTGTCATGGTTTACCCAAATAATAATGTGACCTGATAGATATTCAATTTGGGATTTTATTAAAAGTGTGCATTTTTCAGTTTTCCAATCTGGAGTATTTTTTGGGGGGGTAAATGTGGAGACTAACTCTACTTCAACACCATCCTTTCTCGCATCCCTTGAGTGACTCCTGAATGCTCTGTCACATTTACCACTCCAGAGTTGTCCAGTATACCTTTTGTTTGGAGCACTGATAGGCCATTGGGTTCGATGGTTTCACACCCCTCAATAGAGGGCTGTGGAAAACTCTCCCTCGGTAGATTCAGCAACCGAGATGCTAAGTACACTTAATTATTTTTTCTTTAGATAGAAGCTGAAAATCAGAACGAGAAACGGGCATCATCAGAGCATCCTACGGTGCCATATTTGAAATGTTTGCACCACAGACATTGGCTTGGTGGAGTTTACATCTCTCAATCTATTACATTAAATTATACTAATGCATTGATGTTTACATTTATTTATGATGGTTGTGTAAAAGGTTTCTAAATAACTAACCAAGACGTATACAGATAACATTTTAAAAAATGTCATTACATTCCAATGTTTCTATCCAATCCATTGCAAGATTCCTTTGACCACTTTTCTGGGTTCTAAAGTGGGAGACTTGATGATCAAGTGCACCCGCTAATATTATGCATATAGTGTGGCGGATGGGATACGGGCACTCTGGCGCTTGTTTGGATCAAGGGTGTTCTTGCAAAGCAAATTTGATGTTGCAATGTTTAAAAGGGATAGGTTGCAGGTTGTCTGTCAGTCTTAGTGAACACGAGTGTTGAAGTTCTTGGGAGTTGGAGACCAGTTGGCAAGCCCCTGCAGAAGACGGGCGGGAATACCCGTGAAGGGGATCTGTGAAGCTTCCCCATAGCAATTCTACTGATCGTGAACTCCAATTCCATAACCGAAATACACAAACATGCAGTAAAACAAAGTAGGCAAGTTGGCACAAAACAGAACAATGCTCTTTGCGGGGCAATCACACTGGAGAAAGACATTTCTTTACTGTTTTTGAGGAATTGAGGGTTCATCATTGACCATCAATCACTTGGATACGGGCAAGTACTGCAAGCAGGATCATCTGGTGTTGCAAAATAATTGATTTTATGATCACAACAAACTCCCACAAAATGAAGGATTTTTTCATCTTGGACACAATCTCCTTTGGCATACATTTCCCTGAAGTACTTAATACTTTGTGTTAAGTAAAACACCTTTCAAGGGAATAGGGATATCCCATTGTTTGGTTAATTAGCTTTAAACCTACTGTGACCATATAGACTGCTGTCTACTCGTGTACCGTGCCTGTATTTGTAGCTGGAATCTTACAGGCCTTTTTTTGATGCATACATTTTTGCATTACGAACCACATGAAACAGATCACTCCCTCAGGCCAAGGCCTCCATTTCCTTTTCACAGCCTTTATCCTGGAAGTATTATATGCACTACCTCTCAATCTTATACATTCAATACGTGATACGTTTGCTTTTCCTCATCAGTTTAATCGTGTGCACGCTTCCCCCCGATTACACTTTGAACAAATTAATTGTTTTGGTATATGCTAATGTGTGTGGGCAGGAGGTGGAGGTGGTTTGCGATGGTGGTTTGGGATGTGGGCTAAAGTGGTGGTTTCGGGGGACCCCCCCATTTAAAAACGAAAAGTCAAAGTCACATCAAGGAAACGTGCCACAAACAAAGTGCACACGATTAAATGGGGAAAACCAAACATAGAACCCTTTATTTATTACCTCTCTATAAAATGTTTCTTTGATCTTCCACCCAGGTCCATGGAAAGAAAGCTAACTGGAAGACATGGAATGCTGTTTACATCATTCGTTTATATGCCTTCAACAGGAAATTAGTGAACCAAGATAAAATAAGCTTATGCGAACCCACAGAACCCCAGCACTATGTTGCATTTGAACACTCTTCTCTGGCTGATGTCTCCCATACCCTTGAAAGCACATCACATACATGCCCATACCTTGATCTTCCGGGGAGCATCCTTGCTCATACTCAGTGTCAGGCCGTAAACCTCAACATTCACCATCTTTGTATAGGAGACTGCTTTGTTGCCTCGGTTGTTGTTCTGCACTGTGACGTTGAATGGAACAAGGCTCGGGTTACCAGGAGTGACGCCGACTAGCTGATAGACACAGGTCCCCATGAAATTAAAATGTTGACCATCAAATGTGGTGTAGTGTGGATCGCCATATGCTCTACAAATGCCGTAGCCAACAGGATGGCATCGTTGGACACCGTCCACCACTTTGCATTCTGTATTAACACCACACGTAGCCTTCTGGCATGTCACGGCTCCGCTGATTCCACATTGACACCTCTCTTGGCACAAAATGTCCGAGTAGAATGACTGGCCTTGCTTATAATACAGCTCTTTGTACACACAGCCGCAATCTTTTAAGGCGATACACTCTTCTCCGCTCAGGACGAAGCCGCTGTCACAGTAGCATCCTTCCCTGCAGGGCAAGGAGCAGTTGGCTGTCGATGCAGGATTGTAACAGGTAGTGGGACAGCCGACTCCACACAGCTCGTAGTGGCTGTTCTGTGGGCACACGGGTGCTAAAAAAGATTAAATCAAATCAATGTGACATCAATATTTATATTTTGCATTTGGAAATTTCCTGAGCCATGTACTCAAGAGATGAATTTACCTGTATCTTTGAACCAAGGTGATGGTGCTGGCGTGCTACAGTCTTACCTGCTGTTCTCGAGGCATGCGTTGCATCTAATGCAAATTGCAAAGGCATTTTTAGGTAGCTGAAAGTGGAAGGTGGCAGTGACCATCACAAGAAAAGAAATGTGGATCTTTACCAGGAATGGTAACTGCTAAAAAGGACTATTTAAAGACCCTCCTTGTCAACAAGATTGATTGAATGAGGACAATTAAAAAAAACATTATGAAGCAAATGAAAACACTGTGAAAAGTTAAAAAAATTGTAACTTTAAGGAAGGACAACAGGTAGCAGGTGGAAAGCAGAGGATCAAAGTGAGTAGCAGGGGTTGCCATCAGAGAAAAAAGAAACACGCTTCCAAACAAATTCAGGAGACCTGTTTCACAAAGACGATTATCAAAAATTCCTTTTTACATAGAAGTGCAAGAACTCATATTGCAGAAAGACAACATACCCAGCTGCATGCCCTGCAGATAGCAGTTGTCTCCCACAATGTATTAAACTCACCAATGCACATGTGTACCCCTTTCCTTTGTGTCTCTTTATACAAATCTACGCGCCCTGTCACACTCCAAGTCCATCCTATTGCTTGCCATTCGAACGCATTGAAGCACATTTTAATGATCAATGTGAATGTCTGTAAACTTGGGTTGCCAAACATTAGACTTTACACAAGCTGGTGTGGGCATAATGCACCCACCTAATTAGTGGAGTATGTTTTCTGAAAATGTTTAGGGGGCATGTCATCTAAAGGAAAGTGGCCCCTGCCAAATGACTGGGACAAAATGGTGTGCCACAAAAGTTGGTGGGACAAACGCCATTGCCCTCCCTAAAATTACGCCCATGGGCACCTTGGCAACTGCAGTCCATTCTCAATGATGACGTCTCCCTCACCTTCTCTCACTACATGCATGCATGGCATTCTTTGTTGTTTATCATCTTGTTTCAAGTACTGTGGCGGTGAACCCTAATGAAACCCATCCCCTCAATAGCATTTGTCCAGAGAAGGCTGTGTCCTTTTCATCCTGGAATGCCACATAATATATTTATTATTTATTTTTAAATTTTTATATCACGCAAACAGTCTGTTGGCATCAAGGTGCTGTTACTTGTGAGGACCTTAGTTACACATGTGAGGGTAGCAGGTTATACATTTATATTTTCTGTACAGCAGACTACATATGTTGTGGCCTAGCTAGAAATATAACAGGATGTGGGGGCGAAGTGATTAGATGAAGAGCAACATTTTCACTGCTTTTCGGAATGCCATGTGTGGCTGTTCTGCACTTAGGGGTGGTGATAGGGCATACCTCCTGTGTCACATGTAACCCACATCTAGCACCTGCAGTAGGTGTTTTATGTGTGTTTATTTTACTTGTGAACCCACTCCAAGACCATTTCATCTGTGATCATACTCCTAGTGGCCCTACAGCCATTCTGGGTCTTTTCCATGATTTGCTTCTTCTTGTATCTCCCTGCGCTCCTTCACTTGGCTATAGTGCCCCTGTTTGCCTCTACTCTACTCTCCACATATATTCCTTCTCTGTATTCTTTTGTAGTGTTTTCATTAGGCTGTGTCTGTCACTGTGTATTATAAGGACGAAAATACACCCTTTTGTATTGTACATCGTGTCAGTGTTCCGTGACCTTATAAAGTAACACAGCTTTCATCCTCATTCCTCTATTTGGTCACGGGACTCCTCTGTGACTGGCAATATCTTTATGGCATATGGAATGGAGGTAACAAGTTACTTACCTATAACTGTTGTTCTCCAGCATGGGTCTGGCATGGATTCACATGCTCATGAATAGTCCCAGTCGTCAGGCTGGGAATCCTCAGTAAAGAAAAAATCAGTTTCCGTTTCGTTTCTGAAATGTCTTTCTCCTAACAACCAATCACTGGTCTCTGGGTGATACTGCCCCCAGCCAATGACTGCCCTCTACCTAAGCCCCTCCTCCTGCAGCCATCTTCATATTTGGTAGCATGTAAAGTGGCAGTATGACCAAGTGAAGAGCCGCAGAGGGGTAGGAGGGAGGGTTCGCATGTGAATCCATGCCAGACCCATCCTGGAGAACAACAGTTACAGGTAAGTAACTTGTTCCTTCTCCAGCATGGGGTCTGGCATGGATTCACATGCTCATGAATACAAGAATACATAGCGGTACACACATGCACAACCACGGGAGGTGGCAAGGCTCAACATTAAGCATTTCATTAACTCAACATTAAGCATCTCTTACCTCCTCACCAGGCCCACCTTCCGGCGAACAGGTTGCGCAGCCCTACCTGGCGGACTCTGGACTCCTCCCTGGAATCCCGGTTGACGCAGTAGAATCTCGTGAAGGTGTGCGTCGACCTCCACGTAGCAGCCCTGCAGATGTCCAGCAGGAGCACACCAGACAGGAACGCTGTGGTAGCAGTGATCGCTCTGGTCTAATGAGCTCTCGGACGGCCGGATAAGGGTCAGTTTGCCAACCGGTGACAGTGCATAATGCAACCAGAGAGCCATCTGGAAATGGAAGCCTTCGGGAGGGCCTTTCCTTGGTTCACAGGTTCAAAGTTCACAAACAGCTGTGATGTCTTCCGCAGGCTCTTCGTGCGGTCTACGTAGAACTTCAGCGCTGTAGGCACATCTAGCGAGTGCAAAGTCCTCTCGGCCGGCGACGAAGGCGACGGGAAGAAAACAGGTAACACCAAGGGCTCGTTGAGATGGAAGTCCGACAACACCTTCAGCAGGAAGGAGGGGTGCATCCTCAGCACCACCCTCGTCTCGTGGAATGTCAGGTATGGAGGTTTACAGGAAAGGGCCTGGATCTCTCCCACTCGTTGTGCGGAGGTGATGACCACAAGAAACGCTGTCTTCCACGACAGGAACTTCAACGGTGCTGAATGCAGCAGCTCGAATGGTGGCCCCATGAGCCTGGTCAGCATCACATTGAGTTCCCACACCGGGGCCAGGGCCTTCACCGGCAGGAACGATCGGAACAGTCCTTTCATGAACTCGTTCACCAGGCGATGGGACCACAGAGATAATCGCCCCGGAGTTCTGGTGTAGCGGGAGATAGCTGCCAGCTGGATCTTGATGTAGGCATGAACCAGCCCCGCCTTGGCCAGCGATAGCAAGTACGGCAGCACTTGAGGGGCCTAATCCGCAGAGGGTTAATCTTCTGTGCGCGGCACCAGACAGAGAACCTCTTCCATTTGTGTCCATAGCACTTGAGAGGCGAGGACGCACTGGCCTTTGCAAGCACCTCCTTGCAGTCTGCCGGGATATCGTACCCTCTGAACTCTAGTGCTGCAGGAGCCAGGCATGGAGGTTCAGTGACCCCGGGTCGTGGTGGAGGATGGCACCTCCTTCTCTGGCCAGAAGATCCGCGTCTGTCGGCAGTTTGACTGGGGGGTTCGCTGACATGTCCAGAAGGTCTGGGAACCAAATCTGCCTCGGCCACGCCGGTGCGACGAGGATCATCCTGCACCAGGACTGTCTGAGTTGACTGATGAGTCGCAGTAGCAACGTCAACGGTGGGAACGCATACAGGAACAGGCCGTCCCCGGGGAATGAGAAGGCATCGCCCATGCTCCCCGGCTGGGGAAACCTGCTGGTGAACCTTCGGCACTTAGTGTTCATCGCCGTCGCAAATAGGTCGATCTGGGGATTGCACCATCGTCGGAATAGGAGACCCAATTGATTCTGCCGCAGCTCCCACTCATGGCACGAGTGCAGCTCCCTGCTGAGTGAGTCGGCGATGGTGTTCTTGATTCCTGCCAGATGGAAAGGTACCAGAAACATCCCTTGGGCGATGGCCCAGTGCCACAGATCCTGCGCTTCCTTGGATAGGGCTGGGGATCTGGTGCCCCCATGCTTCCGGATGTAGAACATTGTAGTGGTGTTGTCGGTGAAGACCCTCACCACCTTGCCCTTGAGGGATGGAAGGAACAACCTGAGGGCCCAGAACACGGCTTCGAGCTCCAGGACATTGATGTGTAGTGACCTCTCCTCAGGGAGCCAAAGGCCTCTTGTGTGAAGGTCTCCAGTGTGCGCTCCCCATCCCTCCAGGGAGGCGTCCGTCGTCTCCTGATGTGCCGGAGTCTGGAAGTCCATGCCTGCCGCAAGATGTGCGCAGGTACCCCACCACCGGATCACTTGGCAGAAAGCCTCGTTGAGTGAGATCCTGTCTTCGAAGCTTCCCGCCACTTGCATCCAACGGGCGCCAAGGAACTCTTGCAGTGGTCGCATCCGCAGCCTGCATAGGTGCACGAGGTAGATGCACGAGGACATCATGCTGAGTAGGGACTTGATGGACCTCACCCTGGCCGCGACCATGGTCAACAGCTGTTTATACCTTGCCCAGGATGGCCTTCGTCCTTTCCTCCGATGGTGCAGCCAATCGCGCCACTGTCTCGAGTCTGGATCCCAGGAACAGGGCGACTTGCCACGGTACCAAGTGGGATTTCGGGAAGTTGATCAAGAATCCCAGATCCGTGAGCAGTTGGGCGGTCTTCGCTGTGTGATCGACGGTGAGTTCCCTTGACTTTGCTCGGATGAGCCAATCGTCCAGGTAGGGGTAGATGTGGATCCCGTGCAGGCGCAGCCGCGCTGCCACTGGTGCCAGGCACTTGGTGAACACCCTGGACGAAGGGCCTTGAGCTGATAGTGCCACCCCTGGACCACGAATCGTAGGAATTTGCGATGTCCCTTTAGAATGGGATGTGGAAGTAGGCATCCTCCAAGTCCAGCGACGATAGGAAATCGCCTTCCTCCAGCTGTCCCAGCACGTGCTGGAGGGTGACCATCCGGAATTTCTGAGACTTGATGTACTTGTTTAGAAAACAAAGGTGCAGGATGGGTCGTCAACCGCCGGTCTTCTTCCGGACAAGGAATTACCGCGAGTATACTCCGGAGCCTTTTTGGGACGAGTTCCATGGCTCCTTTTCTTAGCATTGCTCGTACCTCCAGAAGTAGTTGCGGGACGTGATTTTCCTTCCTGGCCACGGGTGGTATACGGGGTCACCTTCTCTGTAATTCCAGAGTGTGCCCGCGGACCAGGGCATCCAGCACCCAACGGTCGGTGGAGATGAACTCCCATACGCTGATGAATTTCACCAGCCCGCCTCCCACCGGGGTACTCGGTTGGGGGCCTGACGCCACAGCCGGTTCAGTCCTGTTTTGTCGCAGCCTTGCCGTCTTGGCCTCCTTGGCGACGATGACGCAATCCCCCTGTCTTGCCACGTCCTCTGTAGGCTTCCTGCGATGAGGAGCGGGCGGCTTGGCGGTACGAAGAGGAACCGCCGCCGAATCCTTTGGAGGCACCTAGCTTGCCTCCGGAGTTCCGAAAGGACGGCCGTCGTTGTTGAAGAACACCCAAGGCCCGGGCCGTCTCAGTGTCTGCCTTGATGGCCTGCAGTGACTCGTCCACTGTCTTGCCTAACAGGTTGTTTCCATCAAAGGGCATGTCCAGAACCCTGGTCTGCACGTCCTGGCGGAAGTCAGTGGCCCTGAGCCAACCGCGCCAGTGAAGGCAAACGCTGTTGCCCATCTGACGAAAGCCAGTTTCGGTGATGTCCGTGGCCACCATAATGGTGTGGTCGAAAGCCACCTCGCCTTCCTGTAGCATCTCCAGGGCCTCAGCGTCTTGTCGTCCGGGAGGAAATCAAGCAGGGGAGCGATCTTGAACCACAGCTCCCTATCGTAGCGTGCCACGATCGTGAGGGCCTTGCCACTTTAATCGTCGTCGCCGCAGACGAGATGACCCGTTGTCCCATGGCGTCCAGCTTCTTCCCCTCATCGTCTGACGGGGACATTGAAGTTGAAGCCATCGCCCCCACCGCTTTCTTCTTGGCCGCCGCGGAGACCACTGAATCAGGGACGGCTGTGCCCTGAGGCACATAGGGGCGGAGTCCGGGACCCGGTACTTCTTCTCATACCGGTCTCTCTTAGCAGGAGCCGTGGACGGGTTTTTTCAGGAGCACCAGCCCTTCGTCCCAGATGTTGCCCATTAGCGGGACTGTGAGGACAGTCTTCCTCTTGGCCTCCCGCCGTTGGTATAGGATGCCCTCCTTCTTCTGTTCTTCAGGGCAGAGCTGGAAGAGCTCAGATGCCCTGGCGATCATGGCATGGAAGGAGCCAATTTCGTCAGGGGGGAGGCCCGAGCTGGTGGTGATGGGAGGTCCATTCCGTCGTCACCACCGTCGTCATCCGTCCCCATCGTCGCCATCTCCATTCCCGTCTCATCCCTCGGTGGAGGGGAAGGAGGTGAAGGCTGAGAAGGCTGTGAAGGCTGGAAAGGAGGAGGGGGATGACATTTTTTCCCCTCTTCCCCTCTGCTGGATCGTCTGCTGGGTGTAAGGGCAAACTTGTCTTTGTCTCCATACACAAGGCCTGAATAGCCATCGAGATCGCTCCTGAGTTGTCTTGTGGCACAGGCACCGGTTGCGATGGGAGCGACGGTTGGGGAGTAGGATCCTCCATCTCCTCCACGGCCTGCGGCTCCTCATCGGTACCACTGTCGTTTTCTTCGTCCGCATCGTCGGGATCCCTCCCACAGGACCGGACCTCCTCAAACTTCTTATCCAGAATCTTTGCGACACCAGCCAGCTCATCTTCAGAGGTGGTATCTGTGTCCGTAATGGCTACTGGGACCCCCCCTCTTTCTCTCCCTGGGGTTTCACGGGGGTCTTATGGATAGGCTGAAAAGAGGATTCCCTCAGTGGTGGCAGGGGAACTCTAGGCCCGGAGGTCGACTCCACTGGGATAGCCTCAGCAGGCTTCGCCAGGGCCGCCGCGACTCCCTCGATTGAGGCCTGAGCTGGGTGAATCAGGGCCTTCGCGACTCTGGGCGCGCCTGAGTCCTTCACCTTGGGGGCACAGTTGCTGCCTCGCTCCCCCTCGGCGCTGCCGTCAGGATCGGCCGGGACTTCTCCCAAAGCTTACCCGGGTACTCCGACTTCCTTTTCCCCGAACCAAAGCGTTGGCTCGTGGTTGATGGCATCAGTGACATCGCGCCCTGCCTGGCAGCCAGAGAGCCTGACCCATTGGCGCTCCCTGTGCCCATGGACTCGCAGTGCTTTGCCTTCTGTTGGGCCCCCGCCGCCGGAGCGCCCTCAGATGTCTTAGAAGACTACTCATACTTCTTCCTCTTCTCACCTGCTGCTGGGCTCTTACCCTCCAGCCAGTTGGTGAGTCGAGAACAACGATCCTTCATTTTCCGTTCGGACATATTCTTACAAAACGCACAGTCCTTCTCCACGTGCGATTTGTTGTCATGAAGGCAGTAGAGGCACCAAGAGTGCTCATCCTCCTTGAAGACATTTTGTAATCCGCAACCAGGGCAGCTACTGAAATGCTTGGATCCGGGCGTTGTATTTCCTTTGTTCTGGGCCATGTCCACGCGGGGTAGGCCTCAAAGATCTTCCGGAATCCTCCAAGAAGCGAAACTTGATGAAAACTCACCCTTGAGGGGCATAGAAAACTCTGAAACGGGTCCCCGTTGATCGGAAGTAGAATCGGTAGAACTTGAGGCTCGATTGACCGAAAAATTAGAGTAAACTCCTTGAAAAAAATCACAAAACGCAGTAAAAGCTCGAGAGCTATAACACGAGGACTCCCAAAACTTGAACGTGCAGTAAAAATCTGAAGATGGCTGCCAGAGTAGGGGCTTAGGTAGAGGGCAGACATTGGCTGGGGGCAGTGTGACCCAGGACCAGTGATTGGTTATTAGGAGAAAGACAGTTCAGAAACGAAACTGAAATTGATTTTTTCTTGTCGAGGATTCCCAGCCTGACGGCGGGGAATATTCATGAGCATGTGAATCCATGCCAGACCCCATGCTGGAGAAACTTTATCCCATATATAATACAGCCTGTATCAGCCATATGAAAGCCTGGAAATTACTTTTCTTAGCACTCTAGCTGTGACATCACAGCTGACCTGTAGTGAAATAATTGCATCGCAATTATTCTGTCATCAGCGATTACACATCAGTCGTGGTGTCACAATGCCCCGCAGCTTGAGCCAGCAGAGATCATAATTCTTACTGTCAATGCAACACTTAATTAAAGCAGTGACAAGCTTTTTCATATTCCTTGCAGGTAAAATAGTTTTCTTTTACACTTGCCAACTATTAATTGATAAAGAACTGTTCATGGTAGAACGTTTCATTTGTGCACTGCTGCAGTTTAACATATGTGAGCAAGAACCTGCATGTTATTACTTATTTTAAAGCACAAACAAGAAATGTTTCTTCAATGTGTTCTTTTATTAAACTGCTTTAGCTATTTTTCTGCAACGCATCAGGAGCTGTATATAAGCTTTTTCAAATACAAACAGATTTTACATTGAATATGTGGCTTAGCAAATGGAAGATCTCTTACTTTAGATTCAACACTGCAGCGTTTTGGGACGGAAAAAAAAAAACGACCATGAAAATGGCTGCCGCCATGGAAAGGGAAAACGGAGTCCGTTTTCCCTTTCCATGGCAGCCATCGCGAGCGGACGTGCACGTCCGCTCCCGAAAAAAATTAAAAAAAAGATAAGTGACATTGGGAGGGCGGGAGTGGGACGGGGAAAAAAAAAAAAAAAAAAAGTACCTGCGTCCCCAGCGGGGGACGAGGGAAGCCCCCAGCCGTATGGAGGCGCAGAGCAGGGATGGCCGCACTCCAATTCTCCACACGGCTGGAGGCTTCCCTCGTACCCCGCCGGGGACGCAGGATCAAGAAGGTAAGTTGGGGGGGCGGGTGGAACGGAGGGGAGGGAAGGAAAAAAAAAAGACTTACCCGAGTCCCTGGCAGGGGGCAAAGGCAGCCTCTCAGCCGCAGGGAGGCTCGGAGCGGGGATGGCCCCGCTTCGAGCCTCCTCATTGGCTGAGGGGCTGCCACGCCCCCCCGCTGGAGACAAAGGCCGTGGAATCCCGACGGAGGGATTCCCGGCCCGGTAGGGATCTGGCGAGAGCCAATCAGAATGCTTGTTGCATTCTGATTGTCTCTCGCTGGGGTACTAATAAGAAACAAACGTAGTAACATTTAAAAAAGCAGCCATTTTACAATGTTAGTACAATTACACTATTTATTTTTGTGTTGTTGGTAATAGCGGATTCTGCAAAAGAATGCAGCCCTTCTTCCTCACGAAAGCTGAGTTTTTGTGTTTGTTCACACACTGGGAAGTAGATGGGATGCCACGGCCAAATGTTCACTTGGCAAGGTGACTCTAAACCCTATACAGACAGACAGAGGCATAGAGTGAGACCGAGAAACACAGAACGACAGAGAGAGAGAAAGATACAAAGGCATGGAGGGACAGAGGTTGAGAGAGAAGGAGAGAGACATAGAGACAATGTGCTAAAATCTCTGGACTGAACATTAGAACCAGGCGATTGTATTATTCTATTGGGAGACTACCCTCCGCCAGATTGCTGTCAACCAAAAATACATGGCACTTAATTGCTTTCTTTTGCCAATGACTTTTTATGCAGGGTGCATCATGTACTGTTTTTAAATAAAAGAAAATCAAGCGTGTAAATCCATGGACAAAACTAGTCTTAAGGGGGAAAAATGTCTTCTTCCCTATACAACTAACCATGTCTACATAATATCTCATCCCTACATAAATAAACAAGAGAAACTTACCACAGAATGTTACTTGTCTCCAGTCGAGTATTTGTATGCCTGCAGCTTGGCACGCAGACACATAGGCAGTAATAGCATCACAAAGGGCAATCTGGTGACCCATGTATAGGCAGGTGTCAAAAACACAGTCAGTGAAGAAAGGCAGGGGGTCAATGGTTGCCTGGCATCTACTGAATGGCCCAGTGGTTTTGACAATGATTCCACAGTAATCATCGAGTTTGTACGGCTGTGCTTGTGCATCAGTGCAGAAGGGGCATGTTCCTGTGCACTCCGCGGTGCATCCCGGGACATCAGCTACCTTCCATTGGTTCCCAAAGGTCACAGCATTGCTTGTTATGCTTCCATCACTCAAGGTCAGATCATCACCGGCCTTGCCATTGAAGTTGCCGCAGAGACCACAAACGGAACCACTGTATGTGCCGGGCAGGGTCACCACCACTATGCTGTTCCAGTCATATGCTAACATTAGACCGAAATCTGTCCTGACGACACCATTAAACCCGCTGATAGAGGCCCTGATCTTGCTGGTTTGGAAAAAGAAAGGCAGGCCAACGAAAATCCCATCGACCTAAAAAAAAATAGATATAAATTTAAATTATTCATTCAAATGTTTCTCCTGTATTTCGCTTTTTGTGTATCTCGTGCTTCTGAGGGAGGTTGCAATGGTGCAAACACAATCTGAACAGTTCAAAGTAACGTGTTCATTTCTAATGGGACTGGATTCGAGATAAAAACAGAAGTAAATTTCAGATGAGGTTCGTCTCTACCCTACCCAAAAGCAAAATAATCTAAATTTCCCTTGAGCCCTCAAAATCACATAACATCAGGTATCATAAAAAGTTAAATTACAAACTTACAATCATACATATGTTAAAAATAGTACACCTTTAGAACAGAATTTTGAACCCAATCCAAATGAGCATGTGATTTAAAAATCAAATTCATTTTCATATAATTTACAAAGATGACAATAACTAAGCAAAGCTGTCACTTCTCCTTTTGGCCTATTATGTTCTTAAGTAGCTTATTGTGGCCAATTCCACACAAAGTCTACTATTGAGGCGATACAAATGGAAGGCTTCCTGAACTCGATGGAGTCCTGTACATCCTAAAATACAGTTAATCGATCATTATTGGGGCCATTCAAAAATTGGGATGGAGAGCAGCACTTTCTTTTGCAATCATACAATGGCTACTATTTTCAGAAATTGACTGGGTGTAAGAAGATGTGTAAGATGTGTAAGAAGATGTGTAACCAGCAAGTAGATTCATCATTTTAAAAAGTGGACTTTTAGCAGAAAGAATTATACTTGAAAAAGATTTTCTTTGAAACATTTGAAAATTATAACATTCTGGTATACCAAAACTAATTCCTTGCCATAGCATTGTGACAATACACTATCTTTCACCCATTGGTGGTAGGCAAGTTTAGTAATCTCTTACGTATGTTGATGCATGTTTTGCAACCACTGATTTGTTAAACAAACTTAAAATTAAATATCCATGGTATATTTACAACTCCATGAGAATTAAATACATCAAGATGGGCTTGCCTATATTTCATCAATGATGGGGTAGACCAAATCCTAATCTAGAACATGATGGGTTTAATTGTATATTCATACTCAATGTCGCCAATTGCCCACTTCTTGGAGCATCAGTACTGTCAGTGTCAGGTTTAGTAGCGAGAGCAAACGTTCAATAAAACAATTTTCAATAACAGATAGTTTTCTCAGTCTATCAAAACCGTATAGGCCATTTCCATACAATTCATCCAAACAGGTTTGCATTTTGTTTCTCGCAAAGCAGGTACAAGGGCATCACCATAAACGTTAGGGAATTGCAGAGTGGCTCTTGCTCTTCGGTTCAAAGTTACACCACTTTTTCAGTTTGCTGATGTCATTGGCCAATTTACTGAAAACGAATCCTAAGGTAATCAGAAGTAGAGACCTTCTCTATTTTAGTTGCTGGAATAACACTTTGCACTAATAAGGTGCCCCTGGTGACAAAACATGTGCTCAGTCTAATACTTTATCTGGTTTGAATAGCTGCTGGAAAATATACAATTGACTAAGGAGTCCCATATATATATATATGACCTTTATTGCTTTATTTCGACAACATAGTCATAAAAGCAGTTCACAGAAAAGTTCAAAAACACGTTAGTTACATTGTCACAATCGCTTAGCTTATAATTACTCCACTAAAATCACATCATCAGTGCTTTAACGTAAAACCAAATAAAAATATGTCAACATTATACAGACAACAGCAGCTTGTGCAGAAAGATGTCTTTACCCCATAGCACTGTTCAGCAACGTAGCCTTCCTCATACACATTTCTTGCCCAGCTCAGATTACTTGCAGTGGCAAGCACAGCCTCCGTATCCGAGGCGTCCAGGCAAATTGCCATAGCACAGGCTTCAGGGAGCGCTTCCTCAGAGGCTTGGTGGCTGGACAGAGTAACAAATGGTGTTGTACCATCTCTTCAGACTCACCACAAATGATACATGACACGGAAACAGCAATATTCCATCTATGCCGAAATACAGCAGTCAGCAAATTTCCAATACAGAACTTTAAATATAATGCTCTTTCCCACCTGGGCGAGACATACTCCAGGTATTCTTCGCAGCCCGTCTGCGTCTTTATTGAAAGATATCCGGCCAGCTGCTCAGAAGCCGTGGATCTTACCTGGATGTCCTCCCTGTCACGCCACTTACCTGGAGACCGGGATCCTCTATGCCAGTCCGCTCCGCTCCCTCTTGGCGGCTCTATCCGCGCTTTCGCACCTGGGGGTCTACTGCCGGGAGAGTATCGGGGTCCGAGCTGGTGTGTCTCTGCGCATGCGCGGACGACCATGCTCCCGGCTCCGAGCATGCGCAGTAGACTGGGCCTTCGCTACTGCTGCAGCTTACGTTCCAAGCCTCGTTTTGGGCTCCTCAGTACCAGGCAACGAGACGGCTTGCGCCTCAAGCCTCTCGGTTACTGACGGCCCATAAGAGGAGTCGAGAGCGAGGGTTAGTTGCGTCTCAACGCGGTTTATCGCGTTGCTCGCTCGACTCCCGAGCGTCCTCCTCAGTTTCCTGTTCCTTGCCTTGTTCTTGCTTGGGTCCTGGTTGTTGTCCTGGTTGTCTTCCTTGCTGCTACCTTGTGGGGTTCCCTGGTCTACCTCCTTGGCCTTCCCCCCGGGGTTCCCCTTCCTCAGTTCCCTTGGGTCTCGCTCTTGGGCTCTCCTAGGGTTCTCCTCTCCTGTGTGTTTTCCCTCCTGCCGGTTTCCCCTCTTCCTGTGTCAGTTCCTCGCCCTCTTGCTTGTCAGCCTGTACCCCTTGGAACCTCGTCTGGCTGCCTTACTTGGCCTGACCTTACCTCTTCAGCTACGTTGCCTTGGTCTTCGTTGGAACAACGACCATTCCCAGCATCAGTTCTGCTGTTTCCTGGACTTGCTCTGCTGAATATCCCACTCCGGCAATCAACCTCATCGGACATTCAACTACACTGAACATCTGCCTCTCCTGTCAGTGCTTGCACTGTCCTGACGTCACGCTAATCAGGAGAGAGCACCCCGTGACGTTGGGAGTCGGTCCATCTCTCACCCAGTACCATTTTGGGTGGTGGAAGGGTCGGTTCCTTGCGTCATACGTCTGTCTGGAGACAGTTGTCAGTCTGGCTGCCACATCAAGATCTACAACCAAACCAACAGGTACTTGAGTTTCTCGTGATAAACACCATAACACTCCCACGCCTATGCCCCTGCTGCACCCTTGATTGATTCCTTTGCAACCAGTGTGATGATCGAGGGATTTGACCAGTAGTCCTCCAAAACCGGCAAACCAAGATATCCTTTCACATATGTATATATATGTATTACATGGCCACGGTAGTGGCCATGTAGTTATGGTTAAGTTGGTGTTTCCATAGGAAGAGCACTTTTTGGGTGGCTTATAACTTCGCTCCCCCTGGACGAATCCTCACCAAACTTTGCAAAAAAAGTATATGGCCCACTCTGATTTTTTTTGCAAAGTTTGGTGAGCATTCGTCAAGCGGGGGAAAGTTATGGGGGGGTCGCAAAACTTTTGTTTTTTCCCATAGACATAATGGGAAAAAACTTTGCTCACGCCTACAGCCCAAACCACTAGACGGATTTACACCAACTTTGGTGTAAATCCGTCCAGTAGTTTTAAAAAAAATGACAAAAATGTAAGTGAAAAAAATTAGTGATATCTGTGTTCGCTTCGCGGACACACTTCCCTGTTCGCTCCGCGGATAGGACGGTGATTGGGCAAGCAGCTTGCGTGATGTCCGCGGACATCTGACATGCTCTCTCATTGGATGCGGTGAAAGCGTGCAATGCGTCTGGCTTCAGAGACGCCCGCCATCTTTGTTCCTCGCATGAGAGGCTTTGTCAGCAGGAGAGGGATCTGCTGCCTGCACAGTAAGTCCACCCGTGTCTGTCTGCTATTACTCCCACCCCCGCTCATGCCCCATGTGTCCTTCTTTTCCCCCTCACCCCCACTCATGCTCCGAGTCTCCCCTGTTCCTCCAGCCCCCCGCTCACGCCATCGGCACACGGTGGCCAGCGGAGTGCCGAGGAGCGAGATCTGCCGCCTGCACACGAACGCTGTGTGTCTCTCTCCCTCCCCCCACCCCCCGCTCATGCCCCGTGTGTCTCTCTCCCTCCCCCACCCCACGCTCATGTCCCGTGTCTCTCTCCCTCCCCCCACCCCCACTCATACCCCGTGAGTCTCTCCCCCTCCCGCCCACCCCCCGCTCATGCCCCGTGTCTCTTCCCCTCCCGCCCACCCCCGTGTGTCTCTCCCCCTCCCGCCCACCCCCGGCTCATGCCCCATGTGTCTCTCCCTCCCCCCCACCCCCGCTCATGCCCTGTGTGCGTGTGTCTCCCCCTTCCCGCCCACCCCCCGCTCATGCCCCGTTTGTCTCTCCCCCTCTCGCCCACCCCCGTTCATGCCACGTGTGTCTCTCCCCCTCCTTCCCACCCCCGCTCATGCCCCGTGTGTCTCTCCCCCTCCCCACTCATGCCCCGTGTGTCTCTCCCCCTCCCACCCACCCCCCGCTCATGCTCCATGTGTCTCTCTCCCTCCCGCTCATGCCCCTTGTGTCTAAAAGCCCCCCGCTCATTCCCCGTGTGTCTATCCCTCCCACCGCCCACCCCCCTGCTCATGCCCGTGTGTCTATCCCTCCCGCCGCCCACCCCACCGCTCATGCCCCGTGCCTCTATCCCTCCCGCCGCTCATGCCCCGTGTGCCTAACCCTCCCGCCGGCCACCCCCCGCTCATACCCCGTGTCTCTATCCTTCCCGCCGCCCACTCCCGCTCATGCCCCGTGTGTCTATCCCTCCCGCGGCCCACCCCCCCGCTCATGCCCCGTGTGTCTATCCCTCCCGCCGCCCACCCCCGCTCATGCCCCGTGTCTCTATCCCTCCCGCTGCCCACCCCCCGCTCATGCCCGTGTGTCTATCCCTCCCGCCGCCCACCCCCCGCTCATGCCCCGTGTGTCTATCCCTCCCGCCGCCCACCCCCTGCTCATGCCCCGTGTGTCTCTCTCACTCCCGCTCATGCCCCATGTCTCTCCCGCTCCCGCCTACCCCTGGCTCATGCCCTATGTGTCTCTCTCAATCCTGCTCATGCCCCGCCCACCCCCCGCTCATGCCCCGTGTGTCTCTATCCCCTCCCCCCACCCCCGACCCCCCGCTCATGCCCCATGTCTCTATCCCTCCCGCTGCCCACCCCCCGCTCATGCCCTGTGTGTCTCTCCCCTCCCTCCCAGCTCATGCCCGTGTGTCTCTCCCCTCCCACCCACCCCCCGACCCCCAGCTCATGCCCCGTGTGTCTATCCCTACCGCCGCCTACCCCGCCCATGCCCCATGTGTCTATTGCTCCCGCCGCCCACCCCCCACTCATGCCCCGTGTGCCTATCCCTCCCGCCGCCCACCCCCCCGCTCATGCCCCGTGTGTCTATCCCTCTCGCCGCCCACCCCCGCTCATGCCCCGTGTCTCTATCCCTCCCGCTGCCCACCCCCCGTTCATGCCCCGTTTGTCTATCCCTCCCGCCGCCCACCCCCCGCTCATGCCCCGTGTGTCTATCCCTCCCGCCGCCCACCCCCTGCTCATGCCCCGTGTGTCTCTCTCACTCCCGCTCATGCCCCATGTCTCTCCCGCCTACCCCTGGCTCATGCCCTATGTGTCTCTCTCCCTCCTGCTCATGCCCCGCCCACCCCCCGCTCATGCCCCGTGTGTCTCTATCCCCTCCCCCCACCCCCCGACTCCGCGCTCATGCCCCATGTCTCTATCCCTCCCACTGCCCACCCCCCGCTCTTGCCCTGTGTGTCTCTCCCCTACCCCCCCAGCTCATGCCCCGTGTGTCTCTCCCCTCCCACCCACCCCCCGACCCCCTGCACTTGCCCCGTGTGTCTATCCCTCCTGCGGCCCACCCCCCGCTCATGCCCCGTGTGTCTATCCCTCCCGCCTCCCACCCCCCGTTCATGCCCCGTGTCTCTATCCCTCCCCCTCTCATGCTACGTGTCTCTATCCCTCCCGCCGCCCACCCCCCGCTCTTGCCCCATGTCTCTATCCCTCCCTCCGCCCACCCCCCGCTCATGCCCCGTGTCTCTATCCCTCCCTCCCAACCATCCCCGCTCATTCCCCATGTCTCTATCCCTCCCGCAATCCACCCCCCACTCATGCCCCGTGTGTCTATCCCTCCCTCCCACCCACCCCCTGCTCATTTCCCGTGTGTCTATCCCTCCCGCTGCCCACCCCCCACTCATGCCCCGTGTGTCTATCCCTCCCGCCGCCCACCCCCCGCTCATGCCCCATGTGTCTAGCCCTCCCGCCCACCCCCCGCTCATGCCCCATGTGTCTACCGCTACCGCCGCCCACCCCCCGCTCATGCCCCGTGTGTCTATCCCTCCCGCCGCCCACCCCCCGCTCATGCCCCGTGTGTCTATCCCTCCCGCCGCCCACCCCCTGCTCATGCCCCGTGTGTCTCTCTCACTCCCGCTCATGCCCCATGTCTCTCCCGCTCCCGCCCACCCCTGGCTCATGCCCTATGTGTCTCTCTCCCTCCTGCTCATGCCCCGCCCACCCCCCGCTCATGCCCCGTGTGTCTCTATCCCCTCCCCCACCCACCGACCCCCCGCTCATGCCCCATGTCTCTATCCCTCCCGCTGCCCACCCCCCGCTCATGCCCTGTGTGTCTCTCCCCTCCCCCCAGCTCATGCCCCGTGTGTCTATCCCTCCCGCCGCCCACCCCCCGCTCATGCCCCGTGTGTCTCTCTCACTCCCGCTCATGACCCATGTCTCTCCCGCTCCCGCCCACCCCTGGCTCATGCCCTATGTGTCTCTCTCCCTCCTGCTCATGCCCCGCCCACTCCCCGCTCATGCCCCGTGTGTCTCTATCCGCTGCCCCCACCCACCGACCCCCCGCTCATGCCCCATGTCTCTATCCCTCCCGCCTCCCACCCCCCGCTCATGCCCTGTGTGTCTATTCCTCCTTCCCACCCCCGTTCATGCCCCGTGTCTCTATCCCTCCCCCTCTCATGCCCCGTGTCTCTATCCCTCCCGCCGCCCACCCCCCGCTCTTGCCCCATGTCTCTATCCCTCCCTCCGCCCACCCCCCGCTCATGCCCCGTGTCTCTATCCCTCCCTCCCAACCATCCCCGCTCATTCCCCGTGTCTCTATCCCTCCCGCCGCCCACCCCCCACTCATGCCCCGTGTGTCTATCTCTCCCTCCCACCCACCCCCTGCTCATTTCCTGTGTGTCTATCCCTCCTGCTGCCTACCCCCCACTCATGCCCCGTGTGTCTATCCCTCCCGCCGCCCACCCCCCGCTCATGCCCCGTGTGTCTATCTCTCCCTCCCACCCACCCCCTGCTCATTTCCTGTGTGTCTATCCCTCCCACTGCCCACCCCCCGCTCATGCCCCATGTGTCTATCCCTCCCGCCGCCCATCCCCCGCTCATGCCCCATGTCTCCATCCCACCCCCTGCTCATGCCCTGTGTCTCTATCCCTCCCGTCGCCCACCCCCGTTCATGCCCCATGTCTCTATCCCTCGCGCCGCCCACCCCCCGCTCATGCCCGGTGTGTCTCTCCCCTACCCCCCACCCCCTCACCCCCCGCTCATGCTCATGCCCCGTGTGTCTATCCCTCCACCCATGCGCTGTGTGTCTATCCCCCCCTCCTCCCGATCCCCACTCATGCCCCATGTGTCTATCCCTCCTGCCGCCCACCCCCAGCTCATGCCCCGTGTGTCTATCCCTCCCGCCGCCCACCCCCCGCTCATGCCCCGTGTGTCTATTCCTCTCGCTGCCCACCCCCCGCTCATGCCCCGTGTGTCTATCCTACCCGCCGCCCACCCCCCGCTCATGCCCCGTGTGGCTATCCCTCCCCCCGCTCATGCCCGTGTGTCTATCCCTCCCGCCGCCCACCCACGCTCATGCCCCGTGTGTCTATCCCTCCCGCTGCCCACCCTCCGCTCATGCCCCATGTGTCTATCCCCCTTCCTCCCGACCCCCACTCATGCCCCGTGTGTCTATCCCTCCCGCCGCCCACCCCCAGCTCATGCCCCGTGTGTCTATCCCTACCGCCGCCTACCCCGCCCATGCCCCATGTGTCTATTGCTCCCGCCGCCCACCCCCCACTCATGCCCCGTGTGTCTATCCCTCCCGCCGCCCACCCCCCCGCTCATGCCCCGTGTGTCTATCCCTCCCGCCGCCCACCCCCGCTCATGCCCCGTGTGTCTATCCCTCCCGCCGCCCACCCCCCTGCTCATGCCCCGTGTGTCTATCCCTCCCCCGCTCATGCCCCGTGTGTCTATCCCTCCCACCGCCCACCCGCCGCTCATGCCCCGTGTCTCTATCCCTCCCGCCGCCCACCCCCCGCTCATGCCCCGTGTGTCTCTCCCCTCCCCCCACCCTCTGACCCCCCGCTCATGCCCCGTGTGTCTATCCCTCCTGCCGCCCACCCCCCGCTCATGCCCCGTGTGTCTCTCCCCTCCCCCACCCCCTGACCCCCCGCTCATGCCTCGTGTGTCTATCCCTCCCGCCGCCCATCCCCCGTGTATCTATCCCTCCCGCCGCCCACCCCTTGCTCATGTCCTGTGTGTCTATCCCTCCCGCTCACCCCCCGCTCATGCCCCGTGTGTCTATCCCTCCCACCCCACGCTCATGCCCCGTGTGTCTATCCCTCCCGCTGCCCACCCCCTGCTCATGCCCCGCGTGTCTATCCCTCCCGCCGCCCACCCCCCGCACATGCCCCGTGTGTCTATCCATCCCGCTGCCCACCCCCCGCGTGTCTATCCCTTCCCCGTTCATGCCCTGTGTCTCTATCCCTCCTGCCGCCCGCCCCCCGCTCATGCCCCGTGTGTCTCTCCCCTCCCCCCACCCTCTGACCCCCCGCTCATGCCCCGTGTGTCTATCCCTCCTGCCGCCCACCCCCCGCTCATGCCCCGTGTGTCTCTCCCCTCCCCCACCCCCTGACCCCCCGCTCATGCCTCGTGTGTCTATCCCTCCCGCCGCCCATCCCCCGTGTATCTATCCCTCCCGCCGCCCACCCCTTGCTCATGTCCTGTGTGTCTATCCCTCCCGCTCACCCCCCGCTCATGCCCCGTGTGTCTATCCCTCCCACCCCACGCTCATGCCCCGTGTGTCTATCCCTCCCGCTGCCCACCCCCTGCTCATGCCCCGCGTGTCTATCCCTCCCGCCGCCCACCCCCCGCACATGCCCCGTGTGTCTATCCATCCCGCTGCCCACCCCCCGCTCATGCCCCGTGTGTCTATCCCTCCCGCCGCCCACCCCCCGCTCATGTCCCGTGTGTCTATCCCTCCCCCGCTCATGCCCCGTGTGTCTATCCCTCCCGCCGCCCACCCCCCGCGTGTCTATCCCTTCCCCGTTCATGCCCTGTGTCTCTATCCCTCCTGCCGCCCGCCCCCCACTCATGCCCCGTGTGTCTCTCCCCTCCCCCCACCCTCTGACCCCCCGCTCATGCCCCGTGTGTCTATCCCTCCCGCCGCCCACCCCCCGCTCATGCTCCATGTGTCTCTCCCCTCCCTTCACCCATGCCCCATGTGTCTATCCCTCCCGCCGCCCACCCCCCGCTCATGCCCCATGTGTCTATCCCTCCCGCCGCCCACCCCCCGCTCATGCCCCGTGTGTCTATCCCTCCCGCTCACCCCCCCGCTCATGCCCCGTGTTTCTATCCCTCCCGCCGCCCACCCCACGCTCATGCCCCGTGTCTATCCCTCCCGCCGCCCACCCCCCGCTCATGCCCCGTGTGTCTATCCCTCCCGCCGCCCACCCCCCGCTCATGCCCCGTGTGTCTAACCCTCCCGACGCCCACCCCCGCTCATGCCCCGTGTCTCTAACCCTCCCGCCGCCCACGCCCCGTATCTCTATCCCTCCCACCGCCCACCCCCGCTCATGCCCCGTGTCTCTATCCCTCCCGCCACCCACCCCCCGCTCATGCCCCAAGTGTCTCTTCCCTCCCCACCCCTGACCCCCCGCTCATGCCCAGTGTGCCTATCCCTCCCACCGCCCACCCCCCGTTCATGCCCGGTGTCTCTATCCCTCCCCCCGCTCATGCCCCGTGTCTCTATCCCTCCCGCCGCCCACGCCCCGTGTCTCTATCCCTCCCGCCGCCCATCCCCTGCTCATGCCCCGTGTCTCTATCCCTCCCGCCGCCCACCCCCCGCTCATGCCCCGTGTCTCTATCCCTCCCGCCGCCCACGCCCTGTCATGCCCCATGTCTCTATCCCTCCCGCTGCCCACCCCCCGCTCATGCCCCGTGTCTCTATTCCTCCCGAAGCCCACCCCCCGCTCAACCCCCGTGTCTCTATCCCTCCCGCTGCCCACCCCCCGCTCATGCCCTGTGTCTCTATCCCTCCCTCCCGCCCACCCCCCTCTCATGCCCGTGTCTGTCTTCTGTTTCCCCCCACCTGCTCATGACCCGTGTCTGTCTCCTGTTTCCCCCCACCTGCTCATGCCCCGTGTCTGTCTCCTGTTCCCCCCACCCGCTCATGCCCCGTCGGTACACCCCGTTTCGGCGTTGCCAGTTCTGCGACAGGATGTTTTGGCGCGCCGCACACCAGTGCACATCGCCTGCTGTTTAGGGAAACATTCAGTGCCGTGCACTGAAAATGCGAGTTTCAACTTCACCCCACACTATTTTAAAATGAAACTGTTCTAGAATAGTGTGGGATGAAGTTGAAACTCACACTTTCAGTGCACTGCACTGAACGTTTCCCTAAACAGCAGGCGATGTGCACTGGGGTGCGGCGCACAGAGCAGAATTGATCTGCCGGGCTCACAAGGGTGGGGGCTGTGCTGCTCGGAGCAGACTCACCGAGCAGCACAGCCCCCACCTTCGCGGGCCCGGCTGTGTACTCTGCATGGCTGTGTTGCCTGCATGAAGAACTCGCAGGACATTTATGTGCCAGTTCAGTGCGAGCTGCCATGCTGTGCCGAACCGGCCACGCCAAATCGTCCCGTGCCGAACCGGCCGCCCCGAAATGTCCTGCTCCGTGCCCCGTGTCGCTCTCCTGTTGCCCCCCACCCCCCGATCATGCCCCGTGTCTGTCTCCTGTTCCCCCCACCCCCCCGCTCATGCCCGTGTCTGTCTCCTGTGAGCTCATGCCCCGTGTCTCTCTCCTGTTGCCCCCCACATCCCCTGCTCATGCCCAGTGTGTGTCTCCTGTTCCCCCCACCCCCACTCATGCCCCGTGTCTGTCTCCTGTTCCCCCCAACCCCCGCTCATGCCCCGTGTCTGTCTCCTGTTCTCCCCACCCCCTGGTCATGCCCCGTGTCTGTCTCCTGTACCCCCCCCACCCCTGCTCATGCCCCGTGTATTCCTCCTGTTCCCCCCACCCACTGCTCATTCCCCGTGTCTTCCTCTTGTAACCCCCTCCTATGATGCCCCTTGTTGACCTCTTGTTCCCCCCACTCATGCCCCGTGTCGCTCTTCTTTCCCTCCCCCACCCCCCGCTCATGCCCGTGTCTGCACTGTTGGAACAGTGGAACAGGCCAGACACCGGGCATGAGCGGGGGTGGGGGCCCCACCTTGCCCTACCCCCGCTCATGCCACGTGTCTCTCCTGTTCACCCCCGCTCATGCTCCATGTCTGTCTCCCTCCTTTTCCCCCCGCTCACGGGGCCCGTGTCTCCCCTGTTCACCCCCACCCCACGCTCATGCCTGTCACACCGCTTCCTAGACTACGGACACACCTCCCCACTCGCCCCTCCTTGCCTACCCATTCCCGCACTCCCCAACACTCGTGCACCGTGCCCCCCACTCACGTCGCACACATCAGGGCACGGCATGGCATGTTTGGGGGAGCGGGTGTTTATCGCCCTTCACGGCGGTGGCAGATCAACTGGAAGCTCCGTCACTTCAGGAACTTACGTCCTTTGCGGAGACCGGCGCTTCCTGGCGCTTTACGGATCACGTGACTTTGGTTACCTGGCAGCATTGCAACGCTTTCGGGTCACGTCACACGTGACTATACGTGCGTCTCTTCCTAGGATAAAAGGAGTCGGTGAACCGAAGGCGTTGCTTCACAGCTGTTTAGTTTCGGATCACGTGACTTCTCTCTTTGTTCAAGGACCTGCTCTGATTCTGACCTCGGCTTGCTCCACGGACTCCTCTTGCTTAACCCTTCAAGTACTTTTGGATTTGCCTGTTACCGACTCACGCCTGCTCCACGGACTCCTCTTGCTTAACCCTTCAAGTACTTTTGGATTTGCCTGTTACCGACTCACGCCTGCTCCACGGATTCCTCTTGCTTAAGCACTTCATTGGCTAGGACCTCGGTCCTACAAATAGGTGGTTGCCTGTTGTACCCTACAGCACGTTTCCAGCCTAAGATAGGAGACCCACGCCTTGACCCAAATTCTCACAGGTATTCTGATAACTTTGGGGTTTATGTACATGGAGGTATTCGGGCCCTGTTTCATTGCTTAACCACTGTATTTTGCTTTACAGCGCTCACGGTGTTCTTCCGGCTGTTCCCGCGTCCTGGCTTTCCGGACTTCCACCTGTGGCCTTAATATTCACACTGACCATATAACAAAATCGGTCAGGGTGTTTCTTGGGGACAGAGGGGTTGTCCATACTCTACACGACCAACGAACTTCGTAACAGACTGTGAAGCCTTTTTTTGGTCGTCCAGAGTATGAATCCCTCCGCCGGGGATCCAGTGACCGCCTTGTTACAAGCAGTAACGGCTCTTAGGGCTGACATGACAACAATACACCACCGTCTGGATGCCCTACAAAGCACATGTTTTCCGTTACCCACAGATGCAGAATTCGGTGACACAGTCCCCTCAGACCATGGCCCCTGCACCCACTCCTATACTGCTACCTACACCTGTTCCCCTTGCTGCCCCCGAACGTTATCAAGGGGATCCTCGGAAGTATCGCACTTTCATTAATCAATGTAGATTACATTTTTTGTGCAGACCCCTAGCGTTCCCCGACTCTTGTACTAAGGCTGCGTTTCTTCTATCCCATTTGTCCGGGGTAGCGGCCACCTGGGCCAACCCGATGTTAGAGAACAACCATCCTGCTCTCTATGACTTCGACCTTCTTGTATCAGAAATGGCCAACGTCTTTGATACACGACATAAAGCCCATTCTAGAGATCTCAAACTCTTGGATCTAACACAAGGCAAACAAACTCTGATAGAATATATCACTAAGTACAACCAACTCGCTGCTGAGACCTCCTGGCCTGAGGAGAAAAAGGCAATCGTGTTCTATCGTGGTCTATGCAACTCCATGAAAGATGCCCTCTCAGTAGTTCCTGCCCTTCCTTCAGGGTTCTCAGATTTGGTGGATCTTGCTTTACAAGTAGACGCAAGGAGATCCGAGAGAAGGGCCGAAACGTCCTTCTCTATTCACTCTGGACCTTCCGTATCCACCACCCCTGTTGAACCCATGCAAATAGGAGGTATCCGTAGCCCGATAACCCCATTAGAACGAGAACGCCGGAGAAACGACAGTGCCTGTTTCTATTGTGGGTTAAACGGACACTTTGTAAGGGAATGCCCCCGACGTCCCAAGAACAAAACACCGGGTTTTCCGAAGGCTCGCCCATGATACAGGGGGCACCGGCGAGCCTGTCTTCGACCCCCTCCGAACCTGCCTTTGGCCCTATTAGACCGATAGAGGTCCAGGCTCTGTTAAAACCCGCTGGAGAGATCAAACACACAGTCCATATTGTGATCGATTCCGGGGCCACTGGTTGTTTCATCGATATTTCCCTGGCCCGTCGCCTCAATCTGCCCTTGGTTAGGAAAGAACATCCGGAACCAGTACATGCTGTAGACGGTACTTCGCTATCCTCCGGTCCGATTAAGTTCCAAACTGCTCCTATGGAAGTGGTGATCCAAAACATCCATAGAGAAACCCTGACATTTGATTTGATTAATACACCACTGTTCGGCATAATACTGGGAATACCATGGTTACGACAACATAACCCATTGATCAACTGGGGCAACGGACAGGTCACGTTTGAGTCGGAGGTATGTCAACATTTCTGTCTCATCGACACTGATTCTTTGTCCACTCCTGCCACGATTCTTGGTGCCATGGCTGCCACCCATGTCAACGATAGTGCTTCAGACCCGGTGCCTTCACACACTGTGGGGGCTGTGACAGCCAACATCCCTGCGGCCTATCACGATTTCCACACGGTATTCGATAAGGCCACTGCTGAGGGTCTCCCCCCTCATAGACAGTACGATTGTCCGATTGACCTGGTCCCAGACGCTCCTGTACCCAGGGGTAGGGTTTATTCATTGTCACGGTCAGAGGAGCAAGCCCTTAAGGATTACATACAAAAAGCTCTGGAGTTGGGTCATATACGTCCTTCTTGTTCTCCAGCTGCTAGTCCGATTTTCTTTGTGCCGAAAAAGGAGGGCGATCTCCGTCCATGTGTGGACTACAGACGGTTAAATGCCATTACCATTAAGAACAGGTACCCTCTTCCGCTCATATCCACGCTACTAGACAGGTTGACTAAAGCATCTGTTTTTACCAAGCTGGACCTGAGGGGGGCATACAATCTGATTCGTATGCGGCTTGGGGATGAGTGGAAGACGGCGTTTTGCTCCCGACAGGGGTTATATGAATACACGGTAATGCCCTTCGGGCTTTGTAATGCCCCTGCCACGTTCCAACGTTTTGTCAACGAAGTGTTCTCAGACATCCTGGACACGTTCGTGGTGGTATATCTGGAAGATATTCTGATCTATTCGTCCTCCCTGGAGGAACATGTCGGGCACGTTAGGGAGGTGCTCTCTCGCCTTAAGACCAATGCCTTGTTTGCCAAGCCTGAAAAATGTCTGTTTCATTCCAAGGAAGTGGAGTTTCTGGGTTTTCGCATATCCCCTGGGGGCCTGTCCATGAATTTATCTAAGGTCCATGCCGTCACCGAATGGCCGACTCCTGTTACTCTGAAACATCTCCAATCTTTTCTCGGCTTCGCAAATTTCTATCAGCGATTCATCGCCGGCTTCTCTTCTATTGTTGCTCAACTGACCGCCCTGACCAGCCCCCTTGTCCCGTTCACTTGGACCTCCGCCCATCAGAAGGCTTTTGAGGAACTCAAGGCCAGGTTCGTGTCCGCCCCTGTTTTACAGCATCCTGATCCAGAACTCCCCTACATTTTGGAGGCTGATGCCTCCTCATTTGCTCTAGGCGCAGTATTGTCTCAACCTTGCCCAACCACTGGTTGTCTACATCCAGTGGCCTTTCACTCACGAAAGTTTTCGGTGGCCGAAGCGCACTATACAGTAACCGAAAAAGAATTGTTGGCCATCAAGGATGCTTTACAAACGTGGCATCATCATCTCATGGGTGCGAAACATCAGACAGTGGTGTATACAGACCACAAAAACCTACAGGACCTGGCCTCATTAAAATGTGCTAACAGCAGACAGGTGCGTTGGCATTTATTTTTTGCCGCGTTTAATTTTGTGGTCAAACACAGACCAGGTCGCAGCCATGGCAAAGCTGATGCCTTGTCCCGTTTTCCCAGAGGGGAGTCCTTGTCCGTGTACCCCGACACACTGCTAGGAAAGGGCCATGTCATCTGTACTTGTACTCCATCCCCCACCATGCTTACCGACATCAGGCGCTGGGTTTCCCAGAATCCTCAGGCTCTCAACGAATGGGACATTGCTCTTCACGAGGGGTTGCCTTTCATCCACGACAAACTGTTCCTTCCCACGTGTGACGTCCGCAACCAGGCGTTAGCATGGTCACACGATGCTGCTGTAAACGGCCATCCCGGGCAACAGCGTACCCTGGACCTGTTGCAACGCTGGTGCTGGTGGCCTTCCATGAGAAAAGATGTCGAACATTATGTTAACACTTGTTCCATATGTGCCCAATGCAAAACACGCAAAGGACGGCCTTTAGGACTGCTCTTACCTCTTCCCGTACCTCCCAGACCTTGGCACACCGTCTCGATGGATCTCATCACTGACCTACCCCGCAAACAGGGCTACGACACCATATGGGTTATTGTCGATTCATACACCAAAATGGCCCGCTTTATCCCCTGTACTGGTATACCCTCTGCTCCAACTCTGGCTCGCTTATTCTTCAGATCTGTCTTCTGCCTCTTTGGTTTACCACAGGTCATCATATCAGACTGTGGGTCTCAATTCACGTCCTGTTTCTGGCGCGCGCTCACCGGACTCCTGGGGATCGATGCTCGCTTCTCTTCAGCTTATCACCCCGAGAGTGACGGGCAGACCGAGCGGGTAAACCAGGCTTTGGAGCAGTACTTGCAGTGTTTGTCCCTCCAGTATCAGGATTCATGGGCCAATCTGCTGTATATTGCTGAATTTGCGTATAATAACTCCCGTCATTCGACCACAGGTTTTTCCCCCTTTTATGCTTTATACGGGCAGCACCCACGTGCCCTTCCACTTCCTGATTTCCCCTCTACTACTCCCGCTGCTAATGCCTGTGTTCGGGATCTGGCCGGTGTCCATGCCCAGACCTTGGTCCATCTCCATGAGGCCCAGACAGTTATGAAGACTAAAGCGGACCGCAAACGGGCCGCAGCCCCGGAGTATCGGGTGGGCGATCGGGTGTGGCTTTCGACCAGGCATTTGCGGATCCCTGGCTGTCGCAAGTTGTTGCCTCGTTTTGTGGGCCCTTATAGGATCTCCAGGGTTTTGAATCCCGTAGCCCTCAAGCTTTCGGTTCCCCTTTCTTGGAGGATTCACCCGGTCTTCCATACTTCTCTCTTGAAACCTTACCTAGCTCCTACCCGTGTCCTTGTCCCGCCCGCTCCTGTCTCGGTGGATTCACAGGATGTTTATGAGGTCAGTGCCATTCTTGGGTCCCGATTCCATCGGGGCCGGCTTCAATACCTGGTGGATTGGCTGGGCTATGGTCCCGAAGATCGCTCTTGGGTTCCCGCTCGGGATGTCCATGCCCCGCTTTTGGTTTCCCGCTTTCACAGGGACAGTCCTGCTAGCCCACGGGGTCGTGGGCCTTTGAGGGGGGATTCTGTCACACCGCTTCCTAGACTACAGACACACCTCCCCACTCGCCCCTCCTTGCCTACCCATTCCCGCACTCCCCAACACTCGTGCACCGTGCCCCCCACTCACGTCGCACACATCAGGGCACGGCATGGCATGTTTGGGGGAGCGGGTGTTTATCGCCCTTCACGGCGGTGGCAGATCAACTGGAGACCGGCGCTTCCCGGCGCTTTACGGATCACGTGACTTTGGTTACCTGGCAGCATTGCAACGCTTTCGGGTCAAGTCACACGTGACTATACGTGCGTCTCTTCCGAGGATAAAAGGAGTCGGTGAACCGAAGGCGTTGCTTCACAGCTGTTTAGTTTCGGATCACGTGATTTCTCTCTTTGTTCAAGGACCTGCTCTGATTCTGACCTTGGCTTGCTCCACGGACTCCTCTTGCTTAACCCTTCAAGTACTTTTGGATTTGCCTGTTACCGACTCACGCCTGCTCCACGGACTCCTCTTGCTTAACCCTTCAAGTACTTTTGGATTTGCCTGTTACCGACTCACGCCTGCTCCACGGACTCCTCTTGCTTAAGCACTTCATTGGCTAGGACCTCGGTCCTACAAATAGGTGGTTGCCTGTTCTACCCTACAGCACGTTTCCAGCCTAAGCTAGGAGACCCACGCCTTGACCCAAATTCTCACAGGTATTCTGATAACTTTGGGGTTTATGTACATGGAGGTATTCGGGCCCTGTTTCATTGCTTAACCACTGTATTTTGCTTTACAGCGCTCACGGGGTTCTTCCGGCTGTTCCCGCGTCCTGGCTTTCCGGACTTCCACCTGTGGCCTTAATATTCACACTGACCATATAACAAAATCGGTCAGGGTGTTTCTTGGGGACAGAGGGGTTGTCCATACTCTACACGACAAACGAACTTCGTAACAATGCCCCATGTCTCCCTTCTTTCCCGCTCCTGCCCGTGTCTCCCTTCTTTCCACCCCCTGCTCATGCCCCGTGTCTCCCTCGTGTTACCCCCCACTCATGCCCCGTGTCTCTCTCCTCGTCTTCCCGATGCCCTGTTGTGTTCTCTTTATACACCCTGCCTTCCCTTTCCCTGGTGTCCATCTTGGTAAAAGATTTTCCTTCCTACACCGGGACGCCTGCCTGCGGTGTCCTGGTTTGGGAAGAAAAATCTTTTTTTTACCACTTTGTTCCCACTTTGAGAACCTAGGATGCTAGTGGTCTTCCTCCATTGAAAAGGATGTTATGGTTGTGTTGCACTAATAAAAAACTATGAAATTCAGCAAAAAGAAATGTGTTAAAGTGACTTTATGGTTAAGTTGCACTAATAAAAACCTATGAAATTCAGTAAAAAAAACTGTTAAAGGGACGTTGTGGTTAAGTTGCGCTACTAAAAACCTATGAAATTCAGTGAAAAAACTTTGTTAAAGGGACGTTATGGTTCAAAGTAAAACCGAAAAACCCCTGAAATTCGTCAGTTATGGTAAGATAAACAACCATAACTCGCGCCACCGTGCATTGCTAACACTAACACCCAGGACATCAAAGATGACATCACAAATGTCATTGATGACATCACTGATGACATCACATGTGCATTTACTTTTTATGAAAACTCTGTACAAGGGATTCTTATAATGCTGACCAAAAACTGTCAAGGATCATTGGGGATAAATATCATGAGCTAATTAGTGCCTTAAGCAATGCATTGATATAAATAGCATTCTATTATGAAGTTCTATCCAGTATACTAAGCTACTCATGCAGAAACATATGCAGTGTGTGCAGCATACATGATGAAGGTGCAATATTCATAATCTTGGCATGTTGAATAGTGAAATGATAACTGCTTTCTTATTAGAGTTTTGTGTACTGTGAAACATGTAATAAGTAGATAATAAAACCCACTTAATACATAATTATTACAGACAAAACACAAAGAGACAACAACACATACAAATATGAGTATATAAGGGGACAGTGAAGTAAACAAAAAAGCAGAAGTAGTAGCAGAAAGAGTTCATAACCTAACTGATTGTCTTTATGCAGAGAAAATATTGCTCTGTTTCAAAGCTGCTACTTACCATATGTATGTGTATCACATGATGTGACTGCACCCTAAGGAAAGGAGAGTGAGTACAATGTATACAGATTTGAGCATATACAGGGAAGGTAGAGTAATAAAAATAAAACTATGAGATAACCCTAATGATTATCTTCATGCACAGAAAGGATTGCTCTCTTTCAAGCCTGTGTCTTCCGCTATGTATATGTTTCATATGATGTGACTTGACCCTAAGTCTACAAATATAGTACCTTTTCAATTTTTACTTCCTGACTGTTACTGAAGAAAACTATGTGGCCTAGATATGTCAGTAAACGGAAAAAAGGGAGAGCCAGACATGTGATGTCATCAGTGATGTCATCAATGACATTTGTGATGTCATCTTTGATGTCCTGGGTGTTAGTGTTAGCAGTGCACGGTGGCGCGAGATATGGTTGCTTATCTTACCATAACTGCCGAATTTCAGGGGTTTTTCAGTTTTACTTTGAACCATAACGTCCCTTTAACAAAGTTTTTTCACTGAATTTGATAGGTTTTTAGTAGCGCAACTTAACCATAGCGTCCCTTTTAACAAAGTTTTTTCATTGAATTTCATAGGTTTTTATTAGCGCAACTTAACCATAACGTCCATTTAACAAAGTTTTTTTACTGAATTTCGTAGGTTTTTAGTAGGGCATCTGAACCATAACGTCCCTTTAACAACGTTTTTTTACTGAATATATATATATTACACTGAGCCCGGTAGCGGCTGTGTAGTTATGGTTAAGTTGCTAAACCCATAAAAGATCACTTTTTCGGCGGCTTATAACTTCGCTCCCCCTGGAGGAATCATCAGCAAACTTTGCAAAAAAAGTATATGGCCCGCTCTGAATTTTCTCAGCAAGTTTGGTGAGGTGTCATGGAGAGGGGGGCGGAGGGAGTTACAGGGAGGTCCCAAACATTTTTTTCTCCATAGACTGAATGGGCAAACAATTTGCGCATGGCTACAGCCCGAACAGCTGGATGGATTTGCACCAAATGTGCGGCAGGAGCGTGGGCATGGTTCAGAAAGTGTGCTTGTGTGTGTTTGGTGAAAATCCGACCAGTACTTTTGTTGCAAAGAACTGAAATGTACGTCTCAAAAAATGTGTGAGATCTGGCTTCGCTCCGTGGACCTATTTCCCTGTTTGCTCTGCAGACAGAAGTCTCATTGACTTGCAGTACGTCGTTTTGGCAGTGAACTTTGAATGCGGCCGGTGGTTGGCTGAAGGGAAGCGTACTGTATGTCAACGTTTTTGGGAAATGCTGCCATGGTGTATCGGAGGACAGTGCTGCACTGAAAGGGACTGACAAACACTATATACGTCATGTGGTGGTGGGAAGAGGGGACGGAAAGGGGGGGGGAGAAGTGGGTCATCTGAGAGGTGTATTTATTAAGTGGAAAAAGATGGCGGTGTGCATGCAGTATTCGTGCATACTGCACCAATTCACCTGCACCTGCGACTACAATGTGTGGTGAATGCAGGCAGCCTAATCTACGACAAGATAGCTCGTGCCGTGACCCCTTACCATGCTAACTAGCAAAACATATATTATGCCATGTGGTGGTGAAAGGATGGCATAGAAAGGGTGGAGGAGTGAAAAGTAATTCATCTGAGATATGTCAATGGGTGGGTGAAGACGTTGATGTGCCTGCAGTATCCGTGCGTACAGCACCAATTCGAGGGTCTCTGCAGAGCCGACTGTCATGTGTGCTGAATGCTGGCAGGTTGCGTTACAGCACGATAGCTGGTGCGGAGACCTCTTTCTGTGGTGACTGGTGGGAGCTCAATTGGAGAAGGGGAATGTATTGCAACTGACATGCACATTGTAAGATAGCGTGTACTCTGGTGTGTTGCATGTGGTAAGCCTATAGCCCATTCGATGCACGGATGGAGGACTTGCTGTGACAACTATGTGCCGTGGTTGCATTTGGGTTTCACGTTCTTGGCTTCTGTGTGTGGTTTGTCAGCATTGCATACATTGTTCATTCCATGGGTGTGGTGTTTCTTAGCACATCCTACACTACTTACTCCATGGATGCAGCTAATGGCTCTGAAACACTCGGGTACGAGCGCGATACAAATAAAATATCATATCATATCATGGAGTGAACAGTTCTGCAGTGTGTGCACCGCGTGCAGTGTTGGAATACTGTCAATATAGAAGAAGGTAGGGTTAAAGTGCATCTTCTATGTGCATGGATACTGCATTGTGTGAAGTGGGTGCAGTATTAAGCAGTATGTGCATAGAAGTGGATAAGGGCAAACTGCATAGCGCAGAGGATTGCATAGTATCCATTGTGCAGAGTACTGACTACTCTACTGCACTATGAGGTATTGCTTTTGTGTACCGAATAGAGTGCTTGGAGCAGGGCCACTGTTGCAAACATTTCTTTGATTTGGTTGGCAGTAACACCATACTATGTGAGTGAAAGTGGGTATGGGTGCTGGAGGCTGTGGTATGTTTGTAGATTCTGCTAACTGTTGCTTGTTTCCAGGCATAGCTGTATTGTGGTGCGGAGGTTGGGCAGCAGTGGTGGTGGCTGTGGTACGTGTGTGGAGTGTGGTACTTGGTCACATGTTGACATGCATGGCTGCATTACGTTGCGGTGGGTTGGGCAAGGCCTAGACTATTGAGTGCATGGCCGAAGGCCGTAAGCCATGCACCCAATATTCTAGGCCTTGCCCACACCCACTGCATCAATTCTGTTTAGACTGCATGTGTCAGAGGGTGCTCACCTTTACAGAATGGTTGTGGAGCACATTTTAGACTTGCTACAGCTGACGCTGACATGCATATACTGTTGGTTGGGTCATTTGGCAGTAACACCATCGTATGTGAATGCAAGTGGGTAGGGGTGCAAGAAGCTGTGTTAAGTTTGTAGATTCTGTGAAAAGGTGCATCGTTCTATGCATAGCTGTATAGCAGTGCAGAAGTTGGGTAGGAGTGCCACTGGCTGTGGTACATGTTTGGATTGTGGTACCTGGTGTCATGTTGCCATGCATAGCTGGATTATGTTGTGGTGGGTATGGCCAAGGCCTACACTATTGGTTGCATGGCCAAAGGCCATAGGCCGTAGACCATGCACTCAAAAGCCAAGGCCTTCACCACATCCACTGCAGAAATACAGTTTAGACTGCATCTCTCAGAGGGTGGTCGCCTTTGCAGAATGGTTGAGGAGCACATTGTACTCTTCATAGAGCCTAAGAAGTGCGCTGACATGCACATTTTGCTGGCTCCATGGGTGTGGTTATTGTTCGAACATCCTATGGTATTCGGTGTATGGCTGGAGATTGTGCAGTGAAAAATCTAGCAGTGTGCCCACTGGGTGCAGTGTTTTAACACTGTCAGTATAGAAGAGGGTAGGGTTGATGTGAATCTCCTATGTGCTTGGATATTCTGGTTTGTGTAGCTTCCTTGGAGTAGGCCCAATGTTGTGAAGATTGTGTGGTTTGATTGCCAGTGACATAATATTTTGTGAATGGAAGGGGTAGGGGTGACGGAAGCAGTAGTATGTTTGTGGAATCTGCTAACTGTTACATGTTTCCATGTATTGCTGTGTTATGGTGCTGGGGTTGGGTAGAAGTGCCGGTGAGTAAGTTACGTTTGTGGATTGTGGTTTCTAGCCACATGTTCGCATGCATGGCTACATTATGTTGTGCTGGCTGTGGGCAAGCAGTCGACTCTTGTGTGCATGGTCAAAGGTGTGATGGGTGCCACTCTGGATGATTTTGGATGTTGAAATCGTGGATCTTTTTGCAGACCTTTGTACTGAAGGTGATTTTGGAGCACACACAACGTGTACTCGGAGTGTTGAACGGTAAATATGCGGTGCTGTACAGAAATTATAGTGTTGGATGCAGAGTTCTTGGCTGTGATTGCTGCATGCATGTGTGAATATTTCACAGTACTCAATGAGGGACTGTTGGAAGAATAACAGTGCAGAGGGGAGAAGGACTGTGTCTGCTTTACTGGGGTGTAGCCCTCACTGTAGCTGGGAATGCGCACACGTCACATCCTGCCATTCTCAGCACGGTGGGCATGCGATTGGAACTGTGGGGATTATGGAATCAGGTGTGAAGGGTGTGGTTCCCAGGAAGGGGCAGTACCACTTTTCCCCAATACTCTCTATGTAATGAGGTTGGTGGACATGGACAGATGCACAGTGATGATCTTGGGTGATACATTTGTGCAAGATCTGCACAGGTATGCCGTGCAAAGAGGTTTTGCTGCAAATTTCGGGTTGGAAGAAGTGGACGCTTTATGCGCCTTTGCAGATATGTGGCCTCCTTTCTTACTGTTGAAGTTATGGTGGTGCATTATGGAGGTTTACATTTGGGTTATATGTCATGTGGACATTTGCTCCGTCACCTGAAGAAGTTGAAGAATGCAGTGATGCAGATTTTTCCCACTGCTAGGGTCGTTTTCTCAACCATTCCACCAAGAGGAGCATGGACCATGCCGGTGTAATTTGTCCCCAGCCAAAGCTCGGAAGGGGTCTCATAAACAGAAGCATGTCTGCATTTATGTCCACTGATGGGATGTTCTCCACGCACTATGAGAGCGTGAAGTTGCAAAATATACAGTGCTTTCATGCAAATGGCATTTCTTTGAACGCCATTGGCAATAACATTTTCTTTTACACTGTGCAAGAAGCGTTGACCATAATTCGGTAAAAAAAGGAGGAGCAGCAAACAGAAAGTCATACAAAGACAAAAGGCAAAAAAGGTTGTTGGAGTGCATGTACTAAAGACCCAATCCCCTACCAGGTTTCACACTCTCCCCCCCTCCCTTCCTAGTGCGAAAACTCAGAAGATTCTGCAGTAGTTTCGTGATTAAACATGCAACATCCAGACATTTTTAGGATGGCAGCCATAGAAATGGGACTGCAGAGCGATAGACATTGTCAATAAGATTTGTGGTTGTTGTGTGTACACAAAAACTGTAGCAGAAGGTCTCTTTGCACAAAGAAGTGCAAGTAGCTATGGTGGAAGTGTGCAAGGTAAGGGGCAGGCATCCGGTTTGTATGCATGAACTGTATGTACATGTTTGAAGTTGGTAGCATGCATTCAGTCCTGCTTTTGTGCGAATATTTATGAAAGGTTTTTACTAAGTGGAGTACGGCAGAAACAAAAAAAACCTGTGAAGTGTACAAGGTAAGTGGCAGGCATCCTGTTGTAATGAATGCAATGTGTGTATGAAATCATATGATATGGCATTCATAATGCGCCTATACACACGTTTTGCAAGGCGCAACAAGGCAAGGGAGAGGGAACAGAGGGGAGACAGAGATAACAAACCTACTAGGCCAGGTGTCACTCGGACTGCCCAAGTGCATGGGTAGGGGAAGGGGAAAGTGCAGTACGTGGGAAGAAGAACAAATGACAGTAACTAGAAATACGGCATGATTGTGCTAAGTGCAAGGATAAGTGCAGACATCAGGTAGTGGTGGAACTGTTAGGGATACAGAACTCTTGTGGATGAGTTGCAGAGGGCAGAGAGTAGAAGCGGGCACATTTAAAAAGAGCCTGTTGCAATAGTTCAGCCTAGAGAGAGGCACAGCTGTGCCCACAGTGACCTTTAGGGAACTTGCTTTAGGTTGGTAAGATACATTCACTGCTGCTTTTGGTGGCATATTTTTACGATTTATGTAGGAGATGGGTTAGTGGGGAAAACAAATTGTAGCATTGTCGGAAGGAAAGCAGAGAGTTCCTGTTTCGATATTACAATGTATGATGGTAGGGGATAGGAAATAAAACAGTATGCTTTTTAAGAAAGTAATGGACACTTAGTGCCATATACTGCGCGCAGAGGCACTTATAACAGAGTTGTAAACATACTGCGGGAAAATTTAGCATACCTCCATTTTGTGATGATGGGTGCTCATGTGGATGAATGTAGCTGCAAAAATCTTTCAATCTTTTACTAAACTTTCTACTGGACATGCATTCGAATGACAGGACACTTGCAGGCTGATTTTTTAACGGTACATATGACATGTTGTACAAAACTGGAAGTGTTAGATGCTAACGTCTTGGATGGCATTGGTGGATACCTGTGTGACTGTTTACTGGTACCCAATGAGGTAGTGGTGGACAGAAAGTAGTGGAAAGGGAAGAAGGACTGCTCCTGCTTTACTGGGGTGTGGCCCTTGCTGTACTTTGGGAACCGCACGTGCCACATTATTCGCTTCGCACCATGCGGCCCAATGAAATGGGACTGTGGGGATTATACAATCAGGATATCAAATGGGACTGTGGGGATTATCCAATACTGATGCTGTGGTTCACTGAAAGGGGCGGTCATACAGTGTTACATTACTGTGCATAGTGAGGGTGGCTGACATGGCGAAACGCATTGTGTTGAATTTGGGTGATGCCTTTGTGTTAGATCTACACAAGTATGCCTTGGAAAGACACTCTGATGGCAATTTCGGTTTGCAAGGAGTGGACTCATTGTGGAACGCTGTCTATGACCAAAGTTTTGCTGATATGCATGCACTTTGCAGATACCTGGCCACTTTTGTGACTGTCGATGTTGTAGCCGTGCACTAAGGTGGTATACATATGGGTTACATGGCTTGTTGAGGTTTGTTCCGTTGACTCAGGAAGTTGCTGAATGCAGTGCGCCACATTTTTCCCACTGCTCAGGTGCTTTTCTCATCCATAACACCAAGAAGAGTATGGGACAATGTTAATGTGTGTTGTTCCGAGCCAGACACTGGGAGGTGTCTCATCAACAGAAGCCTGTCTGATTGTTTTTCCGCACGTGGGATGTTCTTCTGCAACAATTACCTCATTAGTTGTGGAAATGCAGAGTTTTTCCATGCAAATGGCATTTCGCTGTTTTGTTTGCCAATCTACAGGGTGCGTTGAAGAGTTTACTGTAACAATGTGACCACAAGAACACACAAAATCAAATAAAAACCGATAAAAGGTGTTTCACTAGAAGCACCTAAAACAATAAAGAATTGCTCTTTTCAGAGCCGCGCCTAAAAATGAACTCCCCTATCCTGGTTGCAATTTATTCCCCGATGCCAGCACGCAGCACGAAATCCACATCTGGGGATTTTGAGGATGGCCATGGAAATGGAACTGTGCAGGCTGAGGTATTGCGCAATACTGTTTTTGGGAGTGACGTGTACGCAGAGGACTGGTATACAGAACTGATACTGTTATATGGAGAGCTCTTCAATGTGATTGGTGGATGCATGTGGAACATTTTAACAGTACCCAATGACCATGTGCTGGAAAGCAGGAAGAGGAAAGGGAAGAGGAATTTTTCTGCTTTATTGGGGCACGGCCCTCGCCGTACTTGGGGAAACGCACATGCCACACACTACCGTTTTCAGTATGCTACCCATGGGAAAGGAACAGTAGGGACTATCGAAAATGAGGGTGTGGTTCACAGGAAGGGCTGTTAATACATTTCTCCATTACTGTGCATAGTGAGCCAGGCTGACATGGTTGCTATTACTTGCAAAGGCAGTGTAGCACAACACATTCGGTCCAACATCAATTCTAGGGCAAACCTATGTGGCCTGCTACTGTGTTCTGAAAAGCTACAAACAGATTGCGGAGCAGCTCCGGGGTGTGCCCTTTTGAAGCGCTGCTGTGGAGAACTTGCACCCAGAAAACAGGCCTACATTGTTCTAAAACATACATACATGTGCAACGGCACATTCTGGTGTGTTGCAAGAGTGTACTTTCCAAGAAGCACTCTGTCCATTGCACAACACTGTACTTTTCTGCTGTCCGAGGGTCCAGATAGTGTCCTAGAAATAAGGGCTCACGCGCAAGTGGGTGCGCTCGCCTGGTGACATCGCCACTGTTCCTCTTTGGCACGGCTGTCTGCATGACGTGTTTTGGGCGGAATACGTTGTGCGCATGATCATAAGTGTCTGATGCACACCGTTACCACTTGTGTACTGAATAATAGCGTGACACACATGTGCCGACCATTTTGGGAGATGCTAGGTGCTTACAGGGTATAGCAGGTGGGATGTTTATCTGTATAGCTACCTGTATGTCGTGGGGGGGTGCCTCAAGCTAATTAAAGTTGCTTCGCATATGCTGCACAGTGGCAGTGTTACCAGGACACACAGGAACACATACACATGCGTCTACTTGCACAACGAACAAACGTCCGCTCCCACACGTAATTATAGGTGGTACACAACATGCAGACATGCAGATCGTGCTGCATTGGTATGGATGCCTCCATTGTCATTGTCATTGCGGATAGGCCGGGCGGGTGTGGTGTGTACCATTTCCTTAATTGCGGTTATTCCTAAGAGGACTGTGTGCCGCAGAATCATAACTGCATTTAAAAAAACAAACAATACCACATATACACTCAGCAATAATTTAAATATCAACGTTTACTTGCACACATTGATACACATCATTTGGAAAGGGACAGGGTAACAGAAGTGGATACTTATTTTGGGGATTTGGGGATTTCCACAAGTTGGTTGTGAGGGGAGGAGAAGATTGAGGTATCACCTCCCATCATACGGATTTTGAGGGGATGACGGGCTTTGACATGGGGAAGGGGTACATGTGCAGGTCTGGCATTGCTGTTTTATTTAGTTCATAATATACCCTTGTATGCAATTTTTTAAGGCGCCACAATTGTTCAACAAATCTTCCATTTTGGCTTCCAGGCTGTCCATTTTGCTATTTACAGAGTTTCTTTCGTTTCGTATGCCCGTATGCTGTTGTGGAAGGGGTGCCATTTGTGCTGCCTTGCTTTCCTTTCCAACATATTCTCTTACAGAAATGAAAATGTGTTAAGTATACATGAAGCAATATATTCTACATAATTTATGTTTCATAATAACTACCCCCATACTAACCCCATTGGTACTGCGAGTACCAATGCGGTTAGTATCTTAAGTCATTGCGGCATGAGGGACATTTTCTTCCAGCCACTATAAGGTGCTTCCAATTGCTACATACCAAAACAAAACGTTATTCTTCTGTACTACTATATACTGCACCACCTGCGCAATTATCAGACACAAGGTAGTGTGCTTGCTATGTTGCAGTGATGTTATGGTCTTAGTACTTTCCCGTCCTTACTCTGGCCATTCGTTCTTTGTTCCCATGCACAGTAGCAGTGAGGTAAGATTGTTGAAGGGGGATGCCCTTTCTGTTGGTGCATTCATTATGGTGGAGTATGCCTTTGTACTGTTTGCTTCATAAGTACACAGTTTGTAAACCTACTCTGTCTTACTTTGCAATTCATGTTCATGGTGCTGCTTGCATATTTTTCTATTTATTTATTTGGATTTATAAAGCGCCAGCGGCCCAAGGGCATTGTGGCACTGTTACATGGATACTTGGCTTGTGAAGAGGATACAATTTACATTTACAGTGATATGTACATTACAGCATAAGCATGCACCCACGGCATAGGGTATTAGCCAATGCAGGGGATACTTTTACATAGAAGGTATTATAAACATTACAGCATGGATAGGTAAGGAACATACATAGGGGCAAGATGAATCTATCAGGCGCGGTTGTTATAGGGTCTAGCTGCAAGATAGGTTAAGCATCTATAAGTCTTTATTGGAAGAGTTACATTTTGAGTGCCTTACGGAAAGAGGAGATTGAGGGTTCTTTCCTGAGAGCGGGTGGTAACGCATTCCAAATCTTGGGGGCTAGTACTGCAAAGCTGGATCCTCCAGCTTTGACTCTTTTATAAATTGGAACTGTGAGTTTGTTGCAGTGTTGGGTCCGTTTGGGTCTGGTGGAGCTGTCTCTGTGGATAACTTCTGAAAGGTATGGCGGAGCTTTTTGGGATAGGCATACATGCATGATGGAGAGAGATTTGAAAAGAATGTGCTCTCTTACTGGGTGCCAGTGAGCGTTTTGTCTTGCTTGGGATATGTGATCCCTCTTGGGAATGCGGAGGGCTGCCCTTAGTGCATTATTTTGTGTAGTTTGAAGGTTTTTTTAGGTTTTTGGAGGATAGGCCTAGGAACAGGATGTTGCAGTAGTCTAGCTTGGCTCCCACTGTGGTTCTTGCATTGGCTGGGCAGTTTTTTGGGGAGAGGTAAGGTTTGACAGCATTAATGGTCTTGGTAGATAGTGCCGCTGCTGAGGATGCGATCACATTTACTTGGTGTGACATGGAGAGTGAGGCATCTAGATAGACCCCCAGGGTTCTTGCAGAGGCTGCAGTGGTAATGGTCATGTTGTCGATGTTAAAGGAAGCGTACTTGCTATCCAGTATGTTGAGGACTTGTTTGGGTCCTACTAGGAGTATTTCTGTCTTTTCTCCATTGAGACATTTGATGCCATGCAAGCCTGGATGATGGTGTAGACTTTGCTGAGGAGGGCTGCATCCTGTTCATAGCAGCCAGTGAAAGGGAGGAGGACTTGAGTATAATCGGCATAGTTGGTGTGTGCTATGTTGTGATCATCAAGGTCGTTGAAGAGGGGAGGGCGGATATGTTGTAGAGGGTGGGTGACGTGTAGGATCCTTGTGGCACTCCGCAATGGATGGGAGTAGGGGATGCACAGTCCTGATTGGAGAAGACTCTCATAAGCCTAGCTTCGAGGAAGGATCTGATGTGATGGATATGTTCCCTGTGTTTGCTGAATGGTACCACTATGTAAGACAGCCCCTGCCTTTCTCAGCAGGTTGGATACCATCCGATGTCCACGACCAGACGCATTCTCCGAGACTGCTGCGCACATTAACATGGTGCCCACAGGTTCAGTATGTTGTACAGTACATCTTCAGGGTATCCTGCTAGAAACCTATGCAATTCACTGAAAAAATGTTGCAGGAGGATCGTTATGCTTAAGTTGCACTAGTAAAAACCTATGAAATTCACTGACAAAAAACGTTGTTAATGGGACGTTATGGGTAAGTTGCACTACTACAAAACTATGTAAATCACTGACGAAAAACCTATCAAATTCAGTGCAACAAGTACTTGAAAGGAACATTACACTTTCTGTGCACTAATAACAACCTATCCATCTTATGGTTACAGGTAAAACCAAAAAACCCAAGAAATTTGCTGGTTAAGGTAACCTAAGCAACCATAACTTGCGCCACCACTGTGCACTGCTAAGACTAACACCCAGGACATCAAAGATGACATCATAAATGTCCTTCACTCTTGTCTCCCCTGAAGAAGTCACCAGAGTTGTTAACTCCATGAAGGTCTCTTCCAAACAGGTTGCCCCTTGCTATTCCGGAACCATCAAGGACAACAGCTCCTCTCTCGCCCATGCTCTTGCTGATCTACCACTCCTTTGATACTGGTTCTTTTCCATCCTCCCTGAAGCACTTCCTTATGGGATCCCCTCTTTAAACAACCTCTGTAGACCCTTCCTGCCTAGTCAACTACTGATCCATTTCCATCACCCCCTTCATGGGGAAATTGCCCTCCCTCACTCAACTCTCATACCAAACTTGTTTGTGGTCTACACGACCAGTCTCCATTCTGAGCATTCAGAGGCACAGAAACTGCTCTTCTGAACAAACGTGAAGAACTGCTTGCATCCCTTGACTCCAACTCCCCTGCTGTCCTCATCCTCCTTGCTCTCCCTTCGCCATTTGACACATGAACCATTCCATCCTCATAAAAAGGCTCCATGATAACAATGGCATCTTGGATCGGGCACTGACTGGCTCACCTCCTTCCTTACTGACTGGTCCTCAAAACTATTCGGGGCCCTTTCTCCTCCCCTACTTCCTCCTCCACCTGTGGCGTCCCCCAGGGCTCCATTCTCTTGGCTGGCTTTTTAACTTATACCTTTCTCTGCTAGCACGGCTCATTTCCTCCTTCTTCCCTAACTTCCAGTGCTACGCTGAAGACACACACCTCTTCTTCAAACTTCCCACTGATGCTCTTGCACCTTCATTCATCCCTATCTTCCTCTCTGCCATCTAGGCCTGGTTCACTGCTAATGACCTCTGCATCAATGCTAGCAAAACGAAGATTCTCCCTATTGGGTCCTATTTCATCCACACATTCTGGCCTTCCTCCATGGGCTCCCTCCCTATCCCCTCCTCTGAAGCCAGGAATCTTCGATCCCTCCCTCTCATTCATCCCTCATATTCAGGATTCTGTCAAAAGAGTCCCACTTTCAGCTCTTCCTTCTCAAAGGAACTTTACCCTTCCTCACCTTACCCCAGAGACGCAATGTTACCCATGCTATGGTTCTCTCCAGGCTAGACTATTGCAATAGCCTCCTCCTTAATTCTTCCTGCATCCACCCTCCGACCCCTCCATCTAACCCAGAATAGGGCAGCAACACTTATCCTTGGCCGCAAGCCCAGGGACCACATCTATCCTGCCCTACAAAGCCTTCACTGGCTCCAGTTCTCAGCACAGATTACATTCAAATCATCCACAAGGTTATCTGGGGACAGGGACCACTCTATCTTCAACACCTCCTGACAAAATACTACCCTTCTAGACTCTTTCGTTGCTTTGGCACCAACTCCCTGTGTGTGCTGCGGTTTGTGAAACAGAGAGTTGCTGGTCGATCACTTTCCTCAGTGGGCTCTCTCCTGTGGAACACCCTCCCTCTTCCTCTTGAGCCGGACCTCCTTACGTTCTGGAAAAAGCCTCAAGACCTTTCTCTTTACCTCTTCCTTCTCTTCCTCTCTTCCCTGCTAATTATACAGTAGTGTGACTGATGTGCAGGGCTATTATATATCCTTGGGCCCTGACCCTCCCATATCTCTCATCCCGGCCACTGTCTATTTACTGCACTTACTTTGCTCACCCTCCCCACGGGAGATTGCACTTACTTTCTTCTCTTCCTAGCACTTCACCACAAGGACTTCTCCATAAGCACCACAGCACCTATCCTTTACCCCCTCTCATCTGCACTTGCATGTTCTGAACCCTCACAGGGCAGAGTAGGTTCATCTCTCCTGCCTGTTAGTCTCACCATTTGTTTGTACTATTAATTCAACTATTTATCATTATGTATTAACGGTCTACCTCCCCTGTCCCATCCTGTCACCCTGTGGGCACTTTGAGACAGTTTTTTCTAATTGTATAAGAGCCTAACAAATGACCAATAAATGAAATAAATGTGCAAAAAAAAGTATATGGCCCTGTCAGATCGATCCTGCGAAATGTGGTGAGATTTCATCAAAGGGGGGCAAATTTATAGGGGGTCCCAAAATATGTGGTTTTTCCCATAGACGCAATGGAAAATAAAATTTGCTCATGCTTACAGCCCAAACTGCTGGATGGATTTTCACCAAATGTGTGGCAGTACCGACGGCTTCGTCCCGAAAGTGTGCTTTTGTAAATTTGGTTTAAATTTGTCCAGTACTTTTTTTAAAAAAAACAACCAAACAGTAGGTAAAGAACAATGTGTGATATCTGGGTTCAGTCCGCAGACAGATTGGTCCACAGGGCGGCATGAGGTCCGTGGACATCAGATGCGCCCACTTATTGGATGGTGAAAAGCGTGAGGTGCGTAACATTTTTGGTAAACTCCCGCCATGTTGGATTCGCAGACAGCACCAGTTGTCCATGAACATTGCGGTAAAAACATGTTAAAAAACACAATATTGCACTTGCACTAATGCACTAATGAAAATATGTCTGAGAGGGTGAGGGGTGATGAGGATTGGATGGGATTATGGCCTTAAAAGGCCAAAAAAATAGGTTTGTTTCTTATTCATTGGCTGCAAACCGCTCCGGGCAAGCCTGTAATTTTCGCGAACATCAAAGATGTTCGGGGGCATCTATGCTTATTTGTGCATTATGTTGTTGGTGAAAAGCAGTTTTTGGATGGCTCATAACTTTGGCGCCACTCAATGAAACTGCCTAACATTTTGAAATTTAATTCTATAACTCGTACTGAATGGTTTTGCAGATTGTGGTGCTGTTTTGTCAAGAGGCAACAAAATTAGAAGAGGGGGTGAACAATTATTGCAAAGGCTTATAAATATGCTGAAATTTGACGAATCTGCATAAAGATTTTAGATCTAGATATAAATGTGCTTTAAAAGTTTGGTGGGATTTTGTCAAGAGGGGGCAAAATTAGAGAGGGCGTCTCAACATTTTTAGCTGGCTATAACTTTGTTGTCATGTGACGAGTTGGAACAAAAGTTTTCAGAAATATTATTGACCCAACCTTGAATGCTTGTGCCATGTCTGAATGGATTTTGTGAAGCGGGGGCTAAGTTATATGACAATTGTATGTACGTGCATTTTGACAATTTTGACCAAATAAAACGGGAGGATTTCCAGCAAACTCGTGTAAGGAGCAGTGCTAAGGACCTGAAAGCATGGTTTTGCAAATGTGTCCATGTTTTATTTTTTGATAAGTGTCATAATGTAGGTGCAAAGAATAATGATATACCTTTTGGTGACTGAGGTATAGCTTGTGGCCATGGGCAGTGGCCAGATGGTTCGGGGCATGGCGACATGACCATGCGGGACCAGCAATGGATTTGGAGACTGGATCTGGTTGCAAGCCATGAGCACTGGCCTTGGATTACATTATTACGGTATAGTGGACACTAAACGAGGATGCAGGGTAGGTGTAGTGAATAATTTGGGTGGTTTGGTTCAGATGGTTTTATAGCACCTTTTAAACTTTGGAAATTCTTGTTGTTTTATTTTGTTAGAATGTTTTGTATTTTTGATTATGTTTAATATAAATTGGTTAGCTTTTTAATAAATTTAATAATACAGTGGGCCTCATTACGAGTCCGGAGGTACCATTCCACTTCCGCGATTGCCAGAATCACCGGGGCATTACAATCCCCTTGACACAGCAATTCCGGAGGTGGAATTCTGTAAATCCCAATTCCCATGGAGTCCAATAAGACTCCATGGGGATTGGGATCATGGAAACACTGGTTCCTTCTATGACAGAGCTGTGTTTCCATGTCTGCCTGCAGGCGGGTTGTCTCAATCCCAGCAGGTCAGACCTGGCAGGAGTGCCACCTCCCACCTACAGGGCTCTGAATCAGCCGGTCTGGAGACAACAGTGGCGGGTGGTTTAACCGCCACCATTGTTTCCGGACCGGCAGGGTCGTAATGAGGCCGAATGTTACATGAATGAAGTGGTTTATAGTTGCAATGTGTGTACAAAAAAATTAAAAAACTATCCTAATCATGTCAGTAAACATAAACAAGTTGCCCAGATATGTGATGTCATCAATGACATTTGTGATGTTATCTTTGATGTCCTGGGTGTTAGTCTTAGCAGTGCATGGGTGTGGTGTGAGTTATAGTTGCTTAGCCTACCATAACTGGCAAATTTCTTACATTTTTCAATTTTCTATAACGTCCCCTTAAAGTTCTTTCAGTGAATACATCAATGAAAATACTTTGTTAAAGGGATATTATGGTTAAGTTGCACTAACAAAAACCCAGGAAATGTAGTGAAAAAATGATGGGCAAATTCGCCCCCTGCTCCCCCTCCTATAAGGTACATGACACAAAAAAGGCCAGGAGATACTATGAACATCCACACTATTTTTGACCAATTCCTAGTTATCCAATGATCGATAAGTATGTCGAAAGGTACCTTTCTCAGCCAGCCCTAAAGGCCAGGTGCGGTACAAGTCTAACCCACAGTGGAGGAGGAGCCCAAGGCTGAAACTAAAGAGACCTCAATTGACAGTATTGACTAAAGCACTGAGAAGCCCTGTTACTGACGTTGTTAGAGACACCACGACTTAACATCGTTAGACATGAAGCACACGTGCCATCCGCACATTGGGACACACACACCCGAATACATGAAGAACATGAGATACCAGTTCTATAGGTAGAAGGCAGATACATATACATACTGCCACTGCTTTATTATTTTGTCATTAGCTGAACGTAGCAAGGCAGAAACCACAAGACATCTTGAGTAAAGCCTGCAGATGCTTATATGCAAATAACCTTATGCCACTGCAGGAGCACCTATGGAACCTGACAGAGCCAAGTGTGACTAACATATGGAGAATACAGAATAGCATGGAAACTGCACAAACTACATAATAATTTAGGAAAAATGCAGCAGGCCACGAGCTGATCTAAATTCAGGCTGGACAAGAGCAAACGTGCGAGACAGGACCCGCTGCCAAGGCCACTAGATACGAGTGACATTCCATTCCCTGAACTACAGTAACACCAGCTGCAATAAATGTGAATAACTTCAAAATTCAGAGCTGCAGAGCTCCAAATCATGGTCTCCGAACATGTGACCTGGCCGACTCGGACAATAGACATAAACCAGCAGTGGGAAAGGGAGTTGATCTCACGCCGCCAGACAGAAGCTTGCAACAAAGATGTTACAATGTGAGACAAGTGTTGCACAAGATGAAAAAGCGCTCTCATAGTCTAAGTTGGTTGCAATGTAGACACATAGTTGTTCGTTTTAACTTGAGAAGGTACACCAAGAGCTAAGAACCATTGCGGATCCCAGGGTTGGGGATGTCAGCTCTAGCCAACCACAGTTCAGTATCCTAGGGATGTGTAGCAACGGGCAGGAACCAGTGGTAAGACCCTCACACTGCATCATTGTTAGAGATAGTAATTTGGAGATGGACCAGGCCAGCAACCTGACAGCAACCTGACATGCGAGAGCCAGAAGAACAACTCATATAGAGGATTATATAGGTTATTAGGCTCTTGGCGACCAATCTAGTAGTGCAATAGTTTTTCTGGAGAGGGGCCCAGGTTGTGATGCCATTCTGACATAATTTTAGGACAAAAATGACCTATGAATCAGGAGATGTTGAGAAGTCTGTGGATTTCTTCTATCCTGTACTGATCCTTCTTGGTTTTGGTTGTAATACACTGCAGTTTGAACTTGCTGTCTGACTGGGTCTGCATTCCTTTTTGGGGGAAGGTGTTTAGGCCTTCCAAGAGTCTGTGAACTCCTAGTGCCCCTCCAGTCTACCTTGGAGTTTGTCCTTACAAGTTGGTAGCCAGAGGATGGTTGGCTGCGCCAGCCTAGCATTAGCTTGACACCTTCGCCGCTGAACCTGAGAGTCTGCAGAACCCTTGCATATTTCAAGAGAGATGGAAAAACACGTGCCTGTTTAAAGGTTGTCAGGAGGCCCTTCGAAATCATCCTGACCGAGACCAGCATGTTGTCCAAGCAGACCAGGACGGGGAGGTGAGCGCCTTGATAGGGAGCTGACAGCCGAGCAGCGCCAGCACAGCACGGAACGTAAGTATTGATCCAGAACGAAGACAACTGTGGGTGTGAGAGAGGGTATTGAGTATTGTGGAGCATTGTTTAGTATTGCTGAGTATTGGTGAAGTATTGTCTAGTAGTGGTGAAGTATTAATTAGTAATGTTATAGTGAGTAGGGACAGGAGCGGAGTTAGGAGTTCCTATTCTATGTTTAGGGCACATTTGATCTTAGAGGTAAAAGGTTCTGGTGAATAACCTAGACTATTGACTTGAGGGCTTGGATGACAAGAGTTATGTAAATAAGGTATTCCTGTGGGTTGGGAGTTTTAGCTCGGGTCATACATGATGGTGCCCCTGTGAGGGTTAGCAAGGGAGATAGCCTACATTGCGGAAGGTGAGTCGGCTGGTTAAGACTCCAGGAGAGAGGCGTTTCACAAATTAGACACCGGGTGCAGTTTGATCACAAGAGAATGGTGGTATACTCTGCTTGGAGAGCAGGAAGACAGCTGTGGGGTTTTTGTGTGGGTTTGGGAGTAACAGGTTGTTACCGTGTTCGCACAATATTTCATTACCTATATTGTTTTGATAGCTTGGTGACATCACACTTAGGGTTGTGTATAGGACACAGAGAATTTGAGAAGGTGAGGAGCTAGTATTGAGGACTAGGTATTGACAGACGAGGTGAACCAGTGGCGGTGCGCGGAACACGCCTGATAAGTTATTGAGCCGGAGGGGCTCATAGAAACTGGAAAGTATTATAATTACATTGTAACTTTTATCAACGAACAGCGGATTATCGAAATCCTTGAGGTCAGGTAAAAGGTATTGATATGTATCAAGATAACAGTGAGGGGATTAGTCCCCTTCAGCATTTGTATAAGACACTTCCACCTTACAAGGAGAAAATATACAAATATAGAATAGAAAGAAAACATGGCCACCTTCTGGAAGTTTCTCCAAAGACATGCAGCAATTGCTATTGACACACATACAGGGTGCCTATAAGGAGAAGAAATTGGCCAAACGCATGGTCATATTCGAGTTGTGGAACATTTTTCAGGAGGGAGAGGGGGATGCCGAGAGGTGTCAGTGGATGCTAAACAAACAGGGGGTGAAAGACCAAGCGACCCAGCCCTCGGGACCTCCCTCTGCCCCTCCATGTGTAGTATCTGTCGATACAGATGATGAACAGGGAATGTTTCCAATGAGTGAACTAAGGGCAGCAGGGGGGTATTGAAACCCGACAAATAAGCCACCACATACACTAAAGAAGATAAGCAGAAAGGCACAGGACAGCCAGCTAGTGATGTAGGGGTGAGCAGTAAGGCACAGCAGCCCGCAAAGGAGGAGTTCAAGGGCATAAGCATGAACAAATGGATAGCAGTGCAGGTACTCTTAAAACTTCAAGAGAAGACAAATGGAAAGGCAGAAAGGACTACTGAGGCAATAGAAAGCCTAAAGCGGGACAGTGACACGACGGACTGGGCAGAACAGATGGATGAAGACAGTAGAGAAAATGACAGGGAAGTGAGACTAGGGCGCAATGTCAGAGAGAGAAGGAGAGAAGAGAAACTGGAGTGAAAAGACAGGGAACGAAGAAGGGAAGATGAGAAGGAACACTTGGAAAGGGAATGGGAAGAAAGAATAGAAAGGGATCTGAAGGAAAGGAAGAGAGTGGAAAGGGATATGAGGAAGAAAAGAGAGCGAGAACTGGAGAAGACAGAGAGATGGAGAGAGAGATAGCAGAGAAAGAAAAATGCAAGTTAGCAGAGAGGGACCAGAAGAGGCAATTGGTCAAAATGGCAAGAGGATGAGCATGCAGGGAGGAAGATGAATAAGCAATAAAGGCAGTGAGAATGCAGGCAGTATTGGCTAGGGAAAATAAAAGGCATGAGGAGGACAGACAAGCTGAGCCAGATTGCACAAACTCACGCGGCAGGAGCACAACAGAAGGAAGTGGAGCAGGCCTTAAGAAGTCTTCCAAGTTAAGGCTGTAAGGATAGGGAATGTTTTGCCTATCTCTACTTTATTCAACCACACATTTTCTTGTTTTACACAGCACATTAGCAACACCCTGGGACACACAAATGTATAGATTATGGACTCCCGTCAACAATCTGAATCTAATAGGAAGCAAATGCTTCTTTTCTACGTAAGCCAGGTAAATAAGGACTCCTGGCCAGGGGAGGCAGTAGAACATGTATATTTCAACATCCAATGTAGCTGCAATTAGAGAGATTTAGAAGCATACTTATTTCCTAAAATTGATTTTTTTTTTTTTACTTTGCAGATCAGGAAGACTGGAAAGTTCTGGAATATTGATTGAACAATGATTGAATAGTGTTCATCTGGGTCCCAAAATGAGTAGAGCTCTAACTTTTGATATTTTATAATTATAATACAAGTTTAGACAAATAGTAGACTACATTAATTCATACAGAACTCATATACTGGGTGCCAACTTTTCTCCTCATTCCATCAATGTCATGGAATTGCAAAACTCCCCTGATATAAAAGATCAGTAACTGTGGTACAAAGCTACCATTAGGTTAGATGTTGTAAGAGGATTCAATTCAACACTACAGCTAAGTCAATGCCTAGTCTGGGATACTGAATGGAAACCCTTATTGATATATCTTTATGTCCAGTTCACGCGTTCTGGATGACTACCCCTATATAACACCCCTCTCTTGGAATCCCCCTGACCCCACTGAGCCAAGAAGTAGTTCTGTTTTGCAAGTTAAAAGGTTTATTTGAGAATTTAAATAATATATATATATATCACACTATAATAAATTAATAATTGAATATCACACTTAATCTGATATGATAAAGAGAATCTGGAACTAGCCCACTTCTTTATAATCACTAAGGAGTTGACATGAAATGGATAAGGTAGCGCACTGGTAAATAGGGACAGAAGAATAATGTGGTAGAGAGTGCTTTATAGGGTTCAAGGAAATGCAAGGTTGAATGAATGAAATGCAGTATAGAAGATAAACTGAGATGGTTTCACAAAAGACAAGGTAATCACTTTCCCTTTGTGGCAATTCACCCCCCCCCCTATACAATGTAAGGAGATCGAAGGAAGAGCACACAGTTCAGGTATACAATCACAATGTAATACAGAGTTCCAGTTTCCCAGCAAGCTTAGAGGAGAATAGATATGAGTTGTACACAGGCTCAAAATGCTTTAAAATGTGATAGCAATATATTGGAAAATGTGCTAAAATGATTTTAATTCCCTCTGGAGGTTCAGGTTGAGGATTAGTTGGTTTAAATAAGTTCAGGCTTACTTTAGGAATGTTCTAGGAATGATTGGCAGGTTAAACAAATTTTTGGCAAATGAAAGCAAGGAAGCTGCTGTTTTCACACGTGGAGAAATTTGCAAATCGCGGTAAAATTTGCGAGTGCGTTTTTCGCGATTGTGGCAAAAGTATAGGGAATAGGAATGCGGTTCTAGGTTCGTTGAAAAGCCAAGATTCCCAGCTTTCAGAGGAAAGGTACTGCAAGTCTCTAAACGGTCACAGAGATATGAGCGATATGGTAAAGGTCGTTTTTCAGATTTGACATTTTAAAAGTTCAAAGTGACAAGTTACAGCTAGCAACTAGAAATGACAGGTGACAGCTTTGCAAATGACAGGTGACAGTTAGGAGACCGTTCTGGTTAGATTAAAATAGATTGAATTATATTATTTTAACTAAGAGATTGGTTCTGCACAGTTCTGCTAGGTACTCACAAAATATTTATAAATAGAATGGGCCTCGCCACGGATCTGGTCAACAGGTTTTCTTCACTCGCCACGGACGGTTTCTGCGCACAGCGTCTGGGTCAGCTCTCTAGTTCTGCGAACAGCGGTCTGGGTCAGCTCTGCTCTGCCTATGGTTCTGGATACTGCTCTGCTTTCTCTGGGTACAGCACTGCTTCTGGATCTTTCTGCACAGCTTTCACTGGACCCAGCGCTGATCTGCACGGCTCCTGGATGCTGCTATTGCTGTTAGGTTTGCTGGATGCTGAGGCCCACTGGGAAGAGTTCTCAGTTTGTGGGTTTAGGCCCTTGCTTTGAGTTCTGAATCAAGTTCTTTGGAGTTTTAAAGTCTAAGTGTTGAATCTAGTCTCTTCTGGATGTTGTGTGGTCCGACAGAGCGCGTTGCAGCAAATGGAATTGAATCCCCCTATCTGTCCTGACTGTCTGCTTTTATGTGTTTTGAAAGTGGGTGGAGAGGCTAGCTTTCTAGACCCTACCCCTCTCCACTTGTCATTGGCCACTTCATCCTCTTCCCTTTGATTGGGGGAATGAAATGAAGTGTCATCATGATGAGGTCTGTTTATGATACAGAGAACCCACCCCTGTCAAATTACACACAATCTATATTTTGACCCAAAAGACATATTTGCACAGGTACACATTTGTTTAAAATTACATGCACCCATCACATATCACAGGAGGTATACCCTGTCCAAATCTGCTCTTCCTGAGAGCTTGCTTTGAGAAATGGAAACTTTTTGCGCTTTTGGTCGGGTTACCAATATCAGATTCTTACTCAAATTTACCCGAATGTGTGCAAGGCATGCAGGCATTAATTGATGAAGTATCAGACTCTTCAAATGCAGACATTTTAAGTAATACCCTCTTAACTGCTAGTTTGCCCCCAGATCATGCCACCGGTTCTAAAAACCTCTTAAAATGTGGGCAGACAAATCACAAGAATTATGGTATCATTTAAATAATTATGACAAGTCCGTACTATGAGTTATTCATCTTTTTCTAAAACCATATTCTGGCTACAGGGGTGTGTCTTTTCAGGTCACATGGTACAGAAACCAGTCTTTCCACTTTCTTCAAGCTCAGCCTCTGTCTCCAGTTTCTCCCCCTCCCAGTTTCTGCCAAGAGGAAGCCATTTTTATGACACCCCCAATAAAACATTTGCCTGAGTCAGGACAGGGCTTTGTTCAATTTCCTGCAGAGCCCAGGTAATTCAATCAGAGAAGTGTCATATCCCTTTTGGTGGGAGCAGCAAAAGGCAGCTAGGCCTGGGAACACAGCTGTTGTGCAAGTCTCAACTCCTGTCGGGGGTAGCTGGTGGGCAGAATTCAGTTTCATTAAGCCAGGTTTCAGATAAAATGTCACTTTTTGTTCCCCAGTTTAAGTCAAGACAATTTTTACATATGCAGCTAGAATGCTGATTCTAAGTTCAAAACTATGACATTTTAACAGTGACCAACTATGTGGCAGTCACAAGTCTGTCCCTCAGTTTATTTACACATTTCAATTTTTGGTAATTTTAAATCCAGTTTCAGTTTAAGCCGCTGCAGACCTGCAGAGCTCAGCCAGTCTTGTTATAAACCTTCAAGTCACTTCAGAATATAACTTTACATTGTATCCACCTCTCAGTAAGTCTTTCTTTGGCCTGCTTTGGGTTCATTTATTCAGTTTTACACAAAGTCTGGTGGTTTTAAAACGCCGGCTTTCTGATAGTGGTGAGTACTGGTAATGCAACCATTTTTGGGATTTTTCTTGGATTAATGCATTCCAAACAGGAATGGTTCTTACATGGTAGTAAATCCTTGCTTAACATTGTTTTGATGGGGCTCCTTACAGTAAAATGGTTATGTGGAACCCCACAAAAGGGTTGAATCTTTAAAGTGGTCCGGTGAGCCACGATTTCAGCAACTTTTTGACATCAATAACAGTGGATTTTGTTAACAAAGATCTTTCTTTACACTGGTGGGTGGCAAGTGAGGTAACCATTTTGGTGTGCGCACAAACTGCGTGGTTCTCCTGGATTCTGGCGCACTTGTGGGCTTTTTGGCCATCTTGGATTTCCTAAGCCCACAGCACCAAATGTTGCAGCATGATAGCTCAAACATGGGTCAGGACACCCAACAATGTGCCAGATCACAGATAGTCAATTTTAAACGCCACTCTAGGAAGCTGTCAGTTTTGTTATTTCTTTTATCAGCCTCACAGATGATTTACAGCTTTCGAACTATTCAATGCATGCAGCCCTACATCTAACAAAGCAGAGGGCATTTTTTGTTACGATCAGAAAGGCGGATTTGAAAGGATGTGTGTGGAATGGGGAAAATTCTGCAATTGTAAAATTAATTATGTAAAAGGGCCAATACCTTGGTTTAAATTAGGCCGATTATAAAAAGCAATTGGCCTTACACCTGGGGGACAGCGAATGAAAATTGATGCCAACATCAGGGAACTGCAAGTGGTTTCTGTAATGAGCACTATCACAAAAGACCTGCTGACAAGTTTGATATGGAATGGCCATTTGTGTGGTGTTTTCACCTTCCTGTGGGGAATACATTGACCACATGCAATAACCATAGTTGAAATACATATTTGAGTGCCTCGAGAGTTCACGCAATGGCGCAGAGTGTTCAACATTTGTTGTAGAGTTCTCTGTTCATATCCCAGATCACAATATCAATTTCCAGCAAGGCTCACCCAGCCTTCCCGGTCTCTGAGGTCGATAAAGGTTCATATCTTGGTGAGAGTAACAAAACAATGTACCTGCAGTGTATATAGCATTCCTATGGTACGTGTCTACAATTCAGTTACTACAGGCGAGGGTTGTAAAAGCTAGGCAGCACCCACAGTAACAAGCATAAAATGTTAGGAGTGGCGATTAGGTTGCCAAATTCTACCTTTGGAGTCAAAGCTCATATTCAGACTAGGCTGCCAAATGGTACAATGACCCTAGACACATCAGGGCCTTTCTAAATCGTTTGTACTCTCTTCTCTCTGCAACTCATCCAGAACAGGACTGCAAGAAGTGTCATTGGCCTCAAGCCCAGGGATCTCTTTGCAGGATTGACATCTCTGCACTGGCTCCCAGTGGCTGTGAGGATTAAGTTCAAAACCCTCTGCATTGTCCACAAGACCTTCTGGGGCCTGTGGCCTAAATACTTCAACTCTAAATACCATCCTTTTCGAGCTCTTTGCTCATACACCTCCAGCTCCCTCAGGGTCAGTTGCTTCCCCAAGCAACGAGTTGGTAGTAGATCTCTATCTTCCGCTTGGGCTTCCCTCTGGAACAGCCTCCCTGCCTCCCTGAAACTTGAGGAGAACCATCTCCAGTTCTGGAAGCACCTCAAGACCTTCCTCTTTGCTTCTCCTCCTCTCCTGCTGAACTCCTGACTGAAACTGCACTGGTCACATGGCTTCCCTCCGATCTCAGGCCCAGCTCCCCTCCCTCGCCAGTTGCACACCTGCACTGCCTCCCTGGCAACCCATGCACTTGGTGGCTGTTTCTGTATCCCTACAGTCCCCTACCTGCTCCTTACACTTGATGTCTGCACTTACCCCTGCACTTGCCACAAGCTAGGCGCACTTTCTACCTACTGTTTTATTTTTTTTTATTTTCTTACTATTGATCCTATGTATTGCACTGCCCCTCCTCCTTCCCCCCGCACTTTTCCCTCTGTCCCATCCCCTGCACTTGTGTGATCTCAATGTCACCTGGCCCAGTAAGATCGCTCTCTGAGTCTTCCCTCTGTTTTTCCTCCCTTGCCTCGTTGCGCCTTGAACACTTGTGCATAGGCAGTTTTGTAAATGCCATATCATATCATATCATATCCTGTCTCACTGTATTCCTGACAGCCAAAAGCGGACCACATGCCACAGCCTCCAAATCTTATTTACGGTTTACTTTTTTGTCTAGTTTTAAGTGTTCTGCACATCATTAACAATGATATACAAAGCTATGTGTTGGGTTATTAAAAGCTTTAAAATAAAGTAGTAAAACTCGGACACAATTTGTTTAGGCTCTCACCAACTAATATACTGGTACTTCTTTGCTTACCTTGATGATAAGAAAATAAGACTAAACGCATTCTCTCTTTGCATACCATGATTCTGTAAAGTGTTTTGTTAAATATTGTTGGGTATGTGAGTTGCGTACTTTCCAAATTAGGATTACAAAACAGCATATTAGTTTAGTACATGAAAACATTTGCAAATATATGCACCTCGCAGTACGACAAGAGCTGGGAAATAATGTGGTCATGTGCAAAAATGGCAGACCGGGCTCAGATTCCAGCTTAACCTTTTAACCAAAGTGTGTGTAGTTCCGCAGCAAATGCAGTCTATGACTGACCTATCAAATCTGTCGTTCCCTAAATATTTCAAACTTGTGTGCCTATAGGAGTGATTAAGTTGTCAGGGAATGCTCTTCAAAAACAGATTACTCATGGTTTTAGTGACTGATTCATATATAATAATGCCCACTGATGTATTGCACACCCAAAATATTATGTTACTCACTAACAGCAAAACCCATTGAAAACCTTGGCCCTAATGTCTATCGCTGGTTACATGTGCCTTCCAGCTAGCTCCTAGACCCTATCCACTGTCTATGCTATGGCATGTGTACCTTTCACAATGCTTACAATTAGTCTCAAACCTGCAGCGAATCGAGGACCCCGCTTGCCTAATGTAGAAATGCCACACACAGATCCCTGTGCAGGCTTAGGGGGCTGTTTCAGCATAACAGAGCAACATTTCCCTAGATCACAATAAATGGTATTCTTTGTGAACGTGGAAGGCTCCAGGGGGGAGGTTGGGCGATTTGTACTGTGACAACGCCTTAAAGACGTTTTGTGGTGTGCAGTCTCAACATGCGGGTAAATGATTATATGGGCAGATGAAGTTTGGGATGATATCTGAGTACCTCAATTGCCATTCACTTCATGTACCCTGAGTGTTTACTATTTTTCTTTAAAAACCTAATGGAGATTGCAGAGGGAAATCACCACCTATTGACTTCAGGTAACGCTTTTCCTCGAGGGCTCTCTAAAGGGACATGTCCTGTAGGAATACTGAGGAAGCACCTTTGGAGGCTCATGGAGTAACTGGCCACCCAGCTGCCATCTTTGGATCAGAACGGTGCATACCGGTTAAAACAATAGAGCCTTATTCCTCACCGAAACTACTTAAGTGGGTGGTGGCTCCATGTCCCCTGTGGAGGTGGGCACTGAACATCGTCAGACTAGAGCAACCGACCACATGGAAACGATGGAAACAGAACACAGACACTGGAAAATCGCAATGAATGTACTTGTTAGGTTTTGGAATTGGGAAAGGTCAAACGGAAGTAACATGTATTGCAAGGGGCCTGCCCGAGAGGGAATATAAGGGGTAGGCAAATTGGAATTGGCAGCAGGTTGGGTTGGTTTGGGTGGTGGGTGTGTAGAGCTGCTGCCCATTTGCAGACAGAGAGAGACAGAGAGAGAGAGAGAGAGAGAGAGAAAGAGAGAGAGAGAGAGACAGAGAGAATATGCTGGTTGAATGGAGAGGATCAGAATCTAAGATAGATGAAGCAATACAGAAGAAGAGAGCAAGGGAGACTCTGATTGACAGAGACAATTTGCCTGTGGGGCAGTCCGACTGGGACAGAGGACTAAGAAAAAGGAGAATAACTAAGTTGAAGGAGAGTGACTAGGATGTTCTATGAAAAAGGAGAAGGCACAGAAAAAAGGAGAAGTGATATGATCAAAGTCTATCATAATCCATTATGATGGAGGACTTCGAAGAAGTAGAATTTGTATCAAGATTTTCTGACCCCATTCTGAGGACTTTCCGAACACACTATATTTACTGTGGTGGCCATGTAGTAATGGTTAACTTGCTAAACTCATAGGAAGAGCACTTTTTGGGTGGCTTATATCTCCGCTCCCCGTGGACAAATCCTCACTAAACGTTGCAAAAAAAGTATATGGCCCGCTCTGAATCTATCCAGCAAGTTTAGTGTGGTTTTATCAAGGGGGTTAAGGAGGCCAAAGTTATAAGGGGGGTGCTGAATGGAAAAATTTGCACTCGCCTACAGCCCAAACCGCTGGATGGATTTTCACCAGATTTGCGCTAGGAGCGGCGGCATCATGGTCCTGAATGCATGCTTTTGTGAAATTTGCTGGAAATCCGTCCAGTCATTTCTTTTCAAACGACCAAAAAGTAGGTCCAAAAGAATTAGTGATATCTGGGTTTGGTCCGTGGACCCATAATCCCTGTTCGGTCCGCGGACAGGCATCCGATTGGCCTGCAGGGTGACGTGATGTACGCAGAGATGCCCACTGATTTGATGGTGAAAACCGTTAAGTGCATCAGATTTTTGGAAACGCCCACCATGTTGGATTCACAGACAACAGCCTGGGGGCTCCACGTTAAACACATATAAAAAAAACACAACATTTCACTTGTCTAACTTATCAAACAATCTCTGGGGAGTAAAGCGGTGATGAGCATGATATGGGATATGGCCATAAGAAGCCAAAAAACAGGTGTTTCTTTGTCCCCAAAGTCCAAGAACAGTCCTGATGTTCGGGGACAGTCCTTCTATGTTTGCAAACTCTCCAGATGTTTGGGAACATCTGAGCCTAGTTCTGCATTACAGCTTTGTTGAAAAGCAGTTCTTGGATAGCTTATAACTTTGGCGCCACTCAATGAAACTTCAATTTTTGGAATTCTATTCTAGACCTGATTCTGAAAGGTTTTGCAAAGTTTGGTGGGATTTTGTAAAGAAGGTGCAAAATTAGATGGGGCTTCCAAAATATTGTAAGTTCTTATAAACATGGTGCCATTTGACGAATATGCACAAAAGTGTGCAAAGCAATTTTAAATCTCGATATAGATGTTTTTGCAGCAATTGGTGGGATGCTGTCAAGAGGGGGCAAAATTAGAGGGGGCTCCCAAAATATTGTAAAGGATTTTAAATGTGATGCCATTTGACGAATCTGCACAAAAGTTTGTAAAACGATTTTAAATCTAGATAAAAATGTTATTTTTAAAGTTTGGTAGGATTTTCTCAACATTAGAGGGGGTCTCAACATTTTTAGATCTCTTATAACTTTGTTCCATTTAACAAATGTGGACAAAAGTTTTCAGAAAGATTATAGATCCATGTTTGTGTAAAGTCTGAAAGGATTTTGTCAAGTTGGGCGCTAAGTTATATGACTATTCAATGTACATGCGCCTCTTTTTTATTTTTTGACAGGTGTCATAATGTAGGTACAAAAAATAATGATATACCTTTGGTGACTGAGGTAAAGCCTGTGGCCATGGGCAGTGGCGAGATTGTCTGGGTCATGGTATAAGGTCATGAACCGGACAATCTGGCTACTGGCTATGATCGCGAGGGACGTAAAATGGGTTAAAGTGGCCATGTCAACCTGGGACCGGCTATTTGGCAGTTATTCGAAAGTGGGATAGGTTTGAAAGGGAAAAAATGTGCTTGTGCTAATAGGGTCATAGGGTGCTGTCTTTGTCCTGGAATGCGCTCCCTCCCCCTGCCATGCCTGGACCCAAGATGGCGCCCCACACAGCTTAGCGGGGCCTCCGTGCGGAGTACCCCCACCAGCACACTCGGCTGGGAACACTGAGGGGGAGTATCACAGCAGTGCTGGCCTCCTCGCAACATCCGACTGTGATCGGCACCAGACCCTCGCCCTTCTCCCCCCTCACCACGGCGGACAGCTCCGGTCGACACTACGTGCCGGAACCTCGCACAGCGAGAGCCGCTGTATCCCCGGAGCTCCACTGCAGCACAACACACATCCCGGAGACGGCGGAGAGGGTCTCCACGTAACATCCGACCACAGCCCACACCAGACTCTCGTTCTTCCTCCCCTCCGCCGGCGACCTACATAAAAGCACGGCACACATCCCGAGGACGGGATCACGCGGAGGCACCACCAGCCTCTGCCCCCCGGGCCCACATCCAACTGCAACGAGGCCGCCGCCGGGAAGCAGAGCCAGAGGAGCAACAGCCGCTGGGTCACTGCGATCCGCCGCCTTATCCAAAGGATCGGATTCCGGCTCAGAAACCAGAAATGACTCGGAAAGCTGCGACGGCGGAGCCCTGGGAGACGAGGTGCGTCAAACCACGGAACAACTGTGAGTGCGGCCCCTGTTGCTCCCCCCAGCTACAGCCTGCATTAACTCTGCGGCTGGGCCACCCAATAAGACTCACACACCAAGGGGTGACAACTCCTGCCCTCTGGTTGCGGCACACGGCTGAGCCCTAAGCGCTCCAACACTAGATATAGGCGCCAAGGTAGCGGATAAAGCATCCGAACGCACAGTGGAATACAGTGGAATACATAACTCCAGAGAGCTGCGCCCCGGACAGCTCCTAACCACTGACAATATTATACTTTTGGGGCACAGCCCACTCTAGAACTCCATTCCAGGCCACATAAGCAAGTGGCCCTGACTCCCACCCCACCAGTTTCAGAGCTCCAGGGCAACCGCTATTGCGCCTCTAAAATGGCCGCTAAAAACAAAACCAGAGCTGCCACCATGGACTCCTTCGTCTCAGCCCGGGCAAAGACTCCCACCCAAGCCAGGGCTGGCTCCACCGAAATAATTCGCTCGCATGAGACAGAGCCCAATGATAATCACTCCCAGATAATGGACGCTATTGCCTCATTAAAGACTCATATAGACTCCAAGATAGACGAGTTCAAAATAGACATACAACTCATTCGCCAAGATGCCCGCAACTTAACAGAGAGGGTGACGGCCATGGAGAAATTTACAGAGGAAAAGTCCGGGGCCACAGCAGCCCTACAATCCGAAGTCTCGAACCTGAAAAGGAAGGTCGCATTCCTTGAAGAAAGGGCAGAGGAAGCCGAAGGTCGGGCTAGACGGGGGAACATCAGGATCCTGGGTATCCCGGAGGGAAATGAAGGCCTGAATACTACGTCCTATGTCGAAACCCTGCTGCTACAGGAGATTGGGGCCGGCAAGTTGACTCAGGGATTTGCGGTGGAGAGGGCCCACAGGTCCCTCCAGAAACGACCTCCCCCCGGCTCGCATCCACGGCCAATAATAGCCAAGATACTAAATTTCCAAGACAGAGAAACTATATTAAGATACTCCAGGGAAACAGGCCCTATCGTACAGGGCGACTCTACGATTTCCATATACCCTGACTATACCCAGAAAGTGCAGAGGGAGAGGAACTTGTTTGTTCCGATTAAAGCAAGGCTTCGCCAACTGAACCTTAAATATAGGTTGCTGTACCCGTCCCGCCTGAAAGTCATCCACAAAGGGCGAGCAATATTTCTCGAAAACCCGGAAGCAGCCAACATGTGGCTAGAGGACAATAACCTCGCCGACGGTGGGGATAACCTAGGGGAGGAAGACTGAACCCCGGGGGAGGAAAACTGGAACCCAGGGACCCTCCGCACCACCCACACAAGAAGCATAAACAGCCGGACCCAAGAAGGTAATCCAATTAACAGTATATCGTATGGAAACAACCCTCGTTCGGCCTCGCCGCCTCACAGCAGCCCGCCCCCAGCGAAAAATCCAACCGGGCTAGTTCGGTCTTTTTTGCCCGACCCAACTCGCGCCCGATTCCCGGATGGGTTTAGACGGCGCGGGAGCGCCTGAGCACCGCGACAGTGTTGTAGTCGCTGGGCACACCAGTTTGAGTTATGTTATTAGTTTAGTTAGTTTTACAGTCTTCGCCCCATTGATGCTTGAAAAAAATCGAGATGGTCACAAGATACGCTCCAGGAATTGACGAATCAGAGGTCCATCGCCTACAGCCTACCAACCACGCCTTGATGCCGCACCAGGCCATCGTGATTGTGCCTCACGCCAAACCCAGAACACTGAACCAATGGCATCACAACTCAACGTGATGACATGGAACGTAAGGGGAATGGGCTCGTACCTCAGGAGGAACCGCATACAGTCTTATCTTAGGAGGAAGAAAGTCTCGATTGCGATGCTACAGGAGACGCACCTCACCGAGGACGCTCTGTCCAAATTGGCAGACCGATGGGATGGGACTGTGAGAGGATCCCCATACTCCAAATACGTGAGGGGTGTGCTAATATGGGTAAACCCAAATGTGCCTTTCCAGTTACACGGATGTGAATCTGATAAGGACGGAAGATACGTAATCATGTGGGGAACTATAGAACAGACCCCGATCTGCTTGGCTAACACATACTTCCCACAACATGGAATCCCGTCTTACCTCAGTACACTGAGCCCCAAGCTGGCACACCACCGAGACCAAACCTTCATATGGGGAGGAGACTTTAATTGTGTCATGGATACAGCTATGGACAGATCACTCCCTCCCCCCCAACCGAGCAATCCCGCAACCCGTACTATGGCGGAGACACTAGACCAACTCAATCTAGTGGACATCTGGAGGATACAACACCCAGCTGACAGGATCTACTCACATTACTCAGTCCCACACAGCGTCTACACAAGAATAGATTATTTGTTCATTGATCGGGACCAGGTCCCGCTGGCGATAGCCACAGAGTACCTGGGGAGATCTATCTCTGACCACTCTCCGTTAACCATGCAATGGCGGCAGAGGGGACCCAGACCCCCGATCCCCATGTGGAGAATGCCTTCCGCAACACTAGAGGACTCACAGTTCAGAGAAGACCTTGCCGAGAGACTAGAGGAGTACGTCGAAATCAACAAAGGATCCGTGTCCACCTGGAGCACACTGTGGGAAGCCATGAAGGTGGTTACCAGAGGAGAAATCATATCAAGAGCTGGTGGCACCCGCAGGCAACTAAAGACGTCACTTGAGGCCCAAGAATCAGAGATCACTCGTCTGGAGTCCACTTCTGACGCCTCCCCAGAGGTCGAAATGAAACTGAAAGCAGCCTGAGAAAAATGTCAGCTCTCCTGGGACAGTCTGGAAAAATTCGACTTTGCCACGTACATCGCCCGATCCCACAGGGAATCAGACAAACCAGGTAGGCTGTTGGCCTGGTTGTGCAGAAGAGAGCACCCTAAACACCTACCAACGGAAATAATAGACACAGAACGTGTATCCCACAGGACACAGATGGGGATCAACAAAGCATTTGTTAAGTTCTACTCAAAACTATACGCTCATGAAGCCCAGATCCCCACCACAGAAATAATAGATACCCTGGAAGAGATTGGTCTACCCCAAATATCCAGCGACGGACTTACGCCGGAATTTTATAAAGCATACGAGCCCATCCTCACCCCCATCCTACACGAAGTCTACCAGGAAGCTTACGCAAACGGGATCCTCCCCAACACCATGAGAGAAACTATAATCATCCCCATGCTTAAGCCCCACAAACCGCCCACTGATTGTGACTCATACCGACCCCTGGCCATGCTCAACTACGATAGCAAGATCCTCACCTCAATACTGGCCGGCAGACTTGCTAGAGTGGTAGGGTCTATAATTCACGAAGATCAGAACGGATTTGTTCCAGGGAGCAACACCACAGCTAATTTGAGGAGGCTTCAACACATCATGGCCGAAACTCACGATTCTGTGGAAGACCTAGCGATATTGTCGCTTGACGCCATCAAGGCCTTCGACTCCATCTACTGGGAGTGGCTAGTGGAGGCCTTGCGGGCTTTTGGCTTCGGAAATGGCTTCATCAGATGGGTCCAGGTTCTCTACAACTCTCCAGTGGCCAGGATCAAGACAGGCGGAATAGTCTCGGAACCTTGGGAAATACAGAGAGGCACGAGACAAGGATGCCCACTTTCGCCCATGCTGTACATACTGGGACTGGAACCGATTGCCATATACTTCCGTCAACAGCTCTTCGACGCCGGCATTAAGGTGGGCAACGTTTATAACATAATATCATTGTACGCAGATGACGTTCTCCTGTATTTAAAAGACCCCCGAGATCAACGCACCGACAACACTGGAGGTACTCGACAATTACGCGAGATACTCTGGAATCCACTTCAGCAGACACAAATCCTCAGCATTCCCCCTAGCCGGATTGAGAGACGTTTTAGCAGAAGACCTCCCAAATATAGGGATAAAATGGCAACCCGAGAAGTTCAGGTATTTGGGGATTGATGCCAGCCACACCCCACAGCTCACACATGAGCACAACACAGAAGTCGCTATCACCAACCTCCGGCGATCTATAAAATTCTGGTCCAAACTCCCACTGGCAATGGTGGGGAGAGCGGCGATTGTCAAGATGATAATCCTCCCCCGTTTCTTGTATTTCTTTGTGAACATTTGCCACTACGTACGGCCTTCCTTCTTCAAGAAATTGGAGGCCATCATTAAGGACTTTTTGTGGGGGCCCCACAGGCACAAACTGTCACTAGCTACGTTAACCCTGCCGCATAAAGAAGGTGGAATAAAACTTCCAGATCTCCAGCTCTATTACCTGGCTGCCCAGCTCAGTCACATCACGAAGTGGCTGTCAGACGAACCTTCAGCTGAACTGGGGCTACTGAAGCAACCTCACACCAACCTAATTCCAAAAGAAACCCTATGGAACCCCCCTTGCCGCTCCCCGGAAACCCCTTTAGTTGTGGAGCTTGGCAGACAGATATGGGCCAGGACTTGCTACATTAGGAAGGTGCAACACCCGTACTCTCCAGACCATCCCATAATGGTAGACGTGTGCAAAACGGAGGCAGACCTTCCCATAGCAAGGAGGTGGGAGGAAGCTGCTATATATACATGGGGAGACTTGTTTGAAGGTGGAGTGTTCAGGGACTTTGAGTCGATACAAGTTATCGAAGGACTATCCAAAGGCCAGTTTCTCTGGTACCATAGGCTCAAACAAACCGCCAAGAAGCAGTGGCACTCCTGGCCAGAGGAACCCACCTCTGACCCTCTATTACAGGAAATGTATGACCTCTCCGATGGATGGAGACCGGTCTCCAGGTTGTACAACAAGCTCATCGACAAACCTAACCCTAAGGGAGCGGCGCTGAGGGCAAAATGGGAAGCAGACCTCGTAGCCCCACTCACTGATAATGGGAAAGAGCATTAATATTCCCCAAGAAAGTGTCAAGAAATTCCAGATTTGGCCAAATACAGCTGAATGTCCTTTACCGAACCTACATGACTCCCCACAGAGTTGCCTCGTTCAACGCGAAGGTCCCACTGGTGTGCCCATGGTGCGGGAACGACAGGGCAGACATGATTCACATGTTCTGGGCCTGCACTAAAGCGATGACACTCTGGTCAAAAGCCAAGCAGTCCTGCAGAGACGCCGGAATGGAGAGATACGAATGGTCACCCGGAGAATGCCTACTGGGTACATACCCCAGACCAAGCAAATTCAAACACCTTGTGAAGCTAATGGACATTTCATGTATACTTGTTAAAACGACCATAGCGATGGCCTGGAAGACACCCGCAGGCCCCAGGCACGAACGTTGGTTAAACGAAATGGCGAGATGGACAGCTGCAGAAACCAGAGCCTGGCAGGAAGGAACTACATCCAGTGGGGACACCACAAGCGGCACCCTGGTCGCCTGGAAGGCTCTTCTGATGGATATGCACTTCGACGCAGACCATAAGCCCCCCTGAGCACCTGTAGTGTTTTGTAGTAACAGGTTCCTTGCATTAACACAATGCAGATGTCCCCTGAAACTGTTCCCCTCCACTTCCTGTGAAGTCATAACCTGGACTGAATCACCATCTCGAACCCTACATGTTACATCACACGAAGACTATTGTTGTTTAAGTTGTTTTTCTCTTTGTTTGCTTTAATCCATAAGTTTGTATTGTCTCACTTTTATCACAAAACCAATAAAATACTTTGAAAAAAAAAATAGGGTTCTGTCTTTGCCTTCTGCAGACTGCCATGGAAAGGGAGGAGGGGCCCTGTACGGAGCCCGGCATTCCCTTTGCATGGTGGCCATATTGGAAAACGATATTCCTTCCTACAGCGGGATGCCGCCGATAACCCACTGTAGGAGTGACAGTCCATTTTGTAGCACCCAGGTTCCCACTTTGGGAACCAGAGGTGCTAATGGCCTTTATCCCCCATCACCGGGCCTGGAATGGAGGAAAATGGAGCCCTTGCTATTTATTTATTTATTTATAACGTGCTGAATTCTGCAGACATCAGGGCGCACACAGACACACTTTGCTTGGGCTGATAACTTGGCATGCCAGGTTGTTATCCCCCGTTCCAGTCGCTGGAACGGGGGGTGAACGCCACATTATTCCCATTAGCATAACACAAAATGCTAATGGAAAAGTTGGAAAAACGTATTGAGTCTATGTACTTTACTGAGAAATGTAAAGTAGATGGAGTCTACAATATGTATTTTTAGTTCTATTTATTTCTTTTGTTGTTTTAAAAAAAAATGTTTGCAGGAGAGGTTAGAACGTAAGGTGGGAAGGGAAATGAGGGAAGAGGCACCAAGCACTAATATGGAGGTGGCAGGTGGACCGGGGAAGATGTTGCGCGTGTGTTACTTCTAAGGCATTGGGCAGTGTTTCTCATGCTGCTTGATTACAGACCCCTGCAGAGTGATGTGTTGCACTACATAGAGAGGACTGTGATATGGATCAACGGTTTATAGTGATTGTTTCGACTGCCATATTTTCGAATGGCAAAGTATTGACTACAAATGTGTCGAAAAAATGCTTTTTTAAATTTTTTTAATGGGGGTCCCCCCAACCCCTGTTTTTTTACCTCTTAACACCAATTTTAGTGTAAAAAAAACCTCTAGCTACAAAAAAATGCATTTTTTCGATGCATTTTTGGTGAAACTTTTGGCATTCAAAACAATTTTTTCGAAACAATGCCTGGATACGGGATCAACAGCCTCTTTTATTGCTTGCAAGGTAGCTTGTGAGATTTTTTTGCCCCAAGAAGTAGGCTGTGTGGTCACAGTATTGGTTGAGGAAGCTGATGAGGAGGAAGACAGCCTACCACTTTCTAAGACAGAAACAATCTTTCTGAGAGCATTGCAGTGGTTGGATTTGGTGTTGTGGCGCATGTAGGTGGTCCCGTCGGAGTAATGTCCAGGTAGTCTGCAACTTTGCACTCACTCATTTCACTTTAGTAGCTTAAGCCTTTGGTACATTCCCAACAGTGGTAAATAACTGCCACACCCATGATTCTCTCTGGGTGCTAGAGGTAGGCACGTCCTCTACCTCATTGTCTTGGTCCTCTTCATTGTCTTTGGAAGTACTGCGCTTTTTTGTTCTGTGGGTCCTCCAGCTGGTGGTGGTTCTTGGAGAGGAGGGATGGCAATAGCTGATGCCATTTTTAAGATAAATAGCAGTTTTGCTACTATTCTTCCAAGTATGTGTTTTGTACTAGATTGTTAATGGATAATGAGTAAGCATAGGTGTAAGAGCTGTGCAAGGGTACATTTGGAGCTTGAAAGTTCCTAGATCAGTAAAAAATGCAGTTCCGAACTGTCCTCGAAGCAAGGACCCGAACACGAAGTGGATAGATAGCCACATAGATAGATTGTCTCGGGAGGATAGCTTAGCTGGTAACGTGCTCGCCTTGGAAGCCAGACGACATGAAACAACACAGGTTTGATCCCCGGGTCCGTGCTTAGAAACCTCTGGGTATTAAGTGCGTTATAAATAACCTATCATATCATATCATATAATATCAAGGGTGTTCATGGACACGTTATCAGGCCGCGTGCAAGCACATCGTCACGTGCCATTGTCCGGAAGGTCTGCGATGACGTCAGACTTCCACGGATGTTGACATCTGCAAAAACAGTGGAAAAAGTTACAGAAATCTGTATAGAAGTATTAAAAATGATGCTAGAAGGTGGGAAATGGCAGAGTTGTAAAGTGACACTTTGTAAATTAGACAAAAAATGTTGCTATGTTGGGGTAGGCATGATATTAGTAAGTTGTAGGAAAACAGCATGCACGGGTAAAAACCCATGAAATTCAATGAAAAATCTTTTTTTAAAGGGACATTATGGTTAAGTTGCACGAATAAAAACCGAAGAAAATTCAATGAAAAACTTGGTTAAAGAGACATTATGGTTAAGTTGCACTAATAAAAACCTATGAAATTAATTGAAAAAACTTAGTTGATTCAATGAAAACAAGTTGTTACAGGGACGTTATGGTTACAAGTAAAACCGAAAAACCTCAGAAATTCTCCAGTTATGGTAAGATAAGCAACCATAGCTCCCGACACCACCGTGCACTGCTAAGACTAACACCCAGGACACCCAGGACATAACTGGTATATTTCAGATTTTTTTGGTTTTACTTGTAAACATAACGTCCCTGTAACAACTTGTTTTCATTGAATTTCATAGGTTTTTATTAGTGCAACTTAACCATAACGTTCTTATGACAACATTTTTTAATTGAATATATATTTATGGTTGTATTACAAAAACTTTGCTAAAGGGACTTCATGGTCAAGTTGCACTAATAAAAACCTATGAAATTCATTAAAAAAACTGTTAAAGGAATGTTATGGTTACAAGTAAAACCGAAAAACCTCTGAAATTTGCGAGTTATGGTAAGCTAAGCAACCATAACTCATGCCACCACCGTGCACTGCTAAGACTAACACTCAGGACATGAAATATGACATCAGCAACGTTTTTTCATTGAATTGCATAGGTTTTTCTTAGTGCAACTTAACCATAACGTCCCTTTAACAAAGTTTTTGTCATTGAATTTCATAGGTTTTTATTACTGCAACTTAACCATAATATCACTTTAACAAAGTTTTTGCATTGCATGCCATAGGTTTTGATTAGTGCAACTTAACCATAAGGTCCGTTTAAGATAGTTCTTTCATTGAACTGCATAGAATTTCATTAGTGCAACTAAACCATAACCTCCCTGTAACAAAGTTTTTTCAGTGAATTTCATGGATTTTCACCAGTGCATGATATTTTCCAACAACTTAGCAATATCATACTTACCCAAAGTAGCAATATTTGCATCCAATGTACAAAGTTTCAACCTAAAGCTCTGCCATTTCACACCTTGTAGAATCATTTTCAAAACTTCTATACACTTTTTGCAATTTATCAACTGATGTTGCGTCTTTACACGTCCACAAGCATCTGACTTCATCACAAACCTTACAGACATTGCCACGTGAGCATACGCTAGTGGGCAGTATGATGATGTGTCTGAGAAAGTGTCTGCAGTTCGCAATCAGATCTGTGCTTCGCACACAGTTTGCAACTGCATTCTCTACTGATGTAGGAACTTTCAACTTCAAAATGTTCCCTTGCACAGCTCCTACACCTATTCTTACTCATTATCCATTAACAATCTAGTGCACAGTACATACTTGAAAAAACTTTGGCAAAACTGCGTTTTATCTTAAAAATGGCATCAGCTATTGCCATCCTTCCTCTCCAAGAGCCACCAGCACCACCAGCTGGAGGACCTTCACATCAAAAAAGTTCAGTACTCCTAAAGACAATGAAGAGGACCAAGAGGATGAGGTACACTAAGTGCCTACTTCTACCATGCAGAGAGAATCATGGGCATGGCAGTTCTTTACCAATGTTGGGAAGGTACCAAAGGCTAAAGCTGTCAGGATGAAATGCACTGAGTGCAACTGTGTACTCAGTTGCACACTGCCCAGACAGTACTCTTACGGGACTACCTGCATGTGCTGCCACGCCAAAACATTAGAAGTAACAAATGTGCAGCATCTTCCCCTCTCAAGCTGCCCCTCCATACTAATGCTGGGTGCCTCATCCCTCTTTTTCCTCTCCACCTTTCGTACTAAGCTCTCCTGCCAAAAAAAGTAAATACATCAAAAAGCAAGAAAAGAAATTTTGCTTTGGAAACCACCTTCCGTTGTTAAAAAATAGAACTAAAAAAACCCTATGCACTCCATCTACTTTACATTTCTCAGAGGCAATAATATTTTGCAACATTTCCATTAGCATTTAGTGCTATGCTAATGGGAATATTGTGGCGTTCATCCCCTCTTGCAGTATCTGGAACAGTGGATACCAGCCTGGCAGTGCAAGTTATCCACCCAAGGGAAGCAAGGGTGAATAACAAGGTCTCCGGGCCATTATCCCCCAATTCCAGCCGCTGCAATGGAAGCAGAAGGCCATTAGCACCCCCGGTTCCCAAAGTGGGAACCCGAGGTACTAAAAAAAATTTGATTTTCCAGGATGGCCACCATGGAGAGGGAAAGCAGGGTTTCATACAGGGACCTTCTTCACTTTCCATGGCAGGCTGCAGAAGGTGAAGAAAGAACCGCATGACCACATTACCACAAGCACATTGTTCTTCCCTTTCAAACCTATCCCATTTTCAACTAACTTTACCACAAAGCCATTCCCAGGTGGACATGGCCACTTGAACCCCATGTGCTGTTCCTCGTAGTCATAGCTAGTAGACAGATTATCCATATCATAACTTTATTGCATGACCCAGACAATGTGGTTGCTGGCCATGGCCACAGGCTTCACCTCAGTCATCAAAGGTATTTCACTATTTTTTGTTCCTACATTATAACCCTTCTCAAAAAATAAAACACGGCCACATTTCCAACACCTTGCTTTAAAGTCTTTCCCAATGCTCTTTGCAGAAGTTTGCTGTAAATGGACCCATATACATTTTTTTGAAAACTGGCAAATGTATGCACATACAATAGTCAAATAACTTAGCCCCCACTTGACAAAATGGATTCAGACTTCACAAAAAACATTTCTATCTACATCTAAGATTTTATTTGCAAACGTTTGTGTACATTCCTCAAATGGTACCACATGTGTAAGCTTTTACAATATTTTAGTACCCCCCTCTAATGTTGTCCCCCTTGAGGAAACCTCACCAAACTTTCCAAAATAATTCACAGTGGGCCATACATTTTCATGCAAAGTTGGGTGAGGATTCGTCCAGGGGGAGCGAAGTTATAAACCAGCCAAAAGGTGCTCTTTGTATGAGTTCAGCAATGAACCATAAATACGTGGCCGCTACCACAGGCCATGTAATGTATATAGAGAGAGACAGAGAGAGAGATAGAGAGAGGGCAAGCTAGCTAGTTTGCATACCCACAATGCCTTGCTGTTGTGGCTCAGAACAGGACGTGAACTTACAGCAATGGCTAATAGGTGGCATAGTGGAATGTGTGACTTGGTTCAAATGGACTTTCCTATTTATACATATATAATAAGTGGCAGTTATGGTAGGCTAAGCAACCATAACTCTGGCCACCAGTGTGCACTGCAAGAACGAACACCCATGACATTAAAGATGCCATCACTATTCTCATTGATAACATGCCATGTGCATTTAGTTTTCATGGAAAGCCTCCACAAGGGATTGTTATTGTAATGGTGGCAGAAAACTATCAAGCATCATTGAACAACTATCATGAGATAAGTAGTTCACCCAGCTACACATTGCCAGACACACCATTCTATTAAAAACTTCATTACAGTACATGAACCAACTCATGTGGACACGTAGCCATTGGGTGCACTATGCCCCATAGAAGAGTAATCGTACATTCTTGCCATGTGACATACTGAAATCATGAATGTATTCGTTTTTTAGTTTTGGGTACTGCGCAACTTCTAATAGGTCGATACCATTGCCATAACAAGTTCATCATAGCACTACTGCACAAAACACATTATGACACCACAATGCATACAAATATTAGCATATAAAGAGAATTTAAAGTAGGCAAACAAAAAGCAATATTACCAGAAAGTGTTCATAATGTAACTGATTACCTTCAAACACAGAAATTATTGGTGTATTTTACGCTTTCTTCTTCCCCTATATGTATATATATCCTATGATATGAGTGAACCCTGAGGAAACTAGTGCAACAACATATGATAAGGGTGTTGCACACAAAGATATACCCTTTTCATTTGTTACTTCCTGACTGGTAGTGAAGAAAAGCATATGACCTACTTATATCAGTTAACAAGAAAGGGGGAGTCACACATGCCAAGTCATCAGTGATGTGATCAACAAGATTTCTGATGGCATCTTTGATTTCATGAGTGTTAGTCCTTGTACTGCACACTGGTGGCGCGGGTTCCGGTTGCGTAGCCTACCATAATTGCCGAATTTCGAGGGTGTTTCAGTTTGACCTCCAACCATAAGGTCCCTGTAACAACGTTTTTCCATTCAATAGGATGGGTTTTTGCCAGTACAACTTAATGATAATGTCCCTGTAAGATCCTATTTTGCTAGTGAATTGCATGTATTTGTAGTAGGGCACTGTAAACATAACGTAGCTTGTGCATAGTGCATTTAGAAATGATGTTACGTTTGTACTACCGCACCTTCACCATAACGTCCCTTTAGGAATATTTTGAATGCCTAATTATAACATAAATTTTGTTTCAGAGTGTCACAATGTAAGTGGCAATGAAGGATGGCAGTGTGACGCGCCTCTTATACCCTCTACACAATTATGTGGTAAATGGAAGGAACCGTGGTACTGTGGAAAACACTGCATTGGCATCTGGTGGAAATGGGTGGCTGTTCAAACAGATGGTTGTGCATGTTGCAGTGCGTTTGCAAGAGCGCAAGTGTGTGACAGGAAGCACAAACATTATTGCTATACTTGCAAAAACCGCAGCAAGGCAAGGGGCCTCATTATGACCCTGGCGGTAAGTGAAAAACGATGCTGGTAAAGGATTACCGGCATCGCTTACCGCTAGGTCCGATTACGATCCGAGTAAGTGCAATTAGGGGCACTGTAGTTAACGTTGCCGCTAACAGCACCAAGGGTGCGGGCACGCGACCACCCATGCCGGAAATAGCGGCATGGCGCAATTTGGGGAACATCACGAGTCAAGCAGATATGCTCTTAAAACCCTTGCGAAGGCCGTAAAGTACCTTACCGCCATGGTGCAAATACCGCCATTGCGGACCAAACCGTAAATGGCCATGTGCAGTGTTCCCAGCTGCCACAGGTGCACACAATCAGCACAGGTGGAGGCAATACAGACTCACCAAATACAAAAAGAGCACACACCACCCCTTCCCACACCCAGTCACACTCCACAATGATTCCAATAGGACTAGCAATGTTGGGGCTGGGGGACTTGATTGCAATGCAAGTGCTACAAAAACAACAAAAACAACAACAACAACAACAACAACAGGCAGCACAGAGGAGACGCAGGAGGAGAAGGAGGCCAAGGCAGGGCCAGCAAGCCCCACCAGCACAGCCAATGCCACCACGCAGGCAGCCCCCAATCCCATGCATCAGAGCCAGTCCATTCAACCTAACCCCTGAGCAGATCCACACCCTGTACCGTCTGGACCGGGACACCATCACCACCATCGTGGACATGATACACAACGACATCGTCAGCATGATAGAAACACCCACCGCCACCCCCCCTACTGAAGGTAGTGTCCGTGCTCCACTTCCTGGCCACAGGCACCTACCAGCACACAGTGGGGCACTTGCATGGCATTTCACAACCATTATTCTCACGTACGCTGATCCAAGTGCTCGATGCCCTCCTCAAGCACACAGGCGACCACATTTCCTTACCATGGTCTGCCCAGGAGATTGCAAACACCAAAGTGGGTTTCCATGCACTCGCCGGCATACCTGGTTGCATTGGTACCATCGACTGCACCCATGTGGAATTGGTGGTCCCACATGCCATTGAGGTAGCGTACCGCAACCGTAAGTATTCCACTCAATCAATGTGCAAATGGTATGTGACTCCAACAGGATCATCACACATTGTTGTGCCCGATTCCCCAGATCAACCCATGATTCAATGGTCCTGTGTAACTCCACAATACCACGCTACATGGAGCGACATGCAGGGCAGAGATCCTGGCTTCTCGGTGAGTTGCATGTTAGGCTCATGAAAATGCAATGTGGGTAGGTGATTGGGGGAGACAAGCATACTTTACCTGGCTGAAAGGGGGGGTGCATACTTTACCTGGCTGAAAGGGGGGGGGGATGCATACTTTACCTGGCTGCGAGTACCATAGGCAATGGAGCCAGCTCATACCCTGAAGTAGCCCAAACTTTAGATGACACCTGAACACATAATGCCCGATGTAAGCAGCCCTACCATCTGAATGAAGGTGTGTCCCAACCATGACACAACCATCTGCAAGTGCACTGTACTGAATCGGACGGCATCCACCTCAAAGAAATGCAGCTACATGCAATGACTTCAGCCAATACACGGCACCAAACACCATCAACTGAAAGGCCAGTCCCCCATAACTGCGCACAAAGGAGGCACATGACGGACATAAACATCAATACACCACTACACAGACACAGAGGCCAAAATAAATTGCATAACAACATTTGTAGTGCTCAGTGAGGTCATCATGAGGCTGACAACAATGTTGCCATGATGAGAGCATTGATATCACTGGACATCTGCCAGATCACCAAGTACAACGGCTATGGACTAACACAGTGGATGGGCACTCACAAGGCACTGGACCCCCCTGCATACACTGGTTGATGGCCTGCAAAACAGTCCATGAGAGGAATACACATATACCGGTCACATAGTGTGACTCCATTCGTGCATGTAAATGTGGTACAAAGTAAGAGATGAATGCATGCCATGCTGGCACGTCATGATTTGAAGTTTGATGTCATGACTGACACATACATTGTTGCCCACATACAGGTGATGCAGGCTATCCCTTGAAGAGGTGGCTCCTTACCCCAGTCCGGAACCCACAGAACCAGCACAAGGAGGACTATAATCGTGCACATACACGAACCCGTATGGTGATTGAGCAGACATTTCGCCTCTTGAAGGCACGGTTTCGCTACCTCAGCAGGTCTGATGGGGCACTCCTGTACCGACATGAGAAGGTGGTGAAGATCGTCATGGCATGTGTAATGCTACACAATATGTGCATTAGACGAAATGTGCCCCTGACGCTGAACTGCAACCACCTGACAATGAAGATGAGGAGGGTGCAGATGGGGCAGCACCTCAGGGAGGAGGCGATGCACAGGAGGGACGTGCCATGCGTCAAACTCTCATTAACCAATGCTTCTAGCACACACGGATGGCGTGTGTCACATGGAGATGGCACTTGGGGCACTGTGTGTGTCTGGGACATGCACACTGTGGGCTGTTCACCAATAAAGCACACATACGCAATGAGCAATGTCCACACATGTGATTTGTGCACAAGCAAAAAGTGTATTGAAAATGTGATTTGAATTAACACACCCACTCCCCCCTCCCAACCTCCCCCTCAACTCCCCGCGAAAGTGTGTGGATGCCTGTGGTGACGTGCATAATGTGTGATTGTTCCACTGGGCGGCCTCTATTGGCAGCCCCCTCTCCTGGCCCCTGGGGAACCCCTGCCTGAACTCCGCAGGTTCCTGCCCGATCTGCGGACGGGGCTGCTTGGGGTCGAACTGGCAGCAGAGGAGGTACTTGACTGTTCACGAGGACGCATGTCCCTCATGGTTTGAATGAGCTCCGAGAGCACGTGCCGCACCACGGCGAGTTCTGCACAGATATCTTTGGTGGAGGATGGTATGGCTGCCTTCACAGTATCTGCACATTGGTGCATTTCCGCCCTTGCACCTCCACATTCGGCCACATGCTGAGTCAGGAGTGAGGACAGTTGGTGTTGGCGTGTGATGATTTGGTCCAGCGACTCTTGGTTTTTTTGGGCAATGGATATTGCCAGTGGCGTGTCGATAGTGCTGCTCCCCTCCTGCACATCTTCCACTGGGCATGGAGTGGCTGGCCATGAGACATCAGGGGATTGCCCCTGTGTGCCATCATCATGCTGGCTGCATGGGGACAGGTAGGGGGAATGAGGGTGGGCAGTGGGGGGACATACTACAACATCAGCATCCTCCACATCACTATCCGAGCTAGCTGCAATGGCAGAAGTCTCCCCAATCGTGCTGCTTCCTGCAGACACAGTCCCTTCAGTGGGCACCAGTTGATGGATGGCTGTTGCTGGTGGTACCGTGGTGCTTGCCTTGGTGATTATCAGTGCCCTGGCCTGTGTTGTGCCCGCAGATTTTGGCTGCTGTGGGAGTTTGTTTTGTACAGCAGAGGTGGAGGGTTGGTGTGGTGGTACTTCGGGCCTGGCCTTCTTGGCAGGTGTGGTGCCAGTGTCTTCATCGCCAAGGTCTGAATGAGAGCCTGTGGTGGAGCAAAGGAGGGAAAGTGTTATTGGTGGGTCTGCGGACATTGAGCAGGCATTGTGATGGCTGCCATAATTTTGATAACTAGATGGTGCACATTGGAGGCAGTGACATACAGGTTGTCTCCCTTTTGGGTGGAAGAAGCATGGGTGCCTACAGTAAGGGTGTGCATACTGCATGTGTACAGGGTGGAGGTTAAAAATACCTGTAGGCAGTCTTCTGCTGATGTGTTGCGTTAACCCTATTAGGCAACATTGCGCTTCACATAATTCTGGACTTCAGTAAGTTTGGCATGGCTTGATTTAAGGCACCTACCTGCGTCACCTGTTGTCGGGGCTCCTCTCTCCATTTATCCGACCCCCTCAATGCTCTCGATGCCAATGGTTGTGGCACATATCTCCTCCCACGGGTGCAATTTTATTGGTGACTCTGCTCCTCCACCAGTTGCCATGCCCAGGTTTCTGTTAGCAGACAGTATACTCCTTACGCGGAGCAGCAGATCGTCCCACCTTTTCCGGCACTGTCTTGCGTTGCGGGGTGTTGTGCCAACTGCACTGACCCGCTGTGCTTCAATGGCTCACATGGCCTTCTTCCGTGCTATCGCCGGTCTGTTCATCTCTATTGAGAATACGACATCGGCGTTTTCCTGTAGGGTTTCGGCCAACATGTTGAGCTCCTCCCTAGTGAAGCGCTCCTGCCGCAGCCGATCGCAACTTTTTTTAACAACTTTCGGCATTCTGACGATGGGTGGATGTAGGTGAAGTTATGTGGCGAGTCTGGGGGTCAGATGTCCACTGGTTGCGGAGGATGGCAATGGATTGTGTTTTTAAAGATGGCCGCCGTGCTCTTTCCCGTTCCGTTGCGATGACGCAACTTCCGGATCCGCTTATTTACGTTCACCGCTAATAGCTGTCACCGCTATTTGCGGTCACCGCTATTTGCGGTGATCGCTAATATCGGTGGGAGGAGTGGCGGTAGTGCACCTTGCACGGCATACTATGCCAGTAGGTGCCGTTTTGGGACGTTCCCGGCATGGCGCTGATTACATTACCGCATGGTGCAATGCACGTGCCCGAGAGGTCGTAATGTACCGCTTTTAGCGGTTTATGGCCAGCACCGACACGTTAGTTGCACCATGCCAGTAATGTCCATTACTTACCGCCCGGGTCGTAATGAGGCCCAATGTGTACACCATTCGGAAATGCAGTAATATCAAGTAGAATGCTACTTGTGGGAAACACTGTTTGTGCTGTGAAACCATACATTCCCATTTGTACAGTATGGCAATGGCACAAGTTGTACAAATACAGAAATACACTTCTTCACTATGTACCGCGTTTCTGCATTTCCAGGCCACATAAAAATTATGTGTCTGCATGGGTGTCTGCATATTGGGCTACAAAATTAAACAGGAGTTTGCAAACATAAGCATTACCTGGCCTACTGCCTCCCTTCGCACAAAGGCCAGTGAAAATCATGTTGCATAGTATGCATTTGTCCCTCCACAACCAACAGCAATAATATCGTCAGGATGGAGCATCACCAAAGTCGCATACAAACAAACAAAAAACAATGACTTCATTGTAAATACTCCATACGTGTAATTACCCACATCATTCACTATAGACATAACTCCCACCAGACTCTGCTTTCCATTAACTCTCAAGCAATGTATGTGCAATTCTCCTACAAAGCATATACTGTGGCTGGTACAACACGCACCCATAAGCTCATGCTCTGTAGGTAGGTCGACAAATGTACTGTATTGCACAGTCTGTGCGTCCACACCATACCCAGAAAGATTGTTGCGCAATCTTGTGTCCTCCACAGTTCCAAATATCAGATGTCCATGTGCAAAAGGGGCGTATGTTACATGTAAAACCCTGCAAGTGTCGCAATGACAGCCAACCTTTGCAAGTGTGTGCACGTGAGTAGGGGAATACATTTCAACCAGGGTCAGGGATGTCATTTGTAGTGGTGGCTCTTAAAAGAGCAATTTTCTTTTTTTTTTCTTTTCTTTTTTTATTTGATTTAGTTGAAACAAATCAACCTTTCAAATACAAGTATAAAATACATATACATACAAAACCTTATACAATTTTACACAAGTAATAAAATAATAAAGTTAAATACCAAAAAAAGGAACATACGAGATTATTAATCCTAGTCTTTGTCTTTAGACACCATTTTAAAACAAGCAGTGACAAAATGAACCATAGGAAAACCTCAGAGGTTGTCGATTAGAAGAAAAGTTCAGCAATGGTGACAGCCATTATTGAATCTCTAATTTTAGGCTTGAAAGAAAGTTTACAGTAGCAATCTGTAATGGTAAATAACCAGAGCCTAGAATTAGAGACCAGGTCAAGTCATAAGTGGCGAGACGTAAATAATTAGTGTCGCGCAAAATGAATTTCTCGCATAGAACGTAGAACTGTGCATTCTGTGATGAGGTGCATCAAGGTCTCCCGAGTGTCCCTCGAATCGCAAAAGCGGCAATAATTACTCAGAAGTCTCCTTTTGACTTGTAACTCTCTGGTGACCCACAGATTGAATCGTAATCTTAAGATATTGTTCCGATATTTGGGAGATGGACAGCAAATTAAGTAGGTTGGTAATGTTCGCATTTTTTTATGTGGAAATCGAAATTCATCAGCATCTTGATATACCAGACATACAGTTCTAGTAAAAATCCAGTCTGTGATGTATATTTTAAGTTCTGCTTTGTCTGGATTTTGCAGTAGTAGATCTAATGATATATCCGCCAGGATGAGCACACGATAGGCACTCGTCAACCAAGATTTGATAAACAACTGTTTTGATGAGAAAATGTATGATGAAACATGTTTTAATAGAACTTGAAATGTTGTTGACAGCAAACATTTTCTAAAAAAGGAACATTTGCGCCAATTGAAAATTGCCTGTACTGAGACTAAACCAAGTTCTTATCTTATCCAGGCAACTGGGATGCAATTCGAGAGATGTAGTATTCGGCGCCAATATTTTGCTTCCCATTTTGCCAATTGTGAGGAGGGTATTTCTTGAAAAGTTTCCAGCCCATATAGTAGAGCTGGAACGGTTTTCGTGATCCAAAAATGCCATGCTGGCAAGATCGAGAATTTACCGTATTTATACATTAGAATAGTGGCTTGTGATATGAATGATGTTCACCTTGATTCCAGCCTCATTAAATGGCCTGTTGGATGAATTAAATTCTCAAAGACAATGCCGAGATAATTTTCTTTTAAACAGCTCACACCGTAACTCTTTTTGCAGGCTTTTACATTTGTATATAGTTGTTGCATGGTGCCTCACATTCCAACAGTAGCATCTTCAGTGCAGCCTGTCGATTGGAAAATCAGATGTCATTGCCGCTGGGCAACAATGCATTGCCATTTACATTGAGACACTGGACATATCGCTAACCAATGTTGTCATTGTCACAGTACATCCCAGCAGAACGCAGAAAGTTACACATGCTTTTGTTGATAAGACGCCTTCCCACCTCTGGCTGCCAACAGCATTCATTGGACTACTTATAAGCTGGATGTGGTGGTATACATGGGAAAAGCACCTTTGCAGTGGGAAACATGTGCTGCACTTATTTCATCATCTTTTTCAGTTGACGGTACACACTTGCACAAGCTATGGAACCCACAAGCAAAGCTCCAAGTGCACTACCACAACATGTACAATACCTAAAGTGGTCACTCGTCCACATTCTGCAAGCAAATGGTCGGATATACGGACCGGGACACCGCACCACAAAGCCTCCACTTCGTCCAAATTCAAATTGCCATTAAGTCCTCTTTCCAAGGCATACTGGAGAAATTGTACCACAAAGCGATCCCCCACTACAATAATTGTCCGTCTCGCCATCTCCGGCAGCCGCAGGACACAAACCAATGAAAGAAAATATCGCTGCCCTTTCGTGTGACACACTCTTTAACCGCCTGATTGATCCATTGCAACAATCGCTTTCCCATTGGGCAGTATGTACAGAAGCGCACAATTTAGCATGTGCACCTTGCTAAGTATCGTGAGAGCAGTGCCTCAGTGAATCATGAACAGTCCTTCTTCCCTTTCCAATATCCTCTTCCCAGCACACCCTTATTAACTATTGTTAAGTACTCATACGCATCGACCAATGCCCTCTTTTTACAGAGACACAGAGAGAGGGTTTTCGGTGAATGGAGGAATATGGAGGGAGATGGGAGGATGGTATAGTTTCATAAGACGTAACACAGATAGCATGTACACGATATGATGTACCAATGTCACAGTGAAAGAACACACAGTGACTGGGGACAGAACAAGAGATGCGTACACAGACTTCCAGGCACTGTTGAGATTTGAAAATGCTTATTTGACAGAAACGAGTGAATGCTTAATGTAACCATAGAGATTTATGTACGTCATTGAATAGAATATCCAGGGGTGAGGGTTTGGGAGGAATGTGAATGTTAGCATGTGCCACACTTAGACAAAATTCTTAGCCTTAGCTTGCATCACATCTAGATATAAATGTGAATGTTGGCATGTGCCACACTTAAACAGAATTCTTAGCCTTAGCTTGCATCACATCTAGATAGAAATGTAAATGTTGGCATGTGCCACACTTAGCCGAAATTCTTAGCCTTAGCTTGCATCACATCTAGATAGAAATGTGAATGTTAGCATGTGCCACATTTAGACGGGATTCTTGGCCTTAGACCTCATCACATCTAGATAGAAATGTGAATATTGGCATGTGCCTCACTTGGATGGAGTTTTTAATCTTGGCCTCCATCGCATCTATACAAAACGTGAATGTTAGAACACTTAAATGAAACTGTGAATGATGACAAGTGCAACACTGGAATGGAATTGTGATTACTGGCCTGTCTCACATCTAGACAGAATATTGAAAGTTAGCAAGCACCACAGTCCGACGTAATAGTGAATGATAGTAGGCATCACACCTAGACATAATTGCAAGGACAGCAATGCCAACTAACCAAACCACTAACAATTTCATCTCTCTGCATACTCCTCTCAAACTCTAACCAAACACAACCACAAGCCTAACACGTAGCAAATCACACAAACTTCACTACACAGCAACAACAAAGAAAACCGCACATAGACTTGCACAACAGTACACAACGACTATCGACCGTATAACACCCCAAGCTCAGCCAACGGACCCACCGGGCTGAGGCTGCCAACAGCACATCACTGCTATCTAGCACTTTTCCAGCTCATTCCCACTAACCCACCCCCCCTCTCCACCCCGCCGCTCCCTCTTTCAGAGCCGCCAGAGCGCCAGGGGACGACTCCGGTGGTGATAGTGTGCGGTACAAATATCCTTTTACATTAACATTAACGTTATGGTATTAGGGTATGTTTGTGTGTCCATAGCATAGTAACTTAGCAGAACACAGTGCACATTCGCCCTGAGATACATGAGCAGGGGGGGTCAGATTGCACCACCCCCCTTCAAGGTAGATTTGTTTTCAGTCTAACACTCTAGAACCCTCACAGTCCAGGAACCACTTCATGTCTACACTTATCCTTGGACTTGCCAGCTCAGGCTGTAGGTGGAAGCATTTCTATTTTGTATTGTTCGTATGTACTGCACTCTGCCCTCCCCTTCCCATTCACTTGCACACTCTCAATGTGAGCTGGCCCACAGGAATGAATGTGTCTGTGTGGCTTCCGTTCCGCCTCCCTTTAATCAGCGCTGCCATCACACACCTGCATGTAGGTGCTACACAAATTGCACGAAATACCATAGCTCATCCTATTATAGATTGCACACACTGCATGCGTTACAACATGATGGCTGCCACGTACCTTGTGCACTCCACAATATTGTCTTCCCATTATTATACATGCACTACAAATATCAGAAAAGTAATCCTAACAAAAGCAACAAGGAATATATATTATGAACGGTAAGCAACTTCATGCAGTGAGTGCACACAAGCAGGGTGCATGCTCCTTACCTTGCACACTGCCACCATAGCATCCTACCTTTAACTGAACAAACAGATCTTATTTCAGTGTTTCCGGTACACACGACACCCAACAGCCACATTGCCCATTGACTTAGCCTGTACAGTGTCAATGCTCTACCTGTCTTTGTAAAAACAGACGGATGTGCCACATGTACTCAGCAAAATTGTGCGGAATCTGCGGCAGTACCGTGCAGCAGAGTGGAAGGGGTTCACTGGTTGTTGGGGGGGGGGACTGTAACACAGGGGTGGGGATTGCTTCTTGAGTATTGTCTCTAAAAACATTGTTCTTTTTTTGTGATTTTTTTAATTTTGTCATGTTTATGTTATGCATTCATACATTTTTCTGTTTGTTTTCCTCTCTTTTGCTCACTGTCTGTTTGCTGCTCCTCCTGACATTTTTCTCAATCGAAGATGAACCCTTATCTTACATGTCTACAGAATTCTCTCCAACGCTTCGTGCAGACTGGCAAACACAACAGCATTGCCAATTGAAGTAAAAAAATGCCATTTCCTGGAAACCATTGGAAATCTTTCTAGTTATTAAAGCTTTCATAGTCAGTGCAGAACATCCCAGCCCTGCACATAAAGTAGCACATGGTACTATTAATCCAGCATCTTGTCACCTCTGCCTGTGGACTACATGGACCGGCCTGCTCCCATTTTCCTCTCGGTGTCATTGAGGAGAAAATCACCTTTGCAGTAGGAATTAGTTGCATCACAGCTGTCATTAACTTCTGTCAGTTAGCAAGCAAACGTTAGCATGGCATGTTCCCCAAAAGTAGTCCTCCGAAATGCACTACCACCTCATCTGCAGTACCAACAGAGGCGAACCTTTTGCAAAGCAGATCCATGCACACAAAACCCCACTCGTAAACTGTGCCCCAAAAAGCCTGCACTCCTTCCAACTGAAAGTCAGTATCGAAGCCTCTTTCTACAGCATATTTGTGTAGATCATGCACAAAAGTATCACTGACTATAAGCACGCACCATCTGTCCATCCCTGCCAACCTCACAGCATGCAATTTTCGGTCAATTTGGCATTGCCCCTTCCGGCGAACCACACCCTTCAATTCTCATTGGAAAATCCCCACGCTTCCATTCACGAAGGCTCCATGATCAGAAGGCCATGATGTGGCACTTGCACTTGGCCAGGTATAGCTAGGGTCACGCCCCAATAAAGCAGACCCAATAGTTGTATCCTTTGAACTGCTGGAAATTGCAACAAGCATTACTGCCGTCTACGTCCTACAGTCATAGCCTTCTGACTGCATGGCCTATAGCCTACGGCCTTTGGCCATTGACCCAACAGTGTACATCGTCAGCACTCTGAGTGAAGTTGCTGTAAAAAGGTTGCGGCAGAAGCTATCGGGCCGACACTTCTCACCTCTCCAGTTATCTGCAAATTGATGTTGTACGCACGTAAACTGCTGGCACTCCTCTCTGTCTTCTTTCACTTACCTACATATTTCACATGAAACACTTCTGAATCCCCCACTCGTTATCTCCTTTTTTGCCACTAACACATGCCGTACAGTACATTTTCCAGACCTTTCCTGATACACCATGGCAGCGTTTCCTAAAAATGTTGACGCACATCAAGCTTCCCTCCAGCCAACCACCGGGCGTGTCCAACATTCCCCGACATCACGCCGTACCGCGCACCAGTGACACATCGGTCTGCAGAGCGAACAGGGATATCACACATTTTTTGGGATGTACATTTCAGTACTTTGCAACAAAAGTACTGATCCGATTTACACCAAACACACAAAAGCCTGTTTTCTGGCACAGGGCCTCACTCCTGCTGCAAATTTGGTGAAAATCCGTCCAGCCTTTCGGGCTGTAGCCGTGTGCAAAGTTTTTCCCCATCAGTCTATGTTAAAAATAATGTGGGACTGTAGGATTGTTTAGCTTGTTTTGGGAGCACAGAGCACAGCACCACTGCACAGGATCAATGTATAGCATGTTTTTGAAGTGCAGCACCACTGCATGGGTTTGGTGCATTGCTATAAGGTGGTGCAGCAAGGCATGTGTTGCCACTGTAACATGACCATGTAAATGAAAACAGGCTATGCAGTCAATAACGATTTATACATATAAAATGCAAATAATTTTTTTTCACAGTTAAAAGCATATATTTTTTTTACTTGAAATTCCTCTGTTGCAGGAGACACATTTGAGGATTAATGAACTAACCTCATTAACAAAAAACGAACATGCTAACTCATTAATAAAATAATGTGTTCTCCAGTGCAAAATGGATGGAAAAGACAGGCTCTGAAAGTCATTTTAAACGCGCATCCAGATTTTTTATTTTCTTTTTGCTGCTCTGTCCACAGTATTTGCAGGAAGCAAAGACTCGAATAGCAGGAAATCAGTTTTGTTACAGTTGCTTACTGTAAAAGATTTCTATTGTGTGCAGGAGGAGGATAGAACATGAGGGATTCTTATTGGACAAGCATCATATTAGAGGCTGTAACCAAGTTTTCTTGTAGAATCTGGGGGAAGGAGAGAGGCAGAATACATTTTAGACAGATCGTAGAAAGACCTGACCGGTAGCTGTGGAGTTCCTGATTGAAAAAGCAGATCCCAGCTGCACTGCTGCAGAGACTGGGGATCCCAGACAATAATCCCCGGTTTGATGCCTGTTCTCACTGGGGGTGCTTGAAGAGGGAATTGCCACATCCAGAAGGCGACCAGCCGAAGAATTTCTCATGCTGAACAGATTAGGTAATTATACATTGCAAAGTACGGGGGCAGTGTGCGTGAATGCGAAACTATTCAGTCAGTGTAGAAGAAAGAATTCCAGTGTCTTATCAAAAGGTTTAATGCTGCGACTGCTCTCGTCACCCTCTTCTCATTTTGTTACAGATAATGTTGACTGTGCTATTTCATTTATTTCTGTAAAAAGAGTAAGATCGTGTTTAAATGCAACTTTTATAATACACAAAAATATCTGAAAGCAGACGGGTAGTGTGTTTTATTTTCTCTTTGCTTTGTGCATTTACCATTACAGTGTTGATGATGTGGGGAGATGTTTAGACAGTGCAATTGTTATTTTTAAGGTAGCTAAAAATAAGACTTGGCTGCAGCTGTGTGCACGATGTCATTCAGTATGAGCAATTATAAATAACTGTGTGTGTGAAATAGCCTGCTGAAGGTAAATGAGTCAGCAGAAATAGAGACCTGGGACATAGTTCACTGGTGTATATAAAATAGTGAGTGTACCACATGTTAGCTCGCTGTTGTAAATAATTCAGTGAGAATTGCCCATGGTGGCACACTAAAAATGAAAATGTATTTCTGAAATGTAGGCCTGAGGTCTCTCTAGTGATCACACGAACAATCTAAACAAAAATAAGGGGTTCTGGATATTGGGGCTACAAATAAAACAAAGGAATTGTGCTCACCAAAAATAACACCAACCACGCATACCAACCACGCATACCAACCGCGCATACCAACAAATGTATACCATCTAAATATGTCTGTGTACTGAAATAATGCATATCCACTGTACTATTATTATACATAACCCAATCTGAATACAAGGAGTGATTGTTGCTAAATTATTTTTTTGGCAGTAAGAAAATACCGACAGGCCCCAAATCTACACAAAATACCCAACATATTTATGGTGCGTTGCAGGCCGGGAAAGTGATCATAGAGCACCTACCGGGCGTGGCAAGCGTGTCTCACACTGCCATCTGTACATTAGAGGGAACCCATTTCATAATAGCAGTGTCCCACTAACAACGAATTTCAGAATGTCTCAAATGGAAGCCACATTCTGAGAGCTAGTGCAATATTTAGAGGCAAAGTTGTTTGCACATGGGACGTGGTCATCGAACAATGCCACAGAATGGCATGACCGCATTCATGGTGAAGTGCAGAAAGAAAAACTAGACAGTATTTTTGCAGCAGGCAGCATAATTCAGGTCTGCCTTCAGAGATTATTAAATGCAGCTGACAAACATGCAGAAAAAGACTGTTTAATACGGCTATGTGCAAAAATATGGTTTATTTTGAATAGGTCGCTGCGAATGCAAGAAAATGATACCTAGCTAATTAACAGGTTAAAGACTGACTTAGATGGGGCAAGTAAAAAAGAGGAGATGCTAATAACAGAATTAGAAGGATGTCAGAAAGACATGCAATTAAAATGCAGAGAATTTGATATTCAGTTGTCCAAAAGCAAGAAACAATTTGAAGACAGTGAGCAAGAATTGGTACACTTAAAAGCCTTAGTGGATCACATTAGACAGGATAAAAATGAGATTGTTTCAGAAATGCAGATTTTACAAAAAGAACATTTTGAAAAAGAAAGTGATCTCCAAGGTGCAGAGCAAGAAATGGTTAAAATGATTCAAGAAAAAGACAAGAGAAACAAAGAATTCAATGAATGCCAAATGCAAATGTGCGACATGCAGGAGGTAATAAATAAAATGAGTGATGAAAACAACTATCTGCAAAATGAAGCGCGCAGGCTCCTTAAAAAGTGCAAAGACTTAGAACAACAAATGTGCATTCCCAGGTCCCAGGAGAGGCAGCAGGGTACTACATTCAATGGAGTGGAGGTGAATTCTAGTTCTGCCCAAAGAGCTAGTGCTCCAGTAACTGGGCCGGTGACTGAACTTGGTTGCAGCGCCCTTGGGGGATTTGATACTCCCATTGGGGGCAGCCACCAATCCCATACACCTGAAACCAGGATTGAGTCACCAAGTAGTGCAATTCCATGCATTGCAACAAGTAGCCCCATAAAAATAATGAAATCTATTAAAGCTCTGATCAAACCATTTAAAAAAGGAAGGGAATGCTGCATTGAGGATCACTTAGAAGCGGTTCATGACATTTTTAAAGCACTCCAAATACCTAAGGAACAGTACAGACAATATTTTCATTTAACTTTAGATGCTCCGACGGAAAGCATCATAAGGGGATTAAATGAACAGCAGAATATGACATGGGTGGAGTTTGAAAAAGAAATTATGCGTCATTTTTCTCCTTTTCAGTCATTGCAGGAGGCAAAGAAAGTCGCTTACACAATCACTGCTGGGCCTAACACATCCCCTCGCCAATTTTTACAGGACTTAAAAAGGGCATTTTCTCGCTTTGATGTATCTTTTGACCCCAATTCCAATGGGTTTAAAACTGCCTACTTTTATGGGCTACAGAAAGACATCATATCACAATTGGTCCGTGAATTTGACTGTGACAAGTCTCTTGAATGGATTGTACATCAAAGCACAAAACTATATGAGGTACTCTATTGTCAGGGTAGAGAAAGTGATAAAATGAAAGATATTAGACCTAAATCTAAAGAACCCTCAGCCACAGTGATGGAAATCAGGTCAGCCAAAATGTCCCTTGAGTATGCTCAAAGTCCAGGTAAAAATAATGTGACACCTGAACAAAGGGTTAATCAACAAAGGTCATCACACTCTGCACCAATGTTTCAATCACATGCTCCTAGTAATAGGGAGAACTACATCAGTCCTAGGTATTTAGGAGATAGGCCCCGGGCAGACTATCGGCCTGATATGTCAGGTATGAACTATAATCAGAGACAAAATCAAGATCAAAGAAATGATGGTCCCTACCAGACATTGGGGACACAGAGCAGATTTGATCCCAACACCATGATATATGGTAATCAGGATAGACCCTGATATGTGGATCGATTTGCTGATAATGGGAATCAAAATAGGGGTCAGTACCCACAACATGAGAGACAGGACATGAGACAGAACATGAATTACACTCCATGTCAGTACAATGATTCCCCACCAGGGGACTACAACCAAAGGATGGGTGCACCTCGCTCCCCTCCACAAATGAATCAAGAGTTCAGGTACCATCCCAATAGAAATCACTCACCTGAGAGGTATCAGAATAGATCCAATCAGGGGGAAAACAACCAATATCGACCTAGGCCACAGAAAGAGGATTCTAGAGAGATGGAAAGGTTCCAGTGCCTCGAGGCCCAAGTGAAAATGTTAGCTGAGCAAATGGGGAAGCTCTATACAGCGCAAAAACAACCATCCAAAGAGGGGGCTGATGGCCATAGCAATGACCGGGGGGCTTCTTCTGAAAAGTGACTAAGTACTCATGATACCTACAGCGCCGAAAAGACAGATTGCTCTGATGTAATTTCGCATAATGACTCTGAGATGTCTAATGATTTAAAACTGAAAATGCCAGTAAATGAACATGTAACAGAAAGTGCAAATAATTCTAAAAAAGAGGTACGGTTTAACCTAGAGCTAAATCAAACATTGAAGGTTTGTGCAAATGAAAAAGAAACACCTGAAATTCCAAAAGAACAAAGGGACAGAATGAAGAAAAATGACTCATGCATGGGGAATACCAGTGAACAGAGAGTAAGTGGGGATGCTATAGCTCCTTCCCTGGACAGTCAAAACGGTGAACAAACACAGACAGAAAAAGGAAATACTCAAAAGGAGGGTACAAATCAAGCACCTGAAGAATTCTTTGAGCCACACATTTTTGAAGAGGCTGAAAGGGCTGGTACCACACTAAATGATCACAAATGCACAGAATTAAACAATGACAAATTACTAAATGATGTTGTTACACATGTTCAGTTGGAAGGTTGTAATGTGGTCCCTGATGATACCCAGATGGATGGGCGAACAGTGGCCACACTCCAAAAAACCTCTGAACATGGAGAAATGAATAAAGTCTCTCGCGCAGAAATGGGTAAAAAGGAGGGAAAAATGTCTTTCCATTTACCAATGTGCTTAGCCAAAAGTGAAAAAGGCCTGAGAAAGGTGAGTCCTGAGGAAGTTGAGGACAGGTATTATGCTCCCATCACTGTAGAAGATACATGCCAAACATTTGCAATGATTGACACTGGCGCACAGGCCACAAGTATGTCCAAGGAGCTGGTAAAGAGTATCAATGAAGGGAGACCCCCACAGAATCAGATCACAGTGAAGGAAAATCAAGGTCCAGTGCATAACTTTAATGGGGAGGAGGTGCCCATCATAGGTGTAACTGAGGTTGACATAAAAATAGGAAAGCACAGAATGAAACAAGAAGTATTGATCACAACTATTTGTGAAATTCCATTTCTGATGGGGACAGATTGCCTGAAAAGATTGTCTCCTCTCATAGATGGGGTGAATGGAGTGCTGTGGTCCTTAACCAAAAAACCATTGAGACCTAAGAAACTAAAATCACAAAACAGCAACATAAATGAATGTCACACCGTTGCCAAAACAAATGATGCTGTGGAGATATATCTCCAGAATAGTTGCATACCTAGTGTCACTGTTATATTAATGTGTCACGACAAAATGCAGGGCCACAATGAAAGACTACCTGTACAAATATACTTGGACCCAAGGAAAAATTGGCAGACTGCCATAGATGAGCACACATTACGTTTTTATTTAAAAGAGAAAACATTCAAACAGAATATTGCTCCTAAAACAGATTCAGAAAAACACATGTCCACTCTTGCTGAAATACACATGGAAGATGAGCAATCATGGGTTCATGTTGGTATAAATGACGGTTTTAAAACAATAAAAGCCACTTTAGCGCTTGAACAGGAAAGGAGTTTCATTAATGAGAAATTATTGCAAAAAATAATGGAGAGGGAGGAGATCCCGAAATTTAGAATTAAAAACCAATATGTTTCTGGGTTGGACAGTCCAGACTTTGAAAACCGAATTGCAGGCAGATGCATGCTTAAAATTAGCATTGGGCAGAAAACAATTTACCATAATGTATGGATAGTGAGTGGAGCACAAAATGATTTTTACATGGGCAATGACATCATGCACAGAATATGTATGCTGTTAGATTTCCTTAATCAAAAAATATGGTCACGCCTAGGTGGGCCTGCACCTGAATTTGAAGTCAAAAGAAGGGCTTATCATTGTGCACAACTGGTTCCTTATGCAATCGAATTACAAATGAGGAAAGATACTATTATTCCTGCATTTACAAAACAGTTTGCAATAACACTGAAATGCAAAAATGGACAGCAGATGAAAGACTCTGATGCATTTGTATGCCTGAATGAATCCATAAAACAGCAAAGCCTGGATTATGAATACATTCCATTGGTAGATATTGGTGAAGGGCCTGTAAGAATTATGGTAAATAATAAGGGTTGTCAAGATATTCATTTAGAGGAAAACTCCCCATTAGGAATGGCCATACACAAATCACATTATACTGCAGATCTAAATAACATGGTGATTGGAAATATCCCTGAAAAGTATGTAGATGTCAAGGGTGAGTTACCAGAATACCTGGACTCTCAGCCCAAAGGAATATTCAAAATTCATTCTGTGTACCCTTATGATTCAAATGAGACAGTGTGCTGCCATCAAGAGAATTGCATAACATTTAATTTAAATGAAAATGAAACAGAAAATCAGCCCATTGAAGTGGAAGCTGATATGCCAAAATATTTAAAAGTGGCAGCTTTACAAAAAGACACAGCCACACAGTTAGAGGAAAGCACCGAGATTCCCTTACCAGAAGATTTTCCAGAATTTTCCAAAATGGTAGAAGAGCAGATTTTATCAGCGGATGCATGTGACAACGATGAGGATAGAAACAATCTGAGGGAGATATTTATGGAGTTTAAGGATGTATTTGCAAAAGATGCTTATGATTGCGGTTTAACTGATTTACATGTGGCCACACTACCAGAAGGGTGTAGCAGAAGTCCAGTATTTGTACGCCAGTATAGACTACCGCTGGCATGTTTAGAATCATTAGCAGAGATTATAAAAAATTTAGAAGCTCGGGGAATCATCAGGCCCATTCATAGCACATCCAATACACCTATTTCAGGTGTGTTAAAGCCAAATGGTCAATAGCGGCTATGTGCAGACCTGAGGGAGTTAAATAAAAGAGTACCAGTATCCAGATGGCCACTGCCATTCATTGATCAGGGCCTAGCTCAGGTACATGGTTCAAAGGTGTTTACCACATTAGATCTCACCTCTGGATATTGGTACGTGCCATTGGCAGAGGAGATACAGAATTTATTTTCCTTTACATTTGACAGGACTCAATACGCATGGGTTAGAACTCCGTTCGGGTACGTTAATAGTGGGAGTGAATTTGGCATATTTTTGAGAAAGGCCATGCCAGATGCAGCGGAAAGAGGAACCATAGTTTATGTGGATGATGTCCTAATAAAATACGAAAGCCTGAAAAGCCATTTTGATGAAATAAGACATGTGCTTGGTCAATTGCAGAAAGCAGGCGCCAAAGTATCTTTACAAAAAGCGCAATGGTGCAAGAAAAAAGTAAACTTTCTAGGCCATGAAGTGACTGAACATGGGCTAAATCCACAAAAGAAGAACATAGAGGCCATACAAAAACTAAAGGACCCTAAAAATGTGAAAGGGGTAAAATGTTTATTAGGGATGACAGGCTATAATAGAAAGTTCATTGAAAATTATGCTGAAAACTCTCAACCATTGACTAAACTGCTTGAACTGAATACACCCTGGATATGGGAAAAAGAGCAGTCTGAGGCAGTGGCTAAATTGAAGGAATGTCTTATAAAGGCACCATGTTTAGCATATCCCATAAAGGGTAGGGATTTCTTTATAGAAATAGGTTTCTCTGAACAATGTATGTCAGCAGTGTTATCACAAAAACACGATTTGAATCACAAAACCATTGCTTATGCAAGTAAGGCATTTTCCCAAGTTGAAATGAAATTCAATGAATGTGAAAAGGCCCTATTAACCACTGTGTGGGCGCTACAACATTTCCGCCCTATTGTTCAGGGAGAAAAGGTGATTATTGAAACAAATCATCAACCTTTGCAGTTTTTAGAGAGTAAAAGAATTAGGTCAGGTAATCTAGCGCAGTCCAGAATCACTTCACGGACGCTGGCATTACAAGGTTTTCCTGTAGAAGTGAGATATGGACAAAAAAAAAATAAAAAGAGCCCAATTGCTCAAGTGTTAGCTGACTTACAACTCTGTGCAGCTGAACAAGTATCAAACGAAATGGAAGTGGAACCTAGTTTGCAGGAATTTGAACAATCACCACACAAAGCTTTTGATGAAAAAACATGCAAGGATTTGCCAACTGTATATGTGGATGGTTGTGCTTTTCACATTGAAAATGACAGTAATAAACAATTAGTGTCATGGGGCGTGGCTTGGAGCCGATGGAGGGCAGAAGCTGATCTGCCGGGCTCCGGCCGAGACGCCGCTTCCTGATCCTTTTTCTCCGGTACAAGAGTGGTTGCAGCCAGCGGAAAAGCACCCATCGGTGGGGGAAGTGCTCCCCATTAGGAATTACTCGAGTGTTGGAATTTTCGGAGCCCCCGTGAGGAAGAGCGGGCTCCGGATCCCACCCTCCCCTCCGCCGCGCATTGATCCAAGATGGCGCCTGGCACAGCTTCACGCAGCCCCTGAACCAGCGTCCCCTGACGGGGCGCTTTGGGGATCGGCAACAAGGCCGACCCCTGTCTGACACTGGTTCGGAATCGACACAGGCCCCCAGGCCCCTGACTCCGTTACCCCTGGGCTGGCCCAATTTATGCAACGCGGACCACAACTAGAACCACGTGGACGGCATCACATAAAGAGAAACTCGCCACCTCTGAGAAGCAGCACCCCGCCCCACGGCCATCACCCGAACGACCTGATTCCAGCCGAAGCACTCGGGGGCCCTGAAACTCAAGGTGCGTGAGCCTACATAATACCCTTTGGTGGGCCCCTGACCACCACCGCACCCTTGGGCCGCCTGTACTTGGCTCCCCGACTCGGCTACCCCGGGGCACACACTTGCCCCTGCATGTTCGGCAATCTACGTCCAGCAGCTTCAAGATGGCCACCAAGAACAAGAGCAGGGCCGCCACCATGGACTCCTTTGTCTCGACCAAGGCGAAGACCTCCACCCAGTCCAGACCTAGCCTCTCCGAAAACACTCATCCGAATGAAGGGGAGGTCAACGACAATCGCTCTCAGATATTGGATGCCATTGCCTCACTGAGAACCCACATTGACTCCAAGATTGATGAGTTCAAAATAGACATTCAACTCATCCGCCAAGATGCCCGCAACTTGACGGAGAGGGTAACGACCGTCGAGAATTCCACAACGGAGCTGTCCGGGGCCACCACAACCCTGAAGTCCGAAGTTTCCGATCTAAAGAGGAGGGTCGCCTTCCTGGAGGAAAGGGCGGAGGAAGCCGAAGGACGGGCCAGACGGGGGAACATCAGGATCCTGGGTATCCCGGAGGGAACAGAGGGCCTAAACACCACATCCTATGTCGAAACCCTTCTGCTACAAGAGATCGGGGCCGGAAAACTAACCCAAGGCTTTGCAGTCGAAAGGGCACATAGATCCCTCCAGAGACGTCCTCCCCCCGGCTCGCATCCACGGCCAATAATAGCCAAAATATTGAATTTTCAAGATAGAGAAACCATCCTACGGCACTCCAGGGAGGCAGGTCCCATTGAAAGGGGGGACTCAAAAATTACTATTTACCCCGACTACACCCAGAAAGTGCGGAGGGAAAGGAACTCATTCGTCCCGATCAAGGCGAAGCTTCGCCAACTGGACATTAAATACAGGCTGCTGTACCCCGCGCGCCTGAGAGTTGTTTATAATGGGCGAGCGATATTTCTCGAAAACCCGGAGGCGGCCAATATGTGGCTAGAAGATCATAACCTAGCCGATGGCAAGGATCCTCCTTGGAATGATGATTAAGTCCCGAGTCTCCTCGCACCACCAGTAACCGGACCCCAGCAGGTAATCCAAACAACAGTTTAACTTACGGAAGCGGCCCTCGCACGGCCCTGCCGCCTCGCACCAACCCTACCCCCAGCAGAAAATCCAATTGGGCCAGTTCACCGCCCGACCCAGCTCACGCCCGATTCCCGGATGGGTTCAGACGGCTCGAGAGCGCCTGAGCACCGCGACAGTGTTGTAGTCGCTGGGCGCACCAGTTTGTGTTATGTTATTAGTTTAGTTGGTTTTGCAGTCTACAAATCATCAATGTTGGTAAAGTACAAGATGGTGGCAAGTTACGACACAAGACTTCATGAACCAGGGGCCCCCCGCCCGCAGAACGCCACCTGTGGTTCGTTGTGCCACCGGGCCAGCGGGCCAGAACTCCAAGACGAATTCAGAACACCGATCCGATGGCGTCGCAACTTGTTGTGATGACATGGAATGTGAGGGGAATGGCTTCATACCTCAGAAGGAACCGCGTACAGTCCTACCACAGGAGGAAGAAGGTCTCGATTGCGCTATTACAAGAGACCCACCTTACAGCGGACTCCATGTCTAAGTTAACAGATCGATGGGATGGGACCACGAGGGGGTCTCCTTACTCCAAATATGCGAGAGGCGTACTGATATGGGTGAACCCAAATGTGCCTTTCCAGCTAGAAGGCTGGGATTCTGACAAGGAAGGGAGATATACATCAATGTGGGGCACCATAGAACAAACCCCAGTGTGCTTCATTAACACATACTTTCCGCAGCATGGAATCCCGTCATACTTAAGCACATTGAGTGCTAGACTGGCACAACACCGAGGCAGGACCTTCGTGTGGGGGGGAGACTTCAACTGCGTCATGGACTTAAGCAAGGACAGATCGCGCCCTCCTCCTCAGCCAAGCAATCCCGCATCCACCTCCTTGACGGAAACACTCGACCAGCTCAACCTGGTAGACATCTGGAGAGTGCAACATCCAGAGGCCAGAATTTACTCACACTACTCAGCTCCACATGGCGTCCACACAAGGATCGACTACTTGTTTGTTGATAAGGAACAATCTCCACTGGCCACATCCACTGAATATTTGGGGAGATCGATCTCCGACCACTCCCCGCTCGCCATGCATTGGCAGCTGCGTGGACCCAAACCTCCAATTCCCATGTGGAGGATGCCTACAGCAGCGTTGGATGATCCAGAGTTCAGAGAGGACCTTGCTGAGAAGCTAGAGGAATATGTCGGAATCAATAAGGGATCAGTGGCTACCTGGTCCACACTGTGGGAGGCCATGAAGGTGGTTACCAGGGGAGAAATCATTTCAAGAGCGGGCGGAACCCGCAGACAACTACAGTCCTCTCTTGAGGCCCAGGAATTAGAGATCGCAAGACTAGAGTCCGCCCCTGACATTTCCCCAGAGTCCGAGAAGATCCTTAAAACAGCCCGTATAAAATGTCAGGAATCATGGGCCAGACTGGAGAAATTTGACTTCGCAACACATACCGCCAGATCCCACAGCGAGTCTGACAAACCCAGCAGATTGCTTGCCTGGCTCTGCAAGCGGGAACACCCTAAACACCTGCCAACGGAGATAAAAGACGAAAAAGGAGTAACACACAAGACGCAGATGGAGATCAACGAGACTTTTGCTAAGTTCTACTCCAAATTGTATGCCCACGAGTCCCAGGTGCCCGCCGCAGAATTAATCGAAACATTGGAGGAGATAGGCCTCCCTCAAATCTCCAGCGAGCAGAGGGAGGAACTGGACTCGGAAATCACTTCCGAAGATGTGACAGCGGCCATCAGATCGCTCGCTAATGGCAAAGCCCCCGGCAGTGATGGTCTCCCGCCCGAATTCTACAAGACCTACGAACCCATTCTCACCCCCATCCTACATGAAGTTTATCAAGAAGCCTACACAAATGGCATCCTGCCCAACACCATGAAAGAGACCATAATTATTCCAATGCTCAAGCCGCACAAGTCACCCACCGATTGTGATTCTTATCAACCTTTGGCCATGCTGAATTACGACAGCAAGATCCTCACTTCTATATTAGCCAACAGACTCGCCAGAGTGGTAGGATCCATAATTCACGAAGATCAAAATGGATTCGTCCCAGGACGCAACACCACGGCCAACCTCAGGAGACTACAACACATCATGGCCGAAACCCACGACCGAGAGGAGGACCTGGCGATACTGTCACTTGATGCCATCAAGGCCTTCGACTCTATCTATTGGGAGTGGCTTGTGGAGGTTTTGAGGGGCTTCGGCTTTGGTGCGGGCTTCATCAGATGGATCCAGGTACTTTATAATTCGCCAATGGCAAGGGTTAAAACAGGCAGAATTGTCTCGGGATCCTGGGCAATACAAAGGGGCACGAGACAGGGGTGCCCACTCTCGCCCATGCTGTATATATTGGGCCTAGAACCAATAGCCATATACTTTCGCCAACAGTTTTTTGATGCGGGCATTAAGGTGGGCAACGTTCACAACATAATTTCATTATACGCGGATGATGTACTTCTCTACTTGAGGAACCCTGAGCTCAACGCACCCACAACGCTAGAAGTTCTTGACAATTATGCAAAGTACTCAGGGATACGATTCAGCAGACACAAATCAACTGCATTCCCCCTAGCTAGCCTGAGGGGCATTGCAGTAGACGACCTCCCGCCTATCGGAATACAGTGGCAACCTGACAAGTTCCGGTACCTGGGAATCAATGTGGGTCACACCCCGCTACTCACACATGAACATAACACTATAGCAGCAGTCACTGGCCTTCGGCGTTCAATCAAATTTTGGTCCAAACTACCACTGTCAATGGTGGGTAGAGCAGCGATTGTCAAAATGATAATCCTTCCTCGATTCCTGTACTTCTCTGCCAATATTTGCCACTACGTTCGCCCGCCTTTCTTCAAGACATTAGAGGCCATCATCAAGGACTTCTTGTGGGGTCCGCGCAGACACAAGCTCACACTGGCCACGCTGTCTCTCCCACATAAGGAAGGCGGAATAAAACTCCCAGACCTTCACCTTTACTATTTGGCGGCCCAGCTCAGTCACATTACGAAGTGGCTGTCTGATGACACATCGGCCGAACTGGAACTACTCAGGCAGTCTTCCACAAACTTAATCCCCAAAGAAACTCTATGGTTTCCCCCTCGGCTACCTCCCGAAACTCCGCTGATTGTCAAGCTGGGCAGGCAGATATGGGCCAGGGCCTGTCACATAAGGCAAGTGAAACAGCCGTACTCACCGGATAACCCCATAATGGTGGATGTGTGCAAGTCGGAGGCGGAACTCCCCACTCCCAGGAGATGGGAGGAAGCAGGCATATGTACATGGGGAGACATGTTCACTGATGGGGAATTCAGGGTCTTCGAGTCGTTACAGAACATTGAAGGACTATCCAAGGGCCAGTTCCTCTGGTACCACAGGATCAAACAGATCGCTAAGAAGCAGTGGAACAGCTGGCCGGAAGAGCCCACCCCAGACCCACTGCTACAGGAAATGCACGACCTCTCAGATGGATGGAGACCAGTTTCCAGACTTTACAACAGACTCATAGATAAGCCTAACCCCAAAGGTCAGGCACTGAAGGCGAAATGGGAGGCAGATCTTGAATCACCACTCACTGACAAGGAATGGGAGAGAGCAGTGATCTACCCCAAGAAAGTGTCCCGGAATTCCAGATTCGGACAAATACAGCTGAATGTCCTTTACCGGACATATATGACTCCCCACAGGATTGCCTCATTCAACCCGAAAATACCCCGACGTGCCCATGGTGCGGAAATGACAAGGCAGACATGATCCACATGTTCTGGTCCTGCATCAAAGTGAAATCACTCTGGGTCAAAGCCAAACAATCCTGCGCAGAAGCTGGCATGGTAAGATACGACTGGACGCCCGGAGAGTGCCTACTAGGTTTATATCCTAGACCGGGCAAATTTAAACATTTAGTGAAACTAATGGACATCTCATGCATTTTGGTCAAGAGAACAATAGCGATGGCCTGGAAGACCCCAGCGGGCCCCAGCCATGCTCGGTGGCTGAGCGAACTGGCGAGATGGACGACTGCTGAAACCAGGGCCTGGCAAGACGGGATCACAACCAGCGGAGAAGCCACAAGTGGAACCCTGGACTCCTGGAAAGCCCTCCTGAGCGACATGCGCTTCAGGGCAGACTATAAGCCTCCCTGAGGGACTGTAGCGTCCTACAACACCCGAATTTTCATACTGATACAGAGATGGAATTACCCGAATCTCTTCCCCTCGCTTCCTGTAACATCGGAACTATAATTTTTACTTGCCACCAAACATCTCATAATTAACGCTACATGTAGACTGCTGTTGTTTTGGTTGTTCTCACGTTACTTTTTTTTGTTGTATCGTTTCTTTATTACCACACTTGTAAGTTTGTAATGTTTCTCACTTTCTTGAAAAAACCAATAAAATACTTTACAAAAAAAAAAAAATAAACAATTAGTGTCAGGAATAGGGAATGTCTGGTTGAAATGTGAAGGCGTCCCCAGTATAGGGATGAGGATTGGAGCTAGAAGCAGTCAAGTGGCGGAATTGGCGGCCATTCATAAAGCAATTTCTACTGCAGTTGATAATAAATTCAGTGAAATTGTCCTGGTGACTGATTCTGACTATGCACGAAATAGCTTTGTGGAGTATTTACCTGGCTGGAAAGCGAGAGGCATGATTACATACAACAAAACGTCACTTAAACATGGAAAAATGATACAAGCCATAAACAAATTGGTGTCAGAGAATGATTTGACAATATACTGGAGAAAAATTTGTGGGCATTTAAAAACACCCAGAGAGGATAAGGAGGGAAATGATAAGGCAGACCACCTGGCTAAAATTGAGGCTGTGATGGGAGAATTGCTACCTATTGAACATTTACTGGGTGAAAAACAAATTGATGCAGTAACACGTTCTAAAGCCCCAAAGGAGGTAGATCAACCAGTGGTACAGTGGGGTCATGATACGCCAGACCAAAATTTGATTGAGGCACAAAAGAATGATCGAATTCTGGGAATCTATTATAATCATTTGATAGATCCTGAACAAAACCCTTTAACAGAAAATGATTTTATGGGAAAAGAAGAGTTGAGGGTACTATCAAAGAATAAAAAACAAATTAGACTGCAGGATGGACTCATGATTAGAGAGTCCATAACAGGACAAATACAGTGGGTGGTACCCCTTTCATTCAGAGGGCTAATGCTACACCATGCACATGATGCCATAACTGCAGGCCACAGAGGTTCACAAAAAACATTGGAAATACTAAAAGATTATGCTTACTGGCCACATATGTCCCAAGATGTGGAATTATATACTAGAGGATGTCTAGTATGCGCCCAATTTAAACCTGCTTCACCAATGCATAGAGCCCCATTGATGAAAAGAGGCCTAACTCTTCCATGGTCAGATTTGCAAATAGGCTATGTAGGCACTTTAAAAAGGTCGAGCAGAGGAAACCGTTATATTTTAAATGTGATATGTTTGATGTCGAAGTGGATTGAATATATTCCTGCACCAGATTGTAGTGCGCAAACAGCAGCCACATTGCTGGTGAACCATGTGTTCTCAAGGTTTGGGTTGCCACAAAGAATTGAGTCAGACAGAGGAAGTCATTTCACAAGTGCTCTAATGAGTAAGGTATGGCAAATACTGGGTGTGAAAAGGAAACTACATATCGCATATCGGGCAGCGTCTTCAGGTGGAGTTAAACGGAGCAATAGGTCTGTTGTGGACATTTTAAAGAAATTTGTGGCAGAAGCAGGTTCCAGCTGGGATTTACGTTTACCGTTGGTTTTGATGGCAATCAGATCAACTCCTGCCAAAGCAACAGGTATTAGCCCACATGAGGTCTTAACAGGTAGGATAATGGTGTTACCACAACACCTGCTATACAGAACACATGAGCAGACACTTGTGAGTGCATCCACAGTTCATGAGTACATTGATGAACTGAGGAAGCATTTGCAACATGCATTTGCTTTTGTGCAGAGAAATCTGGAAAGGGCTGCTGACAGCGCCAAGACATACTACGATAAAAGAACATCAGTGAGAGAATACAGTGTAGGGGATCAGGTGTATAAGTTTCATTTTGGAAAAAGTAAACAGAAAAATTCTAAATTTCTAGCAGCCTGGCAGGGGCCATTTGGAATTATAGATAAGGTCTCTCCTGTAGTTTATAAAATGTTGAAGAATGAAGGTGAAACAATAATAGAGCAGTTTGTCCATGTAAACCAAATCAAGCCATGTCATCCAAGACATGAGATAAAAAATCTGGAGCGTGTAGAAACAGATAAAGTCCCTTGAACACAAAAAGGTAAAATAAATGGGTACAGTCAGGAGGCAGTGACAGAGAAGTTAAATAAAGATGGTTGATTATAATGGCACATAAACACTGTAATATATGTAAATATATATAATATAAAAAAAAAGCTGATGTTTATGGAGTCGGTGTGCAGAATGAAAATGCATTAAATATTGAATGTTGTTTTTATGTATGCTTGTGCTCTATGACCTGTGTTTAATTTCAGAAGGCAAGAGAAAAAGGGCAAAATGTTTTACAAAGCATGTTTTATTTTTGGCAAAAGGGTGAAGTTAGTATTGTGCTATATACTTAATATGTTTCTTTTCTATTTGATTTAGAATATTAACATATTTGTACCGGAGGTCACGGGAGACGATGGAGTCCTGGAGTCCCCTGGATGAAGATCGAATGGTGCCTGCCTCCGGGTGGAGGTGAAGACAAAGTAACCGCAATGCCAAGGAAAAGATGACTTCTATAGAAAAGGATCCAAGAATGCCAAGATGAAAGAGTACCCGAATGAACCAAAAGAGGCAGACAAGTGTCCTGGCATATGGAGTTCCACGTATTTCTTATTTTAATTAATTGTTTTAATCTGTTATGTTAATTATTTGTTTTAGTTAGTTGTTTTATTTTATTGTTTTCAATTGACTTCAAGTATAAAATTGAAACACTGAACTATGAACACTTCCATTGGGAAGGCAAATGTAGAACATTTTAAAAGAACTGATAGACTCAGAAGAATTTTTATATATGTTGAGCAGTGGTTTTCAACTTTTTCATTTATGCACGTGAATATTCATTGTATGGGATTGCTACACTTTGAAAAAAAGAAGCAAATAGTTTTTTTTCCAATTGGCTTGGATCGTAGCCAAGTTAAAAAAAAAAGGAGGAGCTATGTAGGATTGTTTAGCGTGTTTTGGGAGCACAGAGCACAGCCCCACTGCACAGGATCAATGTATAGCATGTTTTTGAAGTGCAGCACCACTGCATGGGTTTGGTGCATTGCTATAAGGTGGTACAGACAAGGCATGTGTTGCCAGTGTAACATGGACATGTAAATGAAAACAGGCTATGCAGTCAAAAACGATTTATACATATAAAATGCAAATAATTTCTTTTCACAGTTAAAAGCATATATTTTTTTTACCTGAAATTTCTCTGTTGCAGGAGACACATTTGAGGATTAATGAACTAACCTCATTAACAAAAAACTAACATACTAACTCATTAATAAAATAATGTGTTCTCCAGTGCAAAATGGATGGAAAAGACAGGCTCTGAAAGTCATTTTAAATGCACATCCAGATTTTTTTTTTTCTTTTTGCTGCTCTGTGCTGCTCTGTCCACACTATTTGCAGGAAGCAAAGTCTCGAATAGCAGGAAATCAGTTTTGTTACAGTTGCTTACTGTAAAAGATTTCTATTGTTTGCAGGAGGAGGATAGAACATGAGGGATTCTTATTGGACAAGCATCATATTAGAGGCTGTAACCAAGTTTTCTTGTAGAATCTGGGGGAAGGAGAGAGGCAGAAAACATTTTAGACTGATCGGAGAAAGACCTGACCAGTAGCTGTGCAGTTCCTGATTTAAAAAGCAGATCCCAGCTGCACTGCTGCAGAGACTGGGGATCCCAGACAATAAACCCCGGTTTGAGTAACGGCTGATGCCTGTTCTCACTGGGGGTGCTTGAAGAGGGAATTGCCACATCCAGAAGGCGACCAGCCGAAGAATTTCACATGCTGAACAGATTAGGTAATTATACATTGCAAAGTACGGGGGCAGTGTGCGTGAATGCGAAACTATTCAGTCAGTGTAGAAGAAAGAATTCCAGTGTCTTATCAACAGGTTTAATGTTGCGACTGCTCTCGTGCTCTTCTCATTTTGTTACAGATAATGTTGACTGTGCTATTTCATTTATTTCTGTAAAAAGAGTAAGATCGTGTTTAAATGCAACTTTTATAATACACAAAAATATCTGAAAGCAGACGGGTAGTGTGTTTTATTTTCTCTTTCCATTGTGCATTTACCATTACAGTGCTGATGATGTGGGGAGATGTTTAGACAGTGCAATTGTCATTTTTAAGGTAGCTAAAAATAAGACTTGTCTGCAGCTGTGTGCACGATTTCATTCAGTATGAGCAATTATAAATAACTGTGTGTGTGAAATAGCCTGCTGAAGGTAAATGAGTCAGCAGAAATAGAGACCCGGGACATAGTTCACTGTTGTATATAAAATAGTGAGTGTACCACATGTTAGCTCGCTGTTGTAAATAATTCAGTGAGAATTGCCCATGGTGGCACACTAAAAATGAAAATGTGGTATTTCTGAAATGTAGGCCTGAGGTCTCTCTAGTGATCACATGAACAATCTAAACTAAAATAAGGGGTTCTGGATATTGGGGCCACAAATAAAACAAAGGAATTATGCTCACCGAAAATACCACCAACCATGCATACCAACCACGCATACCAACCAGGCATACCAACCGCGCATACCAACAAATGTATACCATCTAAATATGTCTGTGTACTGAAATAATGCATATCCACTGTTTTATTATTATACATAACCCAATCTGAATACAAGGAGTGATTGTTGCTAAATTATTTTTTTGGCGGTAAGAAAATACCGCCAGGCCCCAAATCTACACAAAATACCCAACAGGACCCGCCTATAACTTTCGCCCAACCCCGCACGAAACCTCACCTAACTTGGCGAAAAAAATTCAGAGCTGGCCATATACAAAGTTTGATAAGGATTCCTCCAGGGGGAGCGAAGTTATAAGCTGCTGAACAAGTGTTCTTCCTATGAGTTTAGCAGCCCCTGTAATATAGTTGGTCTGGAAATGGAGAAAAAGTGGGGGAATTTTAAATAAAGCATTCAAATTAAAAGGAAGAAGAGAAAATGGGGCAAGGGTGTGGGTATTACAACAACGAGTATGGGAGATCCAAAAACAACATGAATGTGCTTGTCCATAATGAAATTAATGTATTTTACTCATTTTTCAGGCAATTGTGAAATGGACAGTTCATACAATTGAAATACTGCCATAGAAGACTATGGTGAAAGGGAATGACTATGCTGAAGATCTAGCATAAATGATAAGTCAAAGGAGTATGTTGAACGAGAGGGACTATGACAATGTAGAGAGACTAGGATGAAGGGAAGGAAGAACATCAAAGGACTATGACAAATGAAATGGGATAATGGAACAGGACCAAGAACTAGCACCAAGAGTGAAGGTAGGTGATAAAGGGGAATGGCGAAAGAGAAAACTGATGTGGACAGAGGGCTAGGATGAAGAAAAGGGACTAGTGCAAATGACAATGATGAAGGAGAAGGACTCATCTAAAGGAATATGATAATATAGTAGTACTATACCAAAGGACCAACATGAAGTTGAAGGACAGTAACAAAGAAATATGAGAAATGGAATGGATTAGGATGTACAAAATGGATTAAGACAAACGGCAATAGTGAAGTAGGAGGACTAAGAAAAAGGACTTTTAGAAGTGAAAGGTACTATGTTGATGTAGGATGTCTATGGCAAATGTCTGTGGCAAAGGAGAAGGTCTATGATAAAGGACTATGAAAACAAGAAGGGCAAGGACAAATGAAATGGTTTACAACAAAAGACTGGGACTAAGTCAAAGGACTATGATGAAGGAGGAGGACCATGACAGAGGATTATGATGAAGAACTTTGAACATTAGAACATGTATGCATGTTTCCTGACACTAGCCTGAGGACTTTCCATAGCGACTGTACATATATATGGTTGATGTGGAAAGGTAAGTAAAAATGGGAAAAAAAGGAAAACAGTACAAAAGGTGTAAAATAGGGAATAGCGGGAGTTGGGGAGGGTGAAGGCTATGGTGAGTCCAGGAGCTCAAATAGCCTATTACGAAAACAGGAATAATGCTGTTAAAAAAGGCATTCAAGCATTTCACTTATTTTTCAGGGAACTGAAAAAAAATGCAAAATTCACACTTCTAAAATACAACCCCAAAAGGACTATGTTGAAGGAGAATGACTATGGTGAATGACTATAGCGATGGAGAACGGTTGTGAGGGAGTTTGTTTAGGGACTATGATGAAGGAGAGGGACTATGAGAAGGATCTAGGCTAAGATGAAGGAATCTGATGAAGGGGAGGGAGTATGGCAAGGATTGGGATGGAACAGCAAGACCTAGGCTAGAAAGCTGATGGTGAGGGATGCACTCCCTTAGTCTAGCTCAAACAGCTAGAAGACATTTATCAAGCCTGAATGCACTGTTCATTTGTGTTATACAATAAAGAATTACTGCTTTTAAACAAACTGTATTCCAGGTCTTACCAATGTGCCAAAGGATTCTGGACTGTGCAGAAGGACTATGATTGTTCATGCTGAAGACGAGGGACTATGACTTGAGGAAATTCTGTGATGAACAAGAAGGTCTATGATAAAGAAGGATTATGATGAGGGACTGTGATGAAGGAGAAGTAATAGGATGAAAAACTATGATAAAGGAGAAGGACTAATATGAAATACTAGGTCCATGACTAAGGAGAAGTACTAGGACTCGGAACACATGACTAGAAGAAAGAATGGTAAGTGGACGGACGCATCAATTAGTAATTTGTGAAGCATCCCATGCATTCCAGTAGCATAGCCATTTACCACTTGCCATGCCAACTAAATATTCTTCTTCTCTCCATCCTTGCCTCTCACCTATCTTTTTTTGTGGTGGGAGGCTGCACTGCAATGCCATCATATGTGCAAAATACAAAAATGATGAATACAAGCAATTCACAATGTGCCAATCTATTTGATCGAGGAACCAACAATATTCAGAAAAATGTAAAAAGTAGAAAAACACATAACTATAAACAGCTGATGGTTGGGAAACAATTATTAGCATATGGAATCAAATGTCTTCACTGTTGAAGAAAATGCAGTAATTTCTTTCTTTTTATAAAGTTATACCTGTTTATTTGTAAACAAGGAGGTCTAGAATCACACTACTCACCTTCCTGCTCTAAACGAAAGCCAGCCTTCATGTTGTTGTCAATAGAACAGCCAGAATTGCAATCTGGTAGCATTTAACCCAGCCCTAATCATAGCCCTAAGTCCTCACCTGCATCTTGAAGGGAGCATCCTTGCTGAGGGTTATTTTAAGGTTGTAGACTTCCAGTGTCACTGTCTTAGTGTAAGATACTGCACTGTTTCCACGGTTGTTGTTGAGTACCTTGACATTGAATGGGGTGAGTGTTGAATCATTGGAGCAAAGCCCAGCCAGCTGGTAGATGCAGGTGCCCATGAAATCAAACTTAAATCCATCAAAAGTGGTGTAGTGCGGGTCTCCAGATCCCACACATGTGCCAGGCGTTGTGACAGATGGAACGGGAAAGCAGCCTTGGATTCCATCCACAACTTTGCACTCAGTTTTGGGGCCACATGGGGCTATTATCTGGCACGTAACAATTCCATTTGCTTGACACTTACACTTCTGTTGGCAGAGCTTGTCTACAAAGAACTCTTCTGTTTGCTTGTAGTACCTTCCCTTGTACACACATCCACAGCCCTTAATGGGTGCACACTCATCTCCACTTTGGATGAAGCCACTGTCACAGTAACAGCCTTCGCTACAAGGCAGAGAGCAGACAACCGGAGGTGAAAAGCTGTAACAGGTGGAGGGGCAGCTCACCCCACATTGCTCATAGTGGCTGTTATCTGGACAGGCAAGCGCTGAAAGTAAAACAGAAAAATAGGCCAGTCAACATGGCAAAAAGAAATGGAAAATGGAAAGTCACATGTCATTTTCGTGCTTGGATTTTCCCTCACCCCTTCTTCTTTTTGTATAGATTACTCCCTATTTTATGAAGGTGCCACTCATTTCAGAAAACTTGAACAAGGTTATGGCTGCCAGAATAAGCCACATCTCTGTTGATGTCTTTCCCAACAGAGGAGACAGAGCCACCTGTTACTTCTCATCCAATTGGGTAACTATGTATATCTCAAAAGCCACCTACGTTAGGTGCCACGAAACATTACATTATTAAAGAGCAAACAGATATTTTAGCTTGCTATTCTGACAATCTTTATGTGACCCCCTAAGATAAAAAGTGTCTATAACACTAAACACATAGAGACACATTATTTTATAGTTATTGCAGTTACCTTGGTTGACTTGTTTTGTCGCCCCAAAAATGTTCAGTAATAAATAACCAAAAAACACTGACAGATACAGTGCTTGGATGAACTTGAGCAACACACGATTGAAGCAGACAATGTGTACATTGAACAGTCAAAATAAATAGCAGACACTTACATCACATTTACTTTTTTCATTTCCTAGGCATAGTAGAGTGCATTTAAATTCCAAAAGTGCAAAGAGGCGATGGTAGGGAGCCAATCTGTAAAGATATGGAGGCTCACAGTCCAAAAGCGACCTATAAATTGCACAAGCACCTGTTTAACTAAAGTAATCAGATACCAGAATTAGTGAAGATACAGCAGATAAACATATTCTACCTTACCGCTAAGAGTGACATGACTGCAGCACCTTCCGGTGAGCCCTTTGAATTATAATTGTCCCCAAACATCAGGTGTTGTTAGGTTCCTGAAAACACTGTAAGGGTAGGGTTGATAAACCACTTTCTCTGCCATTATGCACGTATCCTCAGAAATCCCTTATTTGGCTTTCTGGATGCGTCAGAGGTTCAAAGGGGGTTGAGCAAACAGGAAATTAGGTGCACAATGTTATTTGGTCCTCACAAAGGGGTGAAATTTGAGTCAGTAGAAGCACATACAGGTCTGCAGAATATGTGCAAATATTGACTATGATGATCCCGGAAAAACCTCCACAAAACAAGGACACTGATTCACAAAATCTCTGACTATTTAATCACCACATTTTGGATTTGATGTGAAATAGGAGACTGTGGGCAGAGGGCAAAACATGGTGATACATTGGTAGCAGTGTCTTTAAGAGCTTAATTCCACACCATAAAATTCCATGTATCTAGTTAAAGTGGAGGATTCTGATCCTCCATTGTGCCTCCAAAAATCCTCAGATTCACTCCAGTGGAAATAACATTCATGGTAAATCCGACAAACTCCCCATGAAGTCCTATAGACTCCAAAAATGGACATTAACACTGATGTTACCCCACTCATAATACTGTAGTAAAACCGTGAGGCTGAGTGGCAGAAATCGTAAACAAGTTTGGTTGTAATTCTCATGGATTTACGGCCAAACTCGTAATGAGTCTCAGTGTTTTCTATATGGCAATGATCCATTGATATAATTTGGTGACTCAGAGCTTGACAAGTCAATAGCCATAGGCATTGCATGGGAGTTTAAAAGAGAATCTGGCAAGAAAATCCCTTTGCTCATGCCACTGTAAACCCTTATCCAAGGGAAATGCAATGCCATGCCCAGGAATGGTCAGTTCTTGATTAAGATTGATGCCTTTGGCCATGATGGAAGTCTATTCTACGGGATGTAGAATCTTATCTTAACATGTTGAGCTGGTATTCTGAATGACTTGAAGAAATGTCAAGCATTGGGCCTGGCTCATACTTGTTAAGACAAATCACCCTATATAATATGTCCTTACTCCAGCACTAACATGTCCGAGAAAACATTCTCAATTGAATTGCCCACGTGGAGCTCATGGAAACAGAAAAGGAGTCCAGAACCTCTGGTTTATAAGATTATTGTAAAACACTTGTGTATAGGCGTGTTACAAATGCCATATCATATCGGGGAGTTTGTCTCCCAGATATATGTTTGTATTAGATGGCAGTCTTGAGGCGGTTAAATATGACTCACAAAAAGGAGTCATTGGAATGAGGAAAGAAGGTTGACTGTATGGGTCATGGTGACTTGCAACATACTTTGTATGGTGGTTTCTTAACACTGACCATTGTGTCTGGATGTGTGGTCAAAGTGAGGTGGGCTTATCAGAGGTGCATTTGCTTAAATGCTTCTTGTGTTGTGATGATGAGATATTGATGGTAAATTGAAAAGAGGAGAGGGGAGTCATGATATTCTGTTTCTAACATCAATTGGGAGTCCAGTTTGTGTCGCAAGGCGTATACAGTTTCTTCCAGCTTTGGAAAGCCCTGACTGCACAGATACTGGGTTACTTGAACATCCCTAAATTTTGCCAAATTGAGACATATATAATTAGCATGTACATACAGTTATGACCTGCATTTACACTCTTCTGGGCAAGAGGGGATTTTTCATCAAAGCCCTGGGTAACATTAAAAGCGAAGAGGAATACTGACAGGCCCTCCAGGTGAAACAAGAAGCCATTATCCGCATTCAACTGCAACTAATTCAGATTAAATTGATACAAATGCTGTTTTATTATTCTTTCGACATGGTCGATAATATGGACTGAAGAATGGACTGTTACTGGAAACTCCTTAGGCACACCTGCACCCTGACCTGAAAGCAGCAGTATTGGTGACAGATAATCAAGTAATCATACGTGGTCTTCTGTGGACAGAAGATCACAATCCTAAAAGGTCAGGTCATTCAGCGAATTTTAGAGTGAGATGGTGGTGATCTGTTACCCCAGAAGCCTTCTCGCCCTGAGATACAAAGTTCTAAAAGGTATATTAAAATAGCATGACGTGTTGAGTGATCTAACTTAGTTGGGAAATGGTGGGAAGGCACATATTAATTGCCTGTGAGAACACAGGAATTTTTTCATACCCTTTTTAAAAGGTCTGGATTAATTACCAGATGAACATGTACAAGAAAAGCAGTGTTTGAGCCGCCTGGACTGTGCTGTTTTTTTTATAGCTTTTTTGTGTGGCCTGTGACACTGTGTATTTAACTTTCACTGTTTTCTCACCTAGAATCCTGTGATTTTATTTTGGTTACCAATAGCACAGTATATTTAACTTATAGTGTTTGATTACCTAGGGCACTGTGGTCTCCCCTAAAACGCCTCTCATTGCACGTTCCCTGCAATGTACCTTCCTAACCGGATCCTTCTGATCCTTCACTTTTTGTTCTTTAACTCTCTCTCACATGGTTTTCATCCACCCACCTCACTTCTCTGCATTCCTCCACTCCCTCTACTCACCTCCCCATGTTTACCCATCCCCATTGTTCACACTTCTCAAAACAAAACTCAGACCATTACTCTATCCCACATCCCACCATCTCCAACCTCATGTTTCCTAACCCCTTCCATTCATCTACTCCAAGAACTCCCTCCTCTATCTCACCAGTCCCCTACTGACTTGCAATTGGGGTTATGGAATGCCCACTACCTCTCGGAAAACACTCCTTTCTCAATAATCATTTATATTCTCAACATCCCAAACCTTTGGTGGTAGCTAGCGCTGAAAAATGTTTCCCCTCACAACACGGCCAACCCTTCATCACTTCAAAGTGACTTTGCATAATTTTTCCACTCCCCCATGTTGTTATAAAGTCAATGATATTGGTCTCATGATTAGCAAGAACAAAACATTGGCATTCCTTCCCTCCTCTGATTTTACACCCTCCTCCTTCGAGCATTTCTCTGTCCAAATGTACGCTCCCACCATTATTACTATCCTCTGCATCTAGTGCCTACTGGCACACTCATCCTCTTCTTCACTGTTATTGACTTCTTTCTCACAACTCATCCAGACAATGTCCCTGCCAACGCTGTGGGTGACCTCAACTTATCCAATATATCTAAGGCCCATCCAACCTCTACTCTCACAGGCAATTTACTAGTCAGACTATATATATATATATATATATATATATATATATATATATAGTTATAGCAGTGCACGGTGGTTGCGCCAGTTATGGTTGCTTAGCTTACCATAACTGACGAATTTCTGGGGGTTTTCGCTTTTACTTGTAACCATAACGTCCCTTTAACAAAGTTATTTCATTGAATTTGATAGGTTCTTAGTAGTACAACTTAATCATAACGTCCCTTTAACAAAGTTTTTTCATTGAATTTCATAGGTTTTTAGTAGTGCAACTTAACCATAATGTCCCTTTAAAAAGTTTCGTCAGTGAATTTCAGGGGTTTTTAACAGTGCATGCAATTTTCCTACAACTTAGTAATATCATACTTACCCAATATAGCAATATTTCTGTCCAATTTACAAAGTTTCACCTTAAAACTCTTCCATTTCCCATCTTCTAGCATCATTTGTAACACTTCTATACACTTTTTGCAACTTTCCCAACAAATTTTGTGTCCATAAACGTCTGAACTTTCGTACAGTGCCACATGACCATACGCTTGCGCGTGGCATGATGACGTGTTCGCGAACGTGTCTGCACTTCGCGATCGGAACTGTGCTTTGAAGACAGTTGAGAACTGCATTTTCTACTGATCTAGGAACTTTCAACTTCAAAATTTCCCTTGCACAGCTCCTACACCTATTTGTACTCATTATCCATTAACAATCTAGTACACTGTACATACTTGGAAGAATTTTAGCAAAACTGCTATTTATCTTAAAAATGGCGCCAGTTATTAACATACCTCCTCCCTAGGAGCCAACACCACCACCAGCTGGAGGACCTTCACAACAAAAAAGTGCAGTACTTCCAAAGACAATGAAGAGGACCAAGAAAATGAGGTAGAGGAAGTCCCTACCTCTAGCACCCAGATAGAATCATGGGTGTAGCAGTTCCTTACGACTGTTGGGAGTGTATCAAAGGCTAAAGTTACTAAAGTGAAATGCACTGAGTGCAATAGTCGTGGACTAGCTGGACAGTACTCCTAAGGGACGATCTCCATGCGCCGCCACACCAAATCCAACAACCGCAATGCTCTCAGAAAGGTTGTTCATTTCTCAGCAAGTAGTGGGCTGTCTTCCTCCACCTCATCTTCCTCAACCAATACTGTAACCACACAGCCTACTTCTGTGGTACACAAAATCCCACCAGATACCTTGCAAGACATAAAAGAGAATGTTGATCCATGTCTTTGGAAGACAACAGTCATCTGTATATACTGCTACACACCACTCTGCAGGGGGAAGCAATTTCAACGTGCGTTTGAAGCTGTAATCAAGGAGCATGAGAAACACAGCCCACTACCTTAGAAGTAACACACGTTCAACACACTGTCCACCTACCCCTTCATATTAGTGCTCGGTGCATCTTCCCTCATTTCCCTCCTAACCTTACGTTCTGAGCTCTCCTGCAAAGATTTTTTTTTAAAACAACAAAAGAAAGGTTCTTTTAGTAACTACCTTTCACAGTGAAAAAATAGAGCCTTTCACAGTTAAAAAATAGAACTAAAAAAAATAAATTTTATAGACTACATCTACATTTCTCAGTAAAGTATATAGACTCAATACGTTCTTTCAACATTCCCATTAGCATTTTGCTTTATGCTAATGGGAATAATGTGACATTCACCCCAGTTCCAGGGACCGGAACAGGAGATAATAGCCCGGCAGCACAAGTTATCGGCCCAAGCGAAGTGTGTGCGCCCTGATGTCTGCAGGCTATGGTGCATTATAAATAAATAAAGAAAAAACTAGTGCTCCAGACCATCATCCTCCATTGCAGCCCCTGAAATGGGGGATAAGGGCCATTAGCACCCCTGGTTCCCAAAGCGGGAACCCAGGGTGCTGAAACATAGTTTTCTTCCTATAGCGGGACGCCTGCGACGTCCCGCTGTAGGAAGGAAAATCCTTTTCCAAGACAGCCAACATGGAAAGAGAAGGCGTGGCTCCGTACACAGCCCCTCTTCCCTTGCCATGGCAGCCTGCAGAACCCTATGAGCATATTACCACAAGCACATTTTCTTTCCCTTTGAAACCTATCCTATCTTCAAATAACTTTGCCACATAGCCGGTCCCAGGTGGACATGGCCACAATAACACCATGTTTCATCCCTCGTGGTCATGGCCAGTAGCCAGATTGTCTGCGTCATGACCTTATACCATGACCCGGACAATCTGGCCACTGCCCATGGCCACATGCTATACCTCAGTCACTAAAGGTATCTCACTGTACCTACATTATGACACTTGTCCAAAAAAAAAAACACAGGCTCATTTGCAAAACCATGCTTTAATGTCCTTGTCAATGCTCCTTACACGAGTTTCATATTTATTATCCCCCACTAGACAAAATCCATTCAGTCTTTACACAAACATTGAAGGTTGTGTCTGTAATCTTTCTGAAAACTTTCGTCCACATTCGTCTTTTGGCAAGAAAGTTATAAGCCATTTAAAAATGTTGAGACCCCCCTCTAATTTCGCCCCCTCTTGAGAAACTTTGCAAAATCATTTATATCTATATCCAAAATTGTTTTGCAAATTTGTGTGTAGATTCATCAAATAGCACCACATTAATAAGCCTTTACAATATTTTGGAACCCACCCTCTAATTTTGCCCCCTCTTGACAGAATCCCACCAAACTTTGCAAAAACATTTATATCTAGAACTATAATCATTTTCCCAACATAAGTGTAGGTTTGTCAAATGGCACCTCATTTATAAGCCTTTACAATATTTTGTGACCCCCCCTTCTAATTTACAAACTCATTCAGAATCGGGTTACAAATATATTTGCAAAATTTCACTCACTTTCATTAAGTGGAACCAAATTTATAAGCCATCCAAGAACTACTTTTCACCAATCAGGTATTGCAGAGGTGTTCGCGAACCTCACAGGACTGTTCGCAGACTTTTATGGGGCAAAAAACAACTTTTTTTTGCTTCTTGCAGCCATATCCCATGCCATCCTCATCACCCTTCACCTCCCCAGAGATAATATAAGTTTGACAAGTGCAATGTTGTGTTTTTAAATGTTTTTACTGCAATGTCCGCGGACACTGGCCATTGTGGACATTTCCAAAAATCTGACGAACTTCATGCTTTTCACCATCCAATCAGTGGGTGCGTCCGATGTCCGCGGACACCACATTGCCTTCTAAGCCAATAAGAGTCCTGTCCGCAGACCAAACAGGGAACTGCGTCCGCAGAGCGGACATAGATATCACACATTTTTTGGACCTACTTTTTGGTTGTTTAAAAAAAAACTACGGGACGGATTTCCAACAAATTTACAAAAGCATGCTTTCTGGACCAAGCAGCCATTCAGTCAATGGGAAAAAAATACATTTTGGGACACCCTTATAACTTTGCCCCCCCTTGACCAAACTTTGCAAGGAAATTAAGTAGGCCATATACTTTTTTTGAAAAGTTTGGCGAGGATTGATCCAGGGGTTGCGAAGTTATAAGCCGCCTAAAAAGTACTGTTCCTATGGGTTTAGCAACTTAACCAAAACAGCCGGTCAAGTGGCACAGCGGGTAGAGCGCTCGCTTTGACATCCGTGCAGAGCCTGTTAACGCAGGTTCGAATCCCGGCAGGGTCAAACTCAGCCTTTCATCCTTCCGAGGTCGATAAATGAGCACCACATACCTTGGGTAATAATAAGCAGCGCTCAGATACCTGAGGGTTTGTAGCACTATATAAATGCCTAATTATTATAACTATATGGCCGCTACCACGGCCATGTAATATGTATATTATTACATGGACACAGTAGTGTACATGTAGTTATGGTTAAGTTGGTGTTTCCATAGGAAGAGCTTTTTTTGGGTGGCTTATAACTTCGCTCCCTTTGGACGAATCCTCACCAAACTTTGCAAAAAATGTATTTGGTCCACTCTGAATTTTTTTTGCAAAGGTTGGAGAGGTTTGGTCCAGGGGGGGCAAAGTTATAGGGGGAGTCCCAAAACTTTTCTTTATTCCCATAGACACGCCTACAGCCCAAACCACTGGACGGATTTACACCAAATTTGGTGTAAATTCGTCCAGTAGTTTTTTTTAAAATGACCAAAATGTAAGGCAAAATAATTAGTGATATCTCTGTTCGCGTCGCGGACAGACATCCCGGTTCGCTCCGCGGACAGTGCCCTGATTGGCCGAGCGGCTTGCGCGATGTCCGCGGACATCCGATGTGTTCGCTGATTGGACGGTGTGGGGCGTGGAGTGCGTCAGATTTTTGGTGGTGCCCGACATCTTGCATTCGCGGACGACCGCGGACAGCGTGGTGAAACTTGGTTTAAAATTGTATTTAGTGGAGCGTGTTGGTGTGTAAGAGTGTTTGGGGAGGGTGGGGGAGTATGAGATAGGTGCAGTGTTGTATATTTTCTATGTGCTAGACACTTTTGTTGTGTTCGATTTGTCTGCCGACAACACGACTGTTCTGAAATCTTCGTAAATAAGCAGAATGGATTTGGTGTCAAGTTGAAAGTGTTCTAAGAAGACTCGTGGGGTCCTGGAATGTTTGCAGGGGGTGTCCTGAAGACGTTGTCTGTATTGTTCGTTGTCAAGCTGAAAGTGTTCTAAGAACACTCGTGGTATCCTGAAATGTGGGTGTCCTGAGGACGCCGTCCGTATCGTCCCCTGGCAAGTTGAATGTGTTCTAGGAACTTCCTTGTGTCAGCGGACATTTAAATGGTTGCAATGCTTGAATCTATGGGTGTGATATGCTGCGGTGGTTGTGGCCAGGGTATAGAATGTTGGATGCATGGCTACTTGGCCATGCACCCAAGACTTTATTCCCTGGCCACAACCACCGCAGCATATCACACTCATATGCCATGCACCCAAGAGTCTATGCTCTGGCCACAAGCACCGCTGCATATCACACTCATAGTGGCTTATAACTTTGGGTCAAAAACAAATTTATAAGGAACATTGTTATAAGCCAGTATGGGTGTGATATGCTGTGATGGTTGTATTTATCATGTTATACTTACTATTTGGTTTAGTATCGGGAGTCCATGTTTTTCTTGTTCATTTCTGTAATAAAAGAAAATAGCATGTTAGTATAAGTATTTTATAAAGACTTATTACATTGTACAATCAACATTTTCTTCTTTTTTTTACCCTCATATTTAGTGGATGACAAACCAGAGTACTGTGCAATTTGTTGCTAAAATCATTGGGTCTGTGGGATTAAAAAAAAACCTTTTTGGGTTATGCTACAGTTTATTTGTTTGTTTGTTTTCAGTGTTTACTTGTTGTTTCAGGCTAATACTTTATACATTGGAATGTTCCAGTTTTTGGGAGCAGTAAGTTATTAGGTATTTGTTTGGATATTGTAAAATTTTGGAGCAGTTAGATACCAGTAGGCGTATTCTAACTGTATATTGTTTTATATATCATTACATTCAAACCATCCACATTTCTTTTTTATATATGCAGTGTTGTGCCCTGAATTGGTTGTGGCTCCTGCGTGGTAGATTATACCTATTGTTGTGAAGGTTTTTCTTACAAAGTGATATTTGACCATGTGTGAATCCAGTTGTTTTTGGTACCATCTGCATTGTAACGTAGAAGCATTAGTATTACGTATTTACTATGTGTTTGTATTACTAACGTGGAGCGATTATCTGAATTGCAGGTCGAACATAATCTACCATGGTTTGCATTTTGTACAAGTTGCTGAAATGGAACGGATTCACAATTAGGTACTGATATATACACAAAGCGTTCATTGGGGATTTGTTCTTGTGTCACATTGTTGCAGAGAGTGCATATATGTTTCCACATGTATGAAATCTGGAAGATTTCATGTATAGGTATATTTTTGTTTTCCAGTACTAATAGTAAGTACATTAGTAATTCTTGTGGATCTTCCTGTGAGTTTATAGTGAATTTCACCATTCCAGCACAGTTGTCCAATTGTTGTCTTATTCCATAAACACTGTACGTGTTGTCAGGATTGTTTGCTGCGTTTCTGTGAAGTACTAACATTTGCAAACACAATGGGTCTGTACTGTGTAAGTACATTTTCTCAACAATTGGTGGTAATTGAAATAAAATATTCATTGCTACATTTGCATAGCAACTTACATCAACTATATTTGAGAGTTTAAATGGACCAGGTAGTTTTGTATCTGACCGCTTTTTTTGGAGTTTATCTTCCTTCTTTGAAGAAGTACCTGGTTTACTTTCCCTAATTGATTCTTTTTTGCTTGTGGCACTTGATGAAGTATAACTTTCTTTTACTCTCTTTGGAGGATTTGCAGTGACATCCTGTTGCTTTTCTGTTTGATTTATTTTTCTTTTAAAATCTTTTACTTTTTGTGGAACAGAATATGTGTTTAGATGGGGAGTGTATAGTGAACAAGGTCTATTGTATTCTAAAATGCAAGGAATATCAGCGTTTATTTTACTTGCATCAAAGTTGATTAGAAATAGACCGTCAAGTGTACGTAAGCGTGATAGTGCTACGTAGCTCATGCCTTCTTTAAAGACTGTGTTACCAATGTCTATAATTGCTTTGTCTAGGGTAAGACCTTGTGATTCATGAATGGTGACTGCGTATGCAAGAGTTAGAGAAAATTCTTCTTTGCGTACATACATGTCTTTGAAGAGAAGGAATCGAGCTGTTGAGCGCCCTATTCTTTTTACTTCTGAAAGTTTGTCAAAGAGAATATTGACAAACTGAATTCTGTTGTCATGTGGGTATGTTTGAAAGCCAACAACTGTACCCAGTGCTCCATTAACTAGTCCTTGGTCCACGTCAAGGTTACGTTTGAGCATTACTCTGCAATTTAAGGTTAGTTTTAATATCTTTTCCAAGCCTGCTGTGTTTGAGATTGATTTTTCTAAACTATTTAGTCTTGTTGTGGCTTGGTCACACATGGGTAGTGTCATTCCATGTAAATCTAGTTTGTCTGTGGCGCTAATTTCCATTATTGGTTGCATTTCTTTACTTAACATTATTTCATTGAATTTGAAACAGCTTGCAAGTGTTGGCATTAAGGCCATACAATTGACATTTTTGTGGGCTAATTGTTCCATAACATCTGTAGCACATGCATTATCTTACCACATTAGAAGACTCAGGTTGATCGGTTGTAGGGAATATTGTGATCCAAGGTTTAATTTGGATTTAAATTCGCCCTCTTGTGAGGTACTTGGGATTGCTTCTTTTTGTTAAAAACTGCTTCATAGATGAAAAAGGATTTTTTTATTAAATTTCTCTATCCACAGGATGTAGGAACACATACATATATATGTATTTCTGTCGGATACTTGTGTTTGCTTTTCTTTGGAAGAATAGTATCCGGATGTTTCCAAAATCTCTTAAAAATATAAATATTAATCCCCCATGTTATATCTTCTCTTCTGGTCTTTATATTATTTTTTATTTATTCATTTGGATCCAGAGCGAAAAATTACTGCTTTCCATCTTTATTCTCGGCGGGAGTCAGAAAAAGGGGGAATGAAATCCGACGAGTTTCAGAGAAAATGTCTGCTCGTCTGGATTTTTTCCTGGTAACAAAGCCACAAAGAGCCTACCGGTTTCAGTGGCACAGACAAGGTAGGGGCCACATTCATCAGGGCTGGGCGGACACTTAACATTTGCTGTGTCAACAGTCTGGTAGTTAGTAGGATAGTGCCAGGAGATCCCACCTGTAGATACGGGGGGAAAGGTAAAGAGAAACGAAACAAAAATTCAGAAAGTACCATTGTAATTGGATACAAATAAAATACTCGATTTTATAAAGGTACTATCATATTAAAAACAGGGGCCAGATCTTACCTAGTTACAGGGGTTCCCACGGAAATCCGTGTAGATGGGAAGGTTAAATGAAGTACTTCCCGGGAAGACATGCAATATCTGTCATGCAAATCTGAAACAAAAACAAAAACAAAGTTTCTCATTTATGACATTTTTAGAGAAAGGGGGCGAACTACATGACAAAGTAATATGCCACTAGTTAGAAAGAAAATGCAGAACTCACGAGGTCAATTCAAATGAGATTGACCCCTTACAATGTGTACTCAAAGGGAGCGCCAGCACTCAGCAACTAAATCAGTAAGCCAATAAATGAATGAGTAAACACCCCGCATCTAATATATACGGCGGGTGTTTGAAAAGGGCAATGTAAGTCCTTCTGTGTCTATGCTACAGGGAATGAAGCATTGTTCGAATTGTTACATACTGGACCACCAGGAGAGGGGAATATAGGTGAGCCCGGTCCTCCTGTGACCTCGGCTCCAGTGGGAAAATACGCTTGCGCCCCATTGTGTAGGTGGCAGCTCCAGGCTGTGCTTACCTACTGCGCCTTCGTCGGAGATTCCAAATGGGGTCGGCTCGCGAGTGATGCTGCCCGCGTATCAAGTGACTGGGTGATTGTGTGTGTGCGTACGGCCGTATGTTATGATATTTATTCTGGATTTAGGTACAACGGCGTCCGGCGTCGCTAGAAACAAACGTAGGACTACTGCATGGTCCACATCATCTTGTGTGTATTCAAGTAGGCGCTTGGAACAAGATCATTCTATTACTAAGGCACTCAAAAAGCCCTAGAGTCAATTGAGCTAGGTCTGTACGTATTATCATGAAGAGTGGGATGGTTGGCGGGGGCTGGAAAAGCTTACTCAAACTATGGCTCATTGTTGATGATGATATGCATAATCACACATTAAACATTTTAACAGAAATTGTCAACAAACAACAGAGTGACTAGAGGAATACGGGGACTAGGAGTTCTTATCACAAAGTCGCCAGGGTCTGCCAGCTGGTAAGTTCATTCAGACCGCATTGCATTATCACGATAAAGTGCATGAATGTGCCGGGTTTTAAATATTGCTTCTGCTTCTTTAGAAAGTATACCAACTCTGATACTTTTTAAGATGTTGGCATAAGTGAGATCTGCAGATTGGCGCATGTTTTCTGTTAATTCTCTGTACATTTTAAATGTTGCCAAAGGTTGACATTTCCTATGCTGCCAATAGTTTTACGGCAGAGTTTGTGTCCTAATGTTTTAAAAATAGGATCACCTTTTACTGGTGTCAATTGAAGAAGATCTCTGAAAAAAATAATGTGTTTTCCTGCAAATAGCTCTTCATAGTTTGTTTTGTGTACTTCTTGTAATCTGAGGTGAATCAAAGCTAACATTAGGTTGGACACATTGCTCACGTCATCTATTAGTAGCATTTAGATTTGTTTCAATGCTCTGCGTAGTTCCATTGAAGCTTCTACAGAAAGTTTGTAATAATCTAATTTGTTTTGGTGTTCTACTGGCAGGAGTAGTAATCAGTGTAAAGTGACACCACCTATGTTGTAGGCAGCTAAACCTGTGGGGGCAGTGACAACAGCTGACAGTTTGTTGTTTGTCAATTGTTGAAGGAACTTACTGATGATTTTGATTAGGAATGCTTTGCCAGAACCAGCTTCACTACTGACATACACTAGTATAGGTTTGTAATTTTGACAGGTGTATTCTTTGTTTTCATGTTGTACACCATGTGCAATTTATTTTGTTACTTCTTGAAAATGCTATGTTGCTCATTGTTTAGCTTTGATTGTAGTGTAGTTAAGTCTTCTTTATCTTCATACTGACACATGGTGTTTTCTACTTCTATCATAGCTAATTCTGCTCCATTTGTTATTAGTGGGTCTCCCAGTGGTTCTTGGCTTCCTATGACAGAAGGTTGACTACTGTCAGGAGTGTCCTTATCTAGTTGGGCCTGGAGTTCTTCTTCGTGTTGCTGTTCATTGTACAACATTGTTTTGTACTGTGCAAAGTTTACATCAGTTATACTGCTTTCATTTGCTTTGAAAGCGTCTTCATATGAGTCATAGTTATCTAGTATTTCTTCTTCTTTTCTCCATGGTTTAAAGAGTTGTAGCAGGGGCATGTAATATACTTCTTGATGTTGAGGAGTCTTTAATGACAATTTGATATGATTAATTAAATTTGGTTTGGTGATTTTTACTAAGCTGCCTTCACAGTTTGTCACTTTGTATTTACGGTTTTGTTCATCAGGTTTTATATTATTTTTGTATGTGTAGTTTTGGGCTATGTGGTATAGACACATGGTTTCCAAAGTGGTACTCCTATTTGGGTAGTATGTGTCCAATAAATTGTTTTTTAAAATGTCTTGGTTGTTGGGATCATGTTTGGCTATTGTTTCTATATCTTCGTATGATTTTAGAACTCTTTTTCTAGATTTAGCTGGACCAAGACTTAGTAATACTATATTTGCAGATTTACCATACAATGCAGTACCAGTTAATCGATCAGCTGTTTCATAAGATCCACATTCTCTATGGGACAGAATTTTTATGCCAAAGCTGTATAATTACTGAGAAAATGTTTTATCTGATGACAGGTCATTCCAGAGGTCTTGGAGCTCTGTCATTTCTGATTTGGTTAAGTATGCTGTGACATATTGTGCAACTGCAGTAGAATTGTCTGTAATGTACTGCACATCTATGTTTGCATTCCATAAGTGGGCAATGATTGCATTGTAATCATTGATGTATTTTTCTTCTTCCTTTCTTTTTATGCAATATGTATTTTTAGGTGACTTACCTTTAACACTATGTCTAACTGAAGACATGAGGTTGTTCACTTGACCTGTATTTGTAACTGGTCTAGGGAAAACAAATCGGCATTTGGTGTAGTATTTCCCTTTGTTTTAGTATTTGTGACGACAATATTTGCCACATTTGGGTCTTTGGAATTGTAACATTTTTGCATGAAGATCACTATTTGTGGATTAGGATGGAATTTCACAAGTGACATATTTTTCAATAAACTGTAAAACAGTGGCATCACTGTCTTGACCAAATTTAGCAGCATCTTTAATCCATAAAAGCATGTGGACATATGGTGCTCCTCTGGCTTGGTATTCTTTTCTCCAAAAGAAGTGTTGCACTTCTCCAAGGGGAGGAACAGTTTTATTACAAATAAAATGTAGCATAGCAATGAAGCAATGGTGAAAATATCTTGAAACATTAACAGGATCCTGAGAACAAAGTTCTCCAGAAGTTAGTATATCTATGTTTGTTTTGTTTTCATTTGATATGCGTAGGAAAGCATGTAAATCTTCCCATGCATATTCTGCACAACTTAATGTAACAAATCAAGTGGGTGGGCCAAGGTTTCTTATCATACAACTCACATCTCCATGACGTCGAAACCAGTACTCTTTAGTACCACACATATTTGCTAATAGATTTGTAAGATTTACTTGTAAAACCTCATCTTTTTGGTGAACTTTTTGTAATAACTGTGTAGCTGTCATATTTTGAAAGTGTGATCCTGATTTTAATATGTATGCAACTCCGTAACATAAAGTTGCCAGTTCACTTTCAAAGAGTAGGTGGAATATGTATTCCACATTTTGTCGAAATCTGGGATCTTCAGAATACATTCGTAATGAGCGATATTCTGATGCTGATATTTGAATAGGTCTATCATCGTATCTTCTTCCTTTGCCAGTCGGAAAGAGTAGAGGAAAAGCATGTGCTTCTATACTTTTTTCCCATATGCTGATTGGTGATCCTTTCGTTTGACGCATTTGGTACGTTTCCAGTGCCTCTTCTATGGTGTCATTAGAGTGCAACGGATGAATTGTATAATGGTCTAAAGTGTTTGATATTGTAGTTTGATCTAGGAGCTCAAATTGCCCAGCTTCTTGTGTCTCTTGAATTATTTCAGTTGTATCTTTCAAGTTTTCTTCAAAATTAATTTCTTTGTAATATTCATTATTCTCTTTAAGATATTGCAGGGCTTCTCTAACTTTATGTAAATCTACCAGTTGTTGCCACATTTTTTTGTCTTTTGCAGGTACTCCATTTACCAAGATAATTAAAGATTGTTGTATTGGACGTTGCACTCCAAGAGTGTGCACATTTTCTTTTAGATCTAATGGTAAATACACTACTTTTCTACGAATACCTTTCACTAATACAGAGGGAGGTAATTTTGCAGTTTTTGGTTGAAGGCGTATTATTGCTTGAAATGGGTGCACTGTTTGAATTATGATGCTCTCATATAAATTAAGTTGTTGAAGGGGTTTTGGTAGTGGATATAATTCCAAGTTATTTGTGATAGCATGTGAAGGAGTTTGGTTGTTGTCAAGTTTTGTAGTGCAGTAACTGCAACGTATTATGGAGTCAGTTATTTCGTATTTGTTTTCTGCTATAAGGTAGAGAGCTAATTCAAACCGTTTACATTCTTCATTGTCTTCTATTTTGTATGATAGGTCTGCAGTTTTTGTGTTACTTTTATAAAAAGTTCTGCGGCAACATACACATACGTGGTTTGGTACTTCAGCTGAAGTACTTTCAAATTTTAGTATTTCTTTTTTGTATGTGTGTAGTGAAAGATTGCCATGTGCAGAATTGTTACGAAGTTGGTTTACAGCTAATTCATCTTGTAAGTGGGTTTCATTTCCAAAATATTTTGTCTGGATATAGTCGATTTCTTTTAGTAGGTATTTTGCTGTACCATGAAGAAGAATGTTATTTAAATTGGCTAGTGATAAGCAGGACTTTTAGCATAGTACAGTTTATAAACTAGATTTCTTATACTTGCATGATGTGTTGATATCCTTTTGATATCATGGAAGGTTGTTTTGCAAGTAGGTCCTGTAATGCAGGCCAATGAATGTCCTTGTAGTCCTGTGTACTTGCGTACTGGACAAGCATCCATATTTTGCAGTAGTTTAATTTTGATTTTGTCTTTGCTTTTCACATATTGATTGAGGAATTGGCGTAAAGACTTGAACATGTTTTGGGAATGTTACACATTGACGTGCATGGCCATTCGTACACTAGATGTTCTGATTCAGTTGAATGGAGGGGTAAATCTATGTTTTCAGGGCATATTTTTGTAAGGAATACTTCTTGTTACATTATGGTATTATTAACTTTTTCATAACGTCGACCACTGCTATGTATGGCAATTGTGTTTGTTTGATTTATTTTGTACGCTTCTTCATTAAAGTATGGTTCTGTGCTTGAGTGTGACTCCATTCACCTCCACAGATATTTAAGAAGTTATTTCTGTTGGCATTTCGTTTATTGAGAAGTCTTTTTTGTAATTTAGTTATTAGTTTTGTTAGTGGTTTTATTCTGTTTAACACTAAAATAAATAACTATCTTTTGAGAAGAATTGCACTATCAACCCTTCTAAGATGACTTTTCTATGATAGGTTTGAAGTGTTGAACCTGGTTTCTCTCCTGTTTTCATAAGATTTTGAAGGACTTTGTGACGGAACATTTTGGTTAAAATACTTTTCTTGGTGTGCTTACTTTGTACTACATCAAGATTTATAGAAGAAGTTTTATTTGTAGTGATAGTTGATTTTCTGTTAATTATTTTTTGGTTTGTTTTACTTTTTGATAGAGGAGGAAAAGTTTTTGTACAAGAAACTTCTTCTGTTTCACTACATGACTGTATTAGCTGTTGTGTTTCAACTTTTTTTTACAAATTCTGCTATAGAGGGATGTTTATGTTGGAGAGCTTTCATTTAATTTGCTCTACTTCTGCGTTCCTTTCTACAGAGTTGCTTTTTGGTAGGCATTCTTTAGGGTCTGTTGAAAAAAAATACAGAAGGTATGCGTTGGGGTGTTCTGGAATGCATGTGTGTTGTGTGCACGAGTGTTTGAGTAAGATGATAAAGATGTATGTAATGGTGTGTGATTGTGCTTTGGGAAGTACAACTACTAGGGGGTATTCTTGAATTAATGTGTTACTAAACTGGGGTTCAGATGACAGAAAAAAGTAAGCCAGTGGTTTGGAGAAGTATAAATAGTATATCTAAAACTATACAATTAAAACAGTTGTTTGTTCTACAACATCTAAATTCTAGCGGCTGAGTTGGGTAATTTGTGTGTTGAAAAATAGGAAGTTGTGGGCCATTCTGCCAGTAAATCACTGTTTAAGACGGGGGGATTTTTGGTCAGAATGTTGCAGAATCTCTATTTTTAGGCACAGAAATAGCATGAATTAACCTTACAGTGTGCTTGAGTAATAATTCAAATATTATGGTAACATTTTACTTACTTTTTTTCTAAAATGAGTAGTCTGCTTCTTAGTTGTTCTTTGTACTTCAAATTCGGCTCCTTCTTTTCTGGAGAATGGTCTTCACTGCAATTGTAAAAGAAAGAAATTAGTAATTTGGTTTGTATATAGCACTGTTTTTAATTTAGACATAGATTTTTTAAATTGAAATGCTCAGCACCTTCCTCAAAACCATTAAAACTATCTTATGACTAACTGTAGGAAAGAAAATATCTTTACTATAGCTTGTGAAATTCATATTGTACCACTGTATACCACTATTCCTGTAACTAAGCTTATCCACGTAATAGTGAGTCAATGTCATAGCCTGCTTTTCCATGTAATAGTGAGTCAATGCCATAGCCTGCTTGTCCCATATAAATGTAAGTAATTATATAAATTGAAAAAATTAAAACCAATTATGTGTTTGTACAAATATTATTGTTTGAGATTTGATCATAGAGTGTGCATGTAATTTTGTTTGATTATATGTAGTCTATATATTTTATTTCAAAAATGTTGGTTTAAGGTCATTTGCGTGTGTGTGTGTGTGTATGAAGAAATTAAACAGTATAAAGGTTTGTAAGTCACAGTTCATTAAAGGACAATGAAAAAATGATTTTAGATTCATTTTACAGATTATACAAGGTAAAAGTCGGTTAGAAAATGTGTTCATGTACTGTATAGAAAATATGCATACCTGTAGTTTGTGTTCATGCATATGGATATGGACGAAGCTGCAAGTAGAAATCTTGGAGACTTGTATAGTATTTCTCGAAGATCGTGCTTGCCAATGGTATGAGACTTGTACTCCGAGAGATTCACCGTACATTTGCAGTGCTGATCTATGATGATGCAGTTACATGTAGAGGTCTTGGATTTGATTGGCGGATGGTCATGTGATTTCTTAGCTACATCCAATGAGGGAATGGTACAGAGAGTGAAGTGGAAATGGTAGAAGGGCTGTCCATGTTACGATATGTTCGCGGACATGGCGGTAGTTCTAGGACACTGCATATTACATCCGGGAATTTGGGGTGGGGAGGCATGCAAATGAGATTGAATGTAGCAAGGGATTGGTCAGTAAAGTTTAGTGAGTGTTTGCTGAGAGAAGAACAGATCGCTATGGCTGAGTGTTTCAAAAAACAGATTTTGTGGATTTTGGGAGATTTTGTGGATTTTGGGAGACTCGTGGATACATTGGTTGAAGGGGCATGCAGAAAGCTGTGGAGTATCTATGTATCTTGGATTCCCACATGTGGAAGTACACTGGCATGGAGTGCGTGGAATGAAGTGGTTGGACTTTTTTAGAAATACAGCATCCATTTTTAAGTAGGTGTTATGTATTTATAATTTTTGACATACAAACACCTCTCAAACGCTCTTTTCAGAGACACCACTTGCTCCCAGAGAAAAATGCAATGGTTACAATAGGGTAGCACCCCCATTTTTTTTATGTTCGCGAACTGTCCACGGACTTTTAAGATATACAAAGGGCCCTGCTTTATTTATCTTCACTTCTATTTTTTAACTGTGAAAGGCGGCTCTGAAAAGAGCCTTATTTTATTTTTGATTTTTGTTATTTTGTATTTTTTTTGTTTTTTTATACACAACACACTAGGAGAGGAGGGGAAAGGAAGGTAAAGCGGGGGACACCAACCACAGGGATAAGAAAGGGTGAGCTGAGAGAGGAAGATCTAGAGTGGGTTTTATTTGGGTAGTGAGCAGGTCTTCTCGTGCTCTGAGACGATAGTCTCAAAAGCACTCCAAAGTCGCTCTTCCCTGCAGAGTATTGTGTCACAGTACATACATACAACTGTGACCCTCGAAAGGTAAGGGTCATCAGAATTCTGTATGGCCTGTGAGGCAGCTTGAGGAAGACGCTGTCCCACAGAGGTGTTCCTTGTGGTGACAGGATCAGAAACGGAGGATGAAGTAGAGGTAATCAACCTACTTCGCACTTCGCAAGGTACAGCCTGGCCAATGGCCCCAGTGTGGAATGAGTTCAGGTGTCGCTTCATGGTCGTGGTCCCAAAGCTGTACGCACCATGCCTCCCGCGACTGTGACACGGTTCGCACAAGCCTTAGGAACAGTCCCATGAACGGTAAACAACCGCCACACCCAAGAATCACGCCGAGGGTGGGTAGTAGGGATTTCCTCTACCTCATTCTCGTCATCCTCTTCTTCCTCCTCTGTATCCTCACTCCTGTTCCCCTCTTCAGGCCCTTGGGGAGATGGTGGTGGAGGGGGTGGGGGTGGTGCTGAGGCAGATGTAGCACCAGGTGGCAATAGTGGAGCCATGGATGTTAGCGTCTTGGAGATGGAAATCTCAAAATCTGCAAAGTATGCAGCAAAATGCAGTGTGCTCTGTGGAATAGCCAGAAACACAATGAGAATGAGCTCTAGGGCGTGGTCTTTTATAAGGGGTGCTTGTACGCGGACATGCGCGCCATCCGCAAGACAGATCGAACACCAAAAAAGGTTCAAAAAGTCACAAAAACTATGTGGAAATTTAGGATTAGTATGTGGGATTTGTGGTATGGTGAGTTTTTAATGAGAAATATTGTGGATTACTTGGAAATGTACTTTTAAACTGTTCGGGGATACGAATAGTGTCCGCATTCAGAACACGCGATCAGCGTGGGCGCGGTCACATGACTGCTTCGTGAGCATGTTCGCTAAGGAAGCGACCGTCCGCAGGACACCCAATGTACGGACATTGTTTTGCGCATGCGTGTTGATGTTCTACGGACAGTGTTCGGGTCCTGACCTAATTAAAAGTACGTCAACCGTAAAACTAACTGTTACGGACAGCCGTTTGTTCTTAGCACAGTTTAACTTACTTGCGAACAATACGGACAGACATAGAGTCCCTAGCACATCTACATTTTTGTTTATTTACGAACAATTCGGGACACCAGGATTGTTCTTAGAACAGTTTCAACTTGCTAGCGAACACTACGAACAGGCATAGTGTTCTTAAGGACACCTCCATTTTTGTTTATTTACGAACATTTCAGGACAGTACGAGTGTTCTTAGAACAGTTTCAACTTGCATGAGAACATTACGGACAGATATAGTGTCCTCAAGACACTTACATTTTTGTTTATTTACGAATATTTCCGAACAACCGCGCTGTCCGTGGACACCTAAATTGGTTTTAACACAGAGAACTGAAAGTAATTACAACACAATATAAAAAAGTAACTTTATTTGACATATATAAACAATTTATGACTGCGAAGGTGGGGCAGAAACAGAAACAGGAGAATTAGGGATTTCAACATAATTGGGATCAGGTGAAGAAGGGATGGAAATGTCATCAAAACGTTTTGGTCCATGGAGAGGGTTTGGGGTTAAATGAGCAGGGTATGGTGAGGGGGGACACGTACAGGTGGGACAATGGTATGTTGTTGGTAGTTTTAGGTGATCTTCCACAAAGTTCTTTAAATCGTTAAAATTTGCCATAAATTGGTCAATTTTTTGGTTAATGTGTTCAAGAGTGTTATCCACCGCTTCTTTTTCTGTGGTAGTGGCAATTTTTGTATGGTGTGTAAAAAAAAATGTAAATGTTAAATGTATACAAAATAATATTTATTAATTGGTTCATATAGTAAAGTGTGTACCATTAGGTGCACTATCTTCTGACATTTTGTCTTGTGGGAAATGCTCCTCTAGCCACACCAGAGTACTACACATTTCTGTGAGAAAACAAAAAAGTAATATATGTTTTATCTAATACGGAAAGTTTATAAATATATGAGTAAAATGAAGTGCACTTACTATTTCAGGAAAGTATGTGATGAGTAGTCTGTACGTCTGGTCTTGCTCTTAGTTGTGGAGTGTCTGTGAGGTAATTATGTTGGAAGCCACTTTATCTTGGTATATTCCATTTTAGAACATATTGTATTTAAATGAATGGTTAGTGTTTCACATATATGGGTTACATTTCTTAAGTATTACTACATATACTTTGTATGTGTGCTGCTTTGTGAATGTGTTAAATGTTCCCATGTTATGATATAACAATTACACATACCACCCCAGAGTTTTTAGGTGGTGGTACTGTTGTTCGAACATGTGCGGGGACAGTCAAATTCAGTAGAAAGGGTTCAGTATGTTCCATATTACATGTACATTAAGTCAGTTATTATTGTTAAGTTGTGCTACTAAAAAACTATGAAATTCAGTAAAAAAACGGTGTTAAAGGGACGTTATGGTTCAGTTGCGCTACTAAAAACCTATGAAATTCAGTAAAAAAACTTTGTTAAATGGACGTTATGGTTAAGTTGCGCTAATAAAAACCTATGAAATTCAATGAAAAAACTTTGTTAAAAGGGACGCTATGGTTAAGTTGCGCTACTAAAAACCTATCAAATTCAGTGAAAAAACTTTGTTAAAGGGACATTATGGTTCAAAGTAAAACTGAAAAACCCCTGAAATTCGGCAGTTATGGTAAGATAAGCAACCATAACTCACGCCACCGTGCACTGCTAACACTAACACCCAGGACATCAAAGATGACATCACAAATGTCATTGATGACATCACTGATGACATCACATGGCTGGCTCTCCCTTTTTTTCCTTTACTGACATATCTAAGCCACATAGTTTTCTTCAGTAACAGTCAGGAAGTAAAAATTGAAAAGGTACTATATTTTTAGACTTAGGGTCAAGTCATATCATATGAAACATATATATAGCGGAAGACACAAGCTTGAAAGAGAGCAATCCTTTCTGTGAATGAAGATAATCATTAGAGTATCAGCACTTTCTCATAGTTTTATTTGTATTACTATACCTTCCCTGTATATGCTCATATTTGTATACATTGTACTCACACTCCTTTCCTTAGGGTTCACTGACATCATTTGATACACATACATACAGTAAGTAGCAGCTTTGAAACAGAGCAATCATTTCTCTGAATAAAGATAATCAGTTAGGTTATGAAATCTTTCTGCTACTACTTCTGCTTTTTTGCTTAATTCTCTGTCCCTGTACATACTCATATTTGTATGTGGTGTTGTCTCTTTGTGTTTTGTCTGTAATAATGTAATTATGTATTAAGTGGGTTTTATTAGCTACTTATTACATTTTTCACAGTATGCAAAACTCCAGTAAGAAAGCAGTTATCATTTCATTATTCTACATGGCAAGATTATGAATACTGCACCTTCATCATGTATACTGCACACACTGCCTAAGTTTCTGCATGAGTTGCTTAGTATACTGGATAGAACTTCATAATAGAATGCTATTTATATCGATGCATTGCTTAATGCACTAATTAGCTCATGATATTTATTCAAATGATCCTTGACACTTTTTGGTGAACATTATAAGAATCCCTCCTACAGAGTTTTCATGAAAAGTAAATGCACATGTGATATCATCAGTGAAGTCATCAATGACATTTGTGATGTCATCTTTGAAGTCCTGGGTTTTAGTGTTAGCAGTGCACGGTGGCGCGAGTTATGGTTACTTATCTTACCATAACTGCCAAATTTCAGGGGTTTTTCGGTTTTACTTTGAACCATAACGTCCCTTTAACAAAGTTGTTTTACTGAATTTGATAGGTTTTTAGTAGCACAACTTAACCATAACGTCCCTTTTAACAAAGTTTTTTCATTGAATATATATATATATATATATATATATATATATATATATATATATATATATATATATATATATATATGTTAGGCAGAATCCAGTGCAGTTCCATTAGGGAGCACTACACCAGATTAGGACTACAGGTGAGAGCAATAAATCCCCTTTGGTATCAGATCAGTCTGTACACAAAGATTTAGTTGGTAGCTGTGGCTGAGCAGTCAGACTTGTCTCAAGAGGGAGATGAGCAGTATTCAGGGTTTACACAATAGGTATCACAGTACTATGGAACAAGGAAACACTGACCAAAGCTTTGTATCAAAAAGAGAATAGATGTATTCTATACACATCTAGTTCAACACATAAATCACAGTTGATAAAGTAAGTTAAGTTTAGCCAAGGAAAAAGCATATACAACTACCTATTCAATTGTAGACAAGTTTGCGGTAGAGTGAAAACTGAGCAAATCAGCAAAGTGAAAACCAACTACAAATGGCACTCTAACAATTTAAAGAAAGGGAGGGAAAGCACACGTTAAAACGAAATATCTTCAGACACCCCCTAGCAACACTTCCCTGAAGTTCTGTGAACAAGTAATGCACAGTGACACTTTAGCAGAAATATAAGTGAATGAAAACTGAGCAAAATGGCACTCCACAAGTTAAAACCGAAGAGGGGTTTAGAAGATTTAGGGGCATCAACACATTTCTCATTAAAACCAATCTAGTGAGAGCAGATCTAACAATTCAGCCAGAGTCAATAGGCCTGAGCCAGAGTCAGTGGTACAGGACCAAGCGCTTAGGAGCAAAAATGTTCTTGTAGCTGCAGTCAAGTCTTTAGCAGAAAAATATTGAAGAGGTAGATGCGAGGCGAAAGACAATGTTAAGAGAGAGGGTGGCCAATCCAACAAGTAGAGATAGGATTTAAAACACCTTTAGGGCTACCACGGGAAAAGGGAGGCCTGGCGGAACAATGTACCTTAAACGTGAAGAAGTGGCTCCTGCGGTGGTGGTTGTTCCTTGTAGTTCCTGCAGTTTGAGGGGTCCAGCAGAGGAAGAGAGGCTCTCATTGTGGAGGAAGGTTCGAGACACTGCACTACCCAGGGATGAAACCAGCCACGGTGCTGCCAAACGAAGTTTAAAAGGTATGCTCCTTTTAATCGCGGTTCGGGTCGATAGCTGCCTGGCTCTCCGGTCTCCAAGTGCGGGGCACTGTCGATTCGACCATGGCAGGTCCGGAGAAGCAATGGGTGAACTGCTTGTTCCCACCATCTCAAGGGAAGAAGTCTCTTTCGATAAAGATCGCCTCTCGTCGTGTGGAAGAAAAGTGGTGAGATGATCCGGCAGGGCTTCACCTTTGGTGCAGATGCTGAAGTTGTCTGTGGCTTCTCTCCCCTTCGGTTCCGTAGTTCCAGTGGCGACGTCTTGCTCTTCCAGTCCTCAGGACTCTGCTTTTATGCAGAAAGCGACCCATTCATACAGCCTAGCTGTCACTCACGCAGTGGAGTGGTCTTCTTGGCGGGAGACCCTCCAGCCTATCAGGTTAGAGTGCGACCTGAGTTGCTGTGGCAACTCTGTCCAGGGGTTCTACTCCCCCTCCCAAACAACAGACCCACCCCAGACTCAGAGGCGCCGAAAGGAGGGCTTCTTGGCAGAAGCCCGCCAAAAGAGCGAACAAAGGATCCCCGACCTGGGTTAGGAGAATGGAGTAAGACTTGAGAAAGAAGTTATATTAAAGATCTGGCAAATAAAACCTACCAGAGTAAAGTTAATAATAAAATAAACTGGCGGTATGTTAGAGGCTGTCAGTAAAAGTATTAGCCTCGAACAATGGCAAAATCCCATAGTAAAATATTTGCGGTTGAACATTTTTGGTAGTAACCACTGCCATCAGTCAGAAACTTTAAAGAGCGGGACTTTAAGGTAGCCCCTCGTAAATTAACCTAAGGGAAATCTATTAACCCTTTTCAGTACCTCCATAGTAAGATAGGTTGTCCTGGTTAAGTTCGTAAGATTTGACTGGTAAAGTCAATGAAGACATTACATGCTCTGGGAGACAGTAGTCAGTCCCAGGGTATGGAGTCTATGTTTGGGGGTGGCTACAACACCCCTGTGTCACTGCATGGAGGGTGTTTTGTAACACATGTGCATAAAGATAGTTCCTATGGGTGAGAGAAAACCCCATAGGCATTAAACACAAAACAATAACCTAGAACACACATAGCAAAAATGTCTAAGAGTGGGAAAAAGAGTCTCACTCTTAGCAGGTAAAAAGAAACAAACCCTTCAAAAACTAATAAAGTCAATGGAAACTTTACATGTTCTGGGAGACAGTAGTCAGTCCCAGAAAATGGAGTTTGAAGTGGGAAGTATGAAAAAGACAACCCTGTGTCACTGCAGTGAGGGTGCTATGTAACACATAGTAAAAAGATGATGCCTATGGAGTAGGTGAAGCTCCACAGTCTATGAACACAGAAAATGATAAACACACAGCAAAACACATGTAAGAGTGGGAAAAAAGGCTCACACTCTTACCAGGTGAAAACAATAAAGAAATCCAGCAAAGCTGCTGAGGGACTCAGTAGGTAAGGGAAATTAGCCATTCTGGAGAATTCTCCCTAACATGCCCCTACAACTCCTCATTCTACAGGCCTATTTCTCGCTTTAAAACTCTAAAATCATTGAGAGCGTTATCTTCAAACTCATATTCAAGTATCTTGAGGTCCACTCACTTACTGGATCTCTCCAATGTGTGTTCTGGTCTAAAGATTCAATTGGGACTGTTCTCATCTACTGCACCAATGCTTTTATCACAACCTACCACTCTCACCTGCCTTCCATTTTCATCCTCCAAGACCACCCTTTTGCATTAAAGCTGTTGATCATCCCTCTCTCCTTCAATTCTCAATCTCATTGGAGTCCAGCACCTTTTCACATGCAACCTTCCCAGTGGGCTTTTGTCAAGGATTAGTGCTAGGAGCATGTCTCTTCATCCGATGCACATCCTTCCTTGGAAAACTCTTTTCCTCCTTTGGCATCAACTATCACCTCTTTGCTGAGGATACCACCACTGGAGGGCTAAATTCTGCCTCATGCTAACCTCCTTAAGTACATAAGCCATCTTTCTCCATGGCTCCAACACCAAGCCCAATCTCTCGTCTCTCAAATCTTTCCTCTTGACCTCCTCTCCATCTCACTAAAGGCTTGCATCTTTGAGGTTCCCTTTGACAGCAACCTGAAACTCTTCCAGTTGATCACAGACACTACAACCACTGCCAGTCCCAACCTCCTAGACATTACAAAAATCAGCCTACACCCCAAGCACCACTCACCTAAAACACATGTCTCTACTGTGTGTGTAGCAAACTGGGCTACTACTTAAGCCTTCTTCCTAATCTACCCTAAACGAAGTTCACAACATTCTGACATGCACACTTTTCAACATACACAGATCATTCTCCTCTTCTACCTACCATCACCATGATGGATGGCTCTGTATGGAAAATCGTTTTGTTGTTGAGTTTTTGCTACTCGTCTATTAGACCATCTGACGACTAATACATTTTACTCCTGCTCTCAATATCCCTGTTCGTTGTCTCTTCACAACCCATCAGTCCCCTACTCCCGGTACATCAAACCACATTCCCTCCTTTTCTCGCTTTGCCATACCCCACTTCAGTGCTCACTCCATAGCCTCCAAATCAATCTCTGCAGTGCAACTCTTACAAACGTGTCTCAAACTCCACTTGCTAGCAAAGGAAGATGTCTCTCCAAACCCTTCCATCCTCACCCGACCCTCCTATCCTGAATTCTGACCTTATGACCTCTATGTAATGTGTACATTTGTTCTTAATGTAAAATCCAAATTGTGTTACATTTCTAAGTGTAAATATTCTGCCCAAAGTCTGTGAAAGGTAACAGTGCTATGCCCTACAGTCCCTGCCCCTTGTGCGTGTTCCCGTTCTTATACCTCTTCACAGGCCTGCATGGATAACTCAATCAAACAATGCTCTTATGGAAAGGCACCTTCCCGTGGTAATTCTTATTTGAAATGGAACCCTGTTGTTAAAAAATATGAGATTCAATAAGCACACTTAGGCAATATAATCTGAGTAGGGGGCATTACCAGTAGGGTAATGCCCCCTGCCCAAAATTCAAAGCTGAAGCGAAACAATGGCTTTTACGAAGCCCCGGGGGCATTATCCTACTGGCATTGCTCCCCCTTTGAGGGTTATATTGCCCGTAGTACAACGGCACGTCGTACCAGGGTACTAAGAGCAATTTTTCTTGAGTTGAGAAACGGTTCTGCAACCGTTTCTTGACTCGAGAAGAAAAAAACAATACAATGGCCGGCAGGGATTGGGGAGAAGGGACTACACATAGTTCTTTCTCCCTTTCCAAGGTGGCCATTAAAATGAGTGAAGAAAAAGTAAAGAAACAAAATGGCCACGATGTAATCCCTTCTCCCCTTCCATGGCGGCCACTTCTAGGAAAGAATTCCGGGACGTGGCAGTGTCTGAACCTTGTCAGGCAGGTAAGGCCTGGGTGAGGGCCATGGGCCAATGAACTTGCTTTTAACAAACTAATTGACCTTCGGCGGACACTAATTCTAAATAATAATTAGTGCCAAAGCTGGATAGGACATTAACGTGTGGCCCATGAATTCATCAGTGATATGCTTTGCGCTTTTCAATGATTAAATAATGATTGTTCCTGTTTTTAAAATGAACTGTTGTGAGCATGGGCCTTTAAAGAACATTCTTCCACCTGTTGATTGCATTCGACTTTTTCAAAAGCATTATAGGATGTGCCTCTACACCAAATTCGTACAGTATAGTATAGAGTAAATTACAAGTTGGTGACTTATAAGAGAATGTGTGGTATAATTGTACACACTATAAACTCCCTACACCATGTCCGTTTTGCATTTTGTACTTTGCTGCTATTATTTTAAAGACCAGAAAGGAGGAGTCACCATGAACCAAGAAAACTGAACATTGTAAAAAAACATAATGTAAGGTGAAGAGATATAATTTTTATTAAAATTAATAAATAATATTGAAACATACATTGCAGGTTATTCTGTCTTTGTGCACGAGAACCTTGGCTTTCAATGCCATCCCTTATACTTGCAAGATCACAGCCTTATCATGCAGTTGATAGATATTTAAGGTAATGTGAGAATATACTTTCACATGTTAATCTGATTGATCCTAATTAAAGAGAATGTGATTGTTTTCAGTACTTACGGCAGAAGGATCCTGTCCTCCACGCTTGGATCTGGATACCCTTGGCTTGGCACGCGCTGGCATAGACAGTGATGGAATCACAGAGGACAGAGGAGAGACCATTGTATTGGCAGGTGTCAAAAACACAATCTTCGAAGAAGGGTGTTGGGTCGATGGTTGTAAAGCAAGCACTGAACGGCCCATTGGGCGAGTTGATGATGCCGCAGAAATTGTTGCCCACATACTTCTTCTTGTCAGCATCATTGCAGACAGGACAGTTCCCAACACACTCTGGTGAACATCCTGGGATATCTCGCACTTTCCAGCTGTCCCCAAACTGAACAGCACTGGTCACCAGGATTCCGCCCTTCGTAGTCAAATCGTCATTAATCCTCTGGTTATAGTTTCCACAGAGGCCAAAGACTGCACCAATGTATGTGCTGGGCAGGGTCACTGAGAATATGCTGTCCCAGTCAAACACCACAACCAGGCCAAAGTCTGTCTTAATTATCCCATTTATGCCACTTCTGAATGCCACAATCTTGCTGGTCTGGAAGTAGAATGGTAGGCTCACGAAAATGTCATCCACCTGATAAAAAAACATTTGGAAGAAGATTAGAGTTTTGCTAGGCTTGAAGCGACCTTTCTAATGCACAGTTGAGTCTACAATCTACAACATCCCACAGGCCCCTTAGTCGGAATGACGAAGCAAAGACAGATTCACTTTCATTTTGGATGCAGTACTCCACATTAATCCCAGCAGCTTCTCAGTTTGATCCCCACCACAGACACTCGCCAACCATCTAGGAGGAATTCTTTCATTTAAATAAACAAAGCAGATCCTGCCAGTGCCTCCAGTTACTAGCACCCTGCAACTCCCTCTCTCTATGCTTAGTTCTCCTTCCATGCATGACAAGGCAAACAGCGTGTTTCACCTTCTAACAGGTAAGACAAATGAGACAGAAGTATTCGTTTTCCAGGTTTGAGCCATTCATGCACGCTATTGTATGTTTCCACAGTGGATGAAATACTTCAGTAAATAGTGAAGAACCCCAAATCTAATTCTTCTAGATTTCTAAGACAGATCTCTGTTCAGAGCTAGCCCACCTGGTGACCTTTTCGAGAACAAGTGAACCTGATCGATTGTGTTTTAGAAGAATCACACACGAGATTTTACACGTGCCTTGTGGTAAGAAAGTCAGGACACTTCCTGTTCAAAATATAAAATTGTGGGTTTCTTTTTCCACACGCCATAAGAGGGGAGCATCATCATATTTCCTAATACTGCAGCATTATACTAGGTTAGGTGGGTGGGGGGCGGCAGAAATCACTTTAAAACAATTAAGTAAGCGCTGGAAGTAAAAAAGCTGCCCCCACGGGATTTGCAACCATTTTTTATATGAGGGGTCTACTGTTAATAATTGCTCTAAGACTGGTGACATGAAACCCATTAACTAACAGACTCATAAATCTGCCACAATGGTAACCTATGTTTTGAGCCAGCAATGATTACCTCGGTCTTGTCCAGGTTAAGCCTACTCAGCTGTTCTCCACCCTCTGATTGACTTCCAAACACAATCAAACAAGGCCAATTTATCTTGTATGCAGAAGTAAATTACATCTGAAAATGGTCATCAGTGTATGGATGACAGGACGTTGCAACACTGAAATCTGATAGATGGGAGAGCTCTGAATTAATCATTTTCACTGGCAATTGGTCCACTTAGTTTTTCAAAACGTCGTTTTTCAGCCTGGTTTGTTTAATGTAGAAGGACCAATTTTTTTCTAATCAGGCATTGTCTCAGCCCAAGCCGATTTGCTATGACACATCACTTTACGCGAGACCACACGCAATTTCGGATATGTTTCGGTATCATTGGACATCACCTGTGAGGAATAACGTGGGACGCTAGTTACAGAAACTCAGAGCCCATACCTTTGCAAACCCATGCCACGTAAGACAACTTTGCAATACTGAAGTGCAATGGATGAAAGGCTTGCATTATTTATAACCATGGGCAATTGCTCTGAGCCACCTTTGAAACCATTGTTTATCTTCCTTCTATAACACGGCCTACCATGGTTACAAATAGTGCTTGTTCAAGGCTTTTCATATCCATTAAATAAAGCCATGAAGAGTGACTTACCAGGTCATGCCCAGATTGCTGTAACCAAAAAATACCCACTGTTCCCCTCCCAGTCCTTACACTACGCGGCATCCTGCCTCAGGGGCAGCCGCACTGTTGCAAACAATCAAATCAAAGAAAGAATTGATCTGGCCCATTGACCTGGCCAATGTAAGTGTGGGATAAAAAATGGACCAAGAGGCAAAACCCTGCTGCCAATACCAATGCAGTTATATAGTGCAATATCCACCCTGGAATGAGGGACAAGTTGTAGGCCTGGGAGGAGGAAGAGGATGATCCAGTGTGATGGCATTATCAGCAAGGAATCTGGGCACTGCTCCTTTGTCTCTTCCGTGTTCCATTCCTAACACTACAACAAGGGTTTGGAGACAGTCCAACAGATAATGCGGCAGGATAAAACTGACCATGTTGCAGTGCATTCATGATATTTGTATTTCAATAACAGAAATAATCATAAACGCAATCCAAGAAAGTCAACAAGAACGACAGGCAAGGAGGTGCCACATACAGAATGGGAGATTAATGTATATGGGAAGGACCAGGTAACTACCTGGACACATGTTTTTCAAGAGAACACACTTGAAATGTTATGAAGAAGACAGCACTGTCATAGTAGAGTGTTCCAGGACTCTCAGGGAATCCTCCAGATTCCAGAAGACCAATTTAACAGTGCACCTGATTCACCTGCACACTGTTTCAGTGGTGATTTCTTCCCCACATGAGTTGGCCCAAAGGAGACAAAAAGGATATCCCTTTGGTGGGCTAAACCAGTGCAGTATAGGTACACACTGACCACTCTGCCTACATCCAGCCGGTGAGGGGAAGTGGAGGCACTGTTACCATAATCCGACCTGGGAAGGTAGAACTAGGCCCTCATCCTGGTGAAAATAAGATACATCAGAGAGGACACATAGAACAGGTACAGAATCGGGATGGGCTTGCAGGTAAGGGAGTCAAGATGCATGTTCCCTCACAGCTGTTAGAAAAGGACTTCCAATGCTGAGCATAGGAAGCTAGGGTTGCATGTATCCTGATACCATGTATGATGGGCATGAGAGCTGGGGATAGTACCCCTTGTTTTAGGCCTAACTACTCAGGAGCCATGGCATCGAACAGAGCCAGGGGAGGGCTGGAGTGTAGGAACTAATACTTGCTTAGATTTCTGGGGCCAAGCATGATGCGCTAGGTCCACTAAGTCCTGATCCTGGGATGGAGCTTTTGAATGATGGGGGATGGAAAGAAAGTGTGTAGGCATGTTTGGGGCCAGGCAAATGAGAGAACGTCTCTGAGTCCCAGGAGTGGCAGAAGTTGAGAGTAGAGTGTTCATCCGAGATGCTGGTAGTTCCAAGTGGAGAGTTCTCTTCCTGGAGAGACAATGTGAAACATCTGGAGGAACAGAGTGTACCGATTTGTGGATGGGAAGTTTGCAGCAAGAGAATTCTCTTTGACGTTCAAGGCGACTGGAATGTAAGGTCTTGCTATGAATGGGATTGTCCGCTGCCCAATCCATAATCTTTGACACCAGCCTCTCCAGAAGAGAAGAATATGTTCACCCTAGAGGTTGGTATATATCATTGGGACCTGGTTTCCTGTGTAGACAAGGCCAGACCTCTCACTGAAGTGGGGGAAGAAGACTTCAGAGGCATACCAGATTGAATATAGCTCATTTCAGTTTCAGGATCTGTTGATGACTTCTATTGGCCATCTCCCATAGACTGAGAGGTGTTACAGGGTGCCTTCCCAACCTGTCTTACTGGCAATTAGAGTCAGGGTGGTTGGGTATGGAAACCCACCATTACATATTTCTGTACAAAGACACTGTCATGTTTACCAATTAGCTGCAAATCCTTAAGGTGGTGTCGCAGTTCTGGAATAAATGACTCACAATGGGCCGAGGTGGTGTATTACCTAAAGGCGAACAATGACTGTGGCTGCTAGATCCAGCAGAACTGGCAGTGCTCTGTCACCAGAAGAGAGGAGATTTGTGATCTGAGCTTGACAGCTGTGGGCGTTGAGGGGTAGGTTATCCCATTCCTTGCATTAAAAAGCCCTCCTATGAATTCCAACGACTGCCTGAGTATTAGGTAGTGTTTCTGCGTATTCAGGAGCCATTCAAAATATTATAGCGTGACACATACAAGGTTGATGGTACAAGTAGCTTTTTCAAGGTGGGAGTCGTCGATCATCCAGTCCCCACTAAGGCTTTCAATACTTCAGAGAAGGCTCTTAGAACATATTGAAGTATGAATTTGAGGACCTGAAAGCAGAACTTATTCTTCTCCTCCTCCTGATTCAAACTCTTCCGGTGGCACTCCATTTTCCTCCTTCGAATATCACGTTTCTTCTTTTTCTTGACTTACCCCTGTCACTTTTGTGGTTATTTATCACTCTCCTGGGTCGGTCTCCTCATTCTGTGATGACCTTGATGCTCTCTTATCTGTTCTTCTTCCTTGTACCTCTCCTTTCCACTAATCTACTTCCCATTCCTCTATTTCATTATTGTCTATTCAGAATTTATTTTCATTATTCGCAACGTCATACTCCACCATCTCATTCTTCTGGCTCCTCGATAGATATCCTTTTTTATTTCTATTCTGGTGTCGTATTCTGTTTCTGCTCTCCCACTCTACTCTTCTTTTAATTTTCTTCTCTCCTTTTCAATCATTCTCCCTCCTTCTCCTCCTACTCTCCACTCCTCTTCCATTTTCTCTGCTGCAATCTCTGCTGTTTTCAAGTTTCCTCCTTTTCCTAAGCCTTCTCTTCTCTTCTCTTCTCTTCTCTTCTCTTCTCTTCTCTTCTCTTCTCTTCTCTTCTCTTCATGTCCTTTCCTCTCTATCTGTTTACTCTGCAACTGCTCTTCTGTCTTCAAGAGTTGTGGACACCCTTGATCTTCTCCAGCCGGCATCCTCTTCCTCTTCACCACGTAAACCTCAACCTTGGACGACCCCCCCCTCCTACCTGCTGCTTGTTGCGTCGGGCTGATCGGTGTTGGTGTAAATCCAAGGTACTTTCTGATCTTCAACTATTGTCTTCTCTTCATTCCCTTTATGACTCAATGCTACTTTCTGCCCAACAAACATATTTAAATGACTTATTCACCTTCCTTTCTGCCTACCCACAAAGTCTCTTTCAGAAACTCAACTGCATTCTCTCCCCCCTTTGCCTGGCCTTGCTTCCTTTTCTCCCTTATCTCCTTCCGACTTTGCTAATTACATTTCTTCTAAAAAAGTTTCTTTTCAGTTCTTCTATTTCCCAATCTTCACTTGACAACCTTCTTCCATCCTCTCATTCTCAAGTGCTCATGAATTCATTTTCCTCCTCCTGACTTGGAACTCTTACTTTTCCTTTACTATGCCTATCCTACCTCGGTACCTATAGACCCTTCTCTCTGTTCTGCCACCTTTCCTTCTATGTTCAAACATACCTCTATCCCTCCAATCTACAAGAAACCCTCCCTTGATGTGTCCCCCCGCTCAAACCTCTGCCTCCAATTTCCATACTCCCCTTTCTGTCTGGACTACTTGAGCATATCGTCCACTCACAGGTCTCTAATTGTGTTTAATGGACTCTCTTCTGCCCCTTGTCAATCTGTCTTTCGTGTTCAGCAATCCACCGAAAATTTCCTTCTTGCTGTCTCAAACACTCTTCTCTCAACTTGTTACACCAAATTGCCCTAACTGATGGTTCTTCACAACCTATTAGCCACCTTCGATGCGGTTGATCATGCTATTCTTCTCTCTTCTTTTAAATATCTTGGATTCCTTTCCTCTGTGCTTCACTGGTTTCGCTCTTGCCTTTCTAATCACACCTAATCAATTTCCTGGGCTGGCCACTCCTCTCCCATTTTCCCTCTCTCACAGTGTCCCCCAAGGGCTCTTTTTTGGGACGTATTCTCTTTCCCCGATAAACTATTCCTCTTATTTTATTTCTTTCTTTGGCCTTACCTACCATCTTTAAGCTGATGACACTCAGCTTCTTCTCTCCTTGTCGTCATTCATTGACACAATTCACTCTTCTCTTTCTGTCTTCTCGCCATCCAAGCTTGAATGTCTTCAATCGTCATCTGAATCCTTCCAAAATAGAAGTCCTATTTTCCCCTGCCACTACAGTTCCCCCTCATCTTTCTCCACTTTCTAGCTCCTATCGTCCGTCCAATATTCCCATCTCTGCCTCTATCTGTAACCTAGGCATTTTCTTTAACACTGCCCTCTTGTTCACTTCCCATATTGCTTCTGTCACAATGTCATTTTGAGCTTTTTATTATCTGCAAGGACTGCCATTTTCTTACTTTTGAGGCTACCAAGCTCCTCATTTGTTCTCCCGAATGCTATTGCTCTAGTCATTTCCTTGGTCTTCCTGCGTACTACCTTGCTCCTCTCTGCTCAATTTATCCTGCCTCTATATGTGGTCTGTTTGTTCTTTTGCCTGATGACTTTATCTCTGTTTCTCTACAACAGATTCAAAGCCTTTCCTTTAAGGATCGTCTTCTATTCAACTTCCTTTGCACTGTCTTTCAATCTCTACATGGTCTTGTCCTCCCTATCTCTCCTCTGTTATCCCTTCCGATATCCCCTCTTGTTCTATCCGCTCCCAATCTCTTTTTCTCTTCTCTGCCTCTCTTAATCCTTGAGCCACTTTCCATTTCTGTTCTTTCACTCTTCTAACTCCTAAACATTGGAACTCTCTCCCTCCCTCATTTCGTTCTTTTTCCTCCTTTCCTTCTTTTGAAGCCCGGCTCAAAAATCACTTTCTTTCTTCTGTTCAATTTTCATGTACCTTCATTTACCACCTTTTATTGTACCATTGTTATTCTTTGTATAGGTGTCAGGCACTATATAAATAAAAAATAAAATACAAAATACATATATAGAACTGTATGCCCTCCACCACAAACCCCAAGAATCATGTCTGACACGGGTGGATTGGGAGGTGGAAGTATGCATTCTCCAGGTTGACAAATGTCAGTAAGTATCCTAGAGACACAACTGGTATTGTAAATTAGAGAGTTTCTGTCTTCAAGGAAAGGTCTTTATGAACATGTTGTTCTCCTTAAGATTGATCATTTGTCTTGAAGCACCCAAAGTCTATATAAATAAAATGGAGTAAATTCAATTTCCTTATTCCATCAGAGTCAGTGGAGTTATGGCCCTCTTGTCCAGAAATCTTGAATACCGTCTTTCAGGAATGCATTGTTCCAGTGGTTACTGATCCATGGTGTTACTATCAGACCTCAATCAAGGGGGAGGAAAGGAATGATATGCCTTCCATCAAAACATCCTGTCCCCAGAAACCCTATTCCTCCACCTCCCAGATACTGTAAATGTTCTGGAGGCACCCCCCTTACTCTCTTAGGTTCTTGGGGAGGCAGAAGGGGTACAGGGGTGACCAGGCATCAGTAAGAAGGAGCCAGGGTGAGTTTTCCCTTAGTATCTATGATCTTTATAGTACTTTTCCCTTGGTATCATCCTATCAGTGACCCTCTCATAGGGATGTTGAGGTGTCTGACTGGTATCTGAAGACACCTCTATAGAGGGCAGTATGCTTAAGTTTGAAAGGCATGCACATGGTCCTTATCCTCAGACTCCTTCACCAGTAACCCATGATTATAGCCAAACACTTTCTAACCTAAGAAAGGAAGTCTTAAAAAAGATAGTTCTGTGGGGCACCTCACCCTTCCATGCTCTCAAGCAGAAGCAGTGGCTGGTGGAGACTTCAGAAATCTTCTGGAGGGCACTAGCCCTGGGATGTTATGGGAGATGTCAGAGCACAGCGTTATCTCCTTCATGATCTCAAGAGCATTTCTACAGTCTGCCCTCTCCTTCCGGAGTGAGCTGAGCATTTCAAAGGAATTGAGTGGAGTAGGTGTATAGCTTGCATACAAAAGGGTTAATTAACCAGACCAATCAGCATCTTAGAGGGACTCCTCCACTCGCCTATCCACCTGGTCTGTTTGTGCTGCATTCATATTCGCCACTGTGGTGTGGCCTGAAAAGCAAGGGAGCAGGGGAAGATCTTGGTCCAGCCTCTGGGAATTATTGCCTTCCCAAGTGTTTTTCACTCCTTGTTGATGATATTCCTTATTCTCTGAAGAAGAGGAAGATCTTAATGAGATTGCGAAACTGTGGTACTTACCATATCTGTGGAACAGATCCATCGTTTGAATAGGGTGCCCAGTCTAGCTTGGCCTGGTCTGTTTGGTCCTACGATGATGGGCGTGTGCTGCCCAGTTGTATATTGTTGCCCTGCTTCCCTGACAAGGTTTGCCAGCTCTCACATATGTATATAACGTACATAGTTTTATGTTACGACCTGCTTAACTAGACTAACCTGATAATGGCTTGTCTGGTCTTACTCTGGTAAGCATGTATCAAGAGTGGGACCCACTATAACCAAACGCAAGGCAAGAGACCTGCTGCCGGCGAAAGTAAAACTAAAAAGAGCAAGCAGAGTCAAAATGGTGCCAGGAAGCAAGGCGCTCTTATCTCCTGTCAATCCACCCTGAATGAATACCTGAATCAGATGGCAGGGAACATTGAGGAATGAATTTAGCACTGAGAGGGCAACTGAAGTAGCCTCAACCCACATAGGTGACCTGGAAGGCATATTAACTGTTTCATCACGCCCCAAATCTAGTACTCATTCCTCCCCCACCTGTATACATATTTGTGGCCCACCTGTTGGGGCTGGAGTAGACCCTTTGTTAAATTAAGCACTGTCCGACCCTGCCCTAAATAACGTTAACCCTGCAGAGAGGGGTAATGAGAGCAGAGGCTTGCCACATTCATTGCTTTCACAGGGGGACAATAGTATGGTTTCAGTACTATCCTAGATGATCTTATTAGTGGGATGAAGAATGACATCTTGGATCTCAAACAGGTGGTTTGCACTTGTAGCGTGGCCATTGGCAGGGGTTTGGCCCCAGGACTGGCTATTGAGGCACAGTCCAAAGCCCAATCAATATCCTAGGGAAGTGCAAGACCAGCAGATCCTCCGCTCATTCCCCAGAATAGTGCTGAAACAACCATGAGGCAATAGTTTCCAAAGAACTAAAGCAACATAACATTTGCAAACCGGCTGCACATTTTGGCTCGGCAACGCTGCAGGCAAATCGAGCTGTTATTGACCTCCCGCCTGAAGCCGTACCACTGGTTTTGGCAAAAGGAGGAGACAACAATCCCATTAATAAATAAAACAACACATTGGATCTACACCCATTTATCTGGCATGAAGATCAATTCACTGGGAATCTTGATGGCCAGACGAGCCTTATGGGTGGGTAACAAAGTTAAACAGGGAGAGGGTGACTGTGTGATTGTTACAGCAGTAACCACAGCCATGCTGAATTATTTAGTCTCTGTCTTTGGCCCCAGTCGACATAATATGAAGAGTGTAAACAATGTGAGAAAATGTATTCCCTTGGCTGCCTTCTATCCCCCTGCATATTAGTCGTCTGAGCTTACAGCAGGACAATTGGGAGGTGGTAAGAGAGCGGGCAGGGGCCAGCTGCCCACCTAGCAGCGGTATAAGGGGGGCTTTCAAATGGTGGTGGGGCAGTTATTACATCAAACTGTGTTGACACCCCATCAGGTATTGCAGAACCGGACTGACTAGGGGCTTATTATCTAGGAACTCAAACCCCTTGGGGTCCGAGGCAGCTCCTCACCTTGCTAGGGAACTGCCTGCCCATTCCTCAGAGGATATGGTCACCATTCTTAGCTGGAATAAAGCGGGGGTTTTGTCTAAACGCGAGAGAATAAAAGTAGTGGCAGACATGAATCTATATGACATCATTTTTTTACAACAAATGTGGGCTCTAGAACCATTATGGATGGATGGATTTGTTTCACTTGCAATCCCGGTGCATAAGAACAAAATAGGATATTGTTATGGTGAGGGGTGGCGATTTTGAATAAATCATCCATGATCTACCATATCAGGTTAAGGGAAGCTAACATCTCAGTATGTCACTGCAATCCCTGAGCGGGGAGACAAATTACTCTTGGTTAACTTCTATAACAGCCTCCACTCCGTAGATGCCAATCAGCTGAGGGCACTGAAAGATCTGCTCGAGTGTTCTATTATGGACCGCCTGGATGAGCGCATGGTTTTGGTTTTGGGGGGGGGGTTTAATGTCCAACTGGGCAACAGGATTCCAACTGAACTCATTGACTCGGCATTCGGAATTGCATGCCCGCAGATGTCTGATGACCGGGTCTGTCCTAGCGCCCCACAAGTGAGCATGTGGCTCATGGAATGGGGAATGCGCTCTCTGAATGAACGCACGCCTTCTGATGGTCCTGGCAAGATGACATTCACAAAGGGCCAGGGGTCATCAACCATTGACTACTTATGTATACATGTCCAACATTGGAAGTTAATAGTGGAGTTCATGGTTGTACAGCAGATTTTTAGTGACCATTTCCCGCTGAGGCTGGTGTTAAGACAGGACTGCCCTAATTTGCCTGTTGTTGTCCTCCCAGAGTTGGACTTATGTGAAATTAAACCACATTGCAAACACAGAGTAAAATTGGCAAAGTGCAACCCCATCATAACCCAAAACAAAGCAACAAGGTCTGGGCTAGGGGAGAGGTCATTAGGGCTAGGGTCATTTACACAAGGTCATTGGAACTCAGCAAAGATGTTTTGGAGAACGGAGCATGGGAAGAACATCTGCTAGCCGTCTCCAACAAAGACTCCAAGAAATATCTAGACTTTGTTACAGGAGGCCCGCCCTACAAGAGAGTGAAGACACATAGGGAAAATCATGTGGGAGCTATATGTTGGTTTGACCACTATTTGTCCCTATATCAGGGCCAGGTGACTAGGTACGGGGTCGGAGACCGATGTTCCTCAAAATGGCTGACTTTGAAGGTGGTGGAGAAAGCAGTTAATAAGCAATTGGACAATCATGCTCCAGGTCCAGGTGCAGTTCCAGCAGATGCATATAAGGGTGAACCAGAATTGTGGGCCCCACTTTTGACAATTTGTTTTCATTACTTCCTGGAAACAGGTGTTTACCCACAATCCTGGAAAGGCGCAATTATCCACCCTATATTTAAAAAGAGTGACCCTGGAAGCCCTATGGCTTACAGGCCAATTTCATTGTTGGACACCTTCTTCAAGGTCTTTCTACGTGCCATGCTACAACACCTAGAGGACTGGATCCGGCATAGCCAAGTCCTTTTGGTGATTCAATATGGTTTTAGGCCAGGTTTGGGCACAATCGATCATGCACTTAATTTGTACTTGGTAGGAGCATCCTCTGTCTTTGGAAAGGGTGAAACGGTTTATCTAGCTTTCATGGACCTGAGCACCACATTTTACAAGGTGGACAGGGCCCTATTGTGGCAGATGCCTGGGTCCATGGGCTGCCAGGCCGAGCTACTTAAAGTGCTACAAATAATTCACGAGGATAGTAGGGCTTGTGTTCGCTTTAGAGAACAGGGGCAATGTACAGGTTATTTTGAGGTAGCATCGGGAGTCTGTCATGGCTGTGTTCTCGCTCCAGTATTGTTTACTCTTTATATTAACGGCAAGTACAGGGCCCTAGTGGACTCTAGGGCCTATTATCCCTGTGTGGGTGTGAAAGCACTCCCAGTGTTGGTGCATGCAGACAATATGGTCTTAATTGCTCAGACCCTGAACGCCTTCCAGAAGCCAATAGATGTTTGCACTGATTTTATGTCCAATTTGAAGATAACAGTAAATACTAGCAAGTCAGCAGTTGTGGCATGCAGGTCCAGGAGAGGTAAAAAAGTCAAAATGTGCAACATGGTAAGCAATGGTGCCATCATCCCACGGGTGACAGGATAGAGGTCCAAGTATCCGGGTACCCGTTGAATACAATATTGGATAGATTATTAGGGCCGGGGCTTGTGAGGAACTAATCTTTGGAATGATTTCCAAGATTGAGAATCGGTCCACCGTGAGAGACCAGTTACTATCTACTGGAATAGGTGTGCAGGCGGATTATCAACCACTCCCATATGATCGGTGAATACAGTACCAAAATGAGATACCCATTGATCTTCTGAGACCGATGATATTTTGTATTCTGTGCCAAAGGCTCACATGAGGTAGTGTGTCATGTCAAACTCCTCCTGGGTTTAATCAATACAAGTGCGCCACCTAACAGAGGAGCAATAGCGAGTAAGAAAATAGCACTAAAATTCAACACTTCCTGGTTTGATGCCAAGTATAGAAGTAAAAAAAGGACACTACATATGGCCATAAAGGGGTGACCTGTGAATGTAGGACAACTTTTTGCTATGAAAAGAGCTTACAGAAACCTCCTCAAAATAAAGAAGGGACAATATATTGACTCACAAGGGGACAGGCTTGATCAGGCAATCAGGGAAAAAAACGAAAACCTTTTAGAAGTTGATCGGAAGGGGTTTTGACAAAGCTGAGGAGGGCGATGTGGGGTCAATCCACCCAGAAATCTGGATATCCCACTTCAAAGGGTTGTTCTTTGATGCAGGGATTAACATTTGATTGAGCTCTAGAAAGGCGAGTAAGGGCCAAGACAACATTGTTTTCACTGAGGATGAAATTGCTATTCAGCTGAAGAATTTAAAAACAGGTCAAAGCTTAAGTTGTTCATATGGTCACAAGACTGGTGCTTACCAGTCTTGAACTGGGTCTTTGATTCAATTGAGCATGTCCAAACACTCCCACTCTCCTGGAAAAGAAGTCTGCTTATCCTACCGTTCAAAAAAGATGCTGTGACAGATCCTCATTGTTAACGCCCAAATGTTTTCCTAGATGTATCCAATACAATGTTTGCAGCATGCCAGGTGGTGAGACTGGAAGAATGGGTTTCAAAAACATCGACTCCTCCCTGATATTCAACCTGGCTTCTGAAAAGGCTTCTCCAATATGGACCAATATTTTCTCCTGTATATTAATGTGGAGAAATATACTAGATGGAGAATCAACCAAGTCGAGGACCAATCAAAAGCCTTTGACTCTATAAATCGAAACTTGTTATGGGGTAAGTGTAACTCTTATCTGGACTCCACAGGAGAATACTGATTTCCAAGCCTGTTGATCTGCTAAAACTGAAGCTTTAACGGTTGTTCCCGTCAGAAAAGAAATATAACAAGAAGGGAGGAACTGTGATTGGTAATAATGTTAAATGTTAAATGTTAAAGGTATTTGTACCGTGCACCGTCACCAACGGAATTGGTCCCCAGGCGCTCAGGCAGATCTGTAAATGATAAAGGTGGGAAGGGTTAGTAAGGTGAAGAAGGGAGTAGGATAGTGAGAGGAGTGGTATTCTGTTGGCAACTTCAACTCAGTATACACCGGGTGCTGAGCTTTGGTGCGGGTATCGGATCGGAGTCAGTCCGCGTGTGCTGTTGTTCCGGTTTATGTGTTGTTGCAGTGTTCTGAAGTGCGTGTGGCTTGTTGTGCGAGAGATGGTTGTGTGAGCTTTTTGAGTGAGATACGTATGCAGAGTTTGAGCTTATATTGGTTAGTGGGTTACATGACCTTTACCATGCCAACATTCACAGTTCCATCCGAGTGCAGCACCCACTGGCTCCCACACTCCCATCTAGACACGGTGCAGGCCAATGTCCAGGACCCCATACAGGTGTGGTCATGCCAACATTCACACTATTAACTAGATGTGGCGCAGGCTAGTGTTTAGAGACTCGTCCAGGTGTGGGCATGCCAACATTCACAACTACATCTGAGCGCCACACAGGCTGGTGTTCAAAACTCTAGGTGTGGCACATGTTAGCATTCACGTTTTTCTAGGCGCGGGAATGCTATCCTTCAATCGATCCTATCCAGATGCGACGCGGGCCAGTGTCTATCTAGATGTGTCTGCCGGTCTGGATATGTTCGTCCGGTACGTATGAGTGGGAGAGTCACTTGAGGCTTTCGTCTGGGTCTAGGTATGTGGTCAGTCTCTGCATGGTCGATGTTACAAAGGCCTTGTAATAAATGTGTCTATATTTTTCATATAACACCTGTCTGGAGTAATTTGTAAGCGTCCTTGCTTTCTGTGCTCATTGCAGGCTTTCAGTCACTCTCACCCCTCTTGAGACCTAGTCTTGACCGCCGACATCGCTACCCCGATTGGTCTGGCTTGTCCAGAGGTTACCCTGTTCCAAGAAGCTAGGCTGGCCTTCTGAACCTCTGCCCCTCCAGGTCAGAGTTCAGGAATCCATGTTAACACTTATCTCAAGAGTAAAGTGAGCAGTATCACAAGTTACACAAAGGACACCAATTGCTATGGTTCAAACAAACACTGACTCAAGGTTTCTGAGTAAAACAATATACATTTATTTACACCATCATTTGTAAAACAGTTCACTAATATAAAGCAGCAGAAAATCACAATCTTAATACACTACACAACACCCAATCAATTCTGGACAAGTTAAGCTCAAAATTAAGTGTGAGCAAAATGGCACTCCAGCAATTTACAAAGGGAGGGAAAGACAAGGTTATTCAAAATCAAACAGCACCAACAAGTAAGTAGGCAGGGCAATCTAGGAAAGGCTTACTACGACTATGATCAAATCAATAGGCCTGGGCCAATGTTAATGGTTCAGAGTCTTTGGAGAGGATTACACAGTTCGGAGTAGTTCGCGGTTAAGTCTTTGCCAAGAGTTTGAAACAAGTAGAGAAGGACAAGCCCTCGGATTGGCAAAAGATTTAAAATACTTTCACCGTGGTCAGACGGAACGAACAACCGGGTTTGAACAGTACCTTAGAAGAAGAAGAATGCTGTAGCTGGGGCAGAAGTTCCTGGCAGGTCCTGCAGGCTCACGGTTACTGAAGCGACTGTTGGACTGACAAGAAGGAGGAAGATTGGAGGGTCCCGCACTGCCCAGGGATGAAACCAGCAGCAGAGCAAAGCAACGAATAAAAGGTGCGCTCCTTAAAACCCAAACACGGTCAGGTCCTCCTGGCTATCCGATTCACTGGAGCTGTGAACAGCAAATTTGACCAGGGGAGGGTGGCCTTGCTTGGTGTTTGGCGAACTGGTTGGTCCCACCAGCTCAAGGGAAGAAGATTCCTTACAGATATTCTCTGTCGTCAAAGTTTAGGCGATTCGGACCCACAGCAGGGCTTCACCGGGAGGTTCAGTAGTTGCAGCAGTCCTCTTCCTTCAGCTTCGCTTCGGTTCTCTAAATCCAGTGGCGACTCTGCCTTCCAAGTCCCAGAGACCTGGTTTTTATGCAGTTTTCCCCCATTCGCACAGTCTGGCTATCAATCACACAGCAGGGTGGCTGTCAAGGCAGGACAGTCACCTAGCCAATCAAACAAGAGTGCGACTTGGGTCTCCAAGGAGACCCTTTGCAGGGGGCCTAAACCCCTCCCTCACATCCTGTCTACCTAGACTCTCAGGCGCCTAAGGAGGGCTTCTGTGCAGAAGCCCGCCAAAGGAAGGTGAACAAAGGACCTTTACAAAAGAAATGGCAAATAAATCCAGCCAGAACCAATTAAAAGTAAATAGGGTCCAGCAGATTTAAGTTCGAGGCTACTAACATATCCTAAAACAGTACCAAGGCTATTTTCATAGACTGCGGTAGGATAAATATGGTAGATACCACTGCCACAGCCAAATCTTAAAGAAAGGGGAACAAAATAATGTTTCATGAGAGACAGACAAAAAGGTATAACTATTAAGCCCTTCCAGTACTCTATGTAAGATAGTTGATACTGGGTTTGTGAATTTAAAAAGACTAATAAAGTCAATGGCAACTTTACATGTTCTGGGAGACAGTAGTCAGTCCCAGAAAATGAAGTTTAAAGTGGGAAGTCTGAAAAAGACAACCCTGTGTCACTGCACTAAAGGTGCTGTGTGAAACACAGTAAAAAGATGATGCCTATGGACTAGGTGGGGCTCCACAGTCTATGAACACAAAAATGTAAAATACAAAGCAAAACACATGTAAGAGTGACAAAAAAGGCTCACCCTCTTACCAGGTGAAAAGAATTTTAGAAATCCAGCAAAGCTGCTGAAGGACTCAGTAGGTATGGAAAATTAGCCATTCTGGAGAATTCTCCCTAACAACCACTATTGTACCAAACCCCTAAATCCACGCGAGCGAAGCCACAGGCAACAGCTAGTACAAAACAAATGAGGAAGGATGTCTGAGAGAAGTAGACACAAAGGGTGTAGTGCCCTTTTTATTGGCACAGACTCAGAAACCCAGGAACTCAAAGGTGATTGGGTAGTGGGAAAAGGTACATATAATGGAGAAAAGAAACACAAGAAATTCTTGTTATAAAACTATTATTTCCATACTAATGTTCCTATAAATCACACAAATTGTTCTTTTAGAGAGACCAATTGTCAACCAAATGAGTCGCTCGTTTGGATGTTAATTCGTACATTAGTATCACATATTATCACTTTTTGTTTACTTTAAGAGCATGTCATATTAAAGTATTAGGTCATATTTTTTGTTGTATCATGGTTCATTTTAAGCTAATGTTGTTCAGAGTATGCTGCTAGAGCATTTAGTAAGCATTGGAGCCCTATTGCAGTGCCATCCAGAATCACAATATCATCTGCATGCCCTAACCAATGGAAATGCATATTATTGACTTTCAGAGGAAAACGGCGAACAGTCTTTAATATCTGATCCAAGTCTGCAATCCAGAGATTGAACACTAGGGGCACCAACACACACCCACGCTTCAATATATTGTAAGGGTGGATAGGATAGGAAAGCTCTCTCAGTCGATTGATCCTGATATAAACAATGGGATCACTGTACAGCTGCTTAATGAAATCTAGAAGATGCTCAGGAAGTCCCTGTTCACTCAATTTCTGTCTCAGCAGTCCCCTTTTAACCGTATCAAATGCTGCAGTGAATTCAACAAATAATATGTATACAGACGAGTTTTAGGAATACTGAGTGTTTTTCATAATAAATTGGAGGGTCCAGATATTATGTAAGGTGTTGAATACAGGATAAAAGCCTGCTTGAAAGGGAGGTCATAATTATGTTTCCCCTGCCCAACGTCTGATCTCTTTTAAAATAAGATTGCAGTAAACTTTGCTGGATGCAGCCAGCATGGCTTATAATTTGTAGTTATTTGGATCTTGACTGGGCACTTTTGTTGTGGATTGGAATGATATGCACATTTTTATTTTTGTTTTTCTCCAGGGTTCCGGAATGATCACTGTTGAGGCAATCTGAGCAAATAACTTGTTTAACAATCTGGCCTATAATATGGGATCCCCTTGGATGACCTTGTTTGATAGGCCATCAAGGTCACGTGCACCCCAAGAATGCAGTGCTATGATGCAATTGTGAATATCCCCCTTTGTATGCAAATAGTTATACCTCATTACTGAGTATTCAGAGGTATGTAAGTCTGTTTTGTCAAGAGTCATATATTTCAGTAATATGCTCCTTCCACTGGTTTTCTGTTAGTGGGTTAATTTCCTGCTTGGTCTGGTGATCTTTACATATCTTCAGCATATGGCAGAATTATTTTGAATCATTGTTACACAGGCTGTTGTACGTGCATAAGTTGACATTGCACCTTGTATATGGAATTTTCATGGAAATGCAACACATGTTTTTACTCTCTATATAGTTTTTAAAATGTTTAGTATGCTGACATTTTTCTTCCTCTGTTATAATTTGATAACCAGAAAAAGTATGAATATTCAGCCTTAATTCACGCTTTCTCTTAGCTATATATGATAATTTTAAATGCCGAAATTAGAAAAGGTAGTATGAGCCATCAATTTCTTTGGGAAGTTTCCAACTTTATTAACTAATTGATTAAAACACTCTCTATAATCATATTTCCATCTAATTCGTGATAGTTGTTTTGTGATATAAAATCGTTACGGATGAGATTATTACATTTATTCACATTACTCTGAGGCGATATTATTCTGCTCCTCTGTGCATTCACTTCATACTGCCCTGTTAATGTTTGAGGATTCATTGGATTATATGTTTTAATCATGATGTGGATGCATGAATGATCGCTCCAAGAATGAAGGACGACAGCTGCAATGCATATCCCAAATTGCTATGCGTGTTGGTACCATGCCACATATGTCCAAGTGTACAATTCCTTTGTAAAATGTGTTCACTATGATTAAGCCCAAATTGGTAATGAAGTTTAGCCATTTGATTTCCCTTATGATAAGCTTATGATGATGTTGCCGAACTTGGTTGCATCTGAGGACCCATGCTTCCATCCCCTGAAATATCACAGTAAGCATCACAATCTCCACAAACAAGGAGATTGCTTTCAGGATTACTCAAAGCCCATTTGGTAGATCGACTTGATATGTGCAACAGAATTGATTGGGTTGATTCTCCGCCTGGCGGATCATATACAGTGATGATGAGTATTTTAGTGAAAGTGTTCTTAATATAAAGTGAAATAAAGTTAAATACCTGAGCGAATTGAGTTAGAACCTATATGTGACGCCGAAACATATAGGGATTTAACCCAGACTTGCGGCTACTGTAATATTACATCAATAACACTATTTAAAGTTAAATGATACACGTTATAGGATTTGCGTTCGTTTGAATCTTTGTCAACAAATTGGGGCTATCTATTTAGGGACAGACAATTCATATTTTCTACTTTTCTCCAAGCGGAACTAGCGCATGGACCTCGATTATTGATTGCCCCGCCTTGAGGACAACCCAGAGGGGGTGGAAACACCTGTCGGCTGTGCAACTTTGCTAATGGGACAATTAAAACACGATTGATAACATCTTACCTTGCTGACAGCTGTATTTAATCTGAAACCTTTGTTGTACTCAGAATTTTTATTTCTTTGTTGCGAGCGAATCATCGGGGTTGAGCGCTGACAACCAACACCCAAATTCTGTCCTACACTTTGTCACATACTATAGGCCTTACGGGTGGTATATGGGTCTTTGGTGCATGCGGCCTCCCGTTTCAAATATGTACTTTAGAGCTCTAGCGCCTTCCATTTGAGGATTGTACCCGCAGTTACCATCCCTGTTCTTAATATAAAACTTCATGACTGACTGAACTTCATTACCCCACAAAATACATTGTGATTCAAATATTTAGTTAATAATGAACCTTTTGATTTTGCATCAATAATTAGTCTGCATTTAGGGAGGACCTTAGGACCCCTTAAGGCCTTGTGCAAAATGCAGGTATATCCATCCATATAAAAAGCAGATTGTACCCAAGTTTCTTGTAGGGCAAATAAGTCCAACTTTGCTAATAATTATAAAGGCATTCTTGTCTGTATCTGTTTTACAGACACCTTTTCTCTTGGGGTGTCCGATCGTATGACAGATCTATGTTTATTATAACAGTTCTACTGGCGAGAACAGGCCATGGCAAGATGCATGTTCTATATACATTAATTCATGGATTGATCCATCAAACAGTCGTTCAATACCCCTGTCATCCCTTCGTGTTCTGGGGCGGTGAGGCAATAATGGTGAAAACTACTAGGAATCTATGTCTGTCTTCTACCTAGAAATAACTCTGCTCTATTTCTAAGACCCACACTCTCCTCACCTGTGTTTTGTGTTTCGGGAGCTCTACATACTGCTATCACACAGCAGCACGTTGATGTTGAGGCTCTGAAGGCTAGGATGCTCTAGAACTCAAGAAGACTGTGGAGGCAAGTGCCTTCAAATTTAAATGAGTCTCCTGACAGAACCAAGGAAAAAAGACTGTGGTCTCTGAAGAATGAAAGTTTTCTAAGTTGGAGAGATCTCTCTTGCTATCTAATTAATTCTTCTTTCTTTTTGCAGATTCTCAGAGGAAAAAGGCTTTAACAGAAGAGTTTGAAGTGTCAAGGAAAAGAATATAAAAACCTTTTCTTGTGGAAAGTTTGCACACTTGCTATAAATGGAGCACGCACAACCTGAAGGGATTTTCGGAATCCTGACAAGGAGTTTTGACTGAGGAAGGTTTGCGCGCATAATCAGGAAGAAAACAACGCTGCACAGCGTATGTTCGTCTTGCAAGAAACACTACAACCTTCTACTGCGAAGCACGGTTAACAACTGTGAGGAAAAACTCTGTGGAGCTTCAGGTACATATGCGTGTAGGAATTATCTTCACTCTTAACGCTATAATGTTCATTTTATAACTAAGGTACCTTTGTGTTGCAGGTCTTCGGATATGAAGAAAAATACTATGAATGCGCTACGGCAGCGAACGAAGACTGATGACTGAAGAGGAACTGTGACAAAAGAAAATTATTCTACTGGAAGACTGTGGCAGAAACTTCAGTCAGGTAATTCTTGTCTGTGGTCAATAGATATTCTGCAAGCTATTCCAAGTATTAATATTACTTTTCTTTGATTTCACAGGTTCTATGAGCAGATGTGCCGGTAGCATTACACTGCTGTTCGGGACCAAACGTGAAGCGCTTGTTACTGCAGAGGCGAGGCTTAAGTAGCCCTCAATGTCCAATGACTAGATCTCTGCTGAAACTTGTCCATGACCCACTGGGCAGCCATTTATTTTATGGATATTGAAAAGCTATTGAATCCCTATGGGAGTCTATGGTTATGTAATGCTGTGAATTGTGAGAATGCCATGTGTGCCAAGCTAAAACCCACATTAAACCTACTGAGCTATACAAGGAATCTCACCTGGCCTGAACTCCTGTATCAAGCCTATGAACCCTGGATGTGGTCATAACAGTAAGCTTGATCGGATTGTGGCTCCAGCAGGGTTCTTCAATAAATTCAATTGATGTATGAGGACACATCAGCTGCGTTCAGGGGCCCAAGGGCACACAGGTATCCAAGGGATTTCAACACAAATAGGGGCGTGAAGTAGGTGTGTCCCCCAGCCCCTCTTATTTTCTTTATTTTTTATACAATTTTAATACTCACAATGCCTTATGAAAGCTAATTCCCCACTTTAAAATCGAATCAATTCAGTTCCTTGCTTTATGCTGAGGATACAGTCTTAATCAACCTCATACCAGGAGGGCTACAGCAGAGTTTAAGCTATGCCAATTCCTTTTTCAACAAACACGGGCTAAAACTGAATTTGTCTAAAATAATGATTTTGGTTTTTGGTCAAGGAAATATGAAAGCAAGGTGCTCTCTATAACGCAAAAAATAGAAGTCGCCAATGACTATAACTATGTTGGCCTGACCTTCTCCTAAAAAGGTGTCTGGCAGAGCCATATAAAAACAGAGTCCAAACAAGTTAATTTAGGATTTAGATGGCTGTTGCGCCTTTACTATCGCTATGGCGTTAAAAGGCTTGACAGATGTCTCCTAGTGATGGAGATGACATTCCACACAACTGTTCTTGATGGTGATGAGATCTGGGAAGGCTACAACATGCCTTGAGATAGTACAGAATTCCTTCCTTCGGATGATTTCTGGTCTCCCACTGAGCTCACCAGGAGATGTTTTAAGGTGCAAACTTGGCATTCTTAGCAAGACCTGCCAGGCCCAAATTAGGTTTTGGGAGTTTGTCCTAAGGGTCCACTTTAACTCCTCAGGAAACCCAAATTTGGTTAAAGCAATGGCAAATTCAATCTGGTTCCTTATTTAGGATCCTCTAAGCTGGCTTACAAGCGGGATTGCGTTGCTGAAAAGCTGGGGTGTGGGGGACCGAGTTGCCCTGAGAAAACCTTTGAGCGTTCTCTGCAAGGCCCTTATCAAGCCAAGGGCACCGTATGATCCAGCGACACTGACTTTTGTAGATAAAATCAAATTTGCGGAATGTTGCAGGGTTTTTTTGATGGTCAGGCTTAATGTCCTTCTATGGAGAGTAAGGATGAGCTGGTTGAGCCTTGATAGGGTATGTCTATGTGGTCTGGGCAGAGAGGAAGACGTAATACATTGCTTAATATGTTGTAGGTTTTCTATTGATTTTAGGAAAAAATGCCTCATGCCATATTTTATTCAAAATAATATTAGCACATTCTCAGATGCAATGGTGAGGTGTATGTCATGTAGTGATGCCGATTTCCTATACAAGGGCTCCACTTAGAGGAAGGCCTCTGAAGAAGATAGTACACATATAATGCAGACATATACAATGTTCCACATTATGTAAAGATTGTATTTAGTTTAACATGTAATGAAGTGTGAATTTTATTTAAAATCATTCTGTCTTATTTTAGATGTGTAGGAAATTCATATTAATGGATAGGATCAGAATAAACGTTAACTAACTAACTAACCTATTATGGTAATTGTGATCAAAGTGTGGAAATAAGTGCTAAACTCACAGACCACATTTTTGTGGATCTCAGGTTTATCGTAGGTTCCCATATCTAAGGACTTACAAGTTGGCATGATAAGTGCACAGGTACATGTTAACAGGGGGTGGGGTGGGCGCTTGAAAACCTATCTTGAGTTGTAAATGGACTTTCAACCTGTGCAAGAAGGAATGTATATTTTCTTCCACCACTGGTTTTCCTAGGCACACTTCTGCATACTTGGGCACGTGTGGTCCTGGCCCAGTTGCAAGGACAGTAATAGAAAAATCCATAAGGGTCAAACATGAGTCTTCTGGCATTGACCAGGTCTGCTAAGGTCTCTCTTTAACCCATACTCATATTTCAGATTCAAATCTGTCCGACATAATTATTGTCTATTTGTCATGATATAATCCTTAGCAGAACAGTGAGACAACTACAAAGCACCCAGGAAAGGGATCTCTGATTGTTCTACCTGCAGACAGAATGTTCTTTTACATGGAAAAATTTCATATGCACACGGAAATGATGTACTAGCTTTGCACATGAGGAGGTCAGAGAGGGAGAGCTTTTGTATCTCCTGATTGTTACTGTCCATGTCAGACAGGTAATAATCCCAGTAAAATATTATTTCCGGTGCATATTCAAATGTATTACATCCTTCTCACCGTCCCCTCTTCCCCATGTGCCTCTTCCCGTTTCCGCTCCTTTCCGCTCCTAGCCCCCCTGCACTGGAACTCCCTCCCTCTCTCTATCCACTCCACCGCCACCTTTTCCTCCTTCCATACTTCCATGAAATCTCTCCTTCTACATCCCCCGCCCTGATTCCCTTACCCCCTCTCACTCCTCTCTCTCCTCCCTCACATCTTCCCCTACTCACCTTCCCTATCCGCTCCTTTCCCTTACCTCTCCCTCCTTACATCCTCACCCTAATGCCCTTTCTGTCTCCCTCCTCCTTCCCTTTCTAATCCCCCTCCTTCCCTTACTTGCCCTCACAGGTCAATTGCTCTACCTACTGTTTTATTGGTTTGATTCATGTCTTGTAAGCTGCTTCTACTGTTATATTTTTCTATGTAACTTGCTGTTATAATGTCAAGAGCTTTGGATTAAAGCGCTATATAAAAAAATAAATACAATACAATACATCCCAGGGTGATGGCAATTTCAGCTGCCCCTCCAAACTGGCTTTGGAGCAGACACTTCATGGACACAACTCTCACCCATGTAAACAACTTCCTCATAAGTCATTGTCATGTCCCATCTCTTTTCAACTTTTGAGGTTTCTGTGCTGCATCTGACAATGTTGCCCATACCTCCCTACTCTTCAATCTCTCTCAAGGATGCATTAAATGCACTGCCCAAAAATGTATCAGCTCCTAGCTAGCTTGCTGACCTTCATTTCTTGGAAAACAAGCACTTCCACTCCCAATACATTTCATGTAGAGGTTCTCCAAGTTCTTGCCCTTGGCCCTCACTTATCAACACTTAACACATATTTTACCTGAAAGTGGAATTCAAACTTTGGCTAATGTTATCATCTCTTTGACAATGATACACAAATCATGTTCTCCTTACAGTCCTTCACCCCATTGGTGAAGGGGGATAGCTATGGGGCAATGTGTTGGAAGCAGGACCCTGCAGTTCAACACAGGTTCATCTCTGGTATTAAGCCTGTTATAAAAGGACAATTATAATTATATGAATTGCGTGTCACAGACTGACCCTTTGACATTCATCACTGTGTAGCACTACACTGCATAATTTCTAAATGTAAATAACCTAAAGTGATCTTCTCCCCACCCTACGCCTATTTATAATCCCCTTTTCTACTTCCCTATTTCCATTCACCTTGATATTCTTCCCACACCCACAGAGCTTGCAACCAATGGGTCAACTTTGACAACAATCTTAAACACCTTCAATGAATTACCTCTTCCTTTACAGGTGCATGGGTCAAACTTTCTAGCATCACGATAATCAGTCACCGCCTCAATTGCCATGCTGCCAAAACTCTAAACTCTACTCCAGCCGTTATCAAACTGGGCTACTATTACAACCTCCTACCAGGGCTCACTCTCCATTTCTTTGCCCCCTCAACAAAATGTTGAACATTTTCACTGGCATGTTATCCATTATGCCTTAATCCTATCACACCCCTACTTCGATTCCATGCAGGTTCACTCCCCATTCACACCACCTCCCTTATCCATTTCCTTTTTCGGTTCTTTCATTCTAACTGCAGACATGCCGCTGATATCTTCATGGCTATCTCCTGCTATTCTATCTCTTCCACACACTCATATCACAAGGTTATCTCAACCATATCAACTTTCACTTCCCTGTAATGCCTCTTGCTTGCACTCATATCCCCTTCCTGGCCCCCTCCACCGGAACCCCCCTACTCCCTACAATTATGAACATTTCAGCAGAGGCAAGCTTCAACATCATCCTCTAGATGCACCTGCACTCTCTGTGTGCATTCCCTGCCGCTGCAGTGTCATTATCCCCCATCACAATGCTCTTTGAACCCAACTGTAACTATGTACATGCTGTGTTTTCCGTTAGTCTTACATTGTACCTTGCATCTGTCTGTATAGTTCCCTCTCAATGTTCCAAATCTCTTCTATGCCACCAACTGGTTTCTGTCTCATTCATCATACTTTAGTACCATTTTTGTAAACTTCCCACTAGGGGGATAGCTACTGCTGCTAATATTACCTTTTATTCAGTGTTCAACCCACTTCACCACTTCTATTAAAAGCAAATCGGAAGATCCATCTTGGCCTTTGAAATGTGAGGGTCTCAATTGCCTGTTTCACTGAGCTGGTAGGAGCCAGATTCCCAAAGCGAACGCTCACTTCTCTTCTGAAATGAGGAAGTGGCAGTGGGGGGTTATTAACATCTGAATTCGGGGTACTATGGTGTGACAATTGGTCAATTAATCTCTTAGGACAAATCTCAATTTTCAGGATGAGAGACCTAAACTTGCAGGTTTTAGAGTATCTGACCTCTTTTTGTGGTCATAGGGAATTCTCCGATGTGCTCCTGCCATTACAAACCTTTTATAAGATCTGGACATATGGTAGCTCATTTGGTTCGTAGGATAGGGATGCTTTTTATTAATACATTGGTATTGTTGAAGAGACTGGTGGCAACTGCAATTTAGTTTTGGTTTCACCTGGAGAGCAGCCTGCTTTGACACATTAGTATAGCAATGTACCTTTTTTGTAGCCATTATGACACTAAAGTATTTTCTTAAGACCTGTTATGGAAGGAGTTTCCTTTGATTGGGGAATTAGAAAGTATGCCTAAAATGGTAGTTTTACAAACATGGTGCTACTATGATCTCAACCCTTTAGCCTCTATTGTGGTTTTGACGACTTTGGGCTGTGACCCTAGCCATAGAAAAGCCGATAAACAGACTGCATGGGTGGACCAGGGAGTTTGGTGGTTTTTAGGGCAAAGCTGACTGGCTGGCCACCAAAGCCTTTGTGTGAGTGTCCTTGTGGGTGATTGGAGGGCTGGCTTAGGCCCTGCCATGAGTGTTTAGGTACATCTATCGGTGACGCTAACCCTGCCTCAATTGTGTAGGGATTTTGGTAGATTGCTTAGCTACCTGCTAGAGGATTTGCACCTGGAAGCCATGCGGCTGCAATTTTATGATAATTTCAGGCCATGCAGTCCTTTGTCCTTACACTTAGTTACATTTTTTTTTTGGATACTGGACAACTCCCTGCACTGTCCTCATCCCCCTCATGGTCCTTTTTACTGGCTGGATGGAGAATCTGGTTTTGAGACACTTTCTGGCCTGTTTTCCAACCATCCTCAAAAATTACCTGCTTGGTCTGCGAGAGCAAGCCTCTATCAATATTATGGTGGGGAGAAACCACCACACAGCTTCTGTTGGACATCTGGGCTATCCTGGGAGACCTACATCATTGTTTAATTGTTTCCTTCTTGGGGCCAGTTATTGTTGACAGGGGAGGCCGCACATCTCGCAACAAGGCTGGTGGGTCCTGGGAAGATCCTTGTTCTTCATTCAAGTCATAGAGGACTCCTTGATCCTGGATTCATGTCCTGGATGACTGGATTTACCTTGACCTGAAAGAGAATGCTTTTACTCATGTCTTGTTTTACAGTTCATTAGACGTGTTTCTTGGGAGCTGCCAGAGTGAGTGCTTATCTTTGGCTCCTAGGGTGGGAGTCTATTCTTGATACTTTCCTTTAGGGGCCTGTGGTCATGGTTTTCTGACACTTGCCTTCTACCACATTTTGCCAAAGACTTCTATCGGCACTACTGTAAATTCTTCCTTCATGAGACTCCTTGCACTCAAAGGAAATCGGAACACCAACAGCACACCCTATTTCAAATATTCTGTAATCATAAAGTTCAGGTAAGTAATAGGGCTCAATTATTTTATTTCATAAGATGAGTTTAAGGTGCAGAGGAGAGAACGACAACCTTGACATCTATGTTTTACTACATGAAAGGAGAAAGAAGATTTACCTGAATTGCTTTCACAGAGGGAGTTACTGTGGATACACAGACTGGATGCTATGTCCCCACTAGGCCTCAATGAGGACTTTTACTTGGGTCCATTTATTTAAAATAAACACACACACTTTCTGTATCTACATTCTTCTATGTCTTCTCTAAAATCTTTTAATATCTTTGACCACCTTTTTTGGGTGCTTTAGACATAGTACTGTCATGAGAGTGGGCACCCCACGGAAGCAGGTAGATTTGCGAACCAAATGTTAAACATAGTTTGGTTTGTTATTTCACATGTGTTTGTCTGTGGATCTAAAAATGTGTATGAGAGTCTAAACACCTTTATTTTTTAGTATTTGTTTTCATATAGATATGACTTATTAAGTTAGCTCCCTTCAGGCATAGTATGACCATGAGAATGGGAACCCATCGTGGGGCAGACCATTGTCCGTACTATTGTCCGTACTGTTTGTCAATTTGGATCTGAAAGCTATTCCACATGGGATTGGGTATACATATAAAGATGAGTACTGGAGACTTTCAACATGCTTTAGAAACTACCATTAAGATGGACCTTCCACTTTAAAGAAGCCCACTAGGTGTTACAATGAGCATAGGGTACACACGGTAATCTAAATTCTGTATAATTGGTTTGGCTGGAATACTATATACATTGTAGTTCCGGTAGGACTATATTTCATTAATTGCAGCATAGTATGACAAGCGGCTTCACCAATCCAAAGAATACCCTCTACCCCATTGCATAGGTAGGCTGTTGGCATTCATGTCTTGAACATATTTGATCAGTGGTCTATGTATCTATATAGGGTCACAACGACTTCATGTCCTGTAGATTCTCCCCTGTCCTTACTTGGGATTTGCTTCATAATTCTGCATAATACAGCAGCCTTTCCTTCATTTGATTTCCACAGCTGAAGAATCCCCTAACTGCTCTCGAATATCTACCAACATTAAGGACGCAACATTAAGGACGTCTGCTCTTACTCAACTGTAAGTGTCTTTTACTCTCTATTAGGCATAGTAACATATCTGTCCGTATAGATGGTCATCTCATATCCATTATTCCCCTATTGGTGAAATTGATACTTAAGACAGTTTTCTCTGAGAGCCCTCTCTAACACTACTTACCAGGAGGCTAATAAGACTTTTGTATGCCACGCGCATAGCTGCACATCTGATAATGGACACCAATTAACTTCCATCTATTTTTGCCACTATGGATCCCATTGGAACACATTATGGGAGGTTAGACTAATATTAGTATATATTGGGTCTTAATACTTTTTGGTCTAATGAGCCCACTGTGTTTTACTCTTTGTCATGGTTTACCCAAATATTAATGTGACCTGATAGATATTCAATTTGGGATTTTATTAAAAGTGTGCATTTTTCAGTATTCCAATCTGGAGTATTTTTTGGGGGGGTAAATGTGGAGACTAACTCTACTTCAACACCATCCTTTCTCGCATCCCTTGAGTCACTCCTGAATGCTCTGTCACATTTACCACTCCAGAGTTGTCCAGTATACCTTTTGTTTGGAGCACTGATAGGTCATTGGGTTCGATGGTTTCACACCCCTCAATAGAGGGCTGTGGAAAACTCTCCCTCGGTAGATTCAGCAACAGAGATGCTAAGTACACTTAATTATTTTTTCTTTAGATAGAAGCTGAAAATCAGAACGAGAAACGGGCATCATCAGAGCATCCTACGGTGCCATATTTGAAATGTTTGCACCACAGACATTGGCTTGGTGGAGTTTACATCTCTCAATCTATTACATTAAATTATACTAATGCATTAATGTTTAAATGTATTTATGATGGTTGGTTAAAAGGTTTCTAAATAACTAAACCAAGACGTATACAGATAACATTTTAAAAAATGTCATTACATTCCAATGTTTCTACCCAATCCATTGCAAGATTCCTTTGACCACTTTTCTGGGTTCTAAAGTGGGAGACTTGATGATCAAGTGCACCCGCTAATATTATGCATATAGTGTGGCGGGCACTATGGCGCTTGTTTGGATCAAGGGTGTTCTTGTAAATCAAATCTGATGTTGCAATGTTTAAAAGGGATAGGTTGCAGGTTGTCTGTCAGTCTTAGTGAACACGAGTGTTGAAGTTCTTGGGAGTTGGAGACCAGTTGGCAAGCCCCTGCAGAAGACGGGCGGGAATACCTGTGAAGGGGATCTGTGAAGCTTCCCCAAAGCAATTCTACTGATCGTGAACTCCAATTCCATAACCGAAATACACAAACATGCAGTAAAACAAAGTAGGCAAGTTGGCACAAAACAGAACAATGCTCTTTGCGGGGCAATCACACTGGAGAAAGACATTTCTTTACTGTTTTTGAGGAATTGAGGGTTCATCATTGACCATCAATCACTTGGATACGGGCAAGTACTGCAAGCAGGATCATCTGGTGTTGCAAAATAATTGATTTTATGATCACAACAAACTCCCACAAAATGAAGGATTTTTTCATCTTGGACAAAATCTCCTTTGGCATACATTTCCCTGAAGTACTTAATACTTTGTGTTAAGTAAAACACCTTTCAAGGGAATAGGGATATCCCATTGTTTGGTTAATTATCTTTAAACCTCCTGTGACCATATAGACTGCTGTCTACTCGTGTACCGTGCCTGTATTTGTAGCTGGAATCTTACTGGCCTTTTTTTGATGCATACATTTTTGCATTACGAACCCCATGAAACAGATCACTCCCTCAGGCCAAGGCCTCCATTTCCTTTTCACAGCCTTTATCCTGGAAGTGTTATATGCACTACCTCTCAATCTTAGACATTCAATACGTGATACGTTTGCTTTTCCCCATCAGTTTTATCGTGTGCACGCTTCCCCCCCCCGATTACACTTTGAACAAATTAATTGTTTTGGTATATGCTAATGTGTGTGGGCAGGAGGTGGAGGTGGTTTGCGATGGTGGTTGGGGATGTGGGCTAAAGTGGTGGTTTCGGGGGACCCCCCCATTTAAAAACGAAAAGTCAAAGTCACATCAAGGAAACGTGCCACAAACAAAGTGCACACGATTAAATGGGGAAAAGCAAACATAGAACCCTTTATTTATTACCTCTCTATAAAATGTTTCTTTGATCTTCCACCCAGGTCCATGGAAAGAAAGCTAACTGGAAGACATGCAATGCTGTTTACATCATTCGTTTATATGCCTTCAACAGGAAATTAGTGAACCAAGATAAAATAAGCTTATGCGAACCCACAGAACCCCAGCACTATGTTGCATTTGAACACTCTTCTCTGGCTGATGTCTCCCATACCCTTGAAAGCACATCACATACTTGCCCATACCTTGATCTTCCGGGGAGCATCCTTGCTCATACTCAGTGTCAGGCCGTAAACCTCAACATTCACCATCTTTGTATAGGAGACTGCTTTGTTGCCTCGGTTGTTGTTCTGCACTGTGACGTTGAATGGAACAAGGCTCGGGTTACCAGGAGTGACGCCGACTAGCTGATAGACACAGGTCCCCATGAAATTAAAATGTTGACCATCAAATGTGGTGTAGTGTGGATCACCATATGCTCTACATATGCCGTAGCCAACAGGATGGCATCCTTGGACACCGTCCACCACTTTGCATTCTGTATTAACACCACACGTAGCCTTCTGGCATGTCACGGCTCCGCTGATTCCACATTGACACCTCTCTTGGCACAAAATGTCCGAGTAGAATGACTGGCCTTGCTTATAATACAGCTCTTTGTACACACAGCCGCAATCTTTTAAGGCGATACACTCTTCTCCGCTCAGGACGAAGCCGCTGTCACAGTAGCATCCTTCCCTGCAGGGCAAGGAGCAGTTGGCTGTCGATGCAGGATTGTAACAGGTAGTGGGACAGCCGACTCCACACAGCTCGTAGTGGCTGTTCTGTGGGCACACGGGTGCTAAAAAAGATTAAATCAAATCAATGTGACATCAATATTTATATTTTGCATTTGGAAATTTCCTGAGCCATGCACTCAAGAGATCAATTGACCTGTATCTTTGAACCAAGGTGATGGTGCTGGCGTACTACAGTCTTACCTGCTGTTCTCGAGGCATGCGTTGCATCTAATGCAAATTGCAAAGGCATTTTTAGGTAGCTGAAAGTGGAAGGTGGCAGTGACCATCACAAGAAAAGAAATGTGGATCTTTACCAGGAATGGTAACTGCTAAAAAGGACTATTTAAAGACCCTCCTTGTCAACAAGATTGATTGAATGAGGACAATAAAAAAAACATTATAAAGCAAATGAAAACACTGTGAAAAGTTAAAAAAAATTGTAACTTTAAGGAAGGACAAAAGGTAGCAGGTGGAAAGCAGAGGATCAAAGTGAGTAGCAGGGGTTGCCATCAGAGAAAAAAGAAACAAGCTTCCAAACAAATTCAGGAGACCTGTTTCACAAAGATGATTATCAAAAATTCCTTTTTACATAGAAGTGCAAGAACTCATATTGCAGAAAGACAACATACCCAGCTGCATGCCCTGCAGATAGCAGTTGTCTCCCACAATGTATTAAACTCACCAATGCACATGTGTACCCCTTTCCTTTGTGTCTCTTTATACAAATCTACGCGCCCTGTCACACTCCAAGTCCATCCTATTGCTTGCCATTCGAACGCATTGAAGCACATTTTAATTATCAATGTGAATGTCTGTAAACTTGGGTTGCCAAACATTAGACTTTACACGAGCTGGTGTGGGCATAATGCACCCACCTAATTAGTGGAGTATGTTTTCTGAAAATGTTTAGGGGGCATGTCATCTAAAGGAAAGTGGCCCCTGCCAAATGACTGGGACAAAATGGTGTGCCACAAAAGTTGGTGGGACAAACGCCATTGCCCTCCCTAAAATTACGCCCATGGGCACCTTGGCAACTGCAGCCCATTCTCAATGATGACGTCTCCCTCACCTTCTCTCACTACATGCATGCATGGCATTCTTTGTTGTTTATCATCTTGCTTCAGGTACTGTGGCGGTGAACCCCAATGAAACCCATCCCCTCAATAGCATTTGTCCAGAGTGTCCTTTTCATCCTGGAATGCCACATAATATATTTATTATTTATTTTTAAATTGTTATAGCACGCAAATAGTCTGTTGGCATCAAGGTGCTATTACTTGTGAGGACCTTAGTTACACTTGTGAGGGTAGCAGGTTATACATTTATACTTTCTGTACAGCAGACTACATATGTTGTGGCCTAGCTAGCAATTTAAAAGGATGTGGGGGAGAAGTGATTAGATGAAGAGCAACATTTTCACTGCTTTTCGGAATGCCATGTGTGACTGTTCTGCACGTAGAGGTGGTGATAGGGCATACCTCCTGTGTCAAATGCAACCCGCATCTAGCACCTGCAGTAGGTGTTTTATGTGTGTTTCTTTTACTTGTGAACCCACTCCAAGACCATTTCATCTGTGATCATACTCCTAGTGGCTCTACAGCCATTCTGGGTCTTTTCCATGATTTGCCTCTTCTTGTATCTCCCTGCGCTCCTTCACTTGGCTACAGTGCCCCTGTTTGCCTCTACTCTACTCTCCACATATATTCCTTCTCTGTATTCTTTTGTCGTGTTTTCATTAGGCTGTGTCTGTCACTGTGTATTATAAGGACGAAAATACACCCTTTTGTATTGTACATCGTGTCAGTGTTCCGTGACCTTATAAAGTAACACAGCTTTCATCCTCATTCCTCTATTTGGTCACGGGACTCCTCTGTGACTGGCAATATCTTTATGGCATATGGAATGGAGGGAACAAGTTACTTACATGTAACTGTTGTTCTCCAGCATGGGTCTGGCATGGATTCACATGCTCATGAATAGTCCCAGTCGTCAGGCTGGGAATCCTCAGTAAAAAAAAATCAGTTTCCGTTTCGTTTCTGAACTGCCTTTCTCCTAATAACCAATCACTGGTCCTGGGTCACACTGCCCCCAGCCAACGTCTGCCCTCTACCTAAGCCCCTCCTCTGGCAGCCATCTTCAGATTTTTACTGCACGTTCAAGTGTTGGGAGTCCTCGTGCTATAGCTCTCGAGCTTTTACTGCGTTTTGTTATTTTTTCAAGGAGTTTACTCTCATTTTTCGGTCAATTGAGCCTCAAGTTCTACCGATTCTACTTCCGATCAACGGGGACCCGTTTCAAAGTTTTCTACCCCCCTCAAGGGTGAGTTTTCATCGAGTTTCGCTTCTTGGAGGATTCCGGAAGATCTTTGAGGCCTACCCCGCGTGGACATGGCCCAGAACAAAGGAAATACGACGCCCAGATCCAAGCATTTCAGTAGCTGCCCTGGTTGTGGATTACAAAATGTCTTCAAGGAGGATGAGCACTCTCGGTGCCTCTACTGCCTTCATGACAACAAATCGCACGCAGAGAAGGACAGTGCGTTTTGTAAGAATATGTCTGAACGGAAAATGAAGGATCGTCGTTCTCGACTCACCAACTGGCTGGAGGGTAAGAGCCCAGCAGCAGGTGAGAAGAGGAAGAAGTCTGAGTGGTCTTCTAAGACATCTGAGGGCGCTCCGGCTGTGGGGGCCCAACAGAAGGCAAAGCACTGCGAGTCCATGGGCACCGGGAGCGCCAATGGGTCGGGCTCTCTGGCTGCCAGGCAGGGCGCGATGTCACTGATGCCATACGAGCCAACGTTTTGCCTCGGGGAAAAGGAAGTTGGAGTACCCGGGTAAGCTTTGGGAGAAGTCCCGGCCGATCCCGACGGCGGAAGCCGAGGGGGAGCGAGGCAGCAACCCTGCCCCCAAGGTGAAGGACTCAGGCGCGCCCAGAGTCGCGAAAGCCCTGATTCACCCAGCTCAGGCCTCAATCGAGGGAGTCGCGGCAGCCCTGGTGAAGCCTGCTGAGGCTATCCCAGTGGAGACGACCTCCGGGCCTAGAGTTCCCCTGCCACCACTGAGGGAATCCTCTTTTCAGCCTATCCATAAGACCCCCGTGAAACCCCAGGGAGAGAAAGAGGGGGGGTCCCGGTAGCCATTACAGACAAAGATACCACCTCTGAAGATGAGCTGGCTGGTGTCGCAAAGATCCTGGATAAGAAGTTTGAGGAGGTCCGGTCCTGCGGGACGGATCCCGACGAGGCGGACGAAGAAAGCGACAGTGGTGCCGATGAGGAGCCGCAGGCCGTGGAGGAGATGGAGGATCCTACTTCCCAACCGTCGCTCCCATCGCAACCAGTGCCTGTGCCACAAGACAACTCAGGAGCGATCTTGATGGCTATTCAGGCCTTGTGTATGGAGATAAAGACAAGTTTGCCCTTACCCCCAGCAGACGATCCAGCAGAGGGGAAGAGGGGAAAAAATGTCATCCCCCTCCTCCTTTCCAGCCTTCACAGCCTTCTCAGCCTTCACCTCCTTCCCCTCCACCGAGGGATCAGACGGGAATGGAGATGGGGACGATGGGGACGGATGACGACGGTGGTGACGACGGAATGGACCTCCCATCACCACCAGCTCGGGCCTCCCCCACGACGAAATTGGCTCCTTCCATGCCATGATCGCCAGGGCATCTGAGCTCTTCCAGCTCTGCCCTGAAGAACTGAAGAAGGAGGGCATCCTAGACCAACAGCGGGAGGCCAAGAGGAAGACTGTCCTCGCAGTCCCACTAATGGACAACATCTGGGACGAAGGGCTGGTGCTCCTGAAAAAACCCGTCCATGGCACCTGCTAAGAGAGACAGGTATGAGAAGAAGTACCGGGTCCCAGAATCCGCCCCTATGTGCCTCAGGGCACAGCCGTCCCCGATTCAGTGATATCCGCGGCGGCCAAGAAGAAAGCACTGGGGGCGACGGCTTCAACTTCAATGTCCCCGTCAGACGATGAGGGGAAGAAGCTGGACGCCATGGGACGACGGGTCATCTCGTCGGCGGCGACGACGATTAAAGCGGCAAGGCCCTCGCGATCGTGGCACGCTACGATAGGAAGCTGTGGTTCAAGATCGCTCCCCTGCTTGATTTCCTCCCGGACGACAAGACGCTGAGGCCCTGGAGATGCTACAGGAAGGCGAGGTGGCTTTGGACCACAACATTATGGTGGCCACGGACATCACCGACACTGGCTTTCGTCAGATGGGCAACAGCGTTTGCCTTCACTGGCGTGGTTGGCTCAGGGCCACTGACTTCCGCCAGGACGTGCAGACCAGGGTTCTGGACATGCCCTTTGATGGAAACAACCTGTTAGGCAAGACAGTGGACGAGTCACTGCAGGCCATCAAGACGGACACTGAGACGGCTCGGGCCTTGGGTGTTCTTCAACAACGACGGCCGTCCTTTCGGAACTCCGGAGGCAAGCTAGGTGCCTCCAAAGGATTCGGCGGCGGTTCCTCTTTGTACCACCAAGCGGCCCGCTCCTCATCGCAGGAAGCCTACAGAGGATGCGGCAAGACAGGAGGATTGCGTCGTTGTCACCAAGGAGGCCAAGACGACAAGGCCGCGACAAAACAGGACTGAACCGGCTGTGGCCTCGGGCCCCCACCCGAGTACCCCGGTGGGAGGCGAGCTGGCGAAATTCGGCAGTGTGTGGGAGTCCATCTCCACCGACCGTTGGGTGCTGGATGCCCTGGTCCGCGGGCACACTCTGGAATTACAGAGAAGGTGCCCCCGTATACCACCCGTGGCCAGGAAGGAAAATCACGTCCCGCAACTACTTCTGGAGGTACGAGCAATGCTAAGAAAAGGAGCCATGGAACTCGTCCCAAAAAGGCTCCGGGGCTCCGGAGTATACTCGCGGAACTTCCGTGTCCGGAAGAAGACCGGCGGTTGACAACCCATCCTGCACCTTTGTTTTATAAACAAGTACATCAAGTCTCAGAAATTCCGCATGGTCACCCTCCAGCACGTGCTGGGACAGTTGGAGGAAGGCGATTTCCTATCGTCGCTGGACTTGGAGGATGCCTACTTCCACATCCCATTCTAAAGGGACATCGCAAATTCCTACGATTCGTGGTCCAGGGGCGGCACTATCAGTTCAAGGCCATTCGTCCAGGGTGTTCACCAAGTGCCTGGCACCAGTGGCAGCGCGGCTGCGCCTGCACGGGATCCACATCTACCCCTACCTGGACGATTGGCTTATCCGAGCAAAGTCAAGGAAACTCACCGTCGATCACACAGTGAAGACCGCCCAACTGCTCACGGATCTGGGATTCTTGATCAACTTCCCGAAATCCCACTTGGTACCGTCGCAAGTCGCCCTGTTCCTGGGATCAGTGGCGCGATTGGCTGCACCATCGGAGGAAAGGACGAAGGCCATCCTGGGCAACGTATAAATGGCTGTTGACCATGGTCGCGGCCAGGGTGAGGTCCATCAAGTCCCTACTCGGCATGATGTCCTCGTGCATCTACCTCGTGCACCTATGCAGGCTTTGGATGCGACCACTGCAAGAGTTCCTTGGCGCCCGTTGGATGCAAGTGGCGGGCAGCTTCGAAGACAGGATCTCACTCAACGAGACTTTCTGACAAGCGATCCAGTGGTGGGGTACCTGCGCACATCTTGCGGCAGGCATGGACTTCCAGACTCCGGCACATCAGGAGACGGTGACGACGGATGCCTCCCTGGAGGGATGGGGAGCGCACACTGGAGACCTTCACGCAAGAGGCCTTTGGCTCCCTGAGGAGAAGTCACTACACATCAATGTCCTGGAGCTCGAAGTCGTGTTCTGGGCCCTCAGGTCATTCCTTCCATCCCTCAAGGGCAAGGTGGTGAGGGTCTTCACTGGCAACACCACCACAATGTTCTACATCCGGAAGCATGGGGGCACCAGATCCCCAGCCCTATCCAAGGAAGCGCAGAATCTGTGGCACTGGGCCGTTGCCCAAGGGATGTTTCTGGTACCTTTCCATCTGGCAGGAATTAAGAACACCATTGCCGACTCACTCAGCAGGGAGCTGCACTCGTGCCACGAGTGGGAGCTGCGGCAGAATCAATTGGATCTCCTATTCCAACGATGGTGCAATCCCCAGATCGACCTATTCGCGACGGCGATGAATACTAAGTGCCGAAGGTTCACCAGCAGGTTTCCCCAGCCGGGGAGCATGGGCGATGCCTTCTCATTCCCCTGGGACGGCCTGTTCCTGTATGCGTTCCCGCCGTTGACGTTGCTACTGCGACTCATCAGTCAACTCAGACGGTCCAGGTGCAGGATGATCCTCGTCGCACCGGCGTGGCCGAGGCAGATTTGGTTCCCAGACCTTCTGGACATGTCAGCGAACCCCCCAGTCAAACTGCCGATAGACGTGGATCTTCTCGCCAGAGAAGGAGGCACCATCCTCCACCACGACCCGGGGTCACTGAACCTCCATGCCTGGCTCCTGCAGCACTAGAGTTCAGAGGGTACGATATCCCGGCAGACTGCAAGGAGGTGCTTGCAACGGCCAGTGCGTCCTCGACTCTCAAGTGCTATGGACACAAATGGAAGAGGTTCTCTGTCTGGTGCCGCGCACAGAAGATTAACCCTCTGCGGATTAGGCCCCTCAAGTGCTGCCGTACTTGCTATCGCTGGCCAAGGCGGGGCTGGCTCATGCCTACATCAAGATCCATCTGGCAGCTATCTCCCGCTACACCAGAACTCTGGGGCGATTATCTCTGTGGTCCCATCGCCTGGTGAAGGAGTTCATGAAAGGGCTGTTCCGATCGTTCCTGCCGGTGAAGGCCCTGGCCCCGGCGTGGGAACTCAATGTGATGCTGACCAGGCTCATGGGGCCACCATTCGAGCCGCTGCATTCAGCACCGTTGAAGTGGAGGCACAGAGCGGGGATGAACGCACCCCAATTCTCCACACGGCTGGAAGCTTCCCTCTTTCCCCGACGGGGACGCAGTATCAAGAAGGTAAATTGGGGGGGCGGGTGGAACGGAGGGGAGGGAAGGGAAAAAAAAGACTTACCCGAGTCCCCGGCAGGGGGCAAAGGCAGCCTCTCAGCCGCGGGGAGGCTCGGAGCGGGGATGGCCCCGCTTCGAGCCTCCTCATTGGCTGAGGGGCTGCCACGCCCCCCCCCCGCTGGGGACAAAGGCCGTGGAATCCCGACGGAGGGATTCCCGGCCCGGTAGAGATCTGGCGAGAGCCAATCATAATGCTTGCTGTATTCTGATTGTCTCTCGCTGGGGTACTAATAAGAAACAAACGTAGTAACATTTAAAAAAACAGCCATTTTACAATGTTAGTACAATTACACTATTTATTTTTGTGTTGTTGGTAATAGCGGATTCTGCAAAAGAATGCAGCCCTTCTTCCTCACGAAAGCTGAGTTTTTTTGTTTGTTCACACAGTGGGAAGTAGATGGGATGCCACGGCCAAATGTTCACTTGGCAAGGTGACTCTAAACCCTATACAGACAGAGGCATAGAGTGAGACCGAGAAACACAGAACGACAGAGAGAGAGAAAGATACAAAGGCATGGAGGGACAGAGGTTGAGAGAGAAGGAGAGAGACATAGAGACAATGTGCTAAAATCTCTGGACTGAACATTAGAACCAGGCGATTGTATTATTCTATTGGGAGACTACCCTCCGCCAGATTGCTGTCAACCAAAAATACATGGCACTTAATTGCTTTCTTTTGCCAATGACTTTTTATGCAGGGTGCATCATGTACCGTTTTTAAATAAAAGAAAATCAAGCGTGTAAATCCATGGACAGAACTAGTCTTAAGGGGGAAAAATGTCTTCCCTATACAACTAACCATGTCTACATAATATCTCATCCCTACATAAATAAACAAGAGAAACTTACCACAGAATGTTACTTGTCTCCAGTCGAGTATTTGTATGCCTGCAGCTTGGCACGCAGACACATAGGCAGTAATAGCATCACAAAGGGCAATCTGGTGACCCATGTACAGGCAGGTGTCAAAAACACAGTCAGTGAAGAAGGGCAGGGGGTCAATGGTTGCCTGGCATCTACTGAATGGGCCAGTGGTTTTGATAATGATTCCACAGTAATCATCGAGTTTGTACGGCTGTGCTTGCGCATCAGTGCAGAAGGGGCATGTTCCTGTGCACTCCGCGGTGCATCCCGGGACATCAGCTACCTTCCATTGGTTCCCAAAGGTCACAGCATTGCTTGTTATGCTTCCATCACTCAAGGTCAGATCATCACCGGCATTGCCATTGAAGTTGCCGCAGAGACCACAAACGGAACCACTGTATGTGCCGGGCAGTGTCACCACCACTATGCTGTTCCAGTCATATGCTAACATAAGACCGAAATCCGTCCTGACGACACCATTAAACCCGATGATAGAGGCCCTGATCTTGCTGGTCTGGAAAAAGAAAGGCAGGCCAACGAAAATCCCATCGACCTAAAAAAAAAATAGATATAAATTTAAATTATTCATTCAAATGTTTCTCCTGTATTTCGCTTTTTGGGTATCTTGTGCTTCTGAGGGAGGTTGCAATGGTGCAAACACAATCTGAACAGTTCAAAGTAACGTGTTCATTTCTAATGGGACTGGATTCGAGATAAAAACAGAAGTAAATTTCAGATGAGGTTCGTCTCTACCCTACCCAAAAGCAAAATAATCTAAATTTCCCTTGAGCCCTCAAAATCACATAACATCAGGTATCATAAAAAGATAAAGTACAATCTTACAATCATACATATGTTAAAAATAGTACACCTTTAGAACAGAATGTTGAACCCAATCCAAATGAGCATGTGATTTAAAAATCAAATTAATTTTCATATAATTTACAAAGATGACAATAACTAAGCAAAGCTGTCCCTTCTCCTTTTGGCCTAGTATGTTCTTAAGTAGCTTACTGTGGCCAATTCCACACAAAGTCTACTATTGAGGCGATACAAATGGAAGGCTTCCTGAACTCGATGGAGTTCGGTACATCCTAAAATACAGTTAATCGATCATTATTGGGGCCATTCAAAAATTGGGATGGAGAGCAGCACTTTCTTTTGCAATCATACAATGGCTACTATTTTCAGAAATTGACTGGGTGTAAGAAGATGTGTAAGATGTGTAAGAAGATGTGTAACCAGCAAGTAGATTCATAATTTTAAAAAGTGGACTTTTCGCAGAAAGAATTATACTTGAAAAAGATTTTCTTTGAAACATTTGAAAATTATAACATTCTGGTAGACCAAAACTAATTCCTTGCCATAGCATTGTGACAATACACTATCTTTCACCCATTGGTGGTAGGCAAGTTTAGTAATCTCTTACGTATGTTGATGCATGTCTTGCAACCATTGATTTGTTAAACAAACTTAAAATTAAATATCCATGGTATATTTACAACTCCATGAGAATTAAATACATCAAGATGGTAGACCAAATCCTAATCTAGAACATGATGGGTTTAATTGTATATTCATACTCAATGTCGCCAATTGCCCACTTCTTGGAGCATCAGTACTGTCAGTGTCAGGTTTAGTAGCGAGAACAAACGTTCAATAAAGCAATTTTCAATAACGGATAGTTTTCTCAGTCTATCAAAACCGTATAGGCCATTTCCATACAATTCATCCAAACAGGTTTGCATTTTGTTTCTCGCAAAGCAGATACAAGGGCATCACCATAAACGTTAGGGAATTGCAGAGTGGCTCTTGCTCTTCGGTTCAAAGTTACACCACTTTTTCAGTTTGCTGATGTCATTGGCCAATTTACTGAAAACGAATCCTAAGGTAATCAGAAGTAGAGACCTTCTCTATTTTAGTTGCTGGAATAACACTTTGCACTAATAAGGTGCCCCTGGTGACAAAACATGTACTTAGTCTAATACTTTATGTGGTTTGAATAGCTGCTGGAAAATATACAATTGACTAAGGAGTCCCATATATATATATGACTTTTATTGCTTTATTTCGACAACATAGTCATAAAAGCAGTTCACAGAAAAGTTCAAAAACACGTAGTTACATTGTCACAATCCCTTAGCTTATAATTACTCCACTAAAATTACATAATCAGTGCTTTAACGTAAAACCAAATAAAAATATGTCAACATTATACAGACAACAGCAGCTTGTGCAGAAAGATGTATTTACCCCATAGCACTGTTCAGCAACGTAGCCTTCCTCATACACATTTCTTGCCCAGCTCAGATTACTTGCAGTGGCAATTACCACTTACCTGGAGACCGGGATCCTCTATGCCAGTCCGCTCCGCTCCCTCTTGGCCGCTCTATCCGCGCTTTCGCACCTGGGGGTCTGCTGCCGGGAGAGTATTGGGGGTCCGAGCTGGTGTGTCTCTGCTCCCGGCTCCGAGCATGCGCAGTAGACTGGGCCCTCACTACTGCTGCAGCTTGCGTTCCAAGCCTCGTTTTGGGCTCGTCAGTATGAGGCAACGAGACGGCTTGCGCCTCAAGCCTCTCGGTTACTGACGGCCCATAAGAGGAGTCGAGGGCGAGGGTTAGTTGCGTCTCAACGCGGTTTATCGCATTGCTCGCTCGACTCCCGAGCGTCCTGCTCAGTTTCCTGTTCCTTGCCTTGTTCTTGCTTGGGTCCTGGTTGTTGTCCTGGTTGTCTTCCTTGCTGCTACCTTGTGGGGTTCCCTGGTCTCCCTCCTTGGGCTTCCCCCCGGGGTTCCCCTTTCTCAGTTCCCTTGGGTCTCTCTCTTGGGCTCTCCTAGGGTTCTCCTCTCCTGTGTGTTTTCCCTCCTGCCGGTTTCCCCTCTTCCTGTGTCAGTTCCTCGCCCTCTTGCTTGTCAGCCTGTACCCCTTGGAACCTCCTCTGGCTGCCTTCCTTGGCCTGACCTTACCTCTTCAGCTACGTTGCCTTGGTCTTTGTTGGAACAACGACCATTCCCAGCATCAGTTCCGTTGTTTCCTGGACTTGCTCTGCTGAATATCCCACTCCGGCAATTAACCTCATCGGACATTCAACTACACTGAACATCTGCCTCTCCTGTCAGTGCTTGCACTGTCCTGACGTCATGCTAATCAGGAGAGAGTACCCCGTGACGTTGGGGGTCGGTCCATCTTTCACCCAGTACCATTTTGGGTGGTGGAAGGGTCGGTTCCTCGTGTCATACGTCCGTCTGGAGACAGTTGTCAGTCTGGCTGCCACATCAAGATCTACAACCAAACCAACAGGTACTCGAGTTTCTCGTGATAAACACCATAACACTCCCACGCCTATGCCCCTGCTGCACCCTTGATTGATTCCTTTGCAACCGGTGTGATGATTGAGGGATTTGACAAGTAATCCTCCAAAACCAGCAAACCCAGATATCCTTTCACATGGGCAGCCCACTTTAAGGAGCTGCCCCCTGCTGGGACAAAACATATATATATATATATATATTACATGGCCAAAGTAGTGGCCATGTAGTTATGGTTAAGTTGGTGTTTCTATAGGAAGAGCACTTTTTGGGTGGCTTATAACTTCGCTCCCCCTGGACAAATCCTCACCAATCTTTGCAAAAAAAGTATATGGCCCACTCTGAATTTTTTTTGCAAAGTTTGGTGAGGATTCATCAAGGGGTGGAAAGTTATGGGGGGGTCGCAAAACTTTTGTTTTTTCCCATAGACATAATGGGAAAAAACTTTGCTCACGCCTACAGCCCAAACCGCTGGACGAATTTACACCAACTTTGGGGCAAATCCGTCCAGTAGTTTTAAAAAAAATGACAAAAATGTAAGTGAAAAAAATTAGTGATATCTGTGTTCGCTTCGCGGACACACTTCCCTGTTCGCTCCGCGGACAGGACGGTGATTGGGCAAGCAGCTTGCGTGATGTCCGCGGACATCTGACGTGCTCTCTCATTGGATGCGGCGAAAGCGTGCAGTGCGTCTGGCTTCAGAGACGCCCGCCATCTTTGTTCCTCGCATGAGAGGCTTTGTCAGCAGGAGAGGGATCTGCCGCCTGCACAGTAAGTCCGCCCGTGTCTGTCTCCTATTCCTCCAGCCCCCGTTCATGCCCCCTGTGTCCTTCTTTTCCCCCTCACCCCCACTCATGCTCCGAGTCTCCCCTGTTCCTCCAGCCCCCCGCTCAAGCCATCGGCACACGGTGGCCAGCGGAGTGCCGAGGAGCGGGATCTGCCGCCTGCACACGAACGCTGTGTGTCTCTCTCCCTCCCCCCAACCCCCTGCTCATGCCCCGTGTGTCCCTCTCCCTCCCCACCACCCCCCGCTCATGCCCGTGTGTCCCTCTCCCTCCCTCCACCCCACGCTCCTGCCCTGTGTCTCTCTCCCTCCCCCCACCCCCGCTCATACCCCGTGAGTCTCTCCCCCTCCCGCCCACCCCGTGTGTCTCTCCCCCTCCCGCCCACTCCCCGCTCATGTCCCGTGTTTCTCTCTCCCTCCCCCCACCCCCACTCATGCCCCGTGAGTCTAAACCCCCCCGCCCACCCCCTGCTCATGCCCCGTGTGTCTCTCCCCCTCCCGCCCACCCCCCGCTCATGCCACGTGTGTCTCTCCCCCTCCTTCCCACGCCCGCTCATGCCCGTGTGTCTCTCCCCCTCCCCCGCTCATGCCCCGTGTGTCTCTCCCCCTCCCGCCCACCCCTCGCTCATGCTCCGTGTGTCTCTCTCCCTCCCGCTCATGCCCCGTGTATCTATCCCTCCCACCGCCCACCCCCGCGCTCATGCCCCGTGTGTCTATCCCTCCTGCCGCCCACTCCACCGCTAATGCCCCGTGTGTCTATCCCTCCACTGCCAACCCCCCGCTCATGCCCTGTACCTCTATCCCTCCCGCCGCCCACCCACCGCTCATGCCCCATGTCTCTATCCCTCCCACCGCTCATGCCCCGTGTGTCTATCCCTCCCGCTGCCCACCCCCCGCTCATACCCGTGTCTCTATCCCTCCTGCCACCCACTCCCGCCCGGTGTGTCTATCCCTCCCGCCGCCCACCACCCGCTCATGCCCCGTGTGTCTATCCCTCCCGCCGCCCACCCCCCGCTCACCCCCCCAGCTGAGCGTGGAGAGCGGTCGCCGGTGGCCTGAGGGGATCAGCAGGCCTGGAAAGCCCTGCCTGGGCCTCCGTGAGTTCTGTGCTTTGTGTTTTTTGAACAGGAAGAAAAAGAAAGTAGAATTGTTTGTTCGCGCTCCTAGCGCGGTGTTTTTGGCCTCCTCCTGCTCCCCCCTCCCACTTCCTGGTCTTCCTCTCCCTCCCCGCCTCCCTGCCCGCCCACCCCCCCCTCTGATTGGGTGTGTGCCTGCCTCCCCTCTGGCCTACTCGACGGCCGTTCCCCACGCTCGCTTCTTTTCTCCAGCTGAGCATGGAGAGCGGTCGCCGGTGGCCGGAGGGGATCAGCAGGCCTGGAAAGCCCTGCCTGGGCCTCCGTGAGTTCTGTGCTTTGTGTTTTTTGAACAGGAAGAAAAAGAAAGTAGAATTGTTTGTTCGCGCTCCTAGCGCGGTGTTTTTGGCCTCCTCCTGCTCCCCCCTCCCACTTCCTGGTCTTCCTCTCCCTCCCCGCCTCCCTGCCCGCCCACCCCCCCCTCTGATTGGGTGTGTGCCTGCCTCCCCTCTGGCCTACTCGACGGCCGTTCCCCACGCTCGCTTCTTTTCTCCAGCTGAGCGTGGAGAGCGGTCGCCGGTGGCCTGAGGGGATCAGCAGGCCTGGAAAGCCCTGCCTGGGCCTCCGTGAGTTCTGTGCTTTGTGTTTTTTGAACAGGAAGAAAAAGAAAGTAGAATTGTTTGTTCGCGCTCCTAGCGCGGTGTTTTTGGCCTCCTCCTGCTCCCCCCTCCCACTTCCTGGTCTTCCTCTCCCTCCCCGCCTCCCTGCCCGCCCACCCCCCCCTCTGATTGGGTGTGTGCCTGCCTCCCCTCTGGCCTACTCGACGGCCGTTCCCCACGCTCGCTTCTTTTCTCCAGCTGAGCGTGGAGAGCGGTCGCCGGTGGCCTGAGGGGATCAGCAGGCCTGGAAAGCCCTGCCTGGGCCTCCGTGAGTTCTGTGCTTTGTGTTTTTTGAACAGGAAGAAAAAGAAAGTAGAATTGTTTGTTCGCGCTCCTAGCGCGGTGTTTTTGGCCTCCTCCTGCTCCCCCCTCCCACTTCCTGGTCTTCCTCTCCCTCCCCGCCTCCCTGCCCGCCCACCCCCCCCTCTGATTGGGTGTGTGCCTGCCTCCCCTCTGGCCTACTCGACGGCCGTTCCCCACGCTCGCTTCTTTTCTCCAGCTGAGCGTGGTGAGCGGTCGCCGGTGGCCTGAGGGGATCAGCAGGCCTGGAAAGCCCTGCCTGGGCCTCCGTGAGTTCTGTGCTTTGTGTTTTTTGAACAGGAAGAAAAAGAAAGTAGAATTGTTTGTTCGCGCTCCTAGCGCGGTGTTTTTGGCCTCCTCCTGCTCCCCCCTCCCACTTCCTGGTCTTCCTCTCCCTCCCCGCCTCCCTGCCCGCCCACCCCCCCCTCTGATTGGGTGTGTGCCTGCCTCCCCTCTGGCCTACTCGACGGCCGTTCCCCACGCTTGCTTCTTTTCTCCAGCTGAGCGTGGAGAGCGGTCGCCGGTGGCCTGAGGGGATCAGCAGGCCTGGAAAGCCCTGCCTGGGCCTCCGTGAGTTCTGTGCTTTGTGTTTTTTGAACAGGAAGAAAAAGAAAGTAGAATTGTTTGTTCGCGCTCCTAGCGCGGTGTTTTTGGCCTCCTCCTGCTCCCCCCTCCCACTTCCTGGTCTTCCTCTCCCTCCCCGCCTCCCTGCCCGCCCACCCCCCCCTCTGATTGGGTGTGTGCCTGCCTCCCCTCTGGCCTACTCGACGGCCGTTCCCCACGCTCGCTTCTTTTCTCCAGCTGAGCGTGGAGAGCGGTCGCCGGTGGCCTGAGGGGATCAGCAGGCCTGGAAAGCCCTGCCTGGGCCTCCGTGAGTTCTGTGCTTTGTGTTTTTTGAACAGGAAGAAAAAGAAAGTAGAATTGTTTGTTCGCGCTCCTAGCGCGGTGTTTTTGGCCTCCTCCTGCTCCCCCCTCCCACTTCCTGGTCTTCCTCTCCCTCCCCGCCTCCCTGCCCGCCCACACCCCCCCCCCTCCTCTCCCTCTGCCTATAACCTCCCCCCTTCTGGGCAGCCCTCTGCCCGGCAGCCCCTGCGGCTAAGGGCCCCAGGCCAAGGGCGACTGTGTGTCTGCAGGTGTCCGCAGGGGACGCCAGGCGCCAGTTCCACCTGTTCTCCGGCCCACCCCTCCTCACCTTGCTCACCTCATCCGCATGATGCCTCGCCCCCCTATTCCATTTTATTGTTAAACTAGGGTGCTTTTCTCCCCTCGCAGGATTCTCAAACTTAGGTGGCCTTGACCTACTACGCATTACTGTTTGCTCTGCATTGTGGTAAACTAGTGCCCTCCACTCACTTCCTGTCTGCATACTCGTGTCATCCGCCTCCCCTCCTTCTCCATGGTGCTCTCTATCTCGCCTATCTACTCTAACTGCTTCTCTATTGACTATCCTGCTCTCCTCACTAAATCTGGTAGGAAAAAGTTTAAAAAGGACATCCTGGTCTCCAACCCAGGCCTCCCTATCGCTGACACCTACACGAGCGCCTGCTCCAGGGAAACTCTTACTGACATTCTCTTTTTCGTGCCTTCACCTGACCTATGGACCCCTCACATGGTCGCTGTGCTCTCTCCTTTCTCCTCCTCTCCCATTAATGGTGGCACCCGTTGGGATGTCCTCTTGGCCCCTTTCCACTCCTCTAAGGCCATCATTAATGTCTATGCTAACGGGACCGTCTTGGTCCAAGGCCCGCAGGCCAACCTTCACCTCTTTGATAGACGCTTCCCACGCCTCATCAACTTCCTCTCCGCTCCCGCTGTCCCCCCTCCTCTGTCCTCGGCTACCTTGCCTCTCCCCTCCCTCCCTGCCCCTTCTCTTGCTCCCTCTTCAACTCCTTCTCTAACACCTCCGCAGGGCGTACCTCTGATCTGTACCCCTCCCCGGAAGTTTTTCAAGGGTGGCAACCTTCTCCACATTGCCACTCTAAATTCTCGCTCTGCCATCAAGCACTCCTCTGATATCTGTCGCCTTCTTGAGGAACTGGACCTCGACGTCCTCGGTCTCACTGAGACATGGTTCACTGCCAGCTCTGCCACCAGCTTCGACACACTCCTACCTGACGGCTACAAGATCCTCTCCATGCCTAGGCCAAACCGCTCAGGGGGTGGTGTTGCCCTTATCTTCCCTGAGTGGATTCCTGCCACTGTCACTCCTACGCAGACCTACTCCTCTTTTGAATGTCTTGTCTGCCGACTCTCTCTCTCTCCTAGCCATTCCCTTACCGTGGCTACTATCTATCGGCCACCTGGTCAAATTTCATCCTTCCTCTCTGAGTGGGCTGACCTCTCCTCCTCACTCCTGTCCTCAACCACCCAACTCCTCTTTCTCGGTGACTTCAACATCCACCTCGATGCCTCCTGTCCCCCCACTGGTCTCTTTCGCGAACTCTGCAACTCTCTCTCACTCTCTATCCTCCCCTCTGGGCCTACTCACTCTGCAGGGCACACTCTGGATGCTCTGATCTCTTCTGACCTTCCCCTCTCCCTCCCTCTCTCCACTCCTCTCTCCTGGAGTGATCACTTTCTCCTATCCTCCCACCTCTCCCTCCCTACCCCACAGGCAAAGCCACCCTCGTCATTGCCACCCACCTTCTCGGTCATCCGACCCATGAAGCGCGTGTCAGTTGAGGCTTTCGCTGCTACCTTCTCGCCCCCTCCTCCCCCCTCGGCTGACTCCCACCCTGACACAGCCCTCTCCATCCTCTATTCCTCTATATCTGATACTCTCGATATCCTTGCCCCCGTCATGAGAATCCGCCTGAAGCCCAAAGCCAAATGTAACTCCTGGTATGACTCGGATCTCGTCACCCTAAAACGCAAGTGCAGGGTGGCAGAGAGGAAATGGCGTGCTTCATGCTCATCCTCTGACAAACTGGCCTGCCGCCTGCTCCAAAGGCAATACCGGCTCTCCGTTCTCACCAAGAAGAGAGCCCTTATCCAAGCCCGCATCTCTGAGGCATCTAACAACTCGGCCGAACTCTTTAAAATCTGCAAGGAGCTGGCCAACCCTGCTGCAGTCTCTACCTCTCCTGTCCCCTCCCAGGCCCTCTGCACCGCACTGGCCTCGCACTTCATCTCAAAAACTCAGGACATCCTGTCCTCGCTCTCCTCCTCTCTCCTCCCTCCCTCTCTTCCCGGCCCTTCCTCTTGCTCTCTTGCAGCCTCCCCTCCGCCCTCCTTCTCTGCTTTTCCACCTTTTTCTGCTGATGAGGTTTCCAGACAAGTCCGATCTATGAAAGCCTCGTCTAAACAGGTTCACCCCTGTTCCTCCAAAACCATCAAGGACCACATCGACTCCCTGGCTCCTGCCTTGGCTGCCTTTTGCAACCACTCATTCGCCTCTGGAGTCTTCCCATCCCCCCTCAAGCACTCCCTTGTGCACCCCCTCCTCAAGAAACCCTCCTCCGACCCCTCCTGCCCGGCCAACTATCGCCCAATCTCCATCACTCCCTTCCTGGGCAAGCTCCTGGAGAAACTGGCCATCTCCCAGCTTAACCTCCATGCTGAATCTGTTGGTAATCTTCATGACCATCAATCCGGCTTCAGAGCGGCCCGAAGCACGGAAACTGCTCTCCTGAACATCCGTGAGGACCTGCTCCTGAACCTCGATTCCAACACTCCCTGTGTTCTCATTCTGCTCGATCTCTCCTCTGCCTTTGACACTGTCAACCATGCCATCCTGCTCAACCGTCTCCGTGATAACCTGGGTATCACTGGTCAGGCTCTGGCATGGCTGACCTCTTTCCTTTCCGGTCGACCCTCCCAGGTCCAAATGGGCTCCTTCCTCTCTGACATCTTTTTCTCCACCTGTGGTGTCCCCCAGGGATCCAACCTCTCTCCCTGGCTTTTCAACCAGTATCTGGCACTCCTTGCCCACCGCATCGCCGCTCTCTGCCCCTACTTCCAGTGCTATGCGGACGATACCCAGCTCATTTTCAGGCTACCCTCGGCCTCCTCCTCTCCTTCCCTCATCTCCGACTGTCTGTCTGCTATCCAGGAATGGTGTGCCGCCAATGACCTCTGCCTTAACGCCAGTAAGACTGAGATTCTACTCATCGGCACACCCACTCCCTCCTTCCCTGCAGCTCTCTGGCCGGCCTCCCTTGGCCCCCTTCCTGCCCCTACCTGCAAGGCTAAAAACCTTGGGGTCATCTTCGACTCCACACTCTCCTTCTCTCCTCATATATCTGACGTCTCTAAGAAGTCACACTACCAGCTGCACCTCCTCAGAGGTATTCTTCCCTTCCTCTCCTTCCCCCAGAAGCTCACTGTCTCCCGAGCCCTGGTTCTCTCAAGGCTGGACTACTGTAACAGCCTCTATCTTAATCTGCCTGCCTCCACTCTCCGCCCTCTGCAACTTATCCAGAACAGAACTGCGAGACTTGTCCTTGGCCTCAAGCCCAGGGACCGTATCTCTCCATGACTGAAATCTCTTCACTGGCTCCCAGTGGCTGCGAGGATTAAGTTCAAAACCCTCTGCATTGTCCACAAGGCCTTCTGGGGCCTGGGGCCTAAATACCTTCAACTCTCTCTTCCTAAATATCTTCCTTCACGAGCCCTTCGCTCATCCTTCTCCAACTCCCTCATGGTCAGCCGCTTCTCGAAGCAACGAGCTGGGGGTAGATCTCTCTCCGCAGCAGGGGCCTCCCTCTGGAACAGCCTTCCTGCCTCCCTGAAACTTGAGGAGAACCATCTCCGGTTCCGGAAGCACCTCAAAACCTTCCTCTTCGCTTCTGCCTTCTCTCTCCCTCTCCCCTGCTAAACCTGCTTAACTCCCCACTGAATTCTGCACTAAACCTGCATCTGAGCCACTCTCAGCGACCTCGGTCCAGGTCCCAGCCACTCTCCACTTGCACTGCCTCCCTGGCTCCCCCTGCACTGTGGGACTGTCACTGCATCCCTACAGCCCCCTTCCCAGCACTTGCTCTGCACTTACCTCGCACTTTGCCACCAGCTGGCCCTTTTATTTATTATTTATTATTTATTTATTTTTACGCTACTTACCTTGTACCGCACTTCCCCCCCACCTCCTCCCCCTGCACTTTCTCCTTTTCCCCTTACCTCTGCACTTGCGCGATCTGAATGACACCTGGCCTAGTAGGATCGTTTGTCTGTCTTCCCCTTGTTTCCCTCCCTCCCTGCCTCGTCGCGCCTTGAAACACTTGTGTATAGGCGCGTTACAAATATCATATCATATCATATCATATCATATCATGCCCCGTGTGTCTATCCCTCCCGCCGCCCACCCCCAGCTCATGTCCCGTGTGTCTATCCGTCCTGCAGCCCACCTCCCGCGCATGCCCCGTGTGTCTATACCTCCCGCCGCCCACCCCCCGCTCATGCCCCGTGTGTCCCTCTCCCTCCCCCCACCCCCCGCTCATACCCCGTGAGTCTCTCCCCCTCCCGCACACCCCCGTGTGTCTCTCCCCCTCCCGCCCAGCCCCGCTCATGCCCGTGTGTCTATCCCTCCCACCGCCCACCCCCGCGCTCATGCCCCGTGTGTCCATCCCTCCTGCCGCCCACCCCACCGCTAATGCCCCGTGTGTCTCTCCCTCCACCGCCCACCCCCCGCTCATGCCCTGTACCTCTATCCCTCCCGCCGCCCACCCCCCGCTCATGCCCCATGTCTCTATCCCTCCCACCTCTCATGCCCCCTGTGTCTATCCCTCCCGCTGCCCACCCCCCGCTCATACCCCGTGTCTCTATCCCTCCCGCCACCCACTCCCGCTCATGCCCCGTATGTCTATCCCTCCCGCCGCCCACCCCCCGCTCATGCCCCATGTTTCTATCCCTCCCGCGCCCACCCCCCGCTCATGCCCCGTGTGTTTCTCTCCCTCCCGCTCATGCCCCGTGTCTCTCTGCTCCCGCCCACCCCCGGCTCATGCCCCATGTGTCTCTCTCTCTCCCGCTCATGCCCTGCCCACGCCCCGCTCATGCCCCGTGTGTCTCTATCCCCTCCCCCACCCCCTGACCCCCCACTCATGCCCCATGTCTCTATCCCTCCTGCCGCCCACCCCCGCTCATGCCCTGTGTCTCTATCCCTCCCGCTGCCCACCCCCGCTCTTGCCATGTGTATCTCTCCCCTCCCCCAGCTCATGCCCCATGTGTCTCTCCCCTCCCCCACCCCCCGAACCACCGCTCATGTCCTGTGTGTCTATCCCTCCTGCGGCCCACCTCCCGCTCATGCCCCGTGTGTCTATCCTTCCCGCCGCCCACCCCCGCTCATGCCCTGTGTGTATATTCCTCCTGCCCAACCCCCGCTCATGCCCCGTGTGTCTATCCCTCCCGCTGCCCACTCCCCGCTCATGCCCCGTGTGTCTATTCCTCCCGCCGCCCACCCCTCGTTCATGCCCCGTGTCTCTATCCCTCCCCCCTCTCATGCCCTGTGTCTCTATCCCTCCCGCCGCCCACCACCCGCTCTTGCCCCATGTCTCTATCCCGAACCACCGCCCACCCTCTGCTCATGACCCTTGTCTCTATCCCTCCCTCCCAACCACCCCCCGCTCATTCCCAGTGTCTCTATTCCTCCCGCCGCCCACCCCCCATGCATGCCCCGTGTGTCTATCCCTAGCTCCGACCCACTCCCCGCTCATTTCCCGTGTGTCTATCCCTCCCGCTGTCCACCCCCCGCTCATGCCCCGTGTGTCTATCCCTCCTGCCGCCCATCCCCCGCTCATGCCCCGTGTCTCCATCCCTCCCCCTGCTCATGCCCTGTGTCTCTATCCCTCCCGCCGCCCACCCCCGTTCATGCCCCGTGTGTCTCTCCCCTACCCCCACCCCCTGACCCCCCGGTCATGCTCATGCCCTGTGTGTCTATCCCTCCCGCCCACCCCCGCTCATGCCCCGTTTGTCTATCCCTCCCACCGCCCATCCCCCGCTCATGCCCCGTGTGTCTATCCCCCCTCCTCCCAACCCCCACTCATGCCCCGTGTGTCTATCCCTCCCGCCGCCCACCCCCAGCTCATGTCCTGTGTGTCTATCCCTCCTGCCGCCCACCCCCCGCTCATGCCCCGTGTGTCTATACGTCCCGCAGCCCACCTCCCGCGCATGCCCCGTGCGTCGATACCTCCCGCCGCCCACCCCCCGCTCATGCCCCGTGTGTCTATCCCTCCCGCCGCCCATCCCCCGTGTATCTATCCCTCCCGCCGCCCACCCCTTGCTCATGCCCTGTGTGCCAATCCCTCCCGCTCACCCCCCGCTCATGCCCCGTGTGTCTATCCCTCCCACCCCTTCCTCATGCCCTGTGTATCTATCCCTAACGCTGCCCACCCCCTGCTCATGCCCCGTGTGTCTATCCCTCCCCCGCTCATGCCCCGTGTCTCTATCCCTCCCGCTGCCCACCCCCTGCTCATGCCCCGTGTGTCTATCCCTCCCACCGCCCACCCCCCGTTCATGCCCCGTGTGTCTATCCCTCCGCCGCTCATGCCCCGTGTGTGTATCCCTCCCGCCCCCCACCCCCCGCTCATGCCCCGTGTCTCTATCCCTCCCGCCGCCCACCCCCGCTCATGCCCCCTGTGTCTCTCCCCCCACCCTCTGACCCCCCGCTCATGCCCCCATGTGTCTATCCCTCCTGCCGCCCACCAGCCGCTCATGCCCTGTGTGTCTATCCCTCCCGCCACTCATGCTTCGTGTGTCTATCCCTCCCGCCGCCCACTCGCCACTCATGCTCCATGTGTCTATTCCTCCCGCCCACCCCCGCTCATGCCCCGTGTCTCTATGCCTCCCGCCGCCCCCCCCGCACATGCCCCATGTCTCTATCCCTCCTGCCGCCCACCCCCGCTCATGCTCGTGTCTCTATCCCTCCCGCCGCCCACCCCCCGTTCATGCCCGGTGTCTCTATCCCTCCCCCCGCTCATGCCCCGTGTCTCTATCTCTCCCGCCGCCCACGTACCGTGTTTCTATCCCTCCCGCCGCCCATCCCCCACTCATGCCCCGTGTCTCTATCCCTCCCGCCGCCCACGCCCTCTCATGCCCCGTGTCTCTATCCCTCCCGCCGCCCACTCGCCGCTCATGCCCCGTGTGTCTATCCCTCCCCCCGCTCATGCCCCGTGTCTCTATGCCTCCCGCCGCCCACCCCCCGCTCATGCCCCGTGTCTCTATCCCTCCCGCCGCCCACCCCCGCTCATGCCACGTGTGTCTATCCCTCCCGCCGCCCACCCCCCCGCTCATGCCCCATGTGTCTATCCCTCCTGCCGCCCACCCCCCATTCATGCCCGGTGTCTCTATCCCTCCCCCGCCCACGCCCCGTGTCTCTATCCCTCCCACCGCCCATCCCCCGCTCATGCCCCGTGTCTCTATACCTCCCGCCGCCCACCCCTGCTCATGCCCCGTGTCTCTATCCCTCCCGCCGCCCACGCCCTCTCATGCCCCGTGTCTCTATCCCTCCCGCCGCCCACCCGCCGATCATGCCTCGTGTGTCTATCCCTCCCCCCGCTCGTGCCCCGTGTCTCAATGCCTCCCGCCACCCACCCCCCGCTCACGCCCCGTGTCTCATGCCGCCCACCCCCTGCTCATGCCCGTGTCTCTATCCCTCCCACCGCCCACCCCCCCGCTCATGCCCCGTGTCTCTATCCCTCCCGCCGCCCACCCCCAGCTCATGCCCCGTGTGTCTATCCCTCCCGCCGCCCACCCCCTGCTCATGCCCCGTGTGTCTATCCCTCCCGCCGCCCACCCCCTCTTCATGCCCGGTGTCTCTATCCCCCCCGCTCATGCCCCGTGTCTCTATCCCTCCCGCCGCCCACGCCCCGTGTCTCTATCCCTCCTGCCGCCCATCCCCCGCTCATGCCCCGTGTCTCTATCCCTCCCGCCGCCCACCCCTGCTCATGCCCCCTCTCTCTATCCCTCCCGCCACCCACCCCCCGCTCATGCCCCGTGTCTCTATCCCTCCCGCCGCCCATGCCCTCTCATGCTCCGTGTCTCTATCCATCCCGCCGCCCACCCGCCGCTCATGCCCGTGTCTCTATCCCTCCCGCCACCCACCCCCCGCTTATGCCCCGTGTCTCTATCCCTCCCTCCTGCCCACCCCCCTCTCATGCCCGTGTCTGTCTCCCATTTCCCCCCACCTGCTCATGACCCGTGTATGTCTCCTGTTCCCCCCACCCGCTCATGCCCCGTCGGTAAACCCCGTTTCGGCGACGGGATGTTTTGGCGCGCCGCACACCAGTGCACATCGCCTGCTGTTTAGGGAAACATTCAGTGCCGTGCAATGAAAATGCGAGTTTCAACTTCACCCCACACTATTTTAAAATGAAACTGTTCTAGAATAGTGTGGGATGAAGTTGAAACTCGCATTTTCAGTGCACTGCACTGAACGTTTCCCTAAACAGCAGGCGATGTGCACTGGGGTGCGGCGCACAGAGCAGAATTGATCTGCCGGGCTCACGAGGGTTGGGGCTGTGCTGCTCGGAGCAGACTGCTCCGAGCAGCACAGCCCCCACCTTCGCGGGCCCGGCTGTGTACTCTGTGTGGCTGTAGTGCCTGCATGACGAACTCGCAGGACATTTATGTGCGGCCAGTTCAGTGCGGGCTGCTGTGCTGTGCCAAACCGGCCGTGCCAAATCGTCCCGTGCCGAACCGGCCGCCCCGAAATGTCCTGCTCCGTGTCGCTCTCCTGTTGCCCCCCACCCCCCGCTCATGCCCCGTGTCTGTCTCCTGTACCCCCCACCCCCGATCATGCCCCGTGTCTGTCTCCTGTTCCCCCCCACCCCGCCGCACATGCCCCGTGTCTGTCTCCTTTACCCCCCCATCCCCTGTTCATGCCCCGTGTATTCCTCCTGTCCCCACCCACCCCCTGCTCATGCCCCGTGTCTTCCTCTTGTCACCCCCTCTTATGATGCCCCTTGTTGACCTCTTGTTCCCCCACTCATTCCCCATGTCTCCCTTCTTTCCCCCCAACCCCCGCTCATGCCCTGTCTTCCTTCCCACCCCCACTCCCCGCTCATGCCCCGTGTCTCCCTTCTTTCCCTCCCCCACCCCCCGCTCATGCCCCGTGTCTGCACTGTTGGAACAGGGCAGACACGGGGCATGAGCGGGGATGGGGGCTCCACCTTGCCCTACCCCCGCTCATGCCCCGTGTCTCTCCTGTTCACCCCCGCTCATGCTCCATGTCTGTCTCCCTCCTTTTCCCCCCGCTCAGGGGGCGCGTGTCTCCCTTCTTTCCACCCCCTGCTCATGCTCCGTGTCTCCCTCGTGTTACCCCCCACTCATGCCCCTTGTCTCTCTCCTGGTCTTCCCGACCCCCTGCCGATGCCCTGTTGTGTTCTCTTTATACACCCTGCCTTCCCTTTCCCTGGTGTCCATCTTGGTAAAAGATTTTCCTTCCTACACCGGGACGCCTGCCTGCGGTCTCCTGGTTTGGGAAAAAAAAATCTTTTTTTTACCAACCTGGGTTCCCACTTTGAGAACCTAGGATGCTAGTGGTCTTCCTCCATTGAAAAGGACGTTATGGTTATGTTGCACTAATAAAAAACTATGAAATTCAGCAAAAAATAATGTGCTAATGTGACTTTATGGTTCAGTTGCACTAATAAAAACCTATGAAATTCAGTAAAAAAACTGTGCTAAAGGGACGTTATGGTTAAGTTGCGCTACTAAAAACCTATGAAATTCAGTGAAACAACTTTGTTAAAGGGACGTTATGGTTCAAGGTAAAACCGAAAAACCCCTGAAATTCGGCAGTTATGGTAAGATAAACAACCATAACTTGCGCCACCGTGCACTGCTAACACTAACACCCAGGACATCAAAGATGACATCACAAATGTCATTGATGACATGACATCACATGTGCATTTACTTTTCATGAAAACTCTGTACAAGGGATTCTTATAATGCTGACCAAAAACTGTCAAGGATCATTGGGGATAAATATCATGAGCTAATTCGTGCATTAAGCAATGCATTGATATAAATAGCATTCTATTATGAAGTTCTATCCAGTATACTAAGCTACTCATGCAGAAACATAGGCAGTGTGTGCAGCATACATGATGAAGGTGCAATATTCATAATCTTGCCATGTTGAATAGTGAAATGATAACTGCTTTCTTATTAGAGTTGTGTGTACTGTGAAACATGTAATAAGTAGATAATAAAACCCACTTAATACATAATTATTACAGACAAAACACAAAGAGACCACAACACATACAAATATGAGTATATACAGGGAAAGTGAAGTAAACAAAAAAGCAGAAGTAGTAGCAGAAAGAGTTCATAACCTAACTGATTGTCTTTATGCAGAGAAATTATTGCTCTGTTTCAAAGCTGCTACTTACCATATGTATGTGTATCACATGATGTGACTGCACCCTAAGGAAAGGAGAGTGAGTACAATGTATACAAATATGAGCATATACAGGGAAGGTAGAGTAATAAAAATAAAACTATGAGAAAGTGCTCATAACCCTAATGATTATCTTCATGCACAGAAAGGATTGCACTCTTTCAAGCCTTTGTCTTCCGCTGTGTATATGTTTCATATGATGTGACTTGACCCTAAGTCTACAAATATAGTACCTTTTCAATTTTTACTTCCTGACTGTTACTGAAGAAAAGTATGTGGCCTAGATATGTCAGTAAATGGAAAAAAGGGAGAGCCAGACATGTGATGTCATCAGTGATGTCATCAATGACATTTGTGATGTCATCTTTGATGTCCTGGGTGTTAGTGTTAGCAATGCACGGTGGCGCGAGATATGGTTGCTTATCTTACCATAACTGCCGAATTTCAGGGGGTTTTCGGTTTTACTTTGAACCATAACGTCCCTTTAACAAAGTTTTTCACTGAATTTCATAGGTTTTTAGTAGCGCAACTTAACCATAATGTCCCTTTAACAAAGTTTTTTTACTGAATATATATCTATTACACTGAGCCCGGTAGCAGCTGTGTAGTTATGGTTAGGTTGCTAAACCCATAGGAAGATCACTTTTTCGGCGGCTTATAACTTCGCTCCCCCTGGAGGAATCCTCAACAAACTATGCAAAAAAAGTATATGGCCCGCTCTGAATTTGTTCAGCAAGTTTGGTGAGGTGTCATGGAGAGGGGGGGGGGTTACAGGAAGGTCCCAAACATTTTTTTCTCCATAGACTGAATGGGCAAACAATTTGCGCATGCCTACAGCCCGAACAGCTGGATGGAATTGCATCAAATTTGCAGCAGGAGCCTGGGCCTGGTTCAGAAAGTGTGCTTGTGTGTGTTTGGTGGAAATCCGACCAGTACTTTTGTTGCAAAGAACTGAAATGTACGTCTCAAAAAATGTGTGAGGTCTGGCTTCACTCCGTGGACCTATTTCACTGTTTGCTCTGCAGACAGAAGTCTCATTGATTTGCAGTACGTCGTTTTGGCAGTGAACTTTGAATGCGACCGGTGGTTGGCTGAAGGGAAGCGTACTGTGTGTCAACGTTTTTGAGAAATGCTGCCATGGTGTATCGAAGGACAGTGCTGCACTGAAAGGGACTGATAAACACTATCTACGTCATGTGGTGGTGGGAAGAGGCAATGGAAAGGGGGGGAGAGAAGTGGGTCATCTGAGAGGTGTATTTATTAAGTGGAAAAAGATGGCGGTGTGCATGCAGTATTCGTGCATACTGCGCCAATTCTCCTGCACCTGCGACTACAATGTGTGGTGAATGCAGGCAGCCTAAGCGACGACAAGATAGCTCGTGCCGCGACCCCTTACCATGCTAACTAGCAAAACATATATTATGCCATGTGGTGGTGAAAGGATGGCATGGAAAGGGTGGAGGAGTGAAAAGTAATTCATCTGAGATATGTCAATGGGTGGGTGAAGACGTTGATGTGCCTGCAGTATCCGCGCGTACAGCACCAATTCGAGGGTCTCTGCAGAGCCGACTGTCATGTGTGCTGAATGCTGGCAGGTTGCGTTACAGCACGATAGCTGGTGCGGAGACCTCTTTCTGTGGTGACTGGTGGGAGCTCAATTGGAGAAGGGGAATGTATTGCAACTGACATGCACATTGTAAGATAGCGTGTACTCTGGTGTGTTGCATGTGGTAAGCTTATAGCCCATTCGATGCACGGATGGAGGACTTGCTGTAACAACTATGTGCCGTGGTTGCATTTGGGTTTCACGTTCTCGGATTCTGTGTGTGGTTCGTCATCATTGCATACATTGTTCATTCCATGGGTGTGGTGTTTCTTAGCACATCCTACACTACTTACTCCGTGGATGCAGCTAATGGCTCTGAAACACTCGGGTACGAGCACATTACGAATAAAATATCATATCATATCATATCATATCATGGAGTGAACAGTTCTGCAGTGTGTGCACTGAGTGCAGTATTGGAATACTGTCAATATAGAAGAAGGTAGGGTTAAAGTCCATCTTCTATGTGCATGGATACTGCATTGTGTGAAGTGGGTGCAGTATTAAGCAGTATGTGCATAGAAGTGGATAAGGGCAAACTGCATAGCACAGAGGATTGCATAGTATCCATTGCGCAGAGTACTGACTACTCTACTGCACTATGAGGTATTGCTTTTGTGTACCGAATAGAGTGCTTGGAGCAGGGCCACTGTTGCAAACATTTCTTTGATTTGGTTGGCAGTAACACCATACTATATGAGTGAAAGTGGGTATGGGTGCTGGAGGCTGTGGTATGTTTGTAGATTCTGCTAACTGTTGCTTGTTTCCAGGCATAGCTGTATTGTAGTGCGGAGGTTGGGCAGCAGTTGTGGTGGCTGTGGTACGTGTGTGGAGTGTGGTACTTGGTCACATGTTGACATGCAGGGCTGCATTACGTTGCGGTGGGTGTGGGCAAGGCCTAGACTATTGAGTGCATGGCCAAAGGCCTTAAGCCATGCACCCAATATTCTAGGCCTTGCCCACACCCAATGCATCAATTCTGTTTAGACTGCATGTGTCAGAGGGTGCTCACCTTTACAGAATGGTTGTGGAGCACATTTTAGACTTGCTACAGCTGACGCTGACATGCATATACTGTTGGTTGGTTCATTTGGCAGTAACACCATCGTATGTGAATGAAAGTGGGTAGGGGTGCCAGAAGCTGTGTTAAGTTTGTAGATTCTGTGAAAAGGTGCATCGTTCTATGCATAGCTGTATAGCAGTGCAAGTTGGGTAGGAGTGCCAGTGGCTGTGGTACATGTGTGGATTGTGGTACCTGGTGTCATGTTGCCATGCATGGCTGGATTATGTTGTGGTGGGTATGGCCAAGGGCTACACTATTGGGTGCATGGCCAAAGGCCATAGGCCATAAACCATGGACTCAAAAGCCAAGGCCTTCACCACATCCACTGCAGAAATACAGATTAGGCTGCATCTCTCAGAGAGTGGTCGCCTTTGCAGAATGGTTGAGGAGCACATTGTACTCTTCATAGAGCATAAGAAGTGCGCTGACATGCACATTTTGCTGGCTCCAGGGGTGTGGTTATTGTTCGAACATCCTAATGTATTCGGTGTATGGCTGGAGATTGTGCAGTGAAAAATCTAGCAGTGTGCCCACTGGGTGCAGTGTTTCAACACTGTCAGTATAGAAGAGGGTAGGGTTGAAGTGAATCTTCTATGTGCTCGGATATTCTGGTTTGTGTAGCTTCCTTGGAGTAGGCCCAATGTTGTGAAGATTGTGTGGTTTGATTGCCAGTGACATAATATTTTGTGAATGGAAGTGGGTAGGGGTGACGGAAGCAGTAGTATGTTTGTTGAATCTGCTAACTGTTACATGTTTCCATGTATTGCTGTGTTATGGTGCTGGGGTTGGGTAGAAGTGCCGGTGAGTAAGTTACATTTGTGGATTGTGGTTTCTGGCCACATGTTCGCATGCATGGCTACATTATGTTGTGGTGGCTGTGGGCAAGCAGTAGACTCTTGTGTGCATGGTCAAAGGTGTGATGGGTGCCACTCTGGATGATTTTGGATGTTGAAATCGTGGATCTTTTTGCAGACCTTTGTACTGAAGGTAATTTGGGAGCACACACAACGTGTACTCGGAGTGTTGAACGGTAAATATACAGTGCTGTACAGAAATTATAGTGTTGGATGCAGAGTTCTTGGCTGTGATTGTTGCATGCATGTGTGAATATTTCACAGTACTCAATGAGGGACTGCTGGAAGAATAACAGTGCAGAGGGTAGAAGGACTGTGCCTGCTTTACTGGGGTATAGCCCTCACTGCAGCTGGGAATGCGCACACGTCACATCCTGCCATTCTCAGCACGGTGGGCATGCGATTGGAACTGTGGGGATTATGGAATCAGGTGTGAAGGGTGTGGTTCCCAGGAAGGGGCAGTGCCACTTTTCCCCAATACTCTCTATGTAATGAGGTTGGTGGGCATGGACAGACACACAGTGATGATCTTGGGTGATACATTTGTGCAAGATCTGCACAGGTATGCCGTGCAAAGAGGTTTTGCTGCACATTTCGGGTTGGAAGGAGTGGACGCTTTGTGCGCCTTTGCAGATATGTGGCCCACTTTCTTACTTTTGAAGTTATGGTGGTGCATTATGGAGGTTTACATTTGGGTTATATGTCATGTGGACATTTGCTCCGTCACCTGAAGAAGTTGAAGAATGCAGTGATGCAGATTTTTCCCACTGTTAAGGTTGTTTTCTCAACCATTCCACCAAGAGGATCATGGACCATGCCGGTGTAATTTGTCCCCAGCCAAAGCTCGGAAGGGGCCTTATAAACAGAAACATGTCTGCATTCATGTCCACTGATGGGATGTTCTCCACGCACTATGAGAGCGTGAAGTTGCAAAATATACAGTGCTTTCATGCAAATGGCATTTCTTTGAACGCCATTGGCAATACCATTTTCTTTTAAACTTTGCATGAATCGTTGACCATAATTCGGTAAAAAAAGGAGGAGCAGCAAACAGAAAGTCATACAAAGACAAAAGGCAAAAAAGGTTGTTGGAGTGCATGTACTAAAGACCCAATCCCCTACCAGGTTTCACACTCTCCCCCCTCCCTTCCTAGCACGAAAACTCAGAAGATTCTGCAGTAGTTTCGTGATTACACATGCAACATCCAGACATTTTTAGGATGGCAGCCATAGAAATGGGACTGCAGAGCGATAGACATTGCTCAATAAGATTTGTGGTTGTTGTGTTTACACAAAAACTGTAGCAGAAGGTCTCTTTGCACAAAGAAGTGCAGGTAGCTATGGTGGAAGTGTGTAAGGTAAGGGGCAGGCATCCGGTTTGTATGCATTAACTGTATGTACTTGTTTGAAGTTGGTAGCATGCATTCAGTCCTGCTTTTGTGCAAATATTTATGAAAGGTTTGTACTAAGTGGAGTACGGCAGAAACATAAAAAACCTGTGAAGTGTACAAGGTAAGTGGCAGGCATCCTGTTGTAATGAAAGCAATGTGTGTATGAAATCATATGATATGGCTTCAATAATGCACCTATACACACTATTTGCAAGGCGCAATAAGGCAAGGGAGAGGGAACAGAGGGGAGATAGAGATAACAAACCTACTAGGCCAGGTGTCACTCGGAGTGCCCAAGTGCATGTATACGGGGAGGGGAAAGTGCAGTACGTGGGAAGAAGAACAAATGACAGTAACTACAAATACGGCCCGATTGTGATAAGTGCAAGGATAAGTGCAGACATCAGGTAGTGGTGAAACTGTTAGGGATACAGAACTCTTGTGGATGAGTTGCAGAGGGCAGAGAGTAGAAGCAGGCACATTTAAAAAGAGCTTGTTGCAATAGTTCAGCCTAGAGAGAGGCACAGCTGTGCCCACAGTGACCTTTAGGGAACTTGCTTTAGGTTGGTAAGATACATTCACTGCTGCTTTTGGTGGCATATTTTTACAATTTATGTGGGAGATAGGTTAGTGGGGAAAACAAATTGTAGCATTGTCGGAAGGAAAGCAGAGAGTTCCTGTTTCGATATTACAATGTATGATGGTAGGGGATAGGAAATAAAACAGTATGCTTTTTAAGAAAGTAATGGACACTCAGTGCCACATACTGCGCGCAGAGGCACTTATAACAGAGTTGTAAACGTACTGCGGGAAAATTTAGCATACCTCCATTTTGTGATGATGGGTGCTCATGTGGATGAATGTAGCTGCAAAAATCTTTCAATCTTTTACTAAACTTTCTACTGGCCATGCTTTTGAATGACAGGACACTTGCAGGCTGATTTTTTAACGGTACATATGACATGTTGTACAAAACTGAAAGTGTTAGATGCTAACGTCTTGGATGGCATTGGTGGATACCTGTGTGACTGTTTACCCGTACCCAATGAGGTAGTAGTGGACAGAAAGTAGTGGAAAGGGAAGAAGGACTGCTCCTGCTTTACTGGGGTGCGGCCCTCGCTGTACTTTGGGAACCGCACGTGCCACATTATTCGCTTCGCACCATGCGGCCCAATGAAATGGGACTGTGGGGATTATCCAATCAGGATATCAAATGGGACTGTGGGGATTATCCAATACTGATGCTGTGGTTCACTGAAAGGGGCGGTCATACAGTGTTACATTACTGTGCATAGTGAGGGTGGCTGACATGACGAAACGCATTGTGTTGAATTTGGGTGATGCCTTTGTGTTAGATCTACACAAGTATGCCTTGGAAAGACACTCTGATGCCAATTTCGGTTTGCAAGGAGTGGACTCATTGTGGAACGCTGTCTATGACCAAAGTTTTGCTGATATGCATGCACTTTGCAGATACCTGGCCACTTTTGTGACTGTCGATGTTGTTGCCGTGCACTAAGGTGGTATACATATGGGTTACATGGCTTGTTGAGGTTTGTTCCGTCGACTAAGGAAGTTGCTGAATGCAGTGCGCCACATTTTTCCCACTGCTCAGGTGCTTTTCTCATCCATAACAACAAGAAGAGTATGGGACAATGTTAATGTATGTTGTTCTGAGCCAGACACTGGGAGGTGTCTCATCAACAGAAGCCTGTCTGATTGTTTTTCCGCACGTGGCATGTTCTTCTGCAACAATTACCTCATTAGTTGTGGAAATGCAGAGTTTTTCCATGCAAATGGCATTTCGCTGTTTTGTTTGCCAATCTACAGGGTGCCTTGAAGAGTTTACTGTAACAATGTGACCACAAGAACACACAAAATCAAATAAAAACCGATAAAAGGTGTTTCACTAGAAGCACCTAAAACAATAAATAATTGCTCTTTTCAGAGCCGCCCTTAAAAATGAACTCCCCTATCATGGTTGCAATTTATTCCCTGATGCCAGCACGCAGCACGAAATCCACATCTGGGGATTTTGAGGATGGCCATGGAAATGGAACTGTGCAGGCTGAGGTATTGCGCAATACTGTTTTTGGGAGTCACTGTGTACACAGAGGACTGGTATACAGACCTGATACTGTTATATGGAGAGCTCTTCAATGTGATTGGTGGATGCATGTGGAACATTTTAACAGTACCCAACGACCTTGTGCTGGAAAGCAGGAAGAGGAAAGGGAAGAGGAATTTTTCTGCTTTATTGGGGCACGGCCCTCGCCGTACTTGGGGAAACGCACATGCCACATACTACCGTTTTCCGTATGCAACCCATGGGAATGGAACAGTAGGGACTATCGAAAATGAGGGTGTTGTTCACAGGAAGGGCTGTTAATACTTTTCTCCGTTACTGTGCATAGTAAGCCAGGCTGACATGGTTGCTATTACTTGTAAAGGCAGTGTAGCACAACACATTCGGTCCAACATCAATTGTAGGGCAAACCTATGTGGCCTGCTACTGTGTTCTGAAAAGCTACAAACAGATTGCGGAGCAGCTATGGGGTGTGCCCTTTTGAAGCACTGCTGTGGAGAACTTGCACCCAGAAAACAGGCCTAAATTGTTCTAAAACATACATACATGTGCAACGGCACATTCTGGTGTGTTTGCAAGAGTGTACTTTCCAAGAAACACTCCGTCCATTGCACAACACTGTACTTTTCTGCTGTCTGAGGGTCCAGATCGTGTCCTCGAAATAAGGGCTCACGCGCAAGTGGGTGCGCTCGCCTGGTGACATCGCCACTGTTCCTCTTTGGCACGGCTGTCTGCATGACGTGTTTTGGGCAGAATACGTTGTGCGCATGAGCATAAGTGTCTGATGCACACCATTACCACTTGTGTACTGAATAATAGCGTGACACACATGTGCCGACCATTTTGGGAGACGCTAGGTGCTTACAGGGTATAGCAGGTGGGATGTTTATCTGTATAGCTACCTGTATGACGTGGGGGGTGGTGCCTCAAGCTAATTAAAGTTGGTTTGCATATGCTGCACAGTGGCAGTGTTACCAGGAAACAAAGGAACACATACACATGCGTCTACTTGCACAACAAACAAACGTCCGCTCCCACACGTAATTATAGGTGGTACACAACATGCAGACATGCATATCGTGCTGCATTGGTATGGATGCCTCCATTGTCATTGTCATTGCGGATAGGCCGGGCAGGTGTGGTGTGTACCATTTCCTTAATTGCGGTTATTCCTAAGAGGACTGTGTGCCGCAGAATCATAACTGCATTTAAAAAAAACAAACAGTACCACATATACACTCAGCAACAATTTAAATATCAACGTTTACTGGCACACATTCATACACATGATTTGGAAACGGACAGGGTAGCAGAAGTGGATACTTATTTTGGGGATTTGGGGATTTCCACAAGTTGGTTGTGAGGGGAGGAGAAGATTGAGGTATCACCGTACCGCCTCCCATCATACAGATTTTGAGGGGATGACGGGCTTTGACATGGGGAAGGGGTACATGTGCAGGTCTGGCATTGCTGTTATATTTAGTTCATAATATACCTTTGTATGCAATTTTTTAAGGCGCCACAATTGTTCAGCAAATCTTCCATTTTGGCTTCCAGGCTGTCCATTTTGCTATTTACAGAGTTTCTTTTGTTTCCTATGCCCGTATGCTGTTGTGGAAGGGGTGCCATTTGTGCTGCCTTGCTTTCCTTTCCAATATGTTCTCTTACAGAAACGAAAATGTGTTAAGTATACATGAAGCAATATATTCTACATAATTTATGTTTCATAATAACTACCCCCATACTAACCCCATTGGTACTGCGAGTGCCAATGGGGTTAGTATCTTAAGTCATTGCGGCATGAGGGACATTTTCTTCCAGCCACTATAAGGTGCTTCCAATTGCTACATACCAAAACAAAACGTTATTCTTATTTACTACTATATACTGCACCACCTGCACAATTATCAGACAGAAGGTAGTGTGCTTGCTATGTTGCAATGATGTTATGGTCTTAGTACCGTCCTCATTCTGGCCATTCGTTCTTTGTTCCCATGCACAGTAGCAGTGAGGTAAGATTGTTGAAGGGGGATGCCCTTTCTGTTGGTGCATTCATTATGGTGGAGTATGCCTTTGTACTGTTTGCTTCATAAGTACACAGTTTGTAAACCTACTCTGTCTTACTTTGAAATTCATGTACATGCTGCTGATTGCATATTTTTCTATTTATTTATTTTGATTTATAAAGCGCCAGCGGCCCAAGGGCATTGTGGCACTGTTACATGGATACTTGGCTTGTGAAGAGGATACAATTTACATTTACAGTGATATGTACATTACAGCATAAGCATGCACCCACGGCATAGGGTATTAGCCAATGCAGGGGATAATTTGACATAGAAGGTATTATAAACATTACAGCATGGATAGGTAAGGAACATACATAGGGGCAAGATGAATCTATCAGGCGCGCTTGTTATAGGGTCTAGCTGCAAGATAGGTTAAGCATCTATAAGTCTTTATTGGAAGAGTTACATTTTGAGTGCCTTGCGGAAAGAGGAGATTGAGGGTTCTTTCCTGAGAGCGGGTGGTAACACATTCCAAATCTTGGGGGCTAGTACTGCAAAGCTGGATCCTCCAGCTTTGAGTCTTTTATAAATTGGGACCGTGAGTTTGTTGCAGTGTTGGGTCCGTTTGAGTCTGGTGGAGCTGTCTCTGTGGATAACCTCTGAAAGGTATGGCGGAGCTTTTTGGGATAGGCATGCATGCATGATGGAGAGAGATTTGAAAAGAATGTGTTCTCTTACTGGGTGCCAGTGAGCGTTTTGTCTTGCTTGGGATATGCGATCCCTCTTGGGAATGCGGAGGGCTGCCCTTAGTGCATTATTTTGTGTAGTTTGAAGGGTTTTTTTAGGTTTTTGGAGGATAGGCTTAGGAACAGGATGTTGCAGTAGTCTAGCTTGGGTCCCACTGTGGTTCTTGCATTGGCTGGGCAGTTTTTTGGGGAGAGGTAAGGTTTGACATCATTAATGGTCTTGGTAGATAGTGCCGCTGCTGAGGATGTGATCACATTTACTTGGTGTGACATGGAGAGTGAGGCATCTAGATAGACCCCAAGGGTTCTTGCAGAGGCTGCAGTGGTAATGGTCATGTTGTCGATGTTAAAGGAAGCATACTTGCTATCCAGTATGTTGAGGACTTGTTTGGGTCCTACTAGGAGTATTTCTGTCTTTTCTCCATTGAGACATTTGATGCCATGCAAGCCTTGATGATGGTTTAGACTTTGCTGAGGATGGCTGCATCCTGTTCATAGCAGCCAGTGAGAGGGAGGAGGACTTGAGTATAATCAGCATAGTTGGTGTGTGCTATGTTGTGATCATCAAGGTCGTTGAAGAGGGGAGGGCGGAAATGTTGTAGAGGGTGGGTGACGTGTAGGATCCTTGTGGCACTCCTCCATTGGATGGGAGTAGGGGATGCACAGTCCTGATTGGAGAAGACTCTCATAAGCCTAACTTCGAGGAAGGATCGGATGTGATGCATATGTTCCCTGTGTTTGCTGAATGGTACCACTATGTAAGACAGCCCCTGCCTTTCTCAGCAGGTTGGATACCATCCGATGTCCACGACCAGACACATTCTCCAAGACTGCTGTGCACATTAACATGGTGCCCACAGGTTCAGTATGTTGTACAGTACATCTTCAGGGTATCCTGCTAGAAACCTATGCAATTCACTGAAAAAATGTTGCAGGAGGAACGTTATGCTTAAGTTGCACTAGTAAAAACCTATGAAATTCACTGACAAAAAACTTTGTTAAAGGGATGTTATGGTTAAGTTGCACTAGTAAAAACCTAGGCAATTCACTCACAGGAAACATTGTTAAAGGGACATTATGGGTAAGTTGCACTACTACAAAACTATGTAAATCACTGACGAAAAACCTATCAAATTCAATGCAACAAGTACTTGAAAGGAACATTACACTTACTGTGCACTAATAACAACCTATCCATCTTATGGTTACAGGTAAAACCAAAAAACCCCAGAAATTCGCCGGTTAAAGTAACCTAAGCAACCATAACTTGCGCCACCACTGTGCACTGCTAAGATTAACACCCAGGACATCAAAGATGACATCATAAATGTCCTTCACTCCTGTCTCCCCTGAAGAAGTCACCAGAGTTGTTAACTCCATGAAGGTCTCTTCCAAACAGGTTGCCCCTTGCTATTCCAGAACCATCAAGGACAACAGCTCCTCTCTCGCCCATGCTCTTGCTGATCTCTGCTACCACTCCTTTGCTACTGGTTCTTTTCCATCCTCCCTGAAGCACTTCCTTGTGGGATCCCCTCCTTAAACAACCTCTGTAGAACCTTCCTGCCCAGCCAACTACTGATCCATTTCCATCACCCCCTTCATGGGGAAATTGCCCTCCCTCACTCAACTCTCATACCAAACTTGTTGGTGGTCTACATGACCAGTCTGCATTCTGAGCATTCAGAGGCACGGAAACTGCTCTTCTGAACAAACGTGAAGAACTGCTTGCATGCCTTGACTCCAACTCCCCTGCTGTCCTCTTCCTCCTTGCTCTCCCTTCGGCATTTGACACATGAACCATTCCATCCTCATAAAAAGGCTCCATGATAACATTGGCATCTTGGATCGGGCACTGACTGGCTCACCTCCTTCCTTACTGACTGGTCCTCCAAAACTATTCTGGGCCCTTTCTCCTCCCCTACTTCCTCCTCCACATGTGGCGTCCCCCAGGGCTCCATTCTCTTGGCTGGCTTTTTAACTTATACCTTTCTCTGCTAGCACGGCTCATTTCCTCCTTCTCCCCTAACTTCCATTGCTACGCTGAAGACACACACCTCTTCTTCAAACTTCCCACTGATGCTCTTGCACCTTCATTCATCCCTGTATTCCTCTCTGCCATCTAGGCCTGGTTCACTGCTAATGACCTCTGCATCAATGCTAGCAAAACTATTGGGTCCTATTTCAACCCCACACTCTGGCCTTCCTCCATGGGCTCCCTCCCTATCCCCTCCTCTGACGCCAGGAATCTTTGATCCCTCCCTCTCATTCATCCCTCATATTCAGGATTCTGTCAAAAAGTCCCACTTTCAGCTCTTCCTTCACAAAGGAACTTTACCCTTCCTCACCCTACCCCAGAGACGCAATGTCACCCATGCTATGGTTCTCTCCAGGCTACACTATTGCAATAGCCTCCTCCTTCATCTTCCTGCATCCACCCTCCGACCCCTCCATCTAACCCAGAATAGGGCAGCAACACTTATCCTTGGCCGCAAGCCCAGGGACCACATCTATCTTGCCCTACAAAGCCTTCACTGGCTCCAGTTCTCAGCACAGATTAAATTCAAATCATCCACAAGGTTATCTGGGGCCAGGGACCACTCTATCTTCAAGACCTCCTGACAAAATACTCCCCTTCTAGACTCTTTTGTTGCTTTGGCACCAACTCCCTGTGTGTGCTGCGGTTTGTGAAACAGAGAGTTGCTGGTCGATCACTTTCCTCAGCAGGCTCTCTCCTGTGGAACACCCTCCCTCTTCCTCTTCGTCTTGAGCAGGACCTCCTTACGTTCCGGAAAAAGCCTCAAGACCTTTTTCTTTACCTCTTCCTTCTCTTCCTCTCTTCCCTGCTAATTATACAGTAGTGTGACTGATGTGCAGGGCTCTTATGTATCCTTGGGCCCTGACCCTCCCATATCTCTCATCCCGGCCACTGTCCATTTACTGCACTTACTTTGCTTACCCTCCCCACGAGAGATTGCACTTACTTGCTTCTCTTCCTAGCACTTCACCACAAGCACTTCTCCATAAGCACCACAGCACCTATCCTTTACCCCCACTCATCTGCACTTGCATGTTCTGAACCCTCACAGGGCAGAATAGGTTCATCTCTCCTGCCTGTTAGTCTCACCATTTGTTTGTACTATTAATTCAACTATTTATCATTGTGTATTAACGGTCTACCTCCCCTGTCCCATCCTGTCACCCTGTGGGCGCTTTGAGACAGTTTTTTCTAATTGTATAAGCGCCTAACAAATGACCAATAAATAAAATAACTGTGCAAAAAAATGTATATGTCCCTGTCAGATCGATCCTGCGAAATGTGGTGAGGTTTCATCAAGGGGGGGCAAATTTATAGGGGGTCCCAAAATATGTGGTTTTTCCCATAGATGCAATGGAAAATAAAATTTGCTCATGCTTACAGCCCAAACTGCTGGATGGATTTTCACCAAATGTGTGGCAGTAGGAAAAGAACAATGTGTGATATCTGGGTTCAGTCTGCAGTCAGATTGGTCCAGAGGGCGGGATGAGGTCCGCGGACATCGGACGCGCCCACTTATTGGATGGTGAAAAGTGTGAGGTGCGTAACATTTCTGGGAAACTCCCGCCATGTTGGATTCGCAGACAGCACCAGTTGTCCATGAACATTGCGGTAAAAACATGTTAAAAAACACAATATTGCACTTGCACTAATGCACTAATGAAAATATGTCTGAGAGGGTGAAGGGTGATGAGGATGGGATGGGATTATGGCCTTAAAAGGCCAAAAAAACAGGTTTGTTTCTTATTCATTGGGCCTCATTACAACTCAGGCGTTAAGGGTTAACGCCGTCGTTAACCCTTAACGCCTGATTCCGATTTTAACGGCTGCTTTAGCAGCCGTTAAAATCCATGACGCTAACCCGCCATGATGATAATTACGCCACCGTAATTTACGGTGGCGTAATTAGCGCCTTCCCCACTCCCATTATGCCCTATGGGGCAAAAATGGGAATGGGGAAGGGAAAATGGGAAATGGGGATTTACCGCCCCACTCACCTTGGAATGGGGCGGTAAATCCGCCATCCACCATGGTGTAAACATAGTTTACACCATGGTGGTAAAGTTGGCATAATTACCGCCTGGGTCGTAATGACCCCCATTGTCTGCAAACCGCTCCGTGCATGCCTGTCATTTTCGCGAACATCAAAGATGTTCGGGGGCATCTATGCTTATTTGTGCATTATGTTGTTGGTGAAAAGCAGTTTTTGGATGGCTCATAACTTTGGCGCCACTCAATGAAACTGCCTAACATTTTGAAATTTAATTCTAGAACTCGTACTGAATGGTTTTGCAGATTGTGGTGCTGTTTTGTCAAGAGGCAACAAAATTAGAAGAGGGGGTGAACAATTATTGCAAAGGCATAAATATGCTGAAATTTGACGAATCTGCATAAAGATTTTAGATCTAGATATAAATGTGCTTTCAAAGTTTGGTGGGATTTTGTCAAGAGGGGGCAAAATTATAGAGGGCGTCTCAACATTATTAGCTGGCTATAACTTTGTTGCCGTTTGACGAGTTGGAAAAAACGTTTTCAGAAATATTATTGACCCAACCTTGAATGTTTGTGCCATGTCTGAATGGATTTTGTCAAGCGGGTGCTACGTTATATGACAATTGTATGTACGTGCATTTTGACAATTTTGATCAAATAAAACGGGAGGATTTCCAGCAAACTCGTGTAAGGAGCAGTGCTAAGGACCTGAAAGCATGGTTTTGCAAATGTGTCCATGTTTTATTTTTTGATAAGTGTCATAATGTAGGTGCAAAGAATAATGATATACCTTTTGGTGACTGAGGTATAGCTTGCGGCCATGGGCAGTGGCCAGATGGTTCGGGTCATGGCGACATGACCATGCGGGACCAGCAATGGATTTGGAGACTGGATCTAGTTGCAAGCCATGAGCACTGGCCTTGGATTACATTATTACGGTATAGTGGACACTAAACTAGGATGCAGGGTAGGTGTAGTGAATGACTTGGGTGGTTTGGTTCAGATAGTTTTATAGCACCTTTTAAACTTTGGAAATTCTTGTTGTTTTATTTTGTTAGAATGTTTTGTATTTTTGATTATGTTTAATATAAATTGGTTAGCTTTTTAATAAATGTAATAATACTCATTACGAGTCCGGGAGTACCATTCCACTTCCGCAATTGCCGGAATCACCGGGGCATTACAATCCCCTTGACACAGCAATTCCGGAGGTGGAATTCAGTAAATCCCCATTCCCATGGAGTCCAATAAGACTCCATGGGGATGGGGATCATGGAAACACTGGTTCCTTCTATGACAGAGCCTGTGTTTCCATGTCCGCCTGCAGGCGGGTTGTCTCAATCCCACCAGGTCAGACCTGGCAGGAGTGACACCTCCCACCTACAGGGTTCTGAATCAGCCGGAGCGGCAGGGTCGTAATGAGGCCCAATATTACATGAATGAAGTGGTTTATAGTTGCAATGTGTGTAGAAAAAAATTAAAAAACTATCCTAATCATGTCATTAAACAAAAACAAGTTGCCCAGATATGTGATGTTATCAATGACATTTGTGATGTTATCTTTGATGTCCTGGGTGTTAGTCTGAGCAGTGCACGGGTGTGGTGCGAGTTATAGTTGCTTAGCCTACCATAACTGGCAAATTTCTTACATTTTTCAGTTTTCTATAACGTCCCCTTAAAGTTCTTTCAGTGAATACATCAATTAAAATGCTTTGTTAAAGGGATATTATGGTTAAGTTGCACTAACAATAACCCAGGAAATTCAGTGAAAAAATGATGGGCAAATTCGCCCCCTGCTCCCCCTCCTATAAGGTACATGACACAAAAAAGACCAGGAGATACTGTGAACGTCCACACTATTTTGGACCAATTCCTAGTGCTCCAATGATCGATAAGTATGTCGAAAGGTACCTTTCTTAGCCAGCCCTAAAGGCCAGGTGCGGTACAAGTCTAACCCACAGTGGAGGAGGAGCCCAAGGCTGAAACTAAAGAGACCTCAATTGACAGTATTGGCTAAAGCACTGAGAAGCCCTGTTACTGACTTCGTTGGAGACACCACGACTTAACATCGTTAGACATAAAGCACACATGCCATCCGCACATTGGGACACACACACCCGAATACATGAAGAACATGAGATACCAGTTCTATAGGTAGAAGGCAGATACATAGACATACTGCCACTGCTTTATTATTTTGTCATTAGCTGAACGTAGCAAGGCAGAAACCACAAGAAGCAAGACATCTTCAGTAAAGCCTGCAGATGCTTATATGCAAATAACCTTATGCCACTGCAGGAGCACCTATGGAACCTGACAGAGCCAAGTGTGACTAACATATGGAGAATACAGAATAGCACGGACACTGCACAAACTACATAATAGTTTAGGAAAATTGCAGCAGGCCACGAGCTGATCTAAATTCAGGCTGGACAAGAGCAAACGTGCGAGACAGGACCCGCTGCCAAGGCCACTAGATACGAGTGACATTCCATTCCCTGAACTACAGTAACACCAGCTGCAATAAATATGAATAACTTCAAAATTCAGAGCGGCAGAGCTCCAAATCATGTTCTCTGAACATGTGACCTGGCCGACTCGGACAACAGACATAAACCAGCAGTGTGAAAGGGAGTTGATCTCACGCCGCCAGACAGAAGCTTGCAGCAAAGATGTTACAATGTGAGACAAGTGTTGCACAAGATGAAAAAGCGCTCTCATAGTCTAAGTTGGTTGCAATGCAGACACATAGTTGTTTGTTTTAACTTGGGAAGGTACACCAAGAGCTGAGAACCATTGCGGATCCCTGGGTTGGGGATGTCAGCTCTAGCCAACCACAGATCAGTATCCTAGGGATGGGTAGCAACGGGCAGGAACCAGTGGTAAGACCCTCACACTGCATCATTGTTAGAGATAGTAATTTGGAGATGGACCAGGCCAGCAACCTGACAGCAACCTGACATGCGAGAGCCAGAAGAACAACTCATATAGAGGATTATATAGGTTATTAGGCTCTTGGCGACCAATCTAGTAGTGCAATAGTTTTTCTGGAGAGGGGCCCAGGTTGTGATGCCATTCTGACATAATTTTAGGACAAAAATGACCTATGAACCAGGAGATGTTGAGAAGTCTGTGGATTTCTTCTATCCTGTACTGATCCCTCTTGGTTTTGGTTGTAATACACTGCAGTTTGAACTTGTTGTCTGACTGGGTCTGCATTCCTTTTTGGGGGAAGGTGTTTAGGCCTTCCAAGAGTCTGTGAACTCCTAGTGCCCCTCCAGTCTACCTTGGAGTTTGTCCTTACAAGTTGGTAGCCAGAGGATGGTTGGCTGCACCAGCCTAGCATTAGCTTGACACCTTCGCCGCTGAACCTGAGAGGCTGCAGAACCCTTGCATATTTCAAGAGAGATGGAAAAACACATGCCTGTTTAAAGGTTGTCAGGAGGCCCTTCAAAATCATCCTGCCCGAGATCAGCATGTTGTCCAAGCAGACCAGGACGGGGAGGTGAGCGCCTTGATAGGGAGCTGACAGCCGAGCAGCGCCAGCACAGCACGGAACGTAAGTATTGATCCAGTACGAAGACAACTGTGGGTGTGAGAGAGGGTATTGAGTATTGTGGAGCATTGTTTAGTATTGCTGAGTATTGGTGAAGTATTGTCTAGTAGTGGTGAAGTATTAATTAGTAATGTTATAGTGAGTAGGGACAGGAGCGGAGGTAGAAGTCCCTATTCTATGTTTTAGGGCACATTTGATCTTAGAGGTAAAAGGTTCTGGTGAATAACCTAGACTATTGACTTGAGGGCTTGGATGACTAGAGTTATGTAAATAAGGTATTCCTGTGGGTTGGTAGTTTTAGCTCGGGTCATACATGATGGTGCCCCTGTGAGGGTTAGCAAGGGAGATAGCCTATATTGCGGAAGGTGAGTCAGCTGGTTAAGTCTCCTGGAGAGAGGCATTTCACAAATTAGTCAACGGGTGCAGTTTGATCACAAGAGAATGGTGGTATACTCTGCCTGGAGAGCAGGAAGACAGCTGTGGGGTTTTTGTGTGGATTTGGGAGTAACAGGTTGTTACCGTGTTCGCACAATATTTCATTACCTATATTGTTTTGATAGCTTGGTGACATCACCCTTAGGGTTGTGTATAGGTCACAGAGAATTTGAGAAGGTGAGGAGCTAGTATTGAGGACTAGGTATTGACAGACGAGGTGAACCAGTGGCGGTGCGCGTAACACGCCTGATAAGTTATTGAGCCAGAGGGGCTCATAGAAACTGGAAAGTATTATAATTGCATTGTAACTTTTATCAACGAACAGCGGATTATCGAAATCCTTGAGGTCAGGTAAAAGGTATTGATTTGTATCAAGATAACAGTGAGGGGATTAGTCCCCTTCAGCATTTGTATAAGACACTTCCACCCTACAAGGAGAAAATATACAAATATAGCATAGAATGAAAACATGGCCACCTTCTGGAAGTTTCTCCAAAGACATGCAGCAATTGCTATTGACACACATACATGGTGCATATAAGGGGAAGAAATTGGCGAAACGCATGGTCATATTCGAGTTGTGGAACATTTTTCAGGAGGGAGAGGGGAATGCCGCGAGGTGTCAGTGGATGCTAAGCAAACAGGGGGTGAAAGACCAAGCGACCCAGCCCTCGGGACCTCCCTCTGCCCCTCCATGTATAGTATCTGTCGATACAGATGATGAACCGGGAATGTTTCCAATGAGTGGACTAAGGGCAGCAGGGGGGTATTCAAACCCGACAAATAAGCCACCACATACACTAAAGAAGATAAGCAGAAAGGCACAGGACAGCCAGCTAGTGATGTAGGGGTGAGCAGTAAGGCACAGCAGCGCGCAAAGGAGGAGTTCAAGGGCATAAGCATGAACAAATGGATAGCAGTGCAGGTACTCTTAAAACTTCAAGGGAAGACAAATGGAAAGGCAGAAAGGACTACTGAGGCAATAGAAAGCCTAAAGCGGGACAGTGACACGACGGACTGGGCAGAACAGATGGATGAAGAAGACAGTAGAGAAAAGGACAGGGAAGTGAGACTAGGGCGCAATGTCAGAGAGAGAAGGAGAGAAGAGAAACTGGAGTGAAAAGACAGGGAACGAAGAAGGGAAGATGAGAAGGAACACTTGGAAAGGGAATGGGAAGAAAGGATAGAAAGGGATCTGAAGGAAAGGAAGAGAGTGGAAAGGGATATGAGGAAGAAAAGGGAGCGAGAACTGCAGAAGACAGCGAGATGGAGAGAGAGATAGCAGAGAAAGAAAAATGCAAGTTAGCAGAGAGGGACCCGAAGAGGCAATTGGTCAAAATGGCAAGAGGATGAGCATGCAGGGAGGAAGATGAATAAGCAATAAAGACAGTGAGAATGCAGACAGTATTGGCTAGGGAAAAGAAAAGGCATGAGGAGGACAGACAAGCTCACGCGGCAGGAGCACAACAGAAGGAAGTGGAGCAGGCCTTAAGAAGTCTTCCAAGTTAAGGCTGTAAGGATAGGGAATGTTTTGCCTATCTCTACTTTATTCAACCACACATTTTCATATTTTACACAGCACATTAGCAACACCCTGGGACACACAAATGTATAGATTATGGACTCCCGTCAACAATCTGAATCTAATAGGAAGCAAATGCTTCTTTTCTACGTAAGCCAGGTAAATAAGGACTCCTGGCCAGGGGAGGCAGTAGAACATGTATATTTCAACATCCAATGTAGCTGCAATTAGAGAGATTTAGAAGCATACTTATTTCCTAAAATTGATTTTTTTTTTACTTTGCAGATCAGGAAGACTGGAAAGTTCTGGAATATTGATTGAACAATGATTGAATAGTGTTCATCTGGGTCCCAAAATGAGTAGAGCTCTAACTTTTGATATTTTATAATTATAATACAAGTTTAGACAAATAGTAGACTACATTAATTCATACAGAACTCATATACTGGGTGCCAACTTTTCTCCTCATTCCATCAATGCCATGGAATTGCAAAACTCCCCTGATATAAAAGATCAGTAACTGTGGTACAAAGCTACCATTAGGTTAGATGTGCCAGATCACAGATAGCTTCCTAGAGTGGCGTTTAAAATTGACTGTCAGTTTTGTTATTTCTTTTATCAGCCTCACAGATGACTTACAGCTTCCGAACTGTTCAATGCATGCAGCCCTACATCTAACAAAGCAGAGGGCATTTTTTGTTACGATCAGAAAGGCAGATTTGAAAGGATGTGTGTGGAATGGGGAAAATTCTGCAATTGTAAAATGAATTATGTAAAAGGGCCAATACCTTGGTTTAAATTAGGCCTATTATAAAAAGCAATTGACCTTACACCTGGGGGACAGCAAATGAACATTGATGCCAACATCAGGGAACTCCAAGTGGTTTCTGTACTGAGCACTATCACAAAAGACCTGCTGACAAGTTTGATATGGAATGGCCATTTGTGTGGTGTTTTCACCTTCCTGTGGGGAATACATTGATCACATGCAATAACCATAGTTGAAATGCATATTGGCAAATTTGAGTGCCTCCAGAGTTCACGCAATAGCGCAGAGTGTTCAACATTTGTTGTAGAGTTCTCTGTTCATATCCCAGATCACAATATCAATTTCCAGCAAGGCTCACTCAGCCTTCCCGGTCTCTGAGGTCGATAAAGGTTCATATCTTGGTGAGAGTAACAAAACAATGTACCTGCAGTGTATATAGCATTCCTATGGTGCGTGTCTACAATTCAGTTACTACAGGCGAGGGTTGTAAAAGCTAGGCAGCACCCACAGTAACAAGCATAAAATGTTAGTTGGGAGTGGCGATTAGGTTGCCAAATTCTACCTTTGGAGTCAAAGCTCATATTCGGACTAGTTTTACAAAGGTAGCGGGCGCCCCTCTCTCGCAAGAACAGACATGATAACCTGTTCGGTGGTTATTAACCACTTGAGAGTTCGCAGCCACTGCTTTTACTCACTGTGCCTTTCACAGATGGGAAATATCCATTTGCATATCAGTCTTTGTCCTGCCCAGGGGCAGTCCAGCACCGAAATACAATGGCAATTCCAATCTGAACGAGAGTACCACCAGCAACCCCATACACGTGTTTCACCCTTGTTGGGGATCATCAGTGAGGTGAAGCTGATGCCTCTCTCAGCACAGTGAGAGGGAGACCACGTCTGGTTGCCCCCAGGAGACCTAGGGTTACCAATCCCAGGTTCCTTAAAAAATAGTTTTACAAAGGTAGCGGGCGCCCCTCTCTCGCAAGAACAGACATGATAACCTGTTCGGTGGTTATTAACCACTTGAGAGTTCGCAGCCACTGCTTTTACTCACTGTGCCTTTCACAGATGGGAAATATCCATTTGCATATCAGTCTTTGTCCTGCCCAGGGGCAGTCCAGCAACGAAATACAATGGCAATTCCAATCTGAACGAGAGTACCACCAGCAACCCCATACACGTGTTTCACCCTTGTTGGGGATCATCAGTGAGGTGAAGCTGATGCCTCTCTCAGCACAGTGAGAGGGAGACCACGTCTGGTTGCCCCCAGGAGACCTAGGGTTACCAATCCCAGGTTCCTTAAAAAATAGTTTTACAAAGGTAGCGGGCGCCCCTCTCTCGCAAGAACAGACATGATAACCTGTTCGGTGGTTATTAACCACTTGAGAGTTCGCAGCCACTGCTTTTACTCACTGTGCCTTTCACAGATGGGAAATATCCATTTGCATATCAGTCTTTGTCCTGCCCAGGGGCAGTCCAGCACCGAAATACAATGGTAATTCCAATCTGAACGAGAGTACCACCAGCAACCCCATACACGTGTTTCACCCTTGTTGGGGATCATCAGTGAGGTGAAGCTGATGCCTCTCTCAGCACAGTGAGAGGGAGACCACGTCTGGTTGCCCCCAGGAGACCTAGGGTTACCAATCCCAGGTTCCTTAAAAAATAGTTTTACAAAGGTAGCGGGCACCCCTCTCTCGCAAGAACAGACATGATAACCTGTTTGGTGGTTATTAACCACTTGAGAGTTCGCAGCCACTGCTTTTACTCACTGTGCCTTTCACAGATGGGAAATATCCATTTGCATATCAGTCTTTGTCCTGCCCAGGGGCAGTCCAGCACCGAAATACAATGGCAATTCCAATCTGAACGAGAGTACCACCAGCAACCCCATACACGTGTTTCACCCTTGTTGGGGATCATCAGTGAGGTGAAGCTGATGCCTCTCTCAGCACAGTGAGAGGGAGACCACGTCTGGTTGCCCCCAGGAGACCTAGGGTTACCAATCCCAGGTTCCTTAAAAAATAGTTTTACAAAGGTAGTGGGCGCCCCTCTCTCGCAAGAACAGACATGATAACCTGTTCGGTGGTTATTAACCACTTGAGAGTTCGCAGCCACTGCTTTTACTCACTGTGCCTTTCTGTGACGTGGTCTCCCTCTCACTGTGCTTAGAGAGGCATCAGCTTCACCTCACTGATGATCCCCAACAAGGGTGAAACACGTGTATGGGGTTGCTGGTGGTACTCTCGTTCAGATTGGAATTGCCATTGTATTTCGGTGCTGGACTGCCCCTGGGCAGGACAAAGACTGATATGCAAATGGATATTTCCCATCTGTGAAAGGCACAGTGAGTAAAAGCAGTGGCTGCGAACTCTCAAGTGGTTAATAACCACTGAACAGGTTATCATGTCTGTTCTTGCGAGAGAGGGGCGCCCGCTACCTTTGTAAAACTATTTTTTAAGGAACCTGGGATTGGTAACCCTAGGTCTCCTGGGGGCAACCAGACGTGGTCTCCCTCTCACTGTGCTTAGAGAGGCATCAGCTTCACCTCACTGATGATCCCCAAAAAGGGTGAAACACGTGTATGGGGTTGCTGGTGGTACTCTCGTTCAGATTGGAATTGCCATTGTATTTCGGTGCTGGACTGCCCCTGGGCAGGACAAAGACTGATATGCAAATGGATATTTCCCATCTGTGAAAGGCACAGTGAGTAAAAGCAGTGGCTGCGACCTCTCAAGTGGTTAATAACCACTGAACAGGTTATCATGTCTGTTCTTGCGAGAGAGGGGCGCCCGCTACCTTTGTAAAACTATTTTTTAAGGAACCTGGGATTGGTAACCCTAGGTCTCCTGGGGGCAACCAGACGTGGTCTCCCTCTCACTGTGCTTAGAGAGGCATCCGCTTCACCTCACTGATGATCCCCAACAAGGGTGAAACACGTGTATGGGGTTGCTGGTGGTACTCTCGTTCAGATTGGAATTGCCATTGTATTTCGGTGCTGGACTGCCCCTGGGCAGGACAAAGACTGATATGCAAATGGATATTTCCCATCTGTGAAAGGCACAGTGAGTAAAAGCAGTGGCTGCAAACTCTCAAGTGGTTAATAACCACTGAACAGGTTATCATGTCTGTTGTTGCGAGAGAGGGGCGCCCGCTACCTTTGTAAAATCATATTCGGACTACGCTACCAAATGGTACAATGACCCTAGACACATCAGGGCCTTTCTAAATCGTTTGTACTCTCTGCTCTCTGCAACTCACCCCGAACAGGACTGCAAGAAGTGTCATTGGCCTCAAGCCCAGGGATCTCTTTGCAGGATTGACATCTCTGCAATGGCTCCCAGTGGCTGTGAGGATTAAGTTCAAAACCCTCTGCATTGTTCACAAGGCCTTCTGGGGCCTGTGGCCTAAATATTTCAACTCTAAATACCATCCTTTTCGAGCTCTTTGCTCATACATCTCCAGCTCCCTCAGGGTCAGTCGCTTCTCCAAGCAACGAGTTGGTACTAGATCTCTATCTTCCACTTGGGCTTCCCTCTGGAACAGCCTCCCTGCCTCCCTGAAACTTGAGGAGAACCATCTCCAGTTCTGGAAGCACCTCAAGACCTTCCTCTTTGCTTCTCCTCCTCTCTCCTGCTGAACTCCTGACTGAAACTGGACTGGTCACATGGCTTCCCTCCGATCTCAGGCCCAGCTCCCCTCCCTCGCCAGTTGCACACCTGCACTGCCTCCCTGGCAACCCATGCACTTGGTGGCTGTTTCTGTATCCCTACAGTCCCCTACCTGCTCCTTACACTTGATGTCTGCACTTAGCCCTGCACTTGCCACAAGCTAGGCGCACTTTCTACCTACTGTTTTATTTTTTTAAATTTTTTTTTACTATTGATCCTATGTATTGCACTGCCCCCTCCTCCTTCCCCCCGCACTTTTCCCTCTGCCCCATCCCCTGCACTTGTGTGATCTCAATGTCACCTGGCCCAGTAAGATCGCTCTCTGAATCTTCCCTCTGTTTTTCCTCCCTTGCCTCGTTGCGCCTTGAACACTTGTGCATAGGCAGTTTTGTAAATGCCATATCATATCATATCATATATCCTGTCTCACTGTATTCCTGACAGCCAAAAGCGGACCACATGCCACAGCCCCCAAAAATGTTATTGACGGTTTACTTTTTTGTCTAGTTTTAAGTGTTCTGCACATCATTAACAATCATATACAAAGCTATGTGTTGGGTTATTAAAAGCTTTAAAATAAAGTAGTAAAACTCGGACACAATGGGCCTCATTACGACCCTGGCGGTAAGGGGTTAACGCCAGCGTTAGCTGCGCCGACCCCTTACCGCCAATTACGAGGTCCCCTAGCGCCATGGTGCTTTTAACACCTGCTTTTAGCAGGTGTTAAAATCCATGGCGCTAAGGGACCATGGAGTTAATTACGCCACCGTAATTTACGGTGGCGTAATTAACGCCTTCCCCACTCCCATTATGCCCTATGGGGCAAAAATGGGAATGGGGAAGGGTAAATGGGGATTGGGGACTTACCGCCCCGCCAAGGTCGGAATGGGGCGGTAAGTCCGCCAACCACCATGGCGTAAACGTAGTTTACGCCATGGTGGTAAAGTCACGGCCCAGGCGGTAACTTACCGCCTGGGTCGTAATGAGGCCCAATTTGTTTAGGCTCTCACCAACTAATATACTGGTACTTCTTTGCTTACCTTGATGATAAGAAAATAAGACTAAACGCATTCTCTCTTTGCATACCATGGTTCTGTAAAGTGTTTTGTTAAATATTGTTGCGTATGTGAGTTGCGTACTTTCCAAATTAGGATTACAAAACAGCATATTAGTTTAGTACATGAAAACATGTGCAAATATATGCACCTCGCAGTACGACAAGAGCTGGGAAATAATGTGGTCATGTGCAAAAATGGCAGACCGGGCTCATATTCCAGCTTAACCTTTTAACCAAAGTGTGTGTAGTTCCGCAGCAAATGCAGTCTATGACTGACCTATCAAATCTGTCGTTCCCTAAATATTTCAAACTTGTGTGCCTATAGGAGTGATTAAGTTGTCAGGGAATGCTCTTCAAAAACAGATTACTCATGGTTTTAGTGACTGATTCATATATAATAATGCCCACTGATGTATTGCACACCCAAAATATTATGTTGTTACTCATTAACAGCAAAACCCATTGAAAACCTTGGCCCTAATGTCTATCGCTGGTTACATGTGCCTTCCAGCTAGCTCCTACACCCTATCCACTGTCTATGCTATGACATGTGTACCTTTCACAATGCTTACAATTAGTCTCAAACCTGCAGTGAACCAAGGACCCCGCTTGCCTAATGTAGAAATGCCACACACAGATCCATGTGCAGGCTTAGGGGGCTGTTTCAGCATAACAGAGCAACATTTCCCTAGATGACAATAAATGGTATGTTTTGTGAACGTGGAAGGCTCCAGGGGGGAGGTTGGGCGATTTGTACTGTGATAACGCCTTAAAGACGTTTTGTGGTGTGCAGTCTCAACATGCGGGTAAATGATGATATGGGCAGATGAAGTTTGGGATGATATCCGAGTACCTCAATTGCCATTCACTTCATGTACCCTGAGTGTTTACTATTTTTCTTTAAAAACTTAACGGAGATTGCAGAGGGAAATCACCACCTATTGACTTCAGGTAACGCTTTTCCTCGAGGGCTCTCTAAAGGGACATGTCCTGTAGGAATACTGAGGAAGCACCTTTCGAGGCTCATGGAGTAACTGGCCACCCAGCTGCCATCTTTGGATCAGAACGGTGCATACCGGTTAAAACAATAGAGTCTTATTCCTCACCGAAACTACTTAAGTGGGTGGTGGCTCCATGTCCCCTGTGGAGGTGGGCACTGAACATCGTCAGACTAGAGCAACCAACCACATGGAAATGATTGAAACAGAACACAGACACTGGAAAATCGCAATGAATGTACTTGTTAGGTTTTGGAATTGGGAAAGGTCAAACGGAAGTAACATGTATTGCAAGGGGTCTGACCGAGAGGGAATATAAGGGGTAGGCGAATTGGAATTGGCAGCAGGTTGGGTTGGTTTGGGTGGTGGGTGTGTAGAGCTGCTGCCCATTTGCAGACAGAGAGAGAAAGAGAGAGAGAGAGAGACAGCGAGAAAGAGAGAGAGAGAGAGAGAGAGAGAGAGAGAGAAGAGAGAGAGACAGAGACAGAGAGACAGAGAGAATATGCTGGTTGAATGGAGAGGATCAGAATCTAAGATCGATGAAGCAATACAGAAGAAGAGAGCAAGGGAGACTCTGATTGACAGAGACACTTTGCCTGTGGGGCAGTCCGACTAGGACATAGGACTAAGAAAAAGGAGAATAACTAAGTTGAAGGAGAGTGACTATGATGTTCTATGACAAAGGAGAAGGAGAAGGCACAGAAAAAAGGAGAAGTGATATGATCAAAGTCTATCATAATCCATTATGATGGAGGACTTCGAAGAAGTAGCATTTGTATCAAGATTTTCTGACCCCATTCTGAGGACTTTCCGAACACACTATATTTACTGTGGTGGCCATGTAGTAATGGTTAACTGGCTAAACTCATAGGAAGAGCACTTTTTGGGTGGCTTATATCTTCGCTCCCCGTGGACAAATCCTCACTAAACGTTGCAAAAAAAGTATATGGCCCGCTCTGAATCTATCCAGCAAGTTTAGTGTGGTTTTATCAAGGGGGTTAGGGAGGCCAAAGTTATAAGGGGGGGGCTGAATGGAAAAATTTGCACTCGCCTACAGCCCAAACCGCTGAATGGATTTTCACCAGATTTGCGCCAGGAGCAGCGGCATCATGGTCCTGAATGCGTGCTTTTGTGAAATTTGCTGGAAATCCGTCCAGTCATTTCTTTTCAAACGACCAAAAAATAGGTCCAAAAGAATTAGTGATATCTGGGTTTGGTCCGTGGACCCATATCCCTGTTCGGTCCGCGGACAGGCATCCGATTGGCCTACAGGATGACGTGATGTACGCAGAGATGCCCACTGATTTGAAGGTGAAAACCGTTAAGTGCATCAGATTTTTGGAAATGCCCACCATGTTGGATTCACAGACAGCAGCCTGGGGGCTCCACGTTAAACACATATAAAAAAACACATTATTTCACTTGTCTAACTTATCAAACAATCTCTGGGGAGTTAAGCAGTGATGAGCATGACATGTGATACGGCCATAAGAAGCCAAAAAACAGGTGTTTCTTTGTCCCCGAAGTCCAAGAACAGTCCTGATCTTCGGGGACAGTCCTTCAATGTTTGCAAACTCTTCAGATATTTGGGGACATCTGAGCCTAGTTCTGCATTACAGCGTTGTTGAAAAGCAGTTCTTGGATGGCTTATAACTTTGGCGCCACTCAATGAAACTTCAATTTTTGGAATTCTATTCTAGACCTGATTCTGAAAGGTTTTGCAAAGTTTGGTGGGATTTTGTAAAGAAGGTGCAAAATTAGATGGGGCTTCCAAAATATTGTAAGTTCTTATAAACATGGTGCCATTTGACGAATATGGACAAAAGTGTGCAAAGCAATTTTAAATCTCGATATAGCTGTTTTTGCAGCAATTGGTGGGATGCTGTCAAGAGGGGGCAAAATTAGAGGGGGCTCCCAAAATATTGTAAAGGATTTTCAATGTGATGCCATTTGACGAATCTGCACAAAAGTTTGTAAAACGATTTTAAATCTAGATAGAAATGTTATTCTTAAAGTTTGGTAGGATTTTCTCAACATTAGAGGGGGTCTCAACATTTTTAGATCTCTTATAACTTTGTTCCATTTAACAAATGTGGACAAAAGTTTTCAGAAAGATTATAGATCCATGTTTGTGTAAAGTCTGAAATGATTTTGTCAAGTTGGGCGCTAAGTTATATGACTATTGAATGTACATGCGCCTCTTTTTTATTTTTTGACAGGTGTCATAATGTAGGTACAAAAAATAATGATATACATTTGGTGACTGAGGTAAAGCCTGTGGCCATGGGCAGTGGCGATATTGTCTGGGTCATGGATAAGGTCATGAACCGGACAAACTGGCTACTGGCCATGATCGCGAGGGACGTAAAATGGGGTTAAAGTGGCCATGTCAACCTGGGACCGGCTATTTGGCAGTTATTCGAAAGTGGGATAGGTTTGAAAGGGAAAAAATGTGCTTGTGCTAATATGGTCATAGGGTTCTGTCTTTGCCTTCTGCAGACTGCCATGGAAAGGGAGGAGGGGCCCTGTACGGAGCCCGGCCTTCCCTTTCCATGGTGGCCATATTGGAAAACGATATTCCTTCCTACAGCAGGATGCCGCCGATAACCCACTGTAGGAGTGACAATCCATTTTGTAGCACCCAGGTTCCCACTTTGGGAACCAGAGGTGCTAATGGCCTTTATCCCCCATCACTGGGCCTGGAATGGAGGATAATGGAGCCCTTGCTATTTATTTATTTATAACGTGCTGAATTCTGCAGATATCAGGGCGCACACAAACACACTTTGCTTGGGCTGATAACTTGGCCTGCCAGGTTGTTATCCGCCGTTCCAGTCGCTGGAACGGGGGTGAACGCCACATTATTCCGATTAGCATAACACAAAATGCTAATGGAAATGTTGGAAAAACGTATTGCGTCCATGTACTTTACTGAGAAATGTAAAGTAGATGGAGTCTATAGTATGTATTTTTAGTTCTATTTATTTCTTTTGTTGTTTTAAAAAAAAAAAATTTGCAGGAGAGGTTAGAATGTAAGGTGGGAAGGGAAATGAGGTTAGAGGCACCAAACACTAATATGGAGGTGGCAGGTGGACCGGGGAAGATGTTGCGCGTGTGTTACTTCTAAGGCAGTGGGCAGTGTTTCCCATGCTGCTTGATTACAGCCCCCTGCAGAGTGATGTGTTGCACTATATAAAGAGGACTGTGATATGGATCAACAGTTTATAGTGATTGTTTCGACTGCCATATTTTCGAATGGCAAAGTATTGACTACAAATGTGTCGAAAAAATGCTTTCATTTTTTTAATGGGGTCCCCCCAACCCCTGTTTTTTTACCTCTTAACACGAATTTTAGTGTAAAAAAAAACCTTTAGCTACAAAAAGCATTTTTTCGATGCATTTTTGGTGAAACCTTTGGCATTCAAAACTATTTTTTCGAAACAATGCCTGGATACCGGATCAACAGCCTCTTTTATTGCTTGCAAGGTAGCTTGTGAGATTCTTTTGCCCCAAGAAGTAGGCTGTGTGGTCACAGTATTGGTTGAGGAAGCTGATGAGGAGGAAGACAGCCTACTTCTTTCTAAGAAAGAAACAATCTTTCTGAGAGCATTGCGGTGGTTGGATTTGGTGTTGTGGCGCATGTAGGTGGTCCCGTAGGAGTAATGTCCAGGTAGTCTGCAACTTTGCACTCACTCATTTCACTTTAGTAGCTTTAGCCTTTGGTACATTCCCAACAGTGGTAAATAACTGCCACACCTATGATTCTCTCTGGGTGCTAGAGGTAGGCAGGTCCTCTACCTCATTGTCTTGGTCCTCTTCATTGTCTTTGGAAGTACTGCGCTTTTTTTTTTGTTCTGTGGGTCCTCCAGCTGGATGTGGTTCTTGAAGAGGAGGGATGGCAATAGCTGATGCCATTTTTAAGATAAATAGCAGTTTTGCTACTATTCTTCCAAGTATGTGTTTTGTACTAGATTGTTAATGGATAATGAGTAAGCATAGGTGTAAGAGCTGTGCAAGGGTACATTTGGAGCTTGAAAGTTCCTAGATCAGTAAAAAATGCAGTACCGAACTGTCCTCAAAGCAAGGACCCGAACACGAAGTGGATAGATAGCCACATAGATAGATTGTCTCGGGAGGATAGCTTAGCTGGTAACGTGCTCGCCTTGGAAGCAAGACGACATGAAGCAACACAGGTTTGATCCCCGGGTCCACGCTTAGAAACCTCTGGGTATTAAGCGCGTTATAAATAACCTATCATATCATATCATATCAAGCGTGTTCATGGACACATTATCAGGCCGCGTGCAAGCACATCGTCAAGTGCCATTGTCCGGAAGGTATGCGATGACTTCAGACTTCCACGGATGTTGACATCCGCAGAAACAGTGGAAAAAGTTACAGAAATTTGTATAGAAGTATTAAAAATGATGCTAGAAGGTGGGAAATGGCAGAGTTGTAAAGTGACACTTTGTAAATTAGACAAAAAATGTTGCTATGTTGGGGTAGGCATGATATTAGTAAGTTGTAGGAAAACAGCATGCCCGGGTAAAAACCCATGAAGTTCAATGAAAAATCTTTTTTTAAAGGGACATTATGGTCAAGTTGCACGAATAAAAACCGAAGAAAATTCAATGAAAAACTTGGTTAAAGAGACATTATGGTTAAGTTGCATTAATAAAAACCTATGAAATTAATTGAAAAAATTTAGTTAATTCAATGAAAACAAGTTGTTACAGGGACGTTATGGTTACAAGCAAAACCGAAAAACCTCAGAAATTCTCCAGTTATGGTAAGATAAGCAACCATAGCTCCCGACACCACCGTGCACTGCTAAGACTAACACCCAGGACACCCATGACATAACTGGTGTATTTCTGATTTTTTTTTGGTTTTACTTGTAAGCATAACGTCCCTGTAACAACTTGTTTTCATTGAATTTCATAGGTTTTTATTATCGTTCTTTTGACAACATTTTTTAATTGAATATATATTTATGGTTGTATTACAAAAACTTTGCTAAAGGGACTTCATTGTCAAGTTGCACTAATAAAAACCTATGAAATTCATTCAAAAAACTGTTAAAGGAATGTTATGGTTACAAGTAAAACCGAAAAACCTCTGAAATTTGCGAGTTATGGTAAGCTAAGCAACCATAACTCATGCCACCACCGTGCACTGCTAAGACTAACACCCAAGACATGAAATATGACATCAGCAACGTTTTTCATTGAATTGCATAGGTTTTTCTTAGTGCAACTTAACCATAACGTCCCTTTAACAAAGTTTTTGTCATTGAATTTCATAGGTTTTTATTACTGCAACTTAACCATAATATCATTTTAATAAAGTTTTTTCATTGCATGCCATAGGTTTTGATTAGTGCAACTTAACCATAAGGTCCGTTTAAGATAGTTCTTTCATTGAACTGCATAGATTATCATTAGTGCAACTGAACCATAACCTCCCTGTAACAAAGTTTTTTTCAGTGAATTTCATGGATTTTCACCAGTGCATGCTATTTTCCAACAATTTAGCAATACCATACTTACCCAAAGTACCAATATTTGCATCCAATGTACAAAGTTTCAACCTAAAGCTCTGCCATTTCACACCTTGTAGAATCATTTTCAAAACTTCTATACACTGTTTGCAACTTTATCAACTGATGTTGCGTCTTTACATGTCCACAAGCATCTGACTTCATCACAAACCTTACAGACATTGCCACGTGAGCATACGCTAGTGGGCAGCATGATTATGTGTCTGAGAAAGTGTCTGCAGTTCGCAATCAGATCCGTGCTTCGCACACAGTTTTCAACTGCATTTTCTACAGATGTAGGAACTTTCAACTTCAAAATGTTCCCTTGCACAGCACCTACACCTATTCTTACTCATTATCCATTAACAATCTAGTGCACAGTATATACTTGGAAAAACATTGGCAAAACTGCGTTTTATCTTAAAAATGGCATCAGCTAATGCCATCCTTCCTCTCCAAGAGCCACCAGCACCACCAGCTGGAGGACCTTCACATCAAAAAAGTTCAGTACTCCTAAAGACAATGAAGAGGACCAAGAGGATGAGGTACACTAAGTGCCTACTTCTACCATGCAGAGAGAATCATGGGCATGGCAATTCTTTACCACTGTTGGGAAGGTACAAAAGGCTAAAACTGTCAGAGTGAAATGCACTGAGTGCAACTGTGTACTCAGTCGCACACTGCCCGGACAGTACTCTTACGGGACTACCTGCATGTGCTGCCACGCCAAAACATTAGAAGTAACACATGTGCAGCATCTTCCCCTCTCAAGCTGCCCCTCCATATTAATGCTGGGTGCCTCATCCCTCTTTTTCCTCTCCACCTTTTGTACTAAGTTCTCCTGCCAAAAAAAGTAAATACATCAAAAAGCAAGAAAAGAAATGTTCCTTTAGAAACCACCTTCCGTTGTTAAAAAATAGAACTAAAAAAAACCCTATGCACTCCATCTACTTTACATTTCTCAGAGGCAATAATATTTTGCAACATTTCCATTAGCATTTAGTGTTATGCTAATGGGAATATTGTGGCGTTCATCCCCTCTTGCAGGGTCTGGAACAGTGGATACCAGCCCGGCAGTGCAAGTTATCCACCCAAGGGAAGCAAGGGTGAATAACAAGGTCACCGGGCCATTATCCCCCAATTCCAGCCACTGCAATGGAAGCAGGCGGCCATTAGCACCCCCGGTTCCCAAAGTGGGAACCCGAGGTACTAAAAAAATTGGATTTTCCAGGATGGCCACCGTGGAGAGGGAAAGCAGGGTTTCATACAGGGACCCTCTTCACTTTGCATGGCAGGCTGCAGAAGGCGAAGAAAGAACCGCATGACCACATTACCACAAGCACATTGCTCTTCCCTTACAAACCTATCCCATTTTCAACTAACTTTACCACAAAGCCATTCCCAGATGGACATGGCCACTTGAACCCCATGTGCTGTTCCTCATAGTCATAGCTGGTAGACAGATTATCCATATCATAACTTTATTGCATGACCCAGACAATGTGGCTGCTGGCCATGGCCACAGGCTTCACCTCAGTCATCAAAGGTATTTCACTATTTTTTGTTACTACATTATAACACTTCTCAAAAAATAAAACACGGCCACATTTCCAACACCTTGCTTTAAAGTCTTTCCCAATGCTCTTTGCAGAAGTTTGCTGTAAATGGACCCATATACATTTTTTTGAAAACTGGCAAATGTATGCACATACAATAGTCAAATAACTTAGCCCCCACTTGACAAAATGGATTCAGACTTCACAAAAAACATTTCTATCTACATCTAAGATTTTATTTGCAAACGTTTGTGTACATTCCTCAAATGGTACCACATGTGTAAGCTTTAACAATATTTTAGTACCCCCCTCTAATGTTGTCCCCCTTGAGGAAACCTCACCAAACTTTCCAAAATAATTCACAGTGGGCCATACATTTTCATGCAAAGTTGGGTGAGGATTCGTCCAGGGGGAGCGAAGTTATAAACCAGCCAAAAGGTGCTCTTTGTATGAGTTCAGCAATGGACCATAAATACATGGCCGCTACCACAGGCCATGTAATGTATATAGAGAGAGACAGATAGAGAGATAGAGAGAGGGCAAGCTACCTAGTTTGCATACCCACAATGCCTTGCTGTTGTGGCTCAGAACAGGACGTGAACATCCAGCAATGGCTAATAGGTGGCATAGTGGAATGTGTGACTTGCTTCAAATGGACTTTCCTATTTATACATATATAATAAGTGGCTGTTATGGTAGGCAAGCAACCATAACTCTGGCCACCAGTGTGCACTGCAAGAACTAACACCCATGACATCAAAGATGCCATCACTATTCTCATTGATAACATGCCATGTGCATTTAGTTTTCATGGAAAGCCTCCACAAGGGATTGTTATTGTAATGGTGGCAGAAAACTATCAAACATCATTGAACAACTATCATGAGATAAGTAGTTCACTCAGCTACACATTGCCATACACACCATTCTATTACAAACTTCCTTACAGTACATGAACCAACTCATGTGGACACGTAGCCATTGGGTGCACTATGCCCCATAGAAGTGTAATTGTACATTCTTGCCATGTGACATACTGAAATCATGAATGTATTCATTTTAGAGTTTTGGGTACGGTGCAACTTCTAATAGGTCGATACCATTGCCATAACAAGTTCATCATTGCACTACTGCACAAAACACATTATGACACCACAATGCATACAAATATTAGCATATAAAGATAATTTAAATTAGGCAAACAAAAAGCAATAATACCAGAAAGTGTTCATAATGTAACTGATTACCTTCAAGCACAGAAACTATTGGTGTATTTTACGCTTTCTTCTTCCCCTATATGTATATATATCCTATGATATGAGTGAACCCTGAGGAAACTAGTGCAACAACATATGATAAGGGTGTTGCACACAAAGATGTACCTTTTTCATTTGTTACTTCCTGACTGGTAGTGAAGAAAAGCATATGACCTACTTATGTCAGTTAACAAGAAAGGGGGAGTCACACATGCCATGTCATCAGTGATGTGATCAACAAGATTTCTGATGGCATCTTTGATGTCATGAGTGTTATTTCTTGCACTGGACACTGGTGGCGCGAGTTCCGGTTGCGTAGCCTACCATAATTGCCGAATTTCAAGGGTGTTTCAGTTTGACCTCCAACCATAAGGTCTCTGTAACAACGTTTTTCCAATCAATAGGATGGGTTTTTGCCAGTACAACTTAATGAGAATGTCCCTGTAAGAACGTATTTTGCTAGTGAATTGCATGTATTGGTAGTAGGGCACTTTAAACATAACGTAGCTTGTGCATAGTGCATTTAGAAATGATGTTACGTTTGTACTACCGCACCTTCACCATAACGTCCCTTTAGGAATATTTTGAATGCCTAATTATAACATAAATTTTGTTTAAGAGTGTCACAATGCAAGTGGCAATGAAGGATGGCAGTGTGACGCGCATCTTATACCCTCTAGACAATTATGTGGTAAATGGAAGGAACCGTGGTACTGTGGAAAACACTGCATTGGCATCTGGTGGAAATGGGTGGCTGTTCAAACAGATGGTTGTGCATGTTGCAGTGTGTTTGCAAGAGCGCAGGTGTGTGACAGGAAGCACAAACATTATTGCTATACTTGCAAAAAGCGCAGCAAGGCAAGGGGCCTCATTACGACCCTGTCGATAAGTGAAAAACGATGCCGGTAAAGGATTACCGGCATCGCTTACCGCTAGGTCCGATTACGATCCGAGTGCAATTAGCGGCACTGTAGTTAACGTTGCCGCTAACAGCACCAAGGGTGCGGGCACGCGACCCCCCATGCAGGAAATAGCGGCATGGCGCAATTTGGGGAACATCATGAGTCAAGCGGATATGCTCTTAACGCCCTTGCGAAGGCCGTAAAGTACCTTACCGCCATGGTGCAAATAGTGTCATCGCGGACCAACCGTAAATGGCCATGTGCAGTGTTCCCAGCTGCCACAGGTGCACACAATCAGCACAGGTGGAGGCAATACAGACTCACCAAATACAAAAAGAGCACACCCCGCCCCTTCCCACACCCAGTCACACTCCACAATGATTCCAATAGGACTAGCAATGTTGGGGCTGGGGGACCTGATTGCAATGCAAGTGCTACAAAAACAACAACAACAACAACAGGCAGCACAGAGGAGATGCAGGAGGAGAAGGAGGGCAAGGCAGGGCCAGCAAGCCCCACCAGCACAGCCAATGCCACCACGCAGGCAGCCCCCAATCCCACGCATCAGAGCCAGTCCATTCAACCTAACCCCTGAGCAGATCCACACCCTATACCGTCTGGACCGGGACACCATCACCACCATCGTGGACATGATACACAAAGACATTGTCAGCATGATAGAAACACCCACCGCCACCCCCCCCACTGAAGGTAGTGTCCATGCTCCACTTCCTGGCCACAGGCACCTACCAGCACACAGTGGGGCACTTGCATGGCATTTCACAACCATTATTCTCACGTACGCTGATCCAAGTGCTCGATGCCCTACTCAAGCACACAGACGACCACATTTCCTTACCACGGTCTGCCCATGAGATTGCAAACACCAAAGTGGGTTTCCATGCACTCGCCGGCATACCTGGTTGCATTGGTGTCATCGACTGCATCCATGTGGAATTGGTGGTCCCATATGCCATTGAGGTAGTGTACCACAACCGTACGATATTCCACTCAATCAATGTGCAAATGGTATGTGACCCCAACAGGATCATCACACATTGTTGTGCCCGATTCCCCGGATCAACCCATGATTCAATGGTCCTGCGTAAATCCACAATACCACGCTACATGGAGTGACATGCAGGACAGAGATCCTGGCTTCTCGGTGAGTTGCATGTTAGGCTCATGAAAATGCAATGTGGGTAGGTGATTGGGGGAGAGAAGCATACTTTACCTGGCTGAAAGGGGGGGGGATGCATACTTTACCTGGCTGAAAGGGGGGGAGAGATGAATACTTTACCTGGCTGAAAGGGGGGTAGATGCATACTTTACCTGGCTGCGACTACCATAGGCAATGGAGCCAGCTCATACCCTGAAGCAGCCCAAACTTTATATGACACCTGAACACATAATGCCCGATGTAAGCAGTACTACCATGGAATGAAGGTGTGTCCCAACCATGACACAACCATCTGCAAGTGCACTGTACTGAATCGGACCGCATCCACCTCAAAGAAATGCACCTACATGCAATGACTTCAGCCAATACACGGCACCAAACACCATCAACTGAAAGGCCAGTCCCCCATAATTACGCAAGGAGGCACATGATGGACATAAACATCAATACACCACTACACAGACACAGAGGCCAAAATAAATTGCATAACAACATTTGTAGTGCTCAGTGAGGTCATCATGAGGCTGACAGCAATGTTGCCATGATGAGAGCATTGATATCACTGGACATCTGCCAGATCACCAAAACAACCACTATGGACTAACACAGTGGATGGGCACTCACAAGGCACTGGACCCCCCTGCATACACTGGTTGATGGCCTGCAAAACAGTCCATGAGAGGAATACACATATACCGGTCACATAGTGTGACTCCATTCGTGCATGTAAATGTTGTACAAAGTAAGAGATGAATGCATGACATGCTGGCACATCATGATTTGAAGTTTGATGTCATGACTGACACATACATTGTTGCCCACATACAGGTGATGCAGGCTATCCCTTGAAGAGGTGGCTCCTTACCCCAGTCCGGAACCCACAGAACCAGCACGAGGAGGACTATAATCGTGCACATACACGAACCCGTGTGGTGATTGAGCAGACATTTCACCTCTTGAAGGCACGGTTTCGCTGCCTCATCAGGTCTGGTGGGGCACTCCTGTACCGACATGAGAAGGTGGCGAAGATCGTCATGGTATGTGTAATGCTACACAATATGTGCATTAGACGAAATGTGCCCCTACCCCCTGACGCTGAACTGCAACCACCTGACAATGAAGATGAGGAGGGTGCAGATGGGGCAGCACCTCAGGGAGGAGGCGATGCACAGGAGGGACATGCCATGCGTCAAACTCTCATTAATCAATGCTTCTAGCACACACGGATGGCGTGTGTCACATGGAGATGGCACTTGGGGCACTGTGTGTGTCTGGGACATGCACACTGTGAGCTGTTCACCAATAAAGCACACATACGCAATGAGCAATATCCACACATGTGATTTGTGCACAAGCAAAAAGTGTATTGAAAATGTGATTTGAATTAACACACCCACTCCCCCCTCCCCCCTCAACTCCCCACAAAAGTGTGTGGATGCCTGTGGTGACGTGCATAATGTGTGATTGTTCCACTGGGCGGCCTCTATTGGTAGCGACCTCTCCCGGCCCCTGGGGAACCCCTGCCTGAACTCCGCAGGTTCCTGCCCGATCTGCGGACGGGGCTGCTTGGGGTCGAACTGGCAGCAGAGGAGGTACTTGACTGTTCACGAGGACGCATGTCCCTCATGGTTTGAACGAGCTCCGAGAGCACGTGCCGCACCGCGGCGAGTTCTGCACAGATATCCTTGGTGGAGGATTGTATGGCTGCCTTCACAGTATCTGGACATTGGTGCATTTCCACCCTTGCACCTCCACATTTGGCCACATGCTGAGTCAGGAATGAGGATAGTTGATGTTGGCGTGTGACGATTTGGTCCAGCGACTCTTGGTTTTTTTGGGCAATGGATATTGCCAGTGGGGTGTCGATAGTGCTGCTCCCCTCCTGCACATCTTCCACTGGGCATGGAATGGCTGGCCATGACTCATCAGGGGATTGCCCCTGTGTGCCATCATCATGCTGGCTGCATGGGGACAGGTAGGGGGAATGAGGGTGGGCAGTGGGGGGACATACTACAACATCAGCATACTTCACATCACTATCCGAGCTTGCTGCAATGGCAGCAGTCTCCCCAATCGTGCTGCTTCCTGCAGACACAGTCCCTTCAGTGGGCACCAGTTGATGGATGTCTGTTGCTGGTGGTACAGTGGTGCTTGCCTTGGTGATTATCAGTGCCCTGGCCTGTGTTGTGCCCGCAGACTTTGGCTGCTGTGGGAGTTTGTTTTGTACAGCAGAGGTGGAGGGTTGGTGTGGTGGTACTTCGGGCCTGGCCTTCTTGGCAGGTGTGGTGCCAGTGTCTTCATCGCCAGGGTCTGAATGAGAGCCTGTGGTGGAGCAAAGGAGGGAAAGTGTTATTGGTGGGTCTGCGGACATTGAGCAGGCATTGTGATGACTGCCATCATTTTGATAACTAGATGGTGCACATTGGAGGCAGTGACATACAGGTTGTCTCCCTTTTGGGTGGAAGAAGCATGGGTGCCTACAGTAAGGGTGTGCATACTGCATGTGTACAGGGTGGAAGTTACAAATGCCTGTAGGCAGTCTTCTGCTGATGTGTTGCATTAACCCTATTAGGCAACATTGCGCTTCACATGATTCAGGACTTCAGTAAGTTTGGCATGGCTTGATTTAAGGCACCTACCTGCGTCACCTGATGTCGGGGCTCCTCTCTCCATTTCTCCAACCCCCTCAATGCTCTCGATGTCAATGGTTGTGGCACATATCTCCTCCCACGGCTGCAATTGTATTGGTGACTCTGCTCCTCCACCAGTTGCCATGGCCAGGTTTCTGTTAGCAGACAGTACACTCCTTACGCGGAGCCGCAGATTGTCCCACCTTTTCCGGCACTGTCTTGTGTTGCGGGGTGTTGTGCCAACTGCACTGACCCGCTGTGCTTCTATGGCCCATATGGCCTTCTTCCGTGCTATCGCCGGTCTGGTCATCTCTGTTGAGAATACGACATCGGCGTTTTCCTGTAGGGTTTCGGCCAACATGTTGAGCTCCTCCCTACTGAAGTGCTCCTGCCGCAGCCGATCGCAACTTTTTTTAAACAACTTTCGGCATTCTGACGATGGGTGGATGTAGGTGAAGGTATGTGGCGAGTCGGGAGGTTAGATGTCCACTGGTTGCGGAGGATGGCAATGGATTGTGTTTTTAAAGATGGCCGCCGTGCTCTTTCCCGTGCCGTTGCGATGACGCAACTTCCGGATCCGCTTATTTACGTTCACCGCTAATAGCTGTCACCGCTATTTGTGGTGATCGGTAATATCGGTGGGAGGAGTGGCGGTAGTGCACCTTGCACGGCATACGGTGCCGGTAGGTGCCGTTTTGGGACGTTACCGGCATGGCGCTGATTACATTACCGGCATGGTGCAATGCACGTGCCCGAGAGGTCGTAATGTACCGCTTTTAAGGGTTTCTGGCCAGCACGACACGTTAGTTGTGCCATGCCAGTAATGTCCATTACTTACCGCCAGGGTCGTAATGAGACCCAATGTGTACACAATTCGGAAATGCAGTAATATCAAGTAGAATGCTACTTGTGGGAAACACTGTTTGTGCTGTGAAACCATACATTCCAATTTGTACAGTATGGCAATGGCACAAGTTGTACAAATACAGAAATACACTTCTTCACTATGTACCCCGTTTCTCCATTTCCAGGCCACCGTTTCTCCATTTCCAGGCCACATACAAATTATGTGTCTGCATGGGTGTCTGCATATTGGGCTACAAAATTAAACAGGAGTTTGCAAACATAAGCATTACTTGGCCTACTGCCTCCCTCAGCACAAAGGCCAGTGAAAATCATGTTGCATAGTTTGCATTTGTCCCTCCACAACCAACTGCAATAATATCGTCAGGATGGAGCGTCACCAAAGTCGCATACAAACAAACGAAAAACAATGACTTCATTGTAAATACTGCATACGTGTAATTACCCACATCATTCACTATAGACATAACTGCCACTGGACTCTGCTTTCCATTAACTCTCAGGCAATATATGTGCAATTCTCCTACAAAGCATATACTGTGGCTGGTACAACACGCACCCATAAGCTCATGCTCTGTAGTTAGGTCAACAAATGTACTGTATTGCACAGCCTGTGCATCCACTTCATACCCAGAAAGCTTGTTGCGCAATCTTGTGTCCTCCACAGTTCCAAATATCAGATGTCCATGTGCAAAAGGGGCGTATGTTACATGTAAAACCCTGCAAGTGTCGCAATGACAGCCAACCTTTGCAGGTGTGTGCATGTGAGTAGGGGAATACATTTCAACCAGGGTCAGGGATATCATTTGTAGTGGTGGCTCTTAAAAGAGCAATTTTCTTTTTTTTATTTTCTTTTTTTATTTGATTTAGTTGAAATAAATCAACCTTTCAAATACAAGTATAAAATACATATACATACACAACTTTATAAAATTTTACACAAGTAATAAAATAATAAAGTTAAATACCAAAAAAAGGAACATACAAGATTATTAATCCTAGTCTTTGTCTTTAGACACCATTTTAAAACAAGCAGTGACAAAATGAACCATAGGAAAACCTCAGAGGTTGTCGATTAGAAGAAAAGTTCTGGAATGGTGACAGCCATTATTGAATCTCTAATTTTAGGCTTGAAAGAAAGTTTACAGTAGCAATCTGAAATGGTAAATACCCAGAGCCTAGAATTAGAGACCAGGTCAAGTCATAAGTGGCGAGACGTAAATAATTAGTGTCGCGCAAAATGAATTTCTCGCATAGAACGTAGAACTGTGCATTCTGTGATGAGGTGCATCAAGGTCTCTCGAGTGTCCCTCGAATCGCAAAAGCGGCAATAATTACTCAGCAGTCTCCTTTTGACTTGTAACTCTCTGGTGACCCACAGATTGAATCGTAATCTTAAAATATTTTTCCGATATTTGGGAGATGGACAGCGAATTAAGTAGGTTGGTAATGTTCGCATTTTTTTATGTGGAAATCGAAATTCATCAGCATCTTGATATACCAGACATACAGTTCTAGTAAAAATCCAGTCTGTGATATATATTTTCAGTTCTGCTTTGTCTGGATTTTGCAGTAGTAGATCTAATGATATATCCGCCAGGATGAGCACACAATAGACACTCGATAAACAATTTGACGTTGATAAACAACGGTTTTGATGAGAAAATGTATGATGAAACATGTTTCAATAGAACTTGAGATGTTGTTGACAGCAAACATTTTCTAAAAAAGGAACATTTGCGCCAATTGAAAATTGCCTGTACTGAGACTAAAACAAGTTTGTATCTTATCCAGGCAACTGGGATGCAATTCGGGAGATGTAGTATTCAGCGCCAATATTTTGCTTCCCATTTTGCCAATCCAAAAATGCCATGCTGGCAAGATCGAGAATTTACCGTATTTATACATTAGAATAGTGGCTTGTGATATGAATGATGTTAACCTTGATTCCAGCCTCATTAAATGGCCTGTTGGATGAATTAAATTCTCAAAGACAATGCCGAGATAATTTTCTTTTAAACAGCTGACACCGTAACTCTTTTTGCAGGCTTTTAAATTTGTATTTAGTTGTTGCATGGTGCCTCACATTCCAACAGTAGCATCTTCAGTGCAGCCTGTCGATCGGAAAATCAGATGTCATTGCCGCTGGACAACAATGTATTGCCATTTACATTGAGACACTGGACATATCGCTAACCAATGTTGTCATTGTCACAGTACATCCCAGCAGCATGCAGAAAGTTACACATGCTTTTGTTGATAAGACGCCTTCCCACCTCTGGCTGCCAACAGCATTCATTGGAATACTTATAAGCTGGATGTGGTGGTATACTTGGGAAAAGCACCTTTGCAGTGGGAAACATGTGCTGCACTTATTTCATCATCTTTTTCAGTTGACGGTACACACTTGCACAAGCTATGGAACCCACAAGCAAAGCTCCAAGTGCACTACCACAACATGTACAGTACCTAAAGTGGTCACTCGTCCACATTCTGCAAGCAAATGGTCGGATCTACGGACCGGGACACCGCACCACAAAGCCTCCACTTCGTCCAAATTCAAATTGCCATTAAGTCCTCTTTCCAAGGCATACTGGAGAAATTGTGCCACAAAGCGATCCCCCACTATAATAACTGTCCGTCTCCCCATCTCCGCCAGCCGCACGACACAAACTAATGAAAGAAAATATGTCCGCCCTTTCGTGTGACACACTCTCTAATCGCCTGATTGAACCATTGCAACAATCGCTTTCCCATTGGGCAGTATGTACAGAAGCGCACAATTTAGCATGTGCACCTTGCTAAGTATCGTGAGAGCAGTGCCTCAGTGAATCATGAACAGTCCTTCTTCCCTTTCCAATATCCTCTTCCCAGCACACCCTTATTAAGTATTGTGAGAGAGGGTTTTCGGTGAATGGAGTAATATGGAGGGAGATGGGAGGATGGTATAGTTTCTAAGACGTAACACAGATAGCATGTACACAATATGATGTACCAATGTCACAGTGACAGAACACACAGTGACTGGGGACAGAACAAGAGGTGCGTACACAGACTTCCAGGCACTGTTGAGATTTGAAAATGCTTATTTGACAGAAACGAGTGAATGGTTAATGTAACCATAGAGATTTATGTACGTCTTTGAATAGAATATCCAGGGGTGAGGGTTTGGGAGAAATGTGAATGTTAGCATGTGCCACACTTAGACAAAATTCTTAGCCTTAGCTTGCATCACATCTAGATATAAATGTGAATGTTGGCATGTGCCACACTTAAACAGAATTCTTAGCCTTAGCTTGCATCACATCCAGGCAGGATTATAAATGTTAGCATGTGCCACACTTAGACGGAATTCTTAGCCTTAGCTTGCATCACATCTAGATAGAAATGTAAATGTTGGCATGTGCCACACTTAGACGAAATTCTTAGCCTTAGCTTGCATCACATCTAGATAGAAATGTGAATGTTAGCATGTGCCACATTTAGACGGGATTCTTGGCCTTAGACTTCATCACTTCTAGATAGAAATGTGAATATTGGCATGTGCCTCACTTGGATGGAGTTTTTAAGATTGGCCTCCATCGCATCTATACAAAACGTGAATGTTAGAACACTTAAATGAAACTGTGAATGATGACAAGTGCAACACTGGAATGGAATTGTGATCACTGGCCTGTCTCACATCTAGACAGAATATTGAAAGTTAGCAAGCACCACAGTCCGACGTAATAGTGAATGATAGTAGGCATCACACCTAAACATAATTGCAAGGACAGCAATGCCAACCAAACCACTAACAATTTCATCTTTCTGCATACTCCTCTCAAACTCTAACCAAACACAACCACAAGCCTAACACGTAGCAAATCACACAATCTTCACTACACAGCAACAACAAAGCAAACCGCACATAGACTTGCACAACAGTACACAACGACTATCGACCATATAACACCCCAAGCTCAGCCAACGGACCCACCGGGCTGAGGCTGCCAACAGCACATCACTGCTATCTAGCACTTTTCCAGCTCATTCCCACTAACCCACCTCCCTTCTCCACCCCGCCGCTCCCTCTTTCAGAGCCACCAGAGCGCCAGGGGACCACTCCGGTGGTGATAGTGTGCGGTACAAATATCCTTTTACATTAACATTAACGTTATGGTATTAGGGTATGTTTGTGTGTCCATAGCATAGTAACTTAGCAGTACACAGTGCACATTCGCCCTGAGATACATGAGCAGGGGGGGTCAGATTGCACCACCCCCACTCAAGGTAGATTTGTTTCCAGTCTAACAATCTAGAACCCTCACAATCAAAGAACCACTTCATGTCTACACTTATCCTTGCACTTGCCAGCTCAGGCTGTAGGTGGAAGCTTTCTATTTTGTATTGTTCGTATGTTCTGCACTCTGCCCTCCCCTTCCCATTCACTTGCACACTCTCAATGTGAGCTGGCTACACAAATTGCACAAGATACCATAGCTCATCCTATTATAGATTGCACACACTGCATGCGTAACAACATGATGTCTGCCACGTACCTTCTGCACTCCACAATATTGTCTTCCCATTATTATACATGCACTACAAATGTCAGAAAAGTAATCCTACCAAAAGCAACAAGGAATATATATCATGAACGGTAAGCAACTGCATGCAGTGAGTGCACACAAGCAGGGTGCATGCCCCTTACCTTGCACACTGCCACCATAGCATCCTACCTTTAACTGAATAAACATATCTTATGTCAGTGTTTCGGTACACATTACACCCAACAGCCACATTGCTCATTGACTTAGCCTGTACAGTGTCAATGCTCTACCTGCCTTTGTAAAAACAGACGGATGTGCCACATGTACTCAGCACAATTGTGCAGAATCTGCGGCAGTACCGTGCAGCAGAGTGGAAGGGGTTCACTGGTTGTTGGGGGGGGCTGTAACACAGGGGTGGGGATTGCTTCTTGAGTATTGTCTCTAAAAACATTGTTCTTTTTTTGTGATTTTTTTTAATTTTGTCATGTTTATGTTATGCATTCATACATTTTTCTGTTTGTTTTCCTCTCTTTTGATCACTGTCTATTTGCTGCTCCTCCTGACATTTTTCTCAATCGAAGATGAACCCTTATCTTACATGTCTACAGAATTCTCTCCAACGCTTCGTGCAGACTGGCAAACACAACAGCATTGCCAATTGAAGTCAAAAAATGCCATTTCCTGGAAACCACTGGAAATCTTTCTGGTTATTAATGCTTTCATAGTCAGCGCAGAAAATCCCAGCCCTGCACATAAAGTAGCACATGGTACTGTTAATCCAGCATCTTGTGACCTCTGCCTGTGGTCAACATGCACCGGCCTGCTCCCATTTTCCTCTCGGTGTCATCGAGGAGAAAATCACCTTTGCAGTAGGAAATAGTTGCATCACAGCTGTCATTAACTTCTGTCAGTTAGCAAGCAAACGTGAGCATGGCATGTTCCCCAAAAGTAGCCCTCCGAAATGCACTACCACCTCATCTGCAGTACCAACAGAGGCAAACCTTTTGCAAAGCAGATCCATGCACACAAAACCCCACTCGTAAAGTGTGCCCCAAAAAGCCTGCACTCCTTCCAACTGAAAGTCAGTATCGAAGCCTCTTTCTACAGCATATTTGTGTAGATCATGCACAAAAGTATCACCGACTATAAGCATGCACCATCTGTCCATCCCTGCCAACCTCACAGCATGCAATTTTCGGTCAATTTGGCATTGCCCCTTCCGGCGAACCACACCCTTCAATTCTCATTGGAAAATCCCCACGCTTCCATTCGCGAAGGCTCCATTATCACAAGGCCATGATGTGGCACTTGCACTTGGCCAGGTATAGCTAGGGTCACGCCCCAATAAAGCAGACCCAATAGTTGTATCCTTTGAACTGCTGGAAATTGCAACAAGCATTACTGCCGTCAACGTCCTACAGTCATAGCTTTCTGACTGCATGGCCTATAGCCTATGGCCTTTGGCCATTGACCCAACAGTATACATCGTCAGCACTCTGAGTGAAGTTGCTGTAAAAAGGTCGCGGCAGAAGCTATCGGGCCGACACTTCTCACCTCTCCAGTTATCTGCAAATTGATGTTGTACGCACGTAAACTGCTGGCACTCCTCTCTGTCTTCTTTCACTTACCTACATATGTCACATGAAACACTTCTGAATCCCCCACTAGTTATCTCCTTCCTTGCCACTAACACATGCCGTACAGTACATTTTCCAGACCTTTCCTGATACACCATGGCAGCGTTTCCTAAAAATGTTGACGCACATCAAGCTTCCCTCCAGCCAACCACCGGACGTGTCCAACATTCCCCGACATCACGCCGTACCGCGCACCAGTGACACATCGGTCTGCAGAGCGAACAGGGATATCACACATTTTTTGGGATGTACATTTCAGTACTTTGCAACAAAAGTACTGATCCGATATACACCAAACACACAAAAGCCCGTTTTCTGGCACAGGCTCTCACTCCTGCTGCAAATTTGGTGAAAATCCATCCAGCCGTTCGGGCTGTAGCCGTGTGCAAAGTTTTTCCCCATCAGTCTATGAGAAAAAAATGTGGGACTGTAGGATTGTTTAGCGTGTTTTGGGAGCACAGAGCAAAGCACCACTGCACAGGATCAATGTATAGCATGTTTTTGAAGTGCAGCACCACTGCATGGGTTTGGTGCATTGCTATAAGGTGGTACAGCAAGGCATGTGTTGCAAGTGTAACATGAACATGTATATGAAAACAGGCTATGCAGTCAAAACGATTTATACATATAAAATGCAAATAATTTTTTTTTCACAGTTAAAAGCATATATTTTTTTTACCTGAAATTCCTCTGTTGCAGGAGACAGATTTGAGGATTAATGAACTAACCTCATTAACAAAAAACTAACATGCTAACTCATTAATAAAATAATGTGTTCTCCAGTGCAAAATGGATGGAAAAGACAGGCTCTGAAAGTCATTTTAAACGCACATATAGATTTTTTTTTTCTTTTTGCTGCTCTGTGCTGCTCTGTCCACAGTATTTGCAGGAAGCAAAGACTCGAATAGCAGGAAATCAGTTTTGTTACAGTTGCTTACTGTAAAAGATTTCTATTGTGTGCAGGAGGAGGATAGAACATGAGGGATTCTTATTGGACAAGCATCATATTAGAGGCTGTAACCAAGTTTTCTTGTAGAATCTGGGGGAAGGAGAGAGGCAGAATACATTTTAGACAGATCGTAGAAAGACCTGACCGGTAGCTGTGGAGTTCCTGATTGAAAAAGCAGATCCCAGCTGCACTGCTGCAGAGACTGGGGATCCCAGACAATAATCCCCGGTTTGAGTAACGGCTGATGCCTGTTCTCACTGGGGGTGCTTGAAGAGGGAATTGCCACATCCAGAAGGCGACAAGCCGAAGAATTTCACATGCTGAACAGATTAGGTAATTATACATTGCAAAGTACGGGGGCAGTGTGCGTGAATGCAAAACTTTTCAGTCAGTGTAGAAAAAAGAAGTCCAGTGTCTTATCAACAGGTTTAATGTTGCGACTGCTCTCGTCGCCCTCTTCTCATTTTGTTACAGATAATGTTGACTGTGCTATTTCATTTATTTCTGTAAAAAGAGTAAGATCGTGTTTAAATGCAACTTTTATAATACACAAAAATATCTGAAAGCAGACGGGTGTTTTATTTTCTCTTTCCTTTGTGCATTTACCATTACAGTGCTGATGGGGAGATGTTTAGACAGTGCAATTGTCATTTTTAAGGTAGCTAAAAATAAGACTTGGCTGCAGCTGTGTGCACGATTTCATTCAGTATGAGCAATTATAAATAACTGTGTGTGTGAAATAGCCTGCTGAAGGTCAATGAGTCAGCAGAAATAGAGACCCAGGACATAGTTCACTTTTGTATATAAAATAGTGAGTGTACCACATGTTAGCTCGCTGTTGTAAATAATTCTGTGAAAACTGCCCATGGTGGCACACTAAAAATGAAAATGTGGTATTTCTGAAATGTAGGCCTGAGGTCTCTCTAGTGATCGCACGAACAATCTAAACAAAAATAAGGGGTTCTGGATATTGGGGCCACAAATAAAACAAAGGAATTATGCTCACCAAAAATACCACCAACCACGCATACCAACAACGCATACCAACCACGCATAACAACCGCGCATACCAACAAATGTATACCATCTAAATATGTCTGTGTACTGAAATAATGCATATCCACTGTATTATTATTATACATAACCCAATCTGAATACAAGGAGTGATTGTTGCTAAATTATTTTTTCGGCGGTAAGAAAATACCGCCAGGCCCCAAATCTACACAAAATACCCAACATATTTATGGTGCGTTGCAGGCCGGGAAAGTGATCATAGAGCACCTACCGGGCGTGGCAAGTGTGTCTCACACTGCCATCTGTACATTAGAGGGAACCCATTTCATAATAGCAGTGTCCCACTAAAAACGAATTTCAGAATGTCTCAAATGGAAGCCACATTCCCATAGCTAGTGCAATATTTAGAGGCAAAGTTGTTTGCACATGGGACGTGGTCATCGAACAATGCCACAGAATGGCACGACAGGATTCATGGTGAAGTGCAGAAAGAAAAACTAGACAGTATTTTTGCAGCAGGCAGCATAATTCAGGTCTGCCTTCAGAGATTATTAAATGCAGCTGACAAACATGCAGAAAAAGACTGTTTAATACGGCTATGTGCCAAAATATGGTTTATTTTTAATAGGTCCCTGCGAATGCAAGAAAATGATACCCAGCTAATTAACAGGTTAAAGACTGACTTAGATGGGGCAAGTAAATAAGAGGAGATGCTAAGAACAGAATTAGAAGGATGTCAGAAAGACATGCAATTAAAATGCAGAGATTTTGATATTCGGTTGTCCAAAAGCAAGAAACAGTTTCAAGACAGTGAGCAAGAATTGGTACACTTAAAAGCCTTAGTGGATCACATTAGACAGGATAAAAATGAGATTGTTTCAGAAATGCAGATTTTACAAAAAGAACATTTTGAAAAAAAGTGATCTCCAAGGTGCAGAGCAAGAAATGGTTAAAATGATTCAAGAAAAAGACAAGAGAAACAAAGAATTCAATGAATGCCAAATGCAAATGTGCGACATGCAGGAGGTAATAAATAAAATGAGTGATGAAAACAACTATCTGCAAAATGAAGCACGCAGGCTCCTTAAAAAGTGCAAAGACTTAGAACAACAAATGTGCATTCCCAGGTCCCAGGAGAGGCGGCAGGGTACTACATTCAATGGAGTGGAGGTGAATTCTAGTTCTGCCCAAAGAGCTAGTGCTCCAGTAACTGGGCCGGTGACTGAACTTGGTTGCAGCGTCCTTGGGGGATTTGATACTCCCATTGGGGGCAGCCACCAATCCCATACACCTGGAACCAGGATTGCAACAAGTAGCCCCATAAACAGAATGAAATCTATTAAAGCTCTGATCAAACTATTTAAAAAAGGAGGGGAATGCTGCATTGAGGATCACTTAGAAGTGGTTCATGACATTTTTAAAGCACTCCAAATACCTAAGGAACAGTACAGACAATATTTTCATTTAACTTTAGATGCTCCGACGGCCAGCATCATAAGGGGATTAAATGAACAGCAGAATATGACATGGGTGGAGTTTGAAAAAAAAATTAGGCGTCATTTTTCTCCTTTTCAGTCATTGCAGGAGGCAAAGAAAGTCGCTTACACAATCACTGCTGGGCCTAACACATCCCCTCGCCAATTTTTACAGGACTTAAAAAGGGCATTTTCCCGCTTTGATGTATCTTTTGACCCCAATTACAATGGGTTTAAAACTGCCTACTTTTATGGGCTACAGAAAGACATCATATCACAATTGTTCCGTGAATTTGACCGTGACAAGTCCCTTGAATGGATTGTACATCAAAGGACAAAACTATATGAGGTACTCTTTTCTCATGGTAGAGAAAGTTATAAAATGAAAGATATTAGACCTAAATCTAAAGAACCCTCAGCCACAGTGATGGAAATCAAGTCAGCCAAAATGTCCCTTGAGTCTGCTCAAAGTCCAGGTAAAAATAATGTGACACCTGAACAAAGGGTTAATCAACAAAGGTCATCACACTCTGCACCAATGTTTCAATCACATGATCCTAGTAATAGGGAGAACTACATCAGTCCTAGGTATTTAGGAGATAGGCCCCGGGCAGGATATGGGCCTGATATGTCAGGTATGAACTATAATCAGAGACAACATCAAGATCAAAGAAATTATGGTCCCTACCAGACATTGGGGACACAGAGCAGATTTGATCCCAACACCATGATATATGGTAATCAGGATAGACCCCGATATGTGGATCGATTTGCTGATAATCGGAATTAACATAGGGGTCAGTACCCACAACATGAGAGACAGGACATGAGACAAAACATTAATTACACTCCATGTCAGTACAATGATTCCCCACCAGGGGACTACAACCAAAGGATGGGTGCACCTCTCTCCCCTCCACAAATGAATCAAGAGTTCAGGAACCATCCCAATAGAAATCACTCACCTGAGAGGTATCAGAACAGATCCAATCAGGGGGAAAACAACCAATATCGACCTAGGGCACAGAAAGAGGATTCTAGAGAGATGGAAAGGTTCCAGTGCCTCGAGGCCCAAGTGAAAATGTTAGCTGAGCAAATAGGGAAGCTCTATACAGCACAAAAACAACCATCCAAAGAGGGGGCTGATGGCCATAGCAGTGACCGGGGGCTTCTTCTGAAAAGTGACTAAGTACTCATGATACCTACAGCGCCGAAAAGACAGATTGCTCTGATGTAATTTTGCATAATGACTCTGAGATGTCTAATGATTTAAAACTGAAAATGCCAGTAAATGAACATGTAACAGAAAGTGCAAATAATTCTAAAAAAGAGGTACGGTTTAACCTAGAGCTAAATCAAACATTGAAGGTTTGTGCAAATGAAAAAGAAACACCTGAAATTCCAAAAGAACAAAGGGACAGATTTAAGAAAAATGACTCATGCATGGGGAATACCAGTGAACGGGAAGTAAGTGGGGATGCTATAGCTCCTTCGCTGGACAGTCAAAACGGTGAACAAACAGACATAAAAAGGAAATACTCAAAAGGAGGGTACAAATCAATCACCTGAAGAATTCTTTGAGCCACATATTTTTGAAGAGGCTGAAAGGGCTGGTACCACACTAAATGATCACAAATGCACAGAATTAAACAATGACAAATTACTAAATGATGTTGTTACACATGTTCAGTTGGAAGGTTGTAATGTGGTCCCTGATGATACCCAGATGGATGGACGAACAGTGTCCACACTCCAAAAAACCTCTGAACATGGAGAAATGAATAAAGTCTCTCGCGCAGAAATGGGTAAAAAGGAGGGAAAAATGTCTTTCCATTTACCAATGTGCTTAGCCAAAAGTGAAAAAGGCCTGAGAAAGGTGAGTCCTGAAATCAGTAAGAATTCACACTTCTTATGTGTATTAGAGGAAGTTGAGGACAGGTATTATGCTCCCATCACTGTAGAAGAAAAATGCCAAACATTCGCAATGATTGACACTGGCGCACAAGCCACAATTATGTCCAAGGAGCTGGTAAAGAGTATCAATGAAGGGAGACCCCCACAGAATCAGATCACAGTGAAGGAAAATCAAGGCCCAGTGCATAACTTTAATGGGGAGGAGGTGCCCATCCTAGGTGTAACGGAGGTCGACATAAAAATAGGAAAGCACAGAATGAAACAAGAGGTATTGATCACATCTATTTGTGAAATTCCATTTCTGATGGGGTCAGATTGCCTGAAAAGATTGTCTCCTCTCATAGATGGGGTGAATGGAGTGCTGTGGTCCTTAACCAAAAAACCATTGAGACCTAAGAAACTAAAATCACAAAACAGCAACATAAATGAATGTCACACCGTTGCCAAAACAAATGATGCTGTGGAGATATATCTCCAGAATAGTTGCATACCGAGTGTCACTGTTATATTAATGTGTCAAGACAAAATGCAGAGCGACAATGAAAGACTACCTGTACAAATATACTTGGACCCAAGGAAAAATTGGCAGACTGCCATAGATGAGCACACATTACGTTTTTATTTAAAAGAGAAAACATTCAAACAGATTATTGCTCCTAAAACAGATTCAGAAAAACACATTACCACTCTTGCTCAAATACACATGGAAGATGAGCAACCATGGGTTCATGTTGGTATAAATGACGGTTTTAAAACAATAAAAGCCACTTTAGCGCTTGAACAGGAAAGGAGTTTCATTAATGAGAAATTATTGCACAAAATAATGGAGAGGGAGGAGATCCCGAAATTTAGAATTAAAAACCAATATGTTTCTGGGTTGGACAGTCCAGACTTTGAAAACCGAATTGCAGGCAGATGCATGCTTAAAATTAGCATTGGGCAGAAAACAATTTACCATAATGTATGGATAGTGAGTGGAGCACAAAATGATTTTTACATGGGCAATGACATCATGCACAGAATATGTATGGTGTTAGATTTCCTTAATCAAAAAATATGGTCACGCCTAGGTGGGCCTGCACCTGAATTTGAAGTCAAAAGAAGGGCTTATCATTGTGCACAACTGGTTCCTCATGCAATCGAATTACAAATGAGGAAAGATACTATTATTCCTGCATTTACAAAACAGTTTGCAATAACACTGAAATGCAAAAATGGACAGCAGATTAATGACTCTGATGCATTTGTATGCCTGAATGAATCCATAAAACAGCAAGGCCTGGATTATGAATACATTCCATTGGTAGATATTGGTGAAGGGTCTGTAAGAATTATGGTAAATAATAAGGGTTGTCAGATATTCATTTAGAGGAAAACTCCCCATTAGGAATGGCCATACACAAATCACATTATACTGCAGATCTAAATAACATGGTGATTGGAAATATCCCTGAAAGGTATGTAGATGCCAAGGGTGAGTTACCAGAATACCTGGACTCTCAGCCCAAAGGAATATTTAAAATTCATTCTGTGTACCCTTATGATTCAAATGAGACAGTGTGCTGCCATCAAGAGGATTGCATAACATTTAATTTAAATGAAAATTAAACAGAAAATCAGCCCATTGAAGTGGAAGCTGATATGCCAAAATATTTAAAAGTGGCAGCTTTACAAAAAGACACAGCCACACAGTTAGAGGAAAGCGCCGGGATTCCCTTACCAGAAGATTTTCCAGAATTTTCCAAAATGGTAGAAGAGCAGATTTTATCAGCGGATGCATGTGACAGCGATGAGGATAGAAACAATCTGAGGGAGATATTTATGGAGTTTAAGGATGTATTTGCAAAAGATGCTTATGATTACGGTTTAACTGATTTACATGTGGCCACACTACCAGAAGGGTGTAGCAGAAGTCCAGTATTTGTACACCAGTATAGACTACCGCTGGCATGTTTAGAATTATTAGCAGAGATTATAAAACATTTAGAAGCTCGGGGAATCATCAGGCCCATTCATAGCACATCCAATACACCTATTTTAGGTGTGTTAAAGACAAATGGTCAATAGCGGCTATGTGCAGACTTGAGGGAGTTAAATAAAAGAGTACCAGTATCTAGATGGCCACTGCCATTCATTGGTCAGGGCCTAGCTCAGGTACATGGTTCAAAAGTGTTTACCACATTAGATCTCACCTCTGGATATTGGTGCGTGCCATTGGCAGAGGAGATACAGAATTTATTTTCCTTTACATTTGACAGGACTCAATACGCATGGGTTAGAACTCTGTTCGGGTACGTTAATAGTGGGAGTGAATTTGGCATATTTTTGAGAAAGGCCATGCCAGATGCAGCGGAAAGAGGATCCATATTTTCTGTGGATGATGTCCTAATAAAATACGAAAGCCTGAAAAGCCATTTTGATGAAATAAGACATGTGCTTGGTCAATTGCAGAAAGCAGGCGCCAAAGTATCTTTACAAAAAGCGCAATGATGCAAGAAAAAAGTAAACTTTCTAGGCCATGAAGTGACTGAACATGGGCTAAATCCACAAAAGAAGAAAATAGAGGCCATACAAAAACTAAAGGACCCTAAAAATGTGAAAGGGGTAAAAAGTTTATTAGGGATGACAGGCTATAATAGAAAGTTCATTGAAAATTATGCTGAAATCACTCAACCATTGACTAAACTGCTTAAACTGAATACACCCTGGATATGGGAAAAAGAGCAGTCTGAGGCAGTGGCTAAATTGAAGGAATATCTTATAAAGGCACCATGTTTAGCATATCCCATAAAGGGTAGGGATTTCTTTATAGAAATAGGTTTCTCTGAACAATGTATGTCAGCAGTGTTATCAAAAAAACACGATTTGAATCACAAAACCATTGCCTATTCAAGTAAGGCATTTTCCCAAGTTGAAATGATATTCAATGAATGTGAAAAGGCCCTATTAACCACTGTGTGGGCGCTACAACATTTCTGCCCTATTGTTCAGGGAGAAAAGGTGATTATTGAAACAAATCATCAACCTTTGCAGTTTTTAGAGAGTAAAAGAATTAGGCCAGGTAATCTAGCGCAGTCCAGAATCACTTCATGGACGCTGGCATTACAAGGTTTTCCTGTAAAAGTGAGATATGGACAAAATAACAAGAGCCCAATTGCTCAAGGGTTAGCTGACTTACATGTCTGTGCAGCTGAACAAGTATCAAACGAAATGGAAGTGGAACCTAGTTTGCAGGAATTTGAACAATCACCACACAAAGCTTTTGATGAAAAAACATGCAAGGATTTGCCAACTGTATATGTGGATTTTTGTGCTTATCACATTGAAAATGACAGTAATAAACAATTATTGTCAGGAATAGGGAACGTCTGGTTGAAATGTGAAGGCGTCCCGAGTATAGGGATGAGGATTGGAGCTAGAAGCAGTCAAGTGGTGGAATTGGCGGCCATTTATAAAGTAATTGCTACTGCAGTTGATAATAAATTCAGTGAAATTGTCTTGGTGACTGATTCTGACTATGCACAAAATAGCTTTGTGGAGTATTTACCTGGCTGGAAAGCGAGAGGCATGATTACATACAACAAAAAGCCACTTAAACATGGAAAAATGATACAAGCCATAAACAAATTGGTGTCAGAGAATGATTTGACAATATACTGGAGAAAAATTTGTGGGCATTTAAAAACACCCGGAGAGGATAAGGAGGGAAATGATAAGGCAGACCACCTGGCTAAAATTGGGGCTGTGATGGGAGAATTGCTACCAATTGAACATTTACTGGGTGAAATACAAATTGATGCAGTAACATGTTCTAAAGCACCAAAGAAGTTAGATCAACCAGTGGTACAGTGGGGTCATGATACGCCAGACCAAGATTTGATTGAGGCACAAAAGAATGATCGAATTTTGGGAATCTATTATAATCATTTGATAGATCCTGAACAAAACCCTTTAACAGAAAATGATTTTATGGGAAAAGAAGAGTTGAGGGTACTATTAAAGAATAAAAAATGAATTAGACTGCAGGATGGACTCATGATTAGAGAGTCCATAACAGGACAAATACAGTGGGTGGTACCCCTTTCATTCAGAGGGCTAATGCCACACCATGCACATGATGCCATAACTGCAGGCCACAGAGGTTCACAAAAAACATTGGAAATACTAAAAGATTATGCTTACTGGCCACATATGTCCCAAGATGTGGAATTATATACTAGAGGATGTCTAGTATGCGCCCAATTTAAACCTGCTTCACCAATGCATAGAGCCCCATTGATGAAAAGAGGCCTAACTCTTCCATGGTCAGATTTGCAAATAGACTATATAGGCACTTTAAAAAGGTCGATCAGAGGAAACCGTTATATTTTAAGTGTTATATGTTTGATGTCGAAGTGGATTGAATGTATTCCTGCACCAGATTGTAGTGCGCAAACAACAGCCACATTGCTGGTGAACCATGTGTTCTCAAGGTTTGGGTTGCCACAAAAAATTGAGTCAGACAGAGGAAGTCATTTCACAAGTGCTCTGATGAGTAAGGTATGGCAAATACTGGGTGTGAAAAGGAAACTACATATGGCATATTGGGCAGCGTCCTCAGGTGGAGTTAAACGGAGCAATAGGTCTGTTGTGGACATGTTAAAGAAATTTGTGGCAGAAGCAGCTGGGATTTACGTTTACCGTTGGTTTTGATGGCAATCAGATCAACTCCTGCCAAAGCAACAGGTATTAGCCCACATGAGGTCTTAACATGTAGGAAAATGGTGTTACCACAACACCTGCTATACAGAACACATGGACAGACAGTTGTGAGTGCATCCACAGTTCATGAGTACATTGATGAACTGAGGAAGCATTTGCAACATGCATTTGCTTTTGTGCAGAGAAATCTGGAAAGGGCTGCTGACAGCGCCAAGACATACTACGATAAAAGAACATCAGTGAGTAGTGTAGGGGATCAGGTGTATAAGTTTCATTTTGGAAAAAGTAAACAGAAAAATTCTAAATTTCTAGCAGCCTGGCAGGGGCCATTTCGAATTATAGATAAGGTCTCTCCTGTAGTTTATACAATTTTGAAGAATGAAGGTGAAACAATAATAGAGCAGTTTGTCCATGTAAACCAAATCAAGCCATGTCATCCAAGACATGAGATAAAAAATCTGGAGCGTGTAGAAACAGATAAAGTCCCTTGAACACAAAAAGGTAAAATAAATGGGTACAGTCAGGAGGCAGTGACAGAGAAGTTAAATACAGATGGTTGATTATAATGGCACATAAACACTGTAATATATGTAAATATATATAATATGAAAAAGAAGCTGACGTTTATGGAGTCGGTGTGCAGAATGAAAATACATTAAATATTTGTTGTTTTTATGTATGCTTGTGCTCTATAACCTGTCTTTAATTTCAGAAGGCGAGAGAAAAAGGGCAAAATGTTTTAAAAAGCATGTTTTATTTTTGGCAAAAGGGTGAAGTTTGTATTGTGCTTTATACTTAATATGTTTCTTTTCTATTTGATTTAGAATATTAACATATTTGTACCGGAGGTCACGGGAGACGATGGGGTCCTGGAGTCCCCTGTATGAAGATCGAATGGTGCCTGCCTCCGGGCGGAGGTGAAGACAAAGTAACCGGAATGCCAAAGAAAAGATGACTTCTATAGAAAAGGATCCAAGAATTCCAAGATGAAAGAGAACCCGAATGAACCAAAAGAGGCAGACAAGTGTCCTGGCATATGGAGTTCCACGTATTTATTATTTTAATTAATTGTTTTAATCTGTTATGTTAATTATTTGTTTTAGTTAGTTGTTTTATTTTATTGTTTTCAATTGACTTCAAATATAAAATTGAAACACTGAACTATGAACACTTCCATTGGGAAGGCAAATGTAGAACATTTTAAAAGAACTGATAGACTCAGAAGAATTTTAATACATGTTGAGCAGTGGTTTTCAACTTTTTCATTTATGCACGTGAATATTCATTGTATGGGATTGCTACACTTTGGAAAAAAGAAGCAAATCGTTTTTTTTCCAATTGGCTTGGATCATAGCCAAGTTAAAAAATAAAAAGGAGGGGATATGTAGGATTGTTTAGCGTGTTTTGGGAGCACAGAGCACAGCACCACTGCACAGGATCAATGTATAGCATGTTTTTGAAGTGCAGCACCACTGCATGGGTTTGGTGCATTGCTATAAGGTGGTACAGCAAGGCATGTGTTCCCAGTGTAACATGGACATGTAAATGAAAACAGGCTATGCAGTCAAAAACGATTTATACATATAAAATGCAAATAATTTTTTTTCACAGTTAAAAGCATATATTTTTTTTACCTGAAATTCCTCTGTTGCAGGAGGCACATTTGAGGATTAATGAACTAACCTCATTAACAAAAAACTAACATGCTAACTCATCAATAAAATAATGTGTTCTCCAGTGCAAAATGGATGGAAAAGACAGGCTCTGACAGTCATTTTAAACGCGCATCCAGTTTTTTTTTTTTTTTTTGCTGCTCTGTGCTGCTGTGTCCACAGTATTTGCAGGAAGCAAAGACTCGAATAGCAGGAAATCAGTTTTGTTACAGTTGCTTACTGTAAAACATTTCTATTGTGTGCAGGAGGAGGATAGAACATGAGGGATTCTTATTGGACAAGCATCATATTAGAGGCTGTAACCAAGTTTTCTTGTAGAATCTGGGGGAAGGAGAGAGGCAGAATACATTTTAGACGGATCGGAGAAAGACCTGACCGCTAGCTGTGGAGTTCCTGATTGAAAAAGCAGATCCCAGCTGCACTGCTGCAGAGACTGGGGATCCCAGACAATAATCCCCGGTTTGAGTAACGGCTGATGCCTGTTCTCACTGGGGGTGCTTGAAGAGGGAATTGCCACATCCAGAAGGCGACCAGCTGAAGAATTTCTCATGCTGAACAGATTAGGCAATTATACATTGCAAAGTACTGGGTCAAGGTGCGTGAATGCAAAACTATTCAGTCAGTGTAGAAGAAAGAATTCCAGTGTCTTATCAACAGGTTTAATGTTGCGACTGCTCTCGTCGCCCTCTTCTCATTTTGTTACAGATAATGTTGACTGTGCTATTTCATTTATTTCTGTAAAAAGAGTAAGATCGTGTTTAAATGCAACTTTTATAATACACAAAAATATCTGAAAGCAGACGGGTAGTGTGTTTTATTTTCTCTTTCCTTTGTGCATTTACCATTACAGTGCTGATGATGTGGGGAGATGTTTAGACAGTGCAATTGTCATTTTTAAGGTAGCTAAAAATAAGACTTGGCTGCAGCTGTGTGCACGATTTCATTCAGTATGAGCAATTATAAATAACTGTGTGAGTGAAATAGCCTGCTGAAGGTAAATGAGTCAGCAGAAATAGTGACCCGGGACATAGTTCACTGTTGCATATAAAATAGTGAGTGTACCACATGTTAGCTCGCTGTTGTAAATAATTCAGTGAGAATTGCCAATGGTGGCACACTAAAAATGAAAATGTGGTATTTCTGAAATGTAGGCCTGAGGTCTCTCTAGTGATCACACGAACAATCTAAACAAAAATAAGGGGTTCTGGATATTGGGGCCACAAATAATACAAAGGAATTATGCTCAACATAAATACCACCAACCACGCATAACAACCACCCATACCAACCACGCATACCAACAAATGTATACCATCTAAATATGTCTGTGTACTGAAATAATGCATATCCACTGTTTTATTATTATACATAACCCAATCTGAATACAAGGAGTGATTGTTGCTAAATCATTTTTTCGGCGGTAAGAAAATACCGCCAGGCCCCAAATCTACACAAAATACCCAACAGGACCCACCGATAACTTTCGCCCAACCACGCACGAAACCTCACCCAACTTGGCGAAAAGAATTCAGAGCTGGCCATATACAAAGTTTGATAAGGATTCCTCCAGGGGGAGCGAAGTTATAAGCTGCTGAACAAGTGTTCTTCCTATGAGTTTAGCAGCCCCTGTAATATAGTTGGTCTGGAAATGGAGAAAAAGTGGGGGAATTTTAAATAAAACATTCAAATTAAAAGGAAGAAGAGAAAATGGGGCAAGGGTGTGGGTATGACAACAACGAGTATGGGAGTACCAAAAACAACATGAATGTGCTTGTCCATAATGAAATTAATGTATTTTACTCATTTTTCAGGCAATTGTGAAATGGACAGTTCATACAATTGAAATACTGCCATAGAAGACTATGGTGAAAGGGAATGACTATGCTGAAGATCTAGCATAAAGGATAAGTCAAAGGAGTATGTTGAACGAGAGGGACTATGACAATGTAGAGAGACTAGGATGAAGGGAAGGAAGAACATCAAAGGACTATGACAAATGAAATGGGATAATGGAACAGGACCAAGAACTAGCACCAAGAGTGAAGGTAGGTGATAAAGGGGAATGGCGAAAGAGAAAACTGATGTGGACAGAGGGCTAGGATGAAGAAAAGGGACTAGTGCAAATGACAATGATGAAGGAGAAGGACTCATCTAAAGGAATATGATAATATAGTAGTACTATACCAGAGGACCAACATGAAGTTGAAGGACAGTAACAAAGACATATGAGAAATGGAATGGATTAGGATGTACAAAATGGATTAAGACAAAGGGCAATAGTGAAGTAGGAGGACTAAGAAAAAGGACTTTTAGAAGTGAAAGGTAGTATGTTGATGTAGGATGTCTATGGCAAATGTCTGTGGCAAAGGAGAAGGTCTAAGATAAAGGACTATGAAAACAAGAAGGGCAAGGACAAATGAAATTGTTTACAACAAAAGACTGGGACTAAGTCAAAGGACTATGATGAAGGAGGAGGACCATGACAGAGGATTATAATGAAGACCTTTGAACATTAGAACATGTATGCATGTTTCCTGACACTAGCCTGAGGACTTTCCATAGCGACTGTACATATATATGGTTGATATGGAAAGGTAAGTAAAAATGGGAAAAATAGGAAAACAATACAAAAGGTGTAAAATAGGGAATAGCGGGAGTTGAGGTAGGGTGAAGGCTATGGTGAGTCCAGGAGCTCAAATAGCCTATTACGAAAACAGGAATAATGCTGTTAAAAAGGGCATTCAAGCATTTCACTTATTTTTCAGGGAACTGAAAAAAAATTGAAAATTCACACTTCTGAAATACAACCCCAAAAGGACTATGTTGAAGGAGAATGACTATGGTGAATGACTATAGCGATGGAGAACGGTTGTGAGGGAGTTTGTTTAGGGACTATGATGAAGGAGAGGGACTAGGAGAAGGATCTAGGCTAAGATGAAGGAATCTGATGAAGGGGAGGGAGTATGGCAAGGATTGGGATGGAACAGCAAGACCTAGGCTAGAAAGCTGATGGTGAGGGATGCACTCCCTTAGTCTAGCTCAAACAGCTAGAAGACATTTATCAAGCCTAAATGCACTGTTCATTTGTGTTATACAATAAAGAATTACTGCTTTTAAACAAACTGTATTCCAGGTCTTACCAATGTGCCAAAGGATTCTAGACTGTGCAGAAGGACTATGATTGTTCATGCTGAAGACGAGGGACTATGACTTGAGGACATTCTGTGATGAACAAGAAGGTCTATGATAAAGAAGGATTATGATGAGGGACTGTGATGAAGGAGAAGTAATAGGATGAAAAACTATGATAAAGGAGAAGGACTAATATGAAATACTAGGTCCATGACTAAGGAGAAGTACTAGGACTCGGAACACATGACTAGAAGAAAGAATGGTAAGTGGATGGACGCATCAATTAGTAATTTGTGAAGCATCCCATGCATTCCAGTAGCATAGCCATTTACCACTTGCCATGCCAACTAAATATTCTTCTTCTCTCCATCCTTGTCTCTCACCTATCTTTTTTTGTGGTGGGAGGCTGCACTGCAATGCCATCATATGTGCAAAATACAAAAATGATGAATACAAGCAATTCACAATGTGCCAATCTATTTGATCGAGGAACCAACAATATTCAGAAAAATGTAAAAAGTAGAAAAACACATAACTATAAACAGCTGATGGTTGGGAAACAATTATTAGCATATGGAATCAAATGTCTTCACTGTTGAAGAAAATGCAGTAATTTCTTTCTTTTTATAAAGTTATACCTGTTTATTTGTAAACAAGGAGGTCTAGAATCACACTACTCACCTTCCTGCTCTAAACGAAAGCCAGCCTTCATGTTGCTGTCAATAGAACAGCCAGAATTGCAATCTGGTAGCATTTAACCCAGCCCTAATCATAGCCCTAAATCCTCACCTGCATCTTGAAGGGAGCATCCTTGCTGAGGGTTATTTTAAGGTTGTAGACTTCCAGTGTCACTGTCTTTGTGTAAGATACTGCACTGTTTCCACGGTTGTTGTTGAGTACCTTGACATTGAATGGGGTGAGTGTTGAATCATTGGAGCAAAGCCCAGCCAGCTGGTAGATGCAGGTGCCCATGAAATCAAACTTAAATCCATCAAAAGTGGTGTAGTGCGGGTCTCCAGATCCCACACATGTGCCAGGCGTTGTGACAGATGGAACGGGAAAGCAGCCTTGGATTCCATCCACAACTTTGCACTCAGTTTTGGGGCTACATGGGGCTATTATCTGGCACGTAACAATTCCATTTGCTTGACACTTACACTTCTGTTGGCAGAGCTTGTCTACAAAGAACTCTTCTGTTTGCTTGTAGTACCTTCCCTTGTACACACATCCACAGCCCTTAATGGGTGCACACTCATCTCCACTTTGGATGAAGCCACTGTCACAGTAACAGCCTTCGCTACAAGGCAGAGAGCAGACAACCGGAGGTGAAAAGCTGTAACAGGTGGAGGGGCAGCTCACCCCACATTGCTCATAGTGGCTGTTATCTGGACAGGCAAGCGCTGAAAGTAAAACAGAAAAATAGGCCAGTCAACATGGCGAAAAGAAATGGAAAATGGAAAGTCACATGTCATTTTCGTGCTTGGATTTTCCCTCACCCCTTCTTCTTTTTGTATAGATTACTCCCTATTTTATGAAGGTGCCACTCATTTCAGAAAACTTGAACAAGGTTATGGCTGCCAGAATAAGCCACATCTCTGTTGATGTCTTTCCCAACAGAGGAGGCAGAGCCACCTGTTACTTCTCATCCAATTGGGTAACTATGTATATCTCAAAAGCCACCTACGTTAGGTGCCACGAAACATTACATTATTAAAGAGCAAACAGATATTTTAGCTTGCTATTCTGACAATCTTTATGTGACCCCCTAAGATAAAAAGTGTCTATAACACTAAACACATAGAGACACATTATTTTATAGTTATTGCAGTTACCTTGGTTGACTTGTTTTGTCGCCCCAAAAATGTTCAGTAATAAATAACCAAAAAACACTGACAGATACAGTGCTTGGATGAACTAGAGCAACACACGATTGAAGCAGACAATGTGTACATTGAACAGTCAAAATAAATAGCAAACACTTACATCACATTTACTTTTTTCATTTCCTAGGCATAGTAGAGTGCATTTAAATTCCAAAAGTGCAAAGAGGCGATGGTAGGGAGCCAATCTGTAAAGATATGGAGGCTCACAGTCCAAAAGCGACCTCTAAATTGCACAAGCACCTGTTTAACTAAAGTAATCAGATACCAGAATTAGTGAAGATACAGCAGATAAACATATTCTACCTTACCGCTAAGAGTGACATGACTGCAGCACCTTCCGGTGAGCCCTTTGAATTATAATTGTCCCCAAACATCAGGTGTTGTTAGGTTCCTGAAAACACTGTAAGGGTAGGGTTGATAAACCACTTTCTCTGCCATTATGCACGTATCCTCAGAAATCCCTTATTTGGCTTTCTGGATGCGTCAGAGGTTCAAAGGGGGTTGAGTTAACAGGAAATTAGGTGCACAATGTTATTTGGTCCTCACAAAGGGGTGAAATTTGAGTCAGTAGAAGCACATACAGGTCTGCAGAATATGTGCAAATATTGACTATGATGATCCCGGAAAAATCTCCACAAAACAAGGACACTGATTCACAAAATCTCTGACTATTTAATCACCACATTTTGGATTTGATGTGAAATAGGAGACTGTGGGCAGAGGGCAAAACATGGTGATACATTGGTAGCAGTGTCTTTAAGAGCTTAATTCCACACCATAAAATTCCATGTATCTAGTTAAAGTGGAGGATTCTGATCCTCCATTGTGCCTCCAAAAATCCTCAGATTCACTGCAGTGGAAATAACATTCATGGTAAATCCGACAAACTCCCCATGAAGTCCTGTAGACTCCAAAAATGGACATTAACACTGATGTTACCCCACTCATAATACTGTAGTAAAACCGTGAGGCTGAGTGGCAGAAATCGTAAACAAGTTTGGTTTTAATTCTCATGGATTTACTGCCAAACTCGTAATGAGTCTCAGTGTTTTCTATATGGCAATGATCCATTGATATAATTTGGTGACTCAGAGCTTGAAAAGTCAATAGCAATAGGCATTGCATGGGAGTTTAAAAGAGAATCTGGAAAGAAAATCCCTTTGCTCATGCCACTGTAAACCCTTATCCAAGGGAAATGCAATGCCATGCCCAGGAATGGTCAGTTCTTGATTAAGATTGATGCCTTTGGCCATGATGGAAGTCTATTCTACGGGATGTAGAATCTTATCTTAACATGTTGAGCTGGTATTCTGAATGACTTGAAGAAATGTCAAGCATTGGGCCTGGCTCATACTTGTTAAGACAAATCACCCTATATAATATGTCCTTACTTCAGCACTAACATGTCCGAGAAAACATTCTCAATTGAATTGCCCACATGGAGTTCATGGAAACAGAAAAGGAGTCCAGAACCTCTGGTTTATAAGATTATTGTAAAGCACTTGTGTATAGGCGTGTTACAAATGCCATATCATATCGGGGAGTTTGTCTCCCAGATATATGTTTATATTAGATGGCAGTCTTGAGGCGGTTAAATATGACTCACAAAAAGGAGTCATTGGAATGAGGAAAGAAGGTTGACTGTATGGGTCATGGTGACTTGCAACATACTTTGTATGGTGGTTTCTTAACACTGACCATTGTGTCTGGATGTGTGGTCAAAGTGAGTTGGGTTTATCAGAGGTGCATTTGCTTAAATGCTTCTTGTGTTGTGATGATGAGATATTGATGGTAAATTGAAAAGAGGAGGGGGGAGTCATGACATTCTGTTTCTAACATCAATTGGGAGTCCAGTTTGTGTCGCAAGGCGTATACAGTTTCTTCCAGCTTTGGAAAGCCCTGACTGCACAGATACTGGGTTACTTGAACATCCCTAAATTTTGCCAAATTGAGACATATATAATTAGCATGTACATACAGTTATGACCTGCATCTACACTCTTCTGGGCAAGAGGGGATTTTTCATCAAAGCCCTGGGCAACATTAAAAGCGAAGAGGAATACTGACTGGCCCTCCAGGTGAAACAAGAAGCCATTATCCGCATTCAGCTGCAACTAATTCAGATTAAATTGATACAAATGCTGTTTTATTATTCTTTCGACATGGTCGATAATATGGACTGAAGAATGGACTGTTACTGGAAACTCCTTAGGCACACCTGCACCCTGACCTGAAAGCAGCAGTATTGGTGACAGATAATCAAGTAATCATACGTGGTCTTCTGTGGACAGAAGATCACAATCCTAAAAGGTCAGGTCATTCAGCGAATTTTAGAGTGAGATGGTGGTGATCTGTTACCCCAGAAGCCTTCTCGCACTGAGATACAAAGTTCTAAAAGGTATATTAAAATAGCATGACGTGTTGAGTGATCTAACTTAGTTGGGAAATGGTGGGAAGGCACATATTAATTGCCTGTGAGAACACAGGAATTTTTTCATACCCTTTTTAAAAGGTCTGGATTAATTACCAGATGAACATGTACAAGAAAAGCAGTGTTTGAGCCGCCTGGACGGTGCTGTTTTTTTTATAGCTTTTTTGTGTGGCCTGTGACACTGTGTATTTAACTTTCACTGTTTTTTCACCTAGAATCCTGTGATTTTATTTTGGTTACCAATAGCACAGTATATTTAACTTCTAGTGTTTGATTACCTAGGGCACTGTGGTCTCCCCTAAAACGCCTCTCATTGCACGTTCCCTGCAATGTACCTTCCTAACCGGATCCTTCTGATCCTTCACTTTTTGTTCTTTAACTCTCTCTCACATGGTTTTCATCCACTCACCTCACTTCTCTGCATTCCTCCACTCCCTCTACTCACCTCCCCATGTTTACCCATCCCCATTGTTCACACTTCTCAAAACAAAACTCAGACCATTACTCTATCCCACATCCCACCATCTCCAACCTCATGTTTCCTAACCCCTTCCATTCATCTACTCCAAGAACTCCCCTCCTCTATCTCACCAGTCCCCTACTGACTTGCAATTGGGGTTATGGAATGCCCACTACCTCTCGGAAAACACTCCTTTCTCAATAATCATTTATATTCTCAACATCCCAAACCTTTGGTGGTAGCTAGCGCTGAAAAATGTTTCCCCTCACAACACGGCCAACCCTTCATCACTTCAAAGTGACTTTGCATCATTTTTCCACTCCCCCATGTTGTTATAAAGTCAATGATATTGGTCTCATGATTAGCAAGAACAAAACATTGGCATTCCTTCCCTCCTCTGATTTTACACCCTCCTCCTTCGAGCATTTCTCTGTCCAAATGTACGCTCCCACCATTATTACTATCCTCTGCATCTAGTGCCTACTGGCACACTCATCCTCTTCTTCACTGTTATTGACTTCTTTCTCACAACTCTTCCAGACAATGTCCCTGCCAACGCTGTGGGTGACCTCAACTTATCCAATATATCTAAGGCCCATCCAACCTCTACTCTCACAGGCAATTTACTAGTCAGACTATATATATATATAGTTATAGCAGTGCACGGTGGTTGCGCCAGTTATGGTTGCTTAGCTTACCATAACTGACGAATTTCTGGGGGTTTTCGCTTTTACTTGTAACCATAACGTCCCTTTAACAAAGTTATTTCATTGAATTTGATAGGTTCTTAGTAGTACAACTTAATCATAACGTCCCTTTAACAAAGTTTTTTCATTGAATTTCATAGGTTTTTAGTAGTGCAACTTAACCATAATGTCCCTTTAAAAAGTTTCGTCAGTGAATTTCAGGGGTTTTTAACAGTGCATGCAATTTTCCTACAACTTAGTAATATCATACTTACCCAATATAGCAATATTTCTGTCCAATTTACAAACTTTCACCTTAAAACTCTTCCATTTCCCATCTTCTAGCATCATTTGTAACACTTCTATACAATTTTTGCAACTTTCCCAACAAATTTTGTGTCCATAAACGTCTGACCTTTCGTACAGTGCCACATGACCATACGCTTGCGCGTGGCATGATGACGTGTTCGCGAACGTGTCTGCACTTCGCGATCGGAACTGTGCTCTGAAGTCAGTTGAGAACTGCATTTTCTACTGATCAAGGAACTTTCAACTTCAAAATTTCCCTTGCACAGCTCCTACACCTATTTGTACTCATTATCCATTAACAATCTAGTACACTGTACATACTTGGAAGAATTTTAGCAAAACTGCTATTTATCTTAAAAATGGCGCCAGTTATTAACATACCTCCTCCCTAAGAGCCAACACCACCACCAGCTGGAGGACCTTCACAACAAAAAAGTGCAGTACTTCCAAAGACAATGAAGAGGACCAAGAAAATGAGGTAGAGGAAGTCCCTACCTCTAGCACCCAGATAGAATCATGGGTGTAGCAGTTCCTTACGACTGTTGGGAGTGTATCAAAGGCTAAAGTTACTAAAGTGAAATGCACTGAGTGCAACAGTCGTGGACTAGCTGGACAGTACTCCTAAGGGACGATCTCCATGCGCCGCCACACCAAATCCAACAACCGCAATGCTCTCAGAAAGGTTGTTAATTTCTCAGCAAGTAGTGGGCTGTCTTCCTCCACCTCATCTTCCTCAACCAATACTGTAACCACACAGCCTACTTCTGTGGTACACAAAATCCCACCAGATACCTTGCAAGACATAAAAGAGAATGTTGATCCATGTCTTTGGAAGACAACAGTCATCTGTATATACTGCTACACACCACTCTGCAGGGGGAAGCAATTTCAACGTGCGTTTGAAGCTGTAATCAAGGAGCATGAGAGACACAGCCCACTACCTTAGAAGTAACACACGTTCAACACACTGTCCACCTACCCCTTCATATTAGTGCTCGGTGCATCTTCCCTCATTTCCCTCCTAACCTTACGTTCTGAGCTCTCCTGCAAAGATTTTTTTTTAAAACAACAAAAGAAAGGTTCCTTTAGTAACTACCTTTCACAGTGAAAAAATAGAGCCTTTCACAGTTAAAAAATAGAACTAAAAAAAATAAATTTTATAGACTACATCTACATTTCTCAGTAAAGTATATAGACTCAATACGTTCTTTCAACATTCCCATTAGCATTTTGCTTTATGCTAATGGGAATAATGTGACATTCACCCCAGTTCCAGGGACCGGAACAGGAGATAATAGCCCGGCAGCACAAGTTATCGGCCCAAGCGAAGTGTGTGTGTGCGCCCTGATGTCTGCAGGCTATGGTGCATTATAAATAAATAAAGAAAAAACGAGTGCTCCAGACCATCATCCTCCATTGCAGCCCCTGAAATGGGGGTTAAGGGCCATTAGCACCCCTGGTTCCCAAAGCGGGAACCCAGGTTGCTGAAACATAGTTTTCTTCCTATAGCGGGACGCCTGCGACGTCCCGCTGTAGGAAGGAAAATCCTTTTCCAAGACAGCCAACATGGAAAGAGAAGGCGTGGCTCCGTACACAGCCCCTCTTCCCTTGCCATGGCAGCCTGCAGAACCCTATGAGCATATTAATACAAGCACATTTTCTTTCCCTTTGAAACCTATCCTATCTTCAAATAACTTTACCACATAGCCGGTCCCAGGTGGACATGGCCACAATAACACCATGTTTCATCCCTCGCGGTCATGGCCAGTAGCCAGATTGTCTGCGTCATGACCTTATACCATGACCCGGACAATCTGGCGACTGCCCATGGCCACAGGCTATACCTCAGTCACTAAAGGTATCTCACTGTACCTACATTATGACACTTGTCCAAAAAAAAAACACAGGCTCATTTGGAAAACCATGCTTTAATGTCCTTGTCAATGCTCCTTACACGAGTTTCATATTTATTATCCCCCACTAGACAAAATCCATTCAGTCTTTACACAAACATTGAAGGTTGTGTCTGTAATCTTTCTGAAAACATTCGTCCACATTCGTCTTTTGGCAAGAAAGTTATAAGCCATTTAAAAATGTTGAGACCCCCCTCTAATTTCGCCCCCTCTTGAGAAACTTTGCAAAATCATTTATATCTATATCCAAAATTGTTTTGCAAATTTGTGTGTAGATTCATCAAATAGCACCACATTAATAAGCCTTTACAATATTTTGGAACCCACCCTCTAATTTTGCCCCCTCTTGACAGAATCCCACCAAACTTTGCAAAAACATTTATATCTAGAACTATAATCATTTTCCCAACATAAGTGTAGGTTTGTCAAATGGCACCTCATTTATAAGCCTTTACAATATTTTGTGACCCCCCTTCTAATTTACAAACTCATTCAGAATCGGGTTACAAATATATTTGCAAAATTTCACTCACTTTCATTAAGTGGAACCAAATTTATAAGCCATCCAAGAACTACTTTTCACCAATCAGGTAATGCAGAGGTGTTCGCGAACCTCACAGGACTGTTCGCAGACTTTTATGGGGCAAAAAACAACTTTTTTTTGCTTCTTGCAGCCATATCCCATGCCATCCTCATCACCCTTCACCTCCCCAGAGATAATATAAGTTTGACAAGTGCAATGTTGTGTTTTTAAATGTTTTTAATGCAATGTCCGCGGACACTGGCCATTGTGGACATTTCCAAAAATCTGACAAACTTCATGCTTTTCACCATCCAATCAGTGGGTGCGTCCGATGTCCGCGGACACCACATTGCCTTCTAAGCCAATAAGAGTCCTGTCCGCAGACCAAACAGGGAACTGTGTCCGCAGAGCGGACATAGATATCACACATTTTTTGGACCTACTTTTTGGTTGTTTAAAAAAAAACTACAGGACGGATTTCCAACAAATTTACAAAAGCATGCTTTCTGGACCAAGCAGCCATTCAGTCAATGGGAAAAAAATACATTTTGGGACACCCTTATAACTTTGCCCCCCCTTGACCAAACTTTGCAAGGAAATTAAGTAGGCCATATACTTTTTTTGAAAAGTTTGGCGAGGATTGATCCAGGGGTTGCGAAGTTATAAGCCGCCTAAAAAGTACTGTTCCTATGGGTTTAGCAACTTAACCAAAACAGCCGGTCAAGTGGCACAGCGGGTAGAGCGCTCGCTTTGACATCCGTGCAGAGCCTGTTAACGCAGGTTCGAATCCCGGCAGGGTCAAACTCAGCCTTTCATCCTTCCGAGGTCGATAAATGAGCACCACATACCTTGGGTAATAATAAGCAGCGCTCAGATACCTGAGGGTTCGTAGCACTATATAAATGCCTAATTATTATTATTATAACTATATGGCCGCTACCACGGCCATGTAATATGTATATTATTACATGGACACAGTAGTGTACATGTAGTTATGGTTAAGTTGGTGTTTCCATAGGAAGAGCATTTTTTGGGTGGCTTATAACTTCGCTCCCTTTGGACGAATCCTCACCAAACTTTGCAAAAAATGTATATGGTCCACTCTGAATTTTTTTGCAAAGGTTGGAGAGGTTTGGTCCAAGGGGGGCAAAGTTATAGGGGGAGTCCCAAAACTTTTCTTTTTTCCCATAGACACGCCTACAGCCCAAACCACTGGACGGATTTACACCAAATTTGGTGTAAATCCGTCCAGTAGTTTTTTTTAAAATGACCAAAATGTAAGGCAAAATAATTAGTGATATCTCTGTTCGCGTCGCGGACAGACATCCCGGTTCGCTCCGTGGACAGTGCCCTGATTGGCCGAGCGGCTTGCGCGATGTCCGCGGACATCCGATGTGTTCGCTGATTGGACGGTGTGGGGCGTGGAGTGCGTCAGATTTTTGGTGGTGGCCTACATCTTGCATTCGCGGACGACCGCGGACAGCGAGGTGAAACTTGGTTTAAAATTGTATTTAGTGGAGTGTGTTGGTGTGTAAGAGTGTTTGGGGAGGGTGGGGGAGTATGAGATAGGTGCAGTGTTGTATATTTTCTATGTGCTAGACGCTTTTGTTGTGTTCGATTTGTCTGCCGACAACACGACTGTTCTGAAATCTTCGTAAATAAGCAGAATGGATTTGGTGTCAAGTTGAAAGTGTTCTAAGAAGACTTGTGGGGTCCTGGAATGTTTGCAGGGGGTGTCCTGAAGACGTTGTCTGTATTGTTCGTTGTCAAGCTGAAAGTGTTCTAAGAACACTCGTGGTATCCTGAAATGTGGGTGTCCTGAGGACGCCGTCCGTATCATCCTCTGGCAAGTTGAATGTGTTCTAGGAACTTCCTTGTGTCAGCGGACATTTAAATGGTTGCAATGCTTGAATCTATGGGTGTGATATGCTGCGGTGGTTGTGGCCAGGGTATAGAATGTTGGATGCATGGCTACTTGGCCATGCACCCAAGACTTTATTCCCTGGCCACAACCACCGCAGCATATCACACTCATATGCCATGCACCCAAGAGTCTATGCTCTGGCCACAAGCACCGCTGCATATCACACTCATAGTGGCTTATAACTTTGGGTCAAAAACAAATTTATAAGGAACATTGTTATAAGCCAGTATGGGTGTGATATGCTGTGATGGTTGTATTTATCATGTTATACTTACTATTTGGTTTAGTATCGGGAGTCCATGTTTTTCTTGTTCATTTCTGTAATAAAAGAAAATAGCATGTTAGTATTAGTATTTTATAAAGACTTATTACATTGTACAATCAACATTTTCTTCTTTTTTTTACCCTCATATTTAGTGGATGACAAACCAGAGTACTGTGCAATTTGTTGCTAAAATCATTGGGTTATGCTACAGTTTATTTGTTTGTTTGTTTTCAGTGTTTACTTGTTGTTTCAGGCTAATGCTTTATACATTGGAATGTTCCAGTTTTTGGGAGCAGTAAGTTATTAGGTATTTGTTTGGATATTGTAAAATTTTGGAGCATTTAGATACCAGTAGGCGTATTCTAACTGTATATTGTTTTATATAATTTCGTGGTATTGATTTATCTGTTTGGATATTTCAAAATTTTGGGACAGTTAGATACCAATTGGCGTATTATAACTGTCTGTTTTTTTCTCTATTGGAGTGGTATTAATTTATCTGATTAGTTGGTGTAGCATCTTTGGGCAGTTAGATAGATTTTGGAATATTGTGACAGTTTATATTTATTTACTACAAGTGTACTTAAGGTTTAAGTACCGTTTAGTTATCAAATTTTGGTTTTAAGAACATTAAATAAGCGTTTGTAAGATTTGCTGGTAATCTTTGCTTTAGAGTAATAGTACTATCATTACATTCAAACCATCCACATTTCTTTTTTATATATGCAGTGTTGTGCCCTGAATTGGTTGTGGCTCCTGCGTGGTAGATTATACCTATTGTTGTGAAGGTTTTTCTTACAAAGTGATATTTGACCATGTGTGAATCCAGTTGTTTTTGGTACCATCTGCATTGTAACGTAGAAGCATTAGTATTACGTATTTACTATGTGTTTGTATTACTAACGTGGAGCGATTATCTGAATTGCAGGTCGAACATATTCTACCATGGTTTGCATTTTGTACAAGTTGCTGAAATGGAACGGATTCACAATTAGGTACTGATATATACACAAAGCGTTCATTGGGGATTTGTTCTTGTGTCACATTGTTGCAGAGAGTGCATATATGTTTCCACATGTATGAAATCTGGAAGATTTCATGTATAGGTATATTTTTGTTTTCCAGTACTAATAGTAAGTACATTAGTAATTCTTGTGGATCTTCCTGTGAGTTTATAGTGAATTTCACCATTCCAGCACAGTTGTCCAATTGTTGTCTTATTCCATAAACACTGTACGTGTTGTCAGGATTGTTTGCTGCGTTTCTGTGAAGTACTAACATTTGCAAACACAATGGGTCTGTACTGTGTAAGTACATTTTCTCAACAATTGGTGGTAATTGAAATAAAATATTCATTGCTACATTTGCATAGCAACTTACATCAACTATATTTGAGAGTTTAAATGGACCAGGTAGTTTTGTATTCGACCGCTTTTTTTGGAGTTTATCTTCCTTCTTTGAAGAAGTACCTGGTTTACTTTCCCTAATTGATTCTTTTTTGCTTGTGGCACTTGATGAAGTATTACTTTCTTTTACTCTCTTTGGAGGATTTGCAGTGACATCCTGTTGCTTTTCTGTTTGATTTATTTTTCTTTTAAAATCTTTTACTTTTTGTGGAACAGAATATGTGTTTAGATGGTGAGTGTATAGTGAACAAGGTCTATTGTATTCTAAAATGCAAGGAATATCAGCGTTTATTTTACTTGCATCAAAGTTGATTAGAAATAGACCGTCAAGTGTACGTAAGCGTGATAGTGCTACGTAGCTCATGCCTTCTTTAAAGACTGTGTTACCAATGTCTATAATTGCTTTGTCTAGGGTAAGACCTTGTGATTCATGAATGGTGACTGCGTATGCAAGAGTTAGAGAAAATTCTTCTTTGCGTACATACATGTCTTTGAAGAGAAGGAATCGAGCTGTTGAGCGCCCTATTCTTTTTACTTCTGAAAGTTTGTCAAAGAGAATATTGACAAACTGAATTCTGTTGTCATGTGGGTATGTTTGAAAGCCAACAACTGTACCCAGTGCTCCATTAACTAGTCCTTGGTCCACGTCAAGGTTACGTTTGAGCATTACTCTGCAATTTAAGGTTAGTTTTAATATCTTTTCCAAGCCTGCTGTGTTTGAGATTGATTTTTCTAAACTATTTAGTCTTGTTGTGGCTTGGTCACACATGGGTAGTGTCATTCCATGTAAATCTAGTTTGTCTGTGGCGCTAATTTCCATTATTGGTTGCATTTCTTTACTTAACATTATTGCATTGAATTTGAAACAGCTTGCAAGTGTTGGCATTAAGGCCATACAATTGACATTTTTGTGGGCTAATTGTTCCATAACATCTGTAGCACATGCATTATCTTACCGCATTAGAAGACTCAGGTTGATCGGTTGTAGGGAATATTGTGATCCAAGGTTTAATTTGGATTTAAATTCGCCCTCTTGTGAGGTACTTGGGATTGCTTCTTTTTGTTAAAAACTGCTTCATAGATGAAAAAGGATTTTTTTTATTAAATTTCTCTATCCACAGGATGTAGGAACACATACATATATATGTATTTCTGTCGGATACTTGTGTTTGCTTTTCTTTGGAAGAATAGTATCCGGATGTTTCCAAAATCTCTTAAAAATATAAATATTAATCCCCCATGTTATATCTTCTCTTCTGGTCTTTATATTATTTTTTATTTATTCATTTGGATCCAGAGCGAAAAATTACTGCTTTCCATCTTTATTCTCGGCGGGAGTCAGAAAAAGGGGGAATGAAATCCGACGAGTTTCAGAGAAAATGTCTGCTCGTCTGGATTTTTTCCTGGTAACAAAGCCACAAAGAGCCTACCGGTTTCAGTGGCACAGACAAGGTAGGGGCCACATTCATCAGGGCTGGGCGGACACTTAACATTTGCTGTGTCAACAGTCTGGTAGTTAGTAGGATAGTGCCAGGAGATCCCACCTGTAGATAAGGGGGGAAAGGTAAAGAGAAACAAAATACTCGATTTTATAAAGGTACTATCATATTAAAAACAGGGGCCAGATCTTACCTAGTTACAGGGGTTCCCACGGAAATCCGTGTAGATGGGAAGGTTAAATGAAGTACTTCCCGGGAAGACATGCAATATCTGTCATGCAAATCTGAAACAAAAACAAAAACGAAGTTTCTCATTTATGACATTTTTAGAGAAAGGGGGCGAACTACATGACAAAGTAATATGCCACTAGTTAGAAAGAAAATGCATAACTCACGAGGTCAATTCAAATGAGATTGACCCCTTACAATGTGTACTCAAAGGGAGCGCCAGCACTCAGCAACTAAATCAGTAAGTCAATAAATGAATGAGTAAACACCCCGCATCTAATATATACGGCGGGTGTTTGAAAAGGGCAATTTAAGTCCTTCTGTGTCTATGCTACAGGGAATGAAGCATTGTTCGAATTGTTACATACTGGACCACCAGGAGAGGGGAATATAGGTGAGCCCGGTCCTCCTGTGACCTCGGCTCCAGTGGGAAAATACGCTTGCGCCCCATTGTGTAGGTGGCAGCTCTAGGCTGTGCTTACCTACTGCGCCTTCGTCGGAGATTCCAAATGGGGTCGGCTCGCGAGTGATGCTGTCCGCGTATCAAGTGACTGGGTGATTGTGTATGTGCGTACGGCCGTATGTTATGATGTTTGTTCTGGACTTAGGTACAACGGCGTCCGGCGTCGCTTGAAACAAACGTAGGACTACTGCATGGTCCACGTCATCTTGTGTGTATTCAAGTAGGCGCTTGGAACAAGATCATTCTATTACTAAGGCACTCAAAAAGCCCTAGAGTCAATTGAGCTAGGTCTGTACGTATTATCATGAAGAGTGGGATGGTTGGCGGGGGCTGGAAAAGCTTACTCAAACTACGGCTCATTGTTGATGATGATATGCATAATCACACATTAAACATTTTAACAGAAATTGTCAACAAACAACAGAGTGACTAGAGGAATACGGGGACTAGGAGTTCTTATCACAAAGTCGCCAGGGTCTGCCAGCTGGTAAGTTCATTCAAACCTCATTGCATTATCACGATAAAGTGCATGAATGTGCCGGGTTTTAAATATTGCTTCTGCTTCTTTAGAAAGTATACCAACTCTGATACTTTTTAAGATGTTGGCATAAGTGAGATCTGCAGATTGGCGCATGTTTTCTGTTAATTCTCTGTACATTTTAAATGTTGCTAAAGGTTGACATTTCCTATGCTGCCAACAGTTTTACGGCAGAGTTTGTGTCCTAATGTTTTAAAAATAGGATCACCTTTTACTGGTGTCAATTGAAGAAGATCTCTGAAAAAAATAATGTGTTTCCCTGCAAATAGCTCTTCATAGTTTGTTTTGTGTACTTCTTGTAATCTGAGGTGAATCAAAGCCAACATTAGGTTGGACACATTGCTCACGTCATCTATTAGTAGCATTTAGATTTGTTTCAATGCTCTGCGTAGTTCCATTGCAGCTTCTACAGAAAGTTTGTAATAATCTAATTTGTTTTGGTGTTCTACTGGCAGGAGTAGTAATCAGTGTAAAGTGACACCACCTATGTTGTAGGCAGCTAAACCTGTGCGGGCAGTGACAACAGCTGACAGTTTGTTGTTTGTCAATTGTTGAAGGAACTTACTGATGATTTTGATTAAGTATGCTTTGCCAGAACCAGCTTCACTACTGACATACAATAGTATAGGTTTGTAATTTTGACAGGTGTATTCTTTGTTTTCATGTTGTACACCATGTGCAATTTATTTTGTTACTTCTTGAAAATGCTATGTTGCTCATTGTTTAGCTTTGATTGTAGTGTAGTTAAGTCTTCTTTATCTTCATACCGACACATGGTGTTTTCTACTTCTATCATAGCTAATTCTGCTTCATTTGTTATTAGTGGGTCTCCCAGTGGTTCTTGGCTTCCTATGACAGAAGGTTGACTACTGTCAGGAGTGTCCTTATCTAGTTGGGCCTGGAGTTCTTCTTCGTGTTGCTGTTCATTGTGCAACATTGTTTTGTACTGTGCAAAGTTTACATCAGTTATACTGCTTTCATTTGCTTTGAAAGCGTCTTCATATGAGTCATAGTTATCTAGTATTTCTTCTTCTTTTCTCCATGGTTTAAAGAGTTGTAGCAGGGGCATGTAATATACTTCTTGATGTTGAGGAGTCTTTAATGACAATTTGATATGATTAATTAAATTTGGTTTGGTGAGTTTTACTAAGCTGCCTTCACAGTTTGTCACTTTGTATTTACGGTTTTGTTCATCAGGTTTTATATTATTTTTGTATGTGTAGTTTTGGGCTATGTGGTATAGACACATGGTTTCCAAAGTGGTACTCCTATTTGGGTAGTATGTGTCCAATAAATTGTTTTTTAAAATGTCTTGGTTGTTGGGATCATGTTTGGCTATTGTTTCTATATCTTCGTATGATTTTAGAACTCTTTTTCTAGATTTAGCTGGACCAAGACTTAGTAATACTATATTTGCAGATTTACCATACAATGCAGTACCAGTTAATCGATCAGCTGTTTCATAGGATCCACATTCTCTATGGGACAGAATTTTTATGCCAAAGCTGTATAATTACTGAGAAAATGTTTTATCTGATGACAGGTCATTCCAGAGGTCTTGGAGCTCTGTCTTTTCTGATTTGGTTAAGTATGCTGTGACATATTGTGCAACTGCAGTAGAATTGTCTGTAATGTACTGCACATCTATGTTTGCATTCCATAAGTGGGCAATTATTGCATTGTAATCATTGATATATTTTTCTTCTTCCTTTCTTTTTATGCAATATGTATTTTTAGGTGACTTACCTTTAACACTATGTCTAACTGAAGACATGAGGTTGTTCACTTGACCTGTATTTGTAACTGGTCTAGGGAAACCAAATCGGCATTTGGTGTAGTATTTCCCTTTGTTTTAGTATTTGTGACGACAATATTTGCCACATTTGGGTCTTTGGAATTGTAACATTTTTGCATGAAGATCACTATTTGTGGATTAGGATGGAATTTCACAAGTGACATATTTTTCAATAAACTGTAAAACAGTGGCATCACTGTCTTGACCAAATTTAGCAGCATCTTTAATCCATAAAAGTATGTGGACATATGGTGCTCCTCTGGCTTGGTATTCTTTTCTCCAAAAGAAGTGTTGCACTTCTCCAAGGGGAGGAACAGTTTTATTACAAATAAAATATAGCATAGCAATGAAGCAATGGTGAAAATATCTTGAAACATTAACAGGATCCTGAGAACAAAGTTCTCCAGAAGTTAGTATATCTATGTTTGTTTTGTTTTCATTTGATATGCGTAGGAAAGCATGTAAATCTTCCCATGCATATTCTGCACAACTTAATGTAATAAATCAAGTGGGTGGGCCAAGATTTCTTATCATACAACTTACATCTCCATGACGTCGAAACCAGTACTCTTTAGTACCACGCATATTTGCTAATAGATTTGTAAGATTTACTTGTAAAACCTCATCTTTTTGTTGAACTTTTTGTAATAACTGTGTAGCTGTCATATTTTGAAAGTGTGATCCTGATTTTAATATGTATGCAACTCCGTAACATAAAGTTGCCAGTTCACTTTCAAAGAGTAGGTGGAATATGTATTCCACATTTTGTCGAAATCTGGGATCTTCAGAATACATTCGTAATGAGCGATATTCTGATGCTGATATTTGAATAGGTCTATCATCGTATCTTCTTCCTTTGCCAGTCGGAAAGAGTAGAGGAAAAGCATGTGCTTCTATACTTTTTTCCCATATGCTGATTGGTGATCCTTTCGTTTGACGCATTTGGTACGTTTCCAGTGCATCTTCTATGGTGTCATTAGAGTGCAACGGATGAATTGTATAATGGTCTAAAGTGTTTGATATTGTAGTTTGATCTAGGAGCTCAAATTGCCCAGCTTCTTGTGTCTCTTGAATTATTTCAGTTGTATCTTTCAAGTTTTCTTCAAAATTAATTTCTTTGTAATATTCATTATTCTCTTTAAGATATTGCAGGGCTTCTCTAACTTTATGTAAATCTACCAGTTGTTGCCACATTTTTTTGTCTTTTGCAGGTACTCCATTTACCAAGATAATTAAAGATTGTTGTATTGGACGTTGCACTCCGAGAGTGTGCACATTTTCTTTTAGATCTAATGGTAAATACACTACTTTTCTACGAATACCTTTCACTAATACAGAGGGAGGTAATTTTGCAGTTTTTGGTTGAAGGCGTATTATTGCTTGAAATGGGTGCACTGTTTGAATTATGATGCTCTCATATAAATTAAGTTGTTGAAGGGGTTTTGGTAGTGGATATAATTCCAAGTTATTTGTGATAGCATGTGAAGGAGTTTGGTTGTTGTCAAGTTTTGTAGTGCAGTAACTGCAACGTATTATGGGGTCAGTTATTTCGTATTTGTTTTCTGCTGTAAGGTAGAGAGCTAATTCAAACCGTTTACATTCTTCATTGTCTTCTATTTTGTATGATAGGTCTGCAGTTTTTGTGTTACTTTTATAAAAAGTTCTGCGGCAACATACACATACGTGGTTTGGTACTTCAGCTGAAGTACTTTCAAATTTTAGTATTTCTCTTTTGTATGTGTGTAGTGAAAGATTGCCATGTGCAGAATTGTTACGAAGTTGGTTTACAGCTAATTCATCTTGTAAGTGGATTTCACTTCCAAAATATTTTGTCTGGATATAGTCGATTTCTTTTAGTAGGTACTTTGCTGTACCATGAAGAAGAATGTTATTTAAATTGGCTAGTGCTAAAGCAGGACTTTTAACATAGTACAGTTTATAAACTAGATTTCTTATACTTGCATGATGTGTTGATATCCTTTTGATATCATGGAAGGTTGTTTTGCAAGTAGGTCCTGTAATGCAGGCCAATGAATGTCCTTGTAATCCTGTGTACTTGCGTACTGGACAAGCATCCATATTTTGCAGTAGTTTAATTTTGATTTTGTCTTTGCTTTTCACATATTGTTTGAGGAATTGGCGTAAAGACTTGAACATGTTTTGGGAATGTTACACATTGACGTGCATGGCCATTCGTACACTAGATGTTCTGATTCAGTTGAATGGAGGGGTAAATCTATGTTTTCAGGGCATATTTTTGTAAGGAATACTTCTTGTTACATTATGGTATTATTACCTTTTTCATAACGTCGACCACTGCTATGTATGGCAATTGTGTTTGTTTGATTTATTTTGTACGCTTCTTCATTAAAGTATGGTTCTGTGCTTGAGTGTGACTCCATTCACCTCCACAGATATTTAAGAAGTTATTTCTGTTGACATTTCGTTTATTGAGAAGTCTTTTTTGTAATTTAGTTATTAGTTTTGTTAGTGGTTTTATTCTGTTTAACACTAAAATAAATAACTATCTTTTGAGAAGAATTGCACTATCAACGCTTCTAAGATGACTTTTCTATGATAGGTTTGAAGTGTTGAACCTGGTTTCTCTCCTGTTTTCATAAGATTTTGAAGGACTTTGTGACGGAACATTTTGGTTAAAATACTTTTCTTGGTGTGCTTACTTTGTACTACATCAAGATTTATAGAAGAAGTTTTATTTGTAGTGATAGTTGATTTTCTGTTAATTATTTTTTGGTTTGTTTTACTTTTTGATAGAGGAGGAAAAGTTTTTGTACAAGAAACTTCTTCTGTTTCACTACATGACTGTATTAGCTGTTGTGTTTCAACTTTTTTTTACAAATTCTGCTATAGAGGGATGTTTATGTTGGAGAGCTTTCATTTCATTTGCTCTACTTCTGCGTTCCTTTCTACAGAGTTGCTTTTTGGTAGGCATTCTTTAGGGTCTGTTGAAAAAAAATACAGAAGGTATGCGTTGGGGTGTTCTGGAATGCATGTGTGTTGTGTGCACGAGTGTTTGAGTAAGATGATAAAGATGTATGTAATGGTGTGTGATTGTGCTTTGGGAAGTACAACTACTAGGGGGTATTCTTGAATTAACGTGTTACTAAACTGGGGTTCAGATGACAGAAAAAAGTAAGCCAGTGGTTTGGAGAAGTATAAATAGTATATCTAAAACTATCCAATTAAAACAGTTGTTTGTTCTACAACATCTAAATTCTAGCGGCTGAGTTGGGTAATTTGTGTGTTGAAAAATAGGAAGTTGTGGGCCATTCTGCCAGTAAATCACTGTTTAAGACGGGGGGATTTTTGGTCAGAATGTTGCAGAATCTCTATTTTTAGGCACAGAAATAGCATGAATTAACCTTACAGTGTGCTTGAGTAATAATTCAAATATTATGGTAACATTTTACTTACTTTTTTTCTAAAATGAGTAGTCTGCTTCTTAGTTGTTCTTTGTACTTCAAATTCGGCTCCTTCTTTTCTGGAGAATGGTCTTCACTGCAATTGTAAAAGAAAGAAATTAGTAATTTGGTTTGTATATAGCACTGTTTTTAATTTTAATCATAGATTTTTTAAATTGAAATGCTCAGCACCTTCCTCAAAACCATTAAAACTATCCTATGACTAACTGTAGGAAAGAAAATATCTTTACTATAGCTTGTGAAATTCATATTGTACCACTGTATACCACTATTCCTGTAACTAAGCTTATCCACGTAATAATGAGTCAATGTCATAGCCTGCTTTTCCATGTAACAGTGAGTCAATGCCATAGCCTGCTTGTCCCATATAAATGTAAGTAATTATATAAATTTAAAACCAATTATGTGTTTGTACAAATATTATTGTTTGAGATTTGATCATAGAGTGTGCATGTAATTTTGTTTGATTATATGTAGTCTATATATTTTATTTCAAAAATGTTGGTTTACGATCATTTGCGTGTGTGTGTATGTGTATGAAGAAATTAAACAGTATAAAGGTTTGTAAGTCACAGTTCATTAAAGGACAATGAAAAAATTATTTTAGATTCATTTTACAGATTATACAAGGTAAAAGTCGGTTAGAAAATGTGTTCATGTACTGTATAGAAAATATGCATACCTGTAGTTTGTGTTCATGCATATGGATATGGACGAAGCTGCAAGTAGAAATCTTGGAGACTTGTATAGTATTTCTCAAAGATCGTGCTTGCCAATGGTATGAGACTTGTACTCCGAGAGATTCACCGTACATTTGCAGTGCTGATCTATGATGATGCAGTTACATGTAGAGGTCTTGGATTTGATTGGCGGATGGTCATGTGATTTCTTAGCTACATCCAATGAGGGAATGGTACAGAGAGTGAAGTGGAAATGGTAGAAGGGCTGTCCATGTTACGATATGTTCGCGGACATGGCGGTAGTTCTAGGACACTGCATATTACATCCGGGAATTTGGGGTGGGGAGGCATGCAAATGAGATTGAATGTAGCAAGGGATTGGTCAGTAAAGTTTAGTGAGTGTTTGCTGAGAGAAGAACAGATCGCTATGGCTGAGTGTTTCAAAAAACAGATTTTGTGGATTTTGGGAGATTTTGTGGATTTTGGGAGACTCGTGGATACATTGGTTGAAGGGGCATGCAGAAAGCTGTGGAGTATCTATGTATCTTGGATTCCCACATGTGGAAGTACACTGGCATGGAGTGCGTGGAATGAAGTGGTTGGACTTTTTTAGAAATACAGCATCCATTTTTAAGTAGGTGTTATGTATTTATAATTTTTGACATACAAACACCTCTCAAAGCCTCTTTTCAGAGACACCACTTGCTCCCAGAGAAAAATGCAATGGTTACAATAGGGTAGCACCCCCATTTTTTTTATGTTCGCGAACTGTCCACGGACTTTTAAGATATACAAAGGGCCCTGCTTTATTTATCTTCACTTCTATTTTTTAACTGTGAAAGGCGGCTCTGAAAAGAGCCTTATTTTTTTTTTGATTTTTGTTATTTTGTATTTTTTTTGGTTTTTTATACACAACACACTAGGAGAGGAGGGGAAAGGAGGGTAAAGCGGGGGACACCAACCACAGGGATAAGAAAGGGTGAGCTGAGAGAGGAAGATCTAGAGTGGGTTTTATTTGGGTAGTGAGCAGGTCTTCTCGTGCTCTGAGACGATAGTCTCAAAAGCACTCCAAAGTCGCTCTTCCCTGCAGAGTATTGTGTCACAGTACATACATACAACTGTGACCCTCGAAAGGTAAGGGTCATCAGAATTCTGTATGGCCTGTGAGGCAGCTTGAGGAAGACGCTGTCCCACAGAGGTGTTCCTTGTGGTGACAGGATCAGAAACGGAGGATGAAGTAGAGGTAATCAACCTACTACGCACTTCGCAAGGTACAGCCTGGCCAATGGCCCCAGTGTGGAATGAGTTCAGGTGTCGCTTCATGGTCGTGGTCCCAAAGCTGTACGCACCATGCCTCCCACGACTGTGACACGGTTCGCACAAGCCTTAGGAACATTCCCATGAACGGTAAACAACCGCCACACCCAAGAATCACGCCGAGGGTGGGTAGTAGGGATTTCCTCTACCTCATTCGCGTCATCTTCTTCTTCCTCCTCTGTATCCTCACTCCTGTTCCCCTCTTCAGGCCCTTGGGGAGATGGTGGTGGAGGGGGTGGGGGGGGTGCTGAGGCAGATGTAGCACCAGGTGGCAATAGTGGAGCCATGGATGTTAGCGTCTTGGCGATGGAAATCTCAAAATCTGCAAAGTATGCAGCAAAATGCAGTGTGCTCTGTGGAATAGCCAGAAACACAATGAGAATGAGCTCTAGGGCGTGGTCTTTTATAAGGGGTGCTTGTACGCGGACATGCGCGCCATCCGCAAGACAGATCGAACACCAAAAAAGGTTCAAAAAGTCACAAAAACTATGTGGAAATTTAGGATTAGTATGTGGGATTTGTGGTATGGTGAGTTTTTAATGAGAAATATTGTGGATTACTTGGAAATGTACTTTTAAACTGTTCGGGGATACGAATAGTGTCCGCATTCAGAACACGCGATCAGCGTGGGCGCGGTCACATGACTGCTTCGTGAGCATGTTCGCTAAGGAAGCGACCGTCCGCAGGACACCCAATGTACGGACATTGTTTTGCGCATGCGTGTTGATGTTCTACGGACAGTGTTCGGGTCCTGACCTAATTAAAAGTACGTCAACCGTAAAACTAACTGTTACGGACAGCCGTTTGTTCTTAGCACAGTTTAACTTACTTGCGAACAATACGGACAGACATAGAGTCCCCAGCACATCTACATTTTTGTTTATTTACGAACAATTCGGGACACCAGGATTGTTCTTAGAACAGTTTCAACTTGCTAGCGAACACTACGAACAGGCATAGTGTTCTTAAGGACACCTCCATTTTTGTTTATTTACGAACATTTCAGGACAGTACGAGTGTTCTTAGAACAGTTTCAACTTGCATGAGAACATTACGGACAGATATAGTGTCCTCAAGACAACTACATTTTTGTTTATTTACGAATATTTCCGAACAACCGCGCTGTCCGTGGACACCTAAATTGGTTTTAACACAAAGAACTGAAAGTAATTACAACACAATATAAAAAAGTAACTTTATTTGACATATATAAACAATTTATGACTGCGAAGGTGGGGCAGAAACAGAAACAAAAACAGGAGAATTAGGGTTTTCAACATAATTGGGATCAGGTGAAGAAGGGATGGAAATGTCATCAAAACGTTTTGGTCCATGGAGAGGGTTTGGGGTTAAATGAGCGGGGTATGGTGAGGGGGGACACCTACAGGTGGGACAATGGTATGTTGTTGGTAGTTTTAGGTGATCTTCCACAAAGTTCTTTAAATCGTTAAAATTTGCCATAAATTGGTCAATTTTTTGGTTAATGTGTTCAAGAGTGTTATCCACCGCTTCTTTTTCTGTGGTAGTGGCAATTTTTGTATGGTCTGTAAAAAAAAAAATGTAAATGTTAAATGTATACAAAATAATATTTATTAATTGGTTCATATAGTAAAGTGTGTACCATTAGGTGCACTATCTTCTGACATTTTGTCTTGTGGGAAATGCTCCTCTAGCCACACCAGAGTACTACACATTTCTGTGAGAAAACAAAAAAGTAATATATGTTTTATCTAATACGGAAAGTTTATAAATATATGAGTAAAATGAAGTGCACTTACTATTTCAGGAAAGTATGTGATGAGTAGTCTGTACGTCTGGTCTTGCTCTTAGTTGTGGGGTGTCTGTGAGGTAATTATGTTGGAAGCCACTTTATCTTCTTTTGGTATATTCCATTTTAGAACATATTGTATTTAAATGAATGGTTAGTGTTTCACATATATGGGTTACATTTCTTAAGTATTACTACATATACTTTGTATGTGTGCTGCTTTGTGAATGTGTTAAATGTTCCTATGTTATGATATAACAATTACACATACCACCCCAGAGTTTTTAGGTGGTGGTACTGTTGTTCGAACATGTGCGGGGACAGTCAAATTCAGTAGAAAGGGTTCAGTATGTTCCATATTACATGTACATTAAGTCAGTTATTATTGTTAAGTTGTGCTACTAAAAAACTATGAAATTCAGTAAAAAAATGTTGTTAAAGGGACGTTATGGTTCAGTTGCGCTACTAAAAACCTATGAAATTCAGTAAAAAAAACTTTGTTAAATGGACGTTATGGTTAAGTTGCGCTAATAAAAACCTATGAAATTCAATGAAAAAACTTTGTTAAAAGGGACGCTATGGTTAAGTTGCGCTACTAAAAACCTATCAAATTCAGTGAAAAAACTTTGTTAAAGGGACGTTATGGTTCAAAGTAAAACTGAAAAACCCCTGAAATTCGGCAGTTATTGTAAGATAAGCAACCATAACTCACGCCACCGTGCACTGCTAACACTAACACCCAGGACATCAAAGATGACATCACAAATGTCATTGATGACATCACTGATGACATCACATGGCTGGCTCTCCCTTTTTTTCCTTTACTGATATCTAAGCCACATAGTTTTCTTCAGTAACAGTCAGGAAGTAAAAATTGAAAAGGTACTATATTTTTAGACTTAGGGTCAAGTCATATCATATGAAACATATATATAGCGGAAGACACAAGCTTGAAAGAGAGCAATCCTTTCTGTGAATGAAGATAATCATTAGAGTATCAGCACTTTCTCATAGTTTTATTTGTATTACTATACCTTCCCTGTATATGCTCATATTTGTATACATTGTACTCACACTCCTTTCCTTAGGGTTCACTGACATCATTTGATACACATACATACAGTAAGTAGCAGCTTTGAAACAGAGCAATCATTTCTCTGCATAAAGATAATCAGTTAGGTTATGAAATCTTTCTGCTACTACTTCTGCTTTTTTGCTTAATTCTCTGTCCCTGTACATACTCATATTTGTATGTGGTGTTGTCTCTTTGTGTTTTGTCTGTAATAATGTAATTATGTATTAAGTGGGTTTTATTAGCTACTTATTACATTTTTTACAGTATGCAAAACTCCAGTAAGAAAGCAGTTATCATTTCATTATTCTACATGGCAAGATTATGAATACTGCACCTTCATCATGTATACTGCACACACTGCCTATGTTTCTGCATGAGTTGCTTAGTATACTGGATAGAACTTCATAATAGAATGCTATTTATATCGATGCATTGCTTAATGCATTAATTAGCTCATGATATTTATTCAAATGATCCTTGACACTTTTTGGTGAACATTATAAGAATCCCTCCTACAGAGTTTTCATGAAAAGTAAATGCACATGTGATATCATCAGTGATGTCATCAATGACATTTGTGATGTCATCTTTGAAGTCCTGGGTTTTAGTGTTAGCAGTGCACGGTGGCGCGAGTTATGGTTACTTATCTTACCATAACTGGCAAATTTCAGGGGTTTTTCGGTTTTACTTTGAACCATAACGTCCCTTTAACAAAGTTGTTTTACTGAATTTGATAGGTTTTTAGTAGCACAACTTAACCATAACGTCCCTTTTAACAAAGTTTTTTCATTGAATATATATATAAATATATATATATATATAAATATATATATATATATATATATATATCCATATGTTAGGCAGAATCCAGTGCAGTTCCATTAGGGAGCACTACACCAGATTAGGACTACAGGTGAGAGCAATAAATCCCCTTTGGTATCAGATCAGTCTGTACCACAAAGATTTAATTGGTAGCTGTGGCTGAGCAGTCAGACTTATCTCAAGAGGGAGATGAGCAGTATTCAGGGTTTACACAATAGGTATCACAGTACTAACTATGGAACAAGGAAACACTGACCAAAGCTTTGTATCAAAAAGAGAATAGATGTATTCTATACACATCTAGTTCAACACATAAATCACAGTTGATAAAGTAAGTTAAGTTTAGCCAAGGAAAAAGCATATACAACTACCTATTCAATTGTAGACAAGTTTGCGGTAGAGTGAAAACTGAGCAAATCAGCACAGTGAAAACCAACTACAAATGGCACTCTAACAATTTAAAGAAAGGGAGGGAAAGCACACGTTAAAACGAAATATCTTCAGACACCCCCTAGCAACACTTCCCTGAAGTTCTGTGAACAAGTAATGCACAGTGACACTTTAGCAGAAATATAAGTGAATGAAAACTGAGCAAAATGGCACTCCACAAGTTAAAACAGAAGAGGGGTTTAGAAGATTTAGGGGCATCAACACATTTCTCATTAAAACCAATCTAGTAAGAGCAGATCTAACAATTCAGCCAGAGTCAATAGGCCTGAGCCAGAGTCAGTGGTACAGGACCAAGCGCTTAGGAGCAACAATGTTCTTGTAGCTGCAGTCAAGTCTTTAGTAGAAAAAGAGGTAGATGCGAGGCGAAAGACAATGTTAAGAGAGAGGGCGGCCAATCCAACAAGTAGAGATAGGATTTAAAACACCTTTAGGGCTACCACGGGAAAAGGGAGGCCTGGCGGAACAATGTACCTTAAACGTGAAGAAGTGGCTCCTGCGGTGGTGGTTGTTCCTTGTAGTTCCTGCAGTTTGAGGGGTCCAGCAGAGGAAGAGAGGCTCTCATTGTGGAGGAAGGTTCGAGACACTGCACTACCCAGGGATGAAACCAGCCACGGTGCTGCCAAACGAAGTTTAAAAGGTATGCTCCTTTTAATCACGGTTCGGGTCGATAGCTGCCTGGCTCTCCAGTCTCCAAGTGCGGGGCACTGTCGATTCGACCATGGCAGGTCCGGAGAAGCAATGGGTGAACTGGTTGTTCCCACCATCTCAAGGGAAGAAGTCTCTTTCGATAAAGATCGCCTCTCGTCGTGTGGAAGAAAAGTGGTGAGATGATCCGGCAGGGCTTCACCTTTGGTGCAGATGCTGAAGTTGTCTGTGGCTTCTCTCCCCTTCGGTTCCGTAGTTCCAGTGGCGACGTCTTGCTCTTCCAGTCCTCAGGACTCTGCTTTTATGCAGAAAGCGACCCATTCATACAGCCTAGCTGTCACTCACACAGTGGAGTGGTCTTCTTGGCGGGAGACCCTCCAGCCTATCAGGTTAGAGTGCGACCTGAGTTGCTGTGGCAACTCTGTCCAGGGGTTCTACTCCCCCTCCCAAACAACAGACCCACCCCAGACTCAGAGGCGCCGAAAGGAGGGCTTCTTGGCAGAAGCCCGCCAAAAGAGCGAACAAAGGATCCCCGACCTGGGTTAGGAGAATGGAGTAAGACTCGAGAAAGAAGTTATATTAAAGATCTGGCAAATAAAACCTACCGGAGTAAAGTTAATAATAAAATAAACTGGCGGTATGTTAGAGGCTGTCAGTAAAAGTATTAGCCTCGAACAATGGCAAAATCCCATAGTAAAATATTTGCGGTTGAACATTTTTGGTAGTAACCACTGCCATCAGTCAGAAACTTTAAAGAACGGGACTTTAAGGTACCCCCTCGTAAATGAACCTAAGGGAAATCTATTAACCCTTTTCAGTACCTCCATAGTAAGATAGGTTGTCCTGGTTAAGTTCGTAAGATTTGACTGGTAAAGTCAATGGAGACATTACATGCTCTGGGAGACAGTAGTCACTCCCAGGGTATGGAGTCTATGTTTGGGGGTCGCTACAACACCCCTGTGTCACTGCATGGAGGGTGTTGTGTAACACATGTGCATAAAGATAGTTCCTATGGGTGAGAGAAAACCCCATAGGCATTAAACACAAAACAATAACCTAGAACACACATAGCAAAAATGTCTAAGAGTGGGAAAAAGAGTCTCACTCTTAGCAGGTAAAAAGAAACAAACCCTTCAAAAACTAATAAAGTCAATGGCAACTTTACATGTTCTGGGAGACAGTAGTCAGTCCCAGAAAATGGAGTTTGAAGTGGGAAGTATGAAAAAGACAACCCTGTGTCACTGCAGTGAGGGTGCTATGTAACACATAGTAAAAAGATGATGCCTATGGAGTAGGTGAAGCTCCACAGTCTATGAACACAAAAAATGTTAAAAAACACACAGCAAAACACATGTAAGAGTGGGAAAAAAAGGCTCACACTCAGGTGAAAACAATAAAGAAATCCTGCAAAGCTGCTGAGGGACTCAGTAGGTAAGGGAAATTAGCCATTCTGGAGAATTCTCCCTAACATGCCCCTACAACTCCTCATTCTACAGGCCTATCTCTCGCCTTAAAACTCTAAAATCATTGAGAGCGTTATCTTCAAACTCATATTCAAGTATCTTGAGGTCCACTCACTTACTGGATCTCTCCAATGTGTGTTCTGGTCTAAAGATTCAATTGGGACTGTTCTCATCTACTGCACCAATGCTTTTATCACAACCTACCACTCTCACCTGCCTTCCATTTTCATCCTCCAAGACCACCCTTTTGCATTAAAGCTGTTGATCATCCCTCTCTCCTTCAATTCTCAATCTCATTGGAGTCCAGCACCTTTTCACATGCAACCTTCCCAGTGGGCTTTTGTCAAGGATTAGTGCTAGGGTCATGTCTCTTCATCCGATGCACATCCTTCCTTGGAAAACTCTTTTCCTCCTTTGGCATCAACTATCACCTCTTTGCTGAGGATACCACCACTGGAGGGCTAAATTCTGCCTCATGCTAACCTCCTTAAGTACATAAGCCATCTTTCTCCATGGCTCCAACACCAAGCCCAATCTCTCGTCTCTCAAATCTTTCCTCTTGACCTCCTCTCCATCTCACTAAAGGCTTGCATCTTTGAGGTTCCCTTTGACAGCAACCTGAAACTCTTCCAGTTGATCACAGACACTACAACCACTGCCAGTCCCAACCTCCTAGACATTACAAAAATCAGCCTACACCCCAAGCACCACTCACCTAAAACACATGTCTCTACTGTGTGTGTAGCAAACTGGGCTACTACTTAAGCCTTCTTCCTAATCTACCCTAAACGAAGTTCACAACATTCTGACATGCACACTTTTCAACATACACAGATCATTCTCCTCTTCTACCTACCATCACCATGATGGATGGCTCTGTATGGAAAATCGTTTTGTTGTTGAGTTTTTGCTACTCGTCTATTAGACCATCTGACAACTAATACATTTTACTCCTGCTCTCAATATCCCTGTTCGTTGTCTCTTCACAACCCATCAGTCCCCTACTCCCGGTACATCCAACCACACTCCCTCCTTTTCTCGCTTTGCCATACCCCACTTCAGTGCTCACTCCATAGCCTCCAAATCAATCTCTGCAGTGCAACTCTTACAAACGTGTCTCAAACTCCACTTGCTAGCAAAGGAAGATGTCTCTCCAAACCCTTCCATCCTCACCCGACCCTCCTATCCTGAATTCTGACCTTATGACCTCTATGTAATGTGTAAATTTGTTCTTAATGTAAAATCCAAATTGTGTTACATTTCTAAGTGTAAATATTCTGCCCAAAGGCTGTGAAAGGTAACAGTGCTATGCCCTACAGTCCCTGCCCCTTGTGCGTGTTCCCGTTCTTATACCTCTTCACAAGCCTGCATGGATAACTCAATCAAACAATGCTCTTATGGAAAGGCACCTTCCCGTGGTAATTCTTATTTGAAATGGAACCCTGTTGTTAAAAAATATGAGATTCAATAAGCACACTTAGGCAATATAATCTGAGTAGGGGGCATTACCAGTAGGGTAATGCCCCCTGCCCAAAATTCAAAGCTGAAGCGAAACAATGGCTTTTACGAAGCCCCGGGGGCATTATCCTACTGGCATTGCTCCCCCTTTGAGGGTTATATTGCCCGTAGTACAACGGCACGTCGTACCAGGGTACTAAGAGCAATTTTTCTTGAGTTGAGAAACGGTTCTGCAACCGTTTCTTGACTCGAGAAGAAAAAAACAATACAATGGCCGGCAGGGATTGGGGAGAAGGGACTACACATAGTTCTTTCTCCCTTTCCAAGGTGGCCATTAAAATGAGTGAAGAAAAAGTAAAGAAACAAAATGGCCACGATGTAATCCCTTCTCCCCTTCCATGGCGGCCACTTGTAGGAAAGAATTCCGGGACGTGGCAGTGTCTGAACCTTGTCAGGCAGGTAAGGCCTGGGTGAGGGCCATGGGCCAATGAACTTGCTTTTAACAAACTAATTGACCTTCGGCGGACACTAATTCTAAATAATAATTAGTGCCAAAGCTGGATAGGACATTAACGTGTGGCCCATGAATTCATCAGTGATATGCTTTGCGCTTTTCAATGATTAAATAATGATTGTTCCTGTTTTTAAAATGAACTGTTGTGAGCATGGGCCTTTAAAGAACATTCTTCCACCTGTTGATTGCATTCGACTTTTTCAAAAGCATTATAGGATGTGCCTCTACACCAAATTCGTACAGTATAGTATAGAGTAAATTACATGTTGGTGACTTATAAGAGAATGTGTGGTATAATTGTACACACTATAAACTCCCTACACCATGTCCGTTTTGCATTTTGTACTTTGCTGCTATTATTTTAAAGACCAGAAAGGAGGAGTCACCATGAACCAAGAAAACTGAACATTGTAAAAAAACATAATGTAAGGTGAAGAGATATAATTTTTATTAAAATTAATAAATAATATTGAAACATACATTGCAGGTTATTCTGTCTTTGTGCACGAGAACCTTGGCTTTCAATGCCATCCCTTATACTTGCAAGATCACAGCCTTATCATGCAGTTGATAGATATTTAAGGTAATGTGAGAATATACTTTCACATGTTAATCTGATTGATCCTAATTAAAGAGAATGTGATTGTTTTCAGTACTTACGGCAGAAGGATCCTGTCCTCCACGCTTGGATCTGGATACCCTTGGCTTGGCACGCGCTGGCATAGACAGTGATGGAATCACAGAGGACAGAGGAGAGACCATTGTATTGGCAGGTGTCAAAAACACAATCTTCGAAGAAGGGTGTTGGGTCGATGATTGTAAAGCAAGCACTGAACGGCCCATTGGGCGAGTTGATGATGCCGCAGAAATTGTTGCCCACATACTTCTTCTTGTCAGCATCATTGCAGACAGGACAGTTCCCAACACACTCTGGTGAACATCCTGGGATATCTCGCACTTTCCAGCTGTCCCCAAACTGAACAGCACTGGTCACCAGGATTCCGCCCTTCGTAGTCAAATCGTCATTAATCCTCTGGTTATAGTTTCCACAGAGGCCAAAGACTGCACCAATGTATGTGCTGGGCAGGGTCACTGAGAATATGCTGTCCCAGTCAAACACCACAACCAGGCCAAAGTCTGTCTTAATTATCCCATTTATGCCACTTCTGAATGCCACAATCTTGCTGGTCTGGAAGTAGAATGGTAGGCTCACGAAAATGTCATCCACCTGATAAAAAAACATTTGGAAGAAGATTAGAGTTTTGCTAGGCTTGAAGCGACCTTTCTAATGCACAGTTGAGTCTACAATCTACAACATCCCACAGGCCCCTTAGTCTGAACGAAGAAGCAAAGACAGATTCACTTTCATTTTGGATGCAGTACTCCACATTAATCCCAGCAGCTTCTCAGTTTGATCCCCACCACAGACACTCGCCAACCATCTAGGAGGAATTCTTTCATTTAAATAAACAAAGCAGATCCTGCCAGTGCCTCCAGTTACTAGCACCCTGCAACTCCCTCTCTCTATGCTTAGTTCTCCTTCCATGCATGACAAGGCAAACAGCGTGTTTCACCTTCTAACAGGTAAGACAAATGAGACAGAAGTATTCGTTTTCCAGGTTTGAGCCATTCATGCACGTTATTATATGTTTCCACAGTGGATGAAATACTTCAGTAAATAGTGAAGAACCCCAAATCTAATTCTTCTAGATTTCGAAAACAGATCTCTGTTCAGAGCTAGCCCACCTGGTGACCTTTGACTCCTGAATTAATGCAGCTGCTCAGATTTTTCGAGAACAACTGAACCTGGTCGATTGTGCTTTAGAAGAATCACACACGAGATTTTACACGTGCCTTGTGGTAAGAAAGTCAGGACACTTCCTGTTCAAAATATAAAATTGTGGGTTTCTTTTTCCACACGCCATAAGAGGGGAGCATCATCATATTTCCTAATACTGCAGCATTATACTAGGTTAGGTGGGTGGGGGGCGGCAGAAATCACTTTAAAACAATTAAGTAAGCGCTGGAAGTAAAAAAGCTGCCCCCACGGGATTTGCAACCATTTTTTATATGAGGAGTCTACTGTTAATAATTGCTCTAAGACTGGTGACATGAAACCCATTAACTAACAGACTCATACATCTGCCACAATGGTAACCTATGTTTTGAGCCAGCAATGATTACCTCGGTCTTGTCCAGGTTAAGCCTACTCAGCTGTTCTACACCCTCTGATTGACTTCCAAACACAATCAATCAAGGCCAATTTATCTTGTATGCAGAAGTAAATTACATCTGAAAATGGACATCAGTGTATGGATGACAGGACGTTGCAACACTGAAATCTGATAGATGGGAGAGCTCTGAATTAATCATTTTCACTGGCAATTGGTCCACTTAGTTTTTCAAAACGTCGTTTTTCAGCCTGGTTTGTTTAATGTAGAAGGACCAATTTTTTTCTAATCAGGCATTGTCTCAGCCCAAGTGGATTTGCTATGACACATCACTTTACGCGAGACCACACGCAATTTCGGATATGTTTCGGTATCATTGGACATCACCTGTGAGGAATAACGTGGGACGCTAGTTACAGAAACTTAGAGCCCATACCTTTGCAAACCCATGCCACGTAAGACAACTTTGCAATACTGAAGTGCAATGGATGAAAGGCTTGCATTATTTATAACCATGGGCAATTGCTCTGAGCCACCTTTGAAACCATTGTTTATCTTCCTTCTATAACACGGCCTACCATGGTTACAAATAGTGCTTGTTCAAGGCTTTTCATATCCATTAAATAAAGCCATGAAGAGTGATTTACCAGGTCATGCCCAGATTGCTGTAACCAAAAAATACCCACTGTTCCCCTCCCAGTCCTTACACTACGCGGCATCCTGCCTCAGGGGCAGCCGCACTGTTGCAAACAATCAAATCAAAGAAAGAATTGATCTGGCCCATTGACCTGGCCAATGTAAGTGTGGGATAAAAAATGGACCAAGAGGCAAAACCCTGCTGCCAATACCAATGCAGTTATATAGTGCAATATCCACCCTGGAATGAGGGACAAGTTGTAGGCCTGGGAGGAGGAAGAGGATGATCCAGTGTGATGGCATTATCAGCAAGGAATCTGGGCACTGCTCCTTTGTCTCTTCCGTGTTCCATTCCTAACACTACAACAAGGGTTTGGAGACAGTCCAACAGATAATGCGGCAGGATAAAACTGACCATGTTGCAGTGCATTCATGATATTTGTATTTCAATAACAGAAATAATCATAAACGCAATCCAAGAAAGTCAACAAGAACGACAGGCAAGGAGGTGCCACATACAGAATGGGAGATTAATGTATATGGGAAGGACCAGGTAACTACCTGGACACATGTTTTTCAAGAGAACACACTTGAAATGTTATGAAGAAGACAGCACTGTCATAGTAGAGTGTTCCAGGACTCTCAGGGAATCCTCCAGATTCCAGAAGACCAATTTAACAGTGCACCTGATTCACCTGCACACTGTTTCAGTGGTGATTTCTTCCCCACATGAGTTGGCCCAAAGGAGACAAAAAGGATATCCCTTTGGTGGGCTAAACCAGTGCAGTATAGGTACACACTGACCACTCTGCCTACATCCAGCCGGTGAGGGGAAGTGGAGGCACTGTTACCATAATCCGACCTGGGAAGGTAGAACTAGGCCCTCATCCTGGTGAAAATAAGATACATCAGAGAGGACACATAGAACAGGTACAGAATCGGGATGGGCTTGCAGGTAAGGGAGTCAAGATGCATGTTCCCTCACAGCTGTTAGAAAAGGACTTCCAATGCTGAGCATAGGAAGCTAGGGTTGCATGTATCCTGATACCATGTATGATGGGCATGAGAGCTGGGGATAGTAGCCCTTGTTTTAGGCCTAACTACTCAGGAGCCATGGCATCGAACAGAGCCAGGGGAGGGCTGGAGTGTAGGAACTAATACTTGCTTAGATTTCTGGGGCCAAGCATGATGCGCTAGGTCCACTAAGTCCTGATCCTGGGATGGAGCTTTTGAATGATGGGGGATGGAAAGAAAGTGTGTAGGCATGTTTGGGGCCAGGCAAATGAGAGAACGTCTCTGAGTCCCAGGAGTGGCAGAAGTTGAGAGTAGAGTGTTCATCCGAGATGCTGGTAGTTCCAAGTGGAGAGTTCTCTTCCTGGAGAGACAATGTGAAACATCTGGAGGAACAGAGTGTACCGATTTGTGGATGGGAAGTTTGCAGCAAGAGAATTCTCTTTGACGTTCAAGGCGACTGGAATGTAAGCCTTGCTATGAATGGGATTGTCCGCTGCCCAATCCATAATCTTTGACACCAGCCTCTCCAGAAGAGAAGAATATGTTCACCCTAGAGGTTGGTATATATCATTGGGACCTGGTTTCCTGTGTAGACAAGGCCAGACCTCTCACTGAAGTGGGGGAAGAAGACTTCAGAGGCATACCAGATTGAATATAGCTCATTTCAGTTTCAGGATCTGTTGATGACTTCTATTGGCCATCTCCCATAGACTGAGAGGTGTTACAGGGTGCCTTCCCAACCTGTCTTACTGGCAATTAGAGTCAGGGTGGTTGGGTATGGAAACCCACCATTACATATTTCTGTACAAAGACACTGTCATGTTTACCAATTAGCTGCAAATCCTTAAGGTGGTGTCGCAGTTCTGGAATAAATGACTCACAATGGGCCGAGGTGGTGTATTACCTAAAGGCGAACAATGACTGTGGCTGCTAGATCCAGCAGAAGTGGCAGTGCTCTGTCACCAGAAGAGAGGAGATTTGTGATCTGAGCTTGACAGCTGTGGGCGTTGAGGGGTATGTTATCCCATTCCTTGCATTAAAAAGCCCTCCTATGAATTCCAACGACTGCCTGAGTATTAGGTAGTGTTTCTGCGTATTCAGGAGCCATTCAAAATATTATAGCGTGACACATACAAGGTTGATGGTACAAGTAGCTTTTTCAAGGTGGGAGTCGTCGATCATCCAGTCCCCACTAAGGCTTTCAATACTTCAGAGAAGGCTCTTAGAACATATTGAAGTTTGAATTTGAGGACCTAAAAGCAGAACTTATTCTTCTCCTCCTCCTGATTCAAACTCTTCCGGTGGCACTCCATTTTCCTCCTTCGAATATCACGTTTCTTCTTTTTCTTGACTTACCCCTGTCACTTTTGTGGTTATTTATCACTCTCCTGGGTCGGTCTCCTCATTCTGTGATGACCTTGATGCTCTCTTATCTGTTCTTCTTCCTTGTACCTCTCCTTTCCACTAATCTACTTCCCATTCCTCTATTTCATTATTGTCTATTCAGAATTTATTTTCATTATTCGCAACGTCATACTCCACCATCTCATTCTTCTGGCTCCTCGATAGATATCCTTTTTTATTTCTATTCTGGTGTCGTATTCTGTTTCTGCTCTCCCACTCTACTCTTCTTTTAATTTTCTTCTCTCCTTTTCAATCATTCTCCCTCCTTCTCCTCCTACTCTCCACTCCTCTTCCATTTTCTCTGCTGCAATCTCTGCTGTTTTCAAGTTTCCTCCTTTTCCTAAGCCTTCTCTTCTCTTCTCTTCTTGTCCTTTCCTCTCTATCTGTTTACTCTGCATCTGCTCTTCTGTCTTCAAGATTTGTGGACACCCTTGATCTTCTCCAGCCGGCATCCTCTTCCTCTTCACCACGTAAACCTCAACCTTGGACGACCCCCCCTCCTACCTGCTGCTTGTTGCGTCGGGCTGATCGGTGTTGGTGTAAATCCAAGGTACTTTCTGATCTTCATCTATTGTCTTCTCTTCATTCCCTTTATGACTCAATGCTACTTTCTGCCCAACAAACATATTTAAATGACTTATTCACCTTCCTTTCTGCCTACCCACAAAGTCTCTTTCAGAAACTCAACTGCATTCTCTCCCCCCTTTGCCTGGCCCTGCTTCCTTTTCTCCCTTATCTCCTTCCGACTTTGCTAATTACATTTCTTCTAAAAAAGTTTCTTTTCAGTTCTTCTATTTCCCAATCTTCACTTGACAACCTTCTTCCATCCTCTCATTCTCAAGTGCTCATGAATTCATTTTCCTCCTCCTGACTTGGAACTCTTACTTTTCCTTTACTATGCCTATCCTACCTCTGTACCTATAGACCCTTCTCTCTGTTCTGCCACCTTTCCTTCTATGTTCAAACATACCTCTATCCCTCCAATCTACAAGAAACCCTCCCTTGATGTGTCCCCCCGCTCAAACCTCTGCCTCCAATTTCCATACTCCCCTTTCTGTCTGGACTACTTGAGCATATCGTCCACTCACAGGTCGCTAATTGTGTTTAATGGACTCTCTTCTGCCCCTTGTCAATCTGTCTTTCGTGTTCAGCAATCCACCGAAAATTTCCTTCTTGCTGTCTCAAACACTCTTCTCTCAACTTGTTACACCAAATTGCCCTAACTGATGGTTCTTCACAACCTATTAGCCACCTTCGATGCGGTTGATCATGCTATTCTTCTCTCTTCTCTTAAATATCTTGGATTCCTTTCCTCTGTGCTTCACTGGTTTCGCTCTTGCCTTTCTAATCACACCTAATCAATTTCCTGGGCTGGCCACTCCTCTCCCATTTTCCCTCTCTCACAGTGTCCCCCAAGGGCTCTTTTTTGGGACGTATTCTCTTTCCCCGATAAACTATTCCTCTTATTTTATTTCTTTCTTTGGCCTTACCTACCATCTTTAAGCTGATGACACTCAGCTTCTTCTCTCCTTGTCGTCATTCATTGACACAATTCACTCTTCTCTTTCTGTCTTCTCGCCATCCAAGCTTGAATGTCTTCAATCGTCATCTGAATCCTTCCAAAATAGAAGTCCTATTTTCCCCTGCCACTACAGTTCCCCCTCATCTTTCTCCACTTTCTAGCTCCTATCGTCCGTCCAATATTCCCATCTCTGCCTCTATCTGTAACCTAGGCATTTTCTTTAACACTGCCCTCTTGTTCACTTCCCATATTGCTTCTATCACAATGTCATTTTGAGCTATTTATTATCTGCAAGGACTGCCATTTTCTTACTTTTGAGGCTACCAAGCTCCTCATTTGTTCTCCCGAATGCTATTGCTCTAGTCATTTCCTTGGTCTTCCTGCGTACTACCTTGCTCCTCTCTGCTCAATTTATCCTGCCTCTATATGTTGTCTGTTTGTTCTTTTGCCTGATGACTTTATCTCTGTTTCTCTACAACAGATTCAAAGCCTTTCCTTTAAGGATCGTCTTCTATTCAACTTCCTTTGCACTGTCTTTCAATCTCTACATGGTCTTGTCCTCCCTATCTCTCCTCTGTTATCCCTTCCGATATCCCCTCTTGTTCTATCCGCTCCCAATCTCTTTTTCTCTTCTCTGCCTCTCTTAATCCTTGAGCCACTTTCCATTTCTGTTCTTTCACTCTTCTAACTCCTAAACATTGGAACTCTCTCCCTCCCTCATTTCGTTCTTTTTCCTCCTTTCCTTCTTTTGAAGCCCGGCTCAAAAATCACTTTCTTTCTTCTGTTCAATTTTCATGTACCTTCATTTACCACCTTTTATTGTACCATTGTTATTCTTTGTATAGGTGTCAGGCACTATATAAATAAAAAATAAAATACAAAATACATATATAGAACTGTATGCCCTCCACCACAAACCCCAAGAATCATGTCTGACATGGGTGGATTGGGAGGTGGAAGTATGCATTCTCCAGGTTGACAAATGTCACTAAGTATCCTAGAGACACAACTGGTATTGTAAATTAGAGAGTTTCTGTCTTCAAGGAAAGGTCTTCATGAACATGTTGTTCTCCTTAAGATTGATCATTTGTCTTGAAGCACCCAAAGTCTATATAAATAAAATGGAGTAAATTCAATTTCCTTATTCCATCAGAGTCAGTGGAGTTATGGCCCTCTTGTCCAGAAATCTTGAATACCGTCTTTCAGGAATGCATTGTTCCAGTGGTTACTGATCCATGGTGTTACTATCAGACCTCAATCAAGGGGGAGGAAAGGAATGATATGCCTTCCATCAAAACATCCTGTCCCCAGACACGCTATTCCTCCACCTCCCAGATACTGTAAATGTTCTGGAGGCACCCCCCTTACTCTCTTAGGTTCTTGGGGAGGCAGAAGGGGTACAGGGGTGACCAGGCATCAGTAAGAAGGAGCCAGGGTGAGTTTTCCCTTAGTATCTATGAGCTTTATAGTACTTATCCCTTGGTATCATCCTATCAGTGACCCTCTCATAGGGATGTTGAGGTGTCTGACTGGTATCTGAAGACACCTCTATAGAGGGCAGTATGCTTAAGTTTGAAAGGCATGCACATGGTCCTTATCCTCAGACTCCTTCACCAGTAACCCATGATTATAGCCAAACACTTTCTAACCTAAGAAAGGAAGTCTTAAAAAAGATAGTTCTGTGGGGCACCTCACCCTTCCATGCTCTCAAGCAGAAGCAGTGGCTGGTGGAGACTTCAGAAATCTTCTGGAGGGCACTAGCCCTGGGATGTTATGGGAGATGTCAGAGCACAGCGTTATCTCCTTCATGATCTCAAGAGCATTTCTACAGTCTGCCCTCTCCTTCCGGAGTGAGCTGAGCATTTCAAAGGAATTGAGTGGAGTAGGTGTATAGCTTGCATACAAAAGGGTTAATTAACCAGACCAATCAGCATCTTAGAGGGTCTCCTCCACTCGCCTATCCACCTGGTCTGTTTGTGCTGCATTCATATTCGCCACTGTGGTGTGGCCTGAAAAGCAAGGGAGCAGGGGAAGATCTTGGTCCAGCCTCTGGGAATTATTGCCTTCCCAAGTGTTTTTCACTCCTTGTTGATGATATTCCTTATTCTCTGAAGAAGAGGAAGATCTTAATGAGATTGCGAAACTGTGGTATTTACCATATCTGTGGAACAGATCCATCGTTTGAATAGGGTGCCCAGTCTAGCTTGGCCTGGTCTGTTTGGTCCTACTATGAAGGGCGTGTGCTGCCCAGTTGTATATTGTTGCCCTGCTTCCCTGACAAGGTTTGCCAGCTCTCACATATGTATATAACGTACATAGTTTTATGTTACGACCTGCTTAACTAGACTAACCTGATAATGGCTTGTCTGGTCTTACTCTGGTGAGCATGTATCAAGAGTGGGACCCACTATAACCAAACGCAAGGCAAGAGACCTGCTGACGGCGAAAGTAAAACTAAAAAGAGCAAGCAGAGTCAAAATGGTGCCAGGACGCAAGGCGCTCTTATCTCCTGTCAATCCACCCTGAATGAATACCTGAATCAGATGGCAGGGAACATTGAGGAATGAATTTAGCACTGAGAGGGCAACTGAAGTAGCCTCAACCCACATGGGTGACCTGGAAGGCATATTAACTGGTTCATCACGCCCCAAATCTAGTACTCATTCCTCCCCCACCTGTATACATATTTGTGGCCCACCTGTTGGGGCTGGAGTAGACCCTTTGTTAAATTATGCACTGTCCGACCCTGCCCTAAATAACGGTAACCCTGCAGAGAGGGGTAATGAGAGCAGAGGCTTGCCACATTCATTGCTTTCACAGGGGGACAATAGTATGGTTTCAGTACTATCCTAGATGATCTTATTAGTGGGATGAAGAATGACATCTTGGATCTCAAACAGGTGGTTTGCACTTGTAGCGTGGCCATTGGCAGGGGTTTGGCCCCAGGACTGGCTATTGAGACACAGTCCAAAGCCCAATCAATATCCTAGGGAAGTGCAAGACCAGCAGATCCTCCGCTCATTCCCCAGAATAGTGCTGAAACAACCATGAGGCAATAGTTTCCAAAGAACTAAAGCAACATAACATTTGCAAACCGGCTGCACATTTTGGCTCGGCAACGCTGCAGGCAAATCGAGCTGTTATTGACCTCCCGCCTGAAGCCGTACCACTGGTTTTGGCAAAAGGAGGAGACAACAATCCCATTAATAAATAAAACAACACATTGGATCTACACCCATTTATCTGGCATGAAGATCAATTCACTGGGAATCTTGATGGCCAGACGAGCCTTATGGGTGGGTAACAAAGTTAAACAGGGAGAGGGTGACTGTGTGATTGTTACAGCAGTAACCACAGCCATGCTGAATTATTTAGTCTCTGTCTTTGGCCCCAGTCGACATAATATGAAGAGTGTAAACAATGTGAGAAAATGTATTCCCTTGGCTGCCTTCTATCCCCCGGCATATTAGTCGTCTGAGCTTACACCAGGACAATTGGGAGGTGGTAAGAGAGCGGGCAGGGGCCAGCTGCCCACCTAGCAGCGGTATAAGGGGGGCTTTCAAATGGTGGTGGGGCAGTTATTACATCAAACTGTTTTGACACCCCGTCAGGTATTGCAGAACCGGACTGACTAGGGGCTTATTATCTAGGAACTCAAACCCCTTGGGGTCCGAGGCAGCTCCTCACCTTGCTAGGGAACTGCCTGCCCATTCCTCAGAGGATATGGTCACCATTCTTAGCTGGAATAAAGCGGGGGTTTTGTCTAAACGCGAGAGAATGAAAGTAGTGGCAGACATGAATCTATATGACATCATTTTTTTACAACAAATGTGGGCTCTAGAACCATTACGGATGGATGGATTTGTTTCACTTGCAATCCCGGTGCATAAGAACAAAATAGGATATTGTTATGGTGAGGGGTGGTGATTTTGAATAAATCATCCATGATCTACCATATCAGGTTAAGGGAAGCTAACATCTCAGTATGTCACTGCGATCCCTGAGCGGGGAGACAAATTACTCTTGGTTAACTTCTATAACAGCCTCCACTCCGTAGATGCCAATCAGCTGAGGGCACTGAAAGATCTGCTCGAGTGTTCTATTATGGACCGCCTGCATGAGCGCATGGTTTTGGTTTTGGGGGGGGGGGTTTAATGTCCAACTGGGCAACAGGATTCCAACTGAACTCATTGACTCGACATTCGGAATTGCATGCCCGCAGATGTCTGATGACCGGGTCTGTCCTAGCGCCCCACAAGTGAGCATGTGGCTCATGGAATGGGGAATGCGCTCTCTGAATGAACGCACGCCTTCTGATGGTCCTGGCAAGATGACATTCACAAAGGGCCAGGGGTCATCAACCATTGACTACTTATGTATACATGTCCAACATTGGAAGTTAATAGTGGAGTTCATGGTTGTACAGCAGATTTTTAGTGACCATTTCCCGCTGAGGCTGGTGTTAAGACAGGACTGCCCTAATTTGCCTGTTGTTGTCCTCCCAGAGTTGGACTTATGTGAAATTAAACCACATTGCAAACACAGAGTAAAATTGGCAAAGTGCAACCCCATCATAACCCAAAACAAAGCAACAAGGTCTGGGCTAGGGGAGAGGTCATTAGGGCTAGGGTCATTTACACAAGGTCATTGGAACTCAGCAAAGATGTTTTGGAGAACGGAGCATGGGAAGAACATCTGCTAGCCGTCTCCAACAAAGACTCCAAGAAATATCTAGACTTTGTTACAGGAGGCCCGCCCTACAAGAGAGTGAAGACACATAGGGAAAATCATGTGGGAGCTATATGTTGGTTTGACCACTATTTGTCCCTATATCAGGGCCAGGTGACTAGGTACGGGGTCGGAGACCGATGTTCCTCAAAATGGCTGACTTTGAAGGAGGTGGAGAAAGCAGTTAATAAGCAATTGGACAATCATGCTCCAGGTCCAGGTGCAGTTCCAGCAGATGCATATAAGGGTGAACCAGAATTGTGGGCCCCACTTTTGACAATTTGTTTTCATTACTTCCTGGAAACAGGTGTTTACCCACAATCCTGGAAAGGCGCAATTATCCACCCTATATTTAAAAAGAGTGACCCTGGAAGCCCTCTGGCTTACAGGCCAATTTCACTGTTGGACACCTTCTTCAAGGTCTTTCTACGTGCCATGCTACAACACCTAGAGGACTGGATCCTGCATAGCCAAGTCCTTTTGGTGATTCAATATGGTTTTAGGCCAGGTTTGGGCACAATCGATCATGCACTTAATTTGTACTTGGTAGGAGCATCCTCTGTCTTTGGAAAGGGTGAAACGGTTTATCTAGCTTTCATGGACCTGAGCACCACATTTTACAAGGTGGACAGGGCCCTGTTGTGGCAGATGCCTGGGTCCATGGGCTGCCAGGCCGAGCTACTTAAAGTGCTACAAATAATTCACGAGGATAGTAGGGCTTGTGTTCGCTTTAGAGAACAGGGGCAATGTACAGGTTATTTTGAGGTAGCATCGGGAGTCTGTCATGGCTGTGTTCTCGCTCCAGTATTGTTTACTCTTTATATTAACGGCAAGTGCAGGGCCCTAGTGGACTCTAGGGCCTATTATCCCTGTGTGGGTGTGAAAGCACTCCCAGTGTTGGTGCATGCAGACAATATGGTCTTAATTGCTCAGACCCTGAACGCCTTCCAGAAGCCAATAGATGTTTGCACTGATTTTATGTCCAATTTGAAGATAACAGTAAATACTAGCAAGTCAGCAGTTGTGGCATGCAGGTCCAGGAGAGGTAAAAAAGTCAAAATGTGCAACATGGTAAGCAATGGTGCCATCATCCCACGGGTGACAGGATAGAGGTCCAAGTATCCGGGTACCCGTTGAATACAATATTGGATAGATTATTAGGGCCGGGGCTTGTGAGGAACTAATCTTTGGAATGATTTCCAAGATTGAGAATCGGTCCACCGTGAGAGACCAGTTACTATCTACTGGAATAGGTGTGCAGGAGGATTATCAACCACTCCCATATGATCGGTGAATACAGTACCAAAATGAGATACCCATTGATCTTCTGAGACCGATGATATTTTGTATTCTGTGCCAAAGGCTCACATGAGGTATTGTGTCATGTCAAACTCCTCCTGGGTTTAATCAATACAAGTGCGCCACCTAACAGAGGAGCAATAGCGAGTAAGAAAATAGCACTAAAATTCAACACTTCCTGGTTTGATGCCAAGTATAGAAGTAAAAAAAGGACACTACATATGGCCATAAAGGAGTGACCTGTGAATGTAGGACAACTTTTTGCTATGAAAAGAGCTTACAGAAACCTCCTCAAAATAAAGAAGGGACAATATATTGACTCACAAGGGGACAGGCTTGATCAGGCAATCAGGGAAAAAAACGAAAACCTTTTAGAAGTTGATCGGAAGGGGTTTTGACAAAGCTGATGAGGGCGATGTGGCGTCAATCCACCCAGAAATCTGGATATCCCACTTCAAAGGGTTGTTCTTTGATGCAGGGATTAACATTTGATTGAGCTCTAGAAAGGCGAGTAAGGGCCAAGACAACATTGTTTTCACTGAGGATGAAATTGCTATTCAGCTGAAGAATTTAAAAACAGGTCAAAGCTTAAGTTGTTCATATGGTCACAAGACTGGTGCTTACCAGTCTTGAACTGGGTCTTTGATTCAATTGAGCATGTCCAAACACTCCCACTCTCCTGGAAAAGAAGTCTGCTTATCCTACCGTTCAAAAAAGATGCTGTGACAGATCCTCATTGTTAACGCCCAAATGCTTTCCTAGATGTATCCAATACAATGTTTGCAGCATGCCAGGTGGTGAGACTGGAAGAATGGGTTTCAAAAACATCGACTCCTCCCTGATATTCAACCTGGCTTCTGAAAAGGCTTCTCCAATATGGACCAATATTTTCTCCTGAATATTAATGTGGAGAAATATACTAGATGGAGAATCAACCAAGTCGAGGACCAATCAAAAGCCTTTGACTCTATAAATCGAAACTTGTTATGGGGTAAGTGTAACGCTTATCTGGACTCCACAGGAGAATACTGATTTCCAAGCCTGTTGATCTGCTAAAACTGAAGCTTTAACGGTTGTTCCCGTCAGAAAAGAAATATAACAAGAAGGGAGGAACTGTGATTGGTAATAATGTTAAATGTTAAATGTTAAAGGTATTTGTACCGTGCACCGTCACCAACGGAATTGGTCCCCAGGCGCTCAGGCAGATCTGTAAATGATAAAGGTGGGAAGGGTTAGTAAGGTGAAGAAGGGAGTAGGATAGTGAGAGGAGTGGTATTCTGTTGGCAACTTCAACTCAGTATACACCGGGTGCTGAGCTTTGGTGCGGGTATCGGATCGGAGTCAGTCCGCGTGTGCTGTTGTTCCGGTTTATGTGTTGTTGCAGTGTTCTGAAGTGCGTGTGGCTTGTTGTGCGAGAGATGGTTGTGTGAGCTTTTTGAGTGAGATACGTATGCAGAGTTTGAGCTTATATTGGTTAGTGGGTTACATGACCTTTACCATGCCAACATTCACAGTTCCATCCGAGTGCAGCACCCACTGGCTCCCACACTCCCATCTAGACACGGTGCAGGCCAATGTCCAGGACCCCATACAGGTGTGGTCATGCCAACATTCACACTATTATCTAGATGTGGCGCAGGCTAGTGTTTAGAGACTCGTCCAGGTGTGGGCATGCCAACATTCACAACTCCATCTGAGCGCCACACAGGCTGGTGTTCAAAACTCTAGGTGTGGCACATGTTAGCATTCACGTTTTTCTAGGCGCGGGAATGCTATCCTTCAATCGATCCTATCCAGATGCGACGCGGGCCAGTGTCTATCTAGATGTGTCTGCCGGTCTGGATATGTTCGTCCGGTACGTATGAGTGGGAGAGTCACTTGAGGCTTTCGTCTGGGTCTAGGTATGTGGTCAGTCTCTGCATGGTCGATGTTACAAAGGCCTTGTAATAAATGTGTCTATATTTTTCATATAACACCTGTCTGGAGTAATTTGTAAGCGTCCTTGCTTTCTGTGCTCATTGCAGGCTTTCAGTCACTCTCACCCCTCTTGAGACCTAGTCTTGACCGCCGACATCGCTACCCTGATTGGTCTGGCTTGTCCAGAGGTTACCCTGTTCCAAGAAGCTAGGCTGGCCTTCTGAACCTCTGCCCCTCCAGGTCAGAGTTCAGGAATCCATGTTAACACTTATCTCAAGAGTAAAGTGAGCAGTATCACAAGTTACACAAAGGACACCAATTGCTATGGTTCAAACAAACACTGACTCAAGGTTTCTGAGTAAAACAATATACATTTATTTACACCATCATTTGTAAAACAGTTCACTAATATAAAGCAGCAGAAAATCACAATCTTAATACACTACACAACACCCAATCAATTCTGGACAAGTTAAGCTCAAAATTAAGTGTGAGCAAAATGGCACTCCAGCAATTTACAAAGGGAGGGAAAGACAAGTTTATTCAAAATCAAACAGCACCAACAAGTAAGTAGGCAGGGCAATCTAGGAAAGGCTTACTACGACTATGATCAAATCAATAGGCCTGGGCCAATGTTAATGTTTCAGAGTCTTTGGAGAGGATTACACAGTTCGGAGTTGTTCGCGGTTAAGTCTTTGCCAAGAGTTTGAAACAAGTAGAGAAGGACAAGCCCTCGGATTGGCAAAAGATTTAAAATACTTTCACCGTGGTCAGACGGAACGAACAACCGGGTTTGAACAGTACCTTAGAAGAAGAAGAATGCTGTAGCTGGGGCAGAAGTTCCTGGCAGGTCCTGCAGGCTCACGGTTACTGAAGCGACTGTTGGACTGACAAGAAGGAGGAAGATTGGAGGGTCCCGCACTGCCCAGGGATGAAACCAGCAGCAGAGCAAAGCAACGAATAAAAGGTGCGCTCCTTAAAACCCAAACACGGTCAGGTCCTCCTGGCTATCCGATTCACTGGAGCTGTGAACAGCAAATTTGACCAGGGGAGGGTGGCCTTGCTTGGTGTTTGGCGAACTGGTTGGTCCCACCAGCTCAAGGGAAGAAGATTCCTTACAGATATTCTCTGTCGTCAAAGTTTAGGCGATTCGGACCCACAGCAGGGCTTCACCGGGAGGTTCAGTAGTTGCAGCAGTCCTCTTCCTTCAGCTTCGCTTCGGTTCTCTAAATCCAGTGGCGACTCTGCCTTCCAAGTCCCAGAGACCTGGTTTTTATGCAGTTTTCCCCCATTCGCACAGTCTGGCTATCAATCACACAGCAGGGTGGCTGTCAAGGCAGGACAGTCACCTAGCCAATCAAACAAGAGTGCGACTTGGGTCTCCAAGGAGACCCTTTGCAGGGGGCCTAAACCCCTCCCTCACATCCTGTCTACCTAGACTCTCAGGCGCCTAAGGAGGGCTTCTGTGCAGAAGCCCGCCAAAGGAAGGCGAACAAAGGACCTTTACAAAAGAAATAGCAAATAAATCCAGCCAGAACCAATTAAAAGTAAATAGGGTCCAGCGGATTTAAGTTCGAGGCTACTAACATATCCTAAAACAGTACCAAGGCTATTTTCATAGACTGCGGTAGGATAAATATGGTAGATACCACTGCCACAGCCAAATCTTAAAGAAAGGGGAACAAAATAATGTTTCATGAGAGACAGACAAAAAGGTATAACTATTAAGCCCTTCCAGTACTCTATGTAAGATAGTTGATACTGGGTTTGTGAATTTAAAAAGACTAATAAAGTCAATGGCAACTTTACATGTTCTGGGAGACAGTAGTCAGTCCCAGAAAATGAAGTTTAAAGTGGGAAGTCTGAAAAAGACAACCCTGTGTCACTGCACTAAAGGTGCTGTGTGAAACACAGTAAAAAGATGATGCCTATGGACTAGGTGGGGCTCCACAGTCTATGAACACAAAAATGTAAAATACAAAGCAAAACACATGTAAGAGTGACAAAAAAGGCTCACCCTCTTACCAGGTGAAAACATTTTTAGAAATCCAGCAAAGCTGCTGAAGGACTCAGTAGGTATGGAAAATTAGCCATTCTGGAGAATTCTCCCTAACAACCACTATTGTACCAAACCCCTAAATCCACGCGAGCGAAGCCACAGGCAACAGCTAGTACAAAACAAATGAGGAAGGATGTCTGAGAGAAGTAGACACAAAGGGTGTAGTGCCCTTTTTATTGGCACAGACTCAGAAACCCAGGAACTCAAAGGTGATTGGGTAGTGGGAAAAGGTACATATAATGGAGAAAAGAAACACAAGAAATTCTTGTTATAAAACTATTATTTCCATACTAATGTTCCTATAAATCACACAAATTGTTCTTTTAGAGAGACCAATTGTCAACCAAATGAGTCGCTCATTTGGATGTTAATTCGTACATTAGTATCACATATTATCCCTTTTTGTTTACTTTAAGAGCATGTCATATTAAAGTATTAGGTCATATATTTTGTTGTATCATGGTTCATTTTAAGCTAATGTTGTTCAGAGTATGCTGCTAGAGCATTTAGTAAGCATTGGAGCCCTATTGCAGTGCCATCCAGAATCACAATATCATCTGCATGCCCTAACCAATGGAAATGCATATTATTGACTTTCAGAGGAAAACGGCGAACAGTCTTTAATATCTGATCCAAGTCTGCAATCCAGAGATTGAACACTAGGGGCACCAACACACACCCACGCTTCAATATATTGTAAGGGTGGATAGGATAGGAAAGCTCTCTCAGCCGATTGATCCTGATATAAACAATGGGATCACTGTACAGCTGCTTAATGAAATCTAGAAGATGCTCAGGAAGTCCCTGTTCACTCAATTTCTGTCTCAGCAGTCCCCTTTTAACCGTATCAAATGCTGCAGTGAATTCAACAAATACTATGTATAAAGACGAGTTTTAGGAATACTGAGTGTTTTTCATAATAAATTGGAGGGTCCAGATATTATGTAAGGTGTTCAATACAGGATAAAAGCCTGCTTGAAAGGGAGGTCATAATTATGTTTCCCCTGCCCAACGTCTGATCTCTTTTAAAATAAGATTGCAGTAAACTTTGCTGGATGCAGCCAGCATGGCTAATAATTTGTAGTTATTTGGATCTTGACTGGGCACTTTTGTTGTGGATTGGAATGATATGCACATTTTTATTTTTGTTTTTGTTTTTCTCCAGGGTTCCGGAATGATCACTGTTGAGGCAATCTGAGCAAATAACTTGTTTAACAATCTGGCCTATAATATGGGATCCCCTTGGATGACCTTGTTTGATAGGCCATCAGGGTCACGTGCACCCCAAGAATGCAGTGCTATGATGCAATTGTGAATATCCCCCTTTGTGTGCAAATAGTTATACCTCATTACTGAGTATTCAGAGGTATGTAAGTCTGTTTTGTCAAGAGTCATATATTTCAGTAATATGCTCCTTCCACTGGTTTTCTGTTAGTGGGTTAATTTCCTGCTTGGTCTGGTGATCTTTACATATCTTCAGCATATGGCAGAATTATTTTGAATCATTGTTACACAGGCTGTTGTACGTGCATAAGTTGACATTGCACCTTGTATATGGAATTTTCATGGAAATGCAACACATGTTTTTACTCTCTATATAGTTTTTAAAATGTTTAGTATGCTGACATTTTTCTTCCTCTGTTATAATTTGATAACCAGAAAAAGTATGAATATTCAGCCTTAATTCACGCTTTCTCTTAGCTATATATGATAATTTTAAATGCCGAAATTAGAAAAGGTAGTATGAGCCATCAATTTCTTTGGGAAGTTTCCAACTTTATTAACTAATTGATTAAAACACTCTCTATAATCATATTTCCATCTAATTCGTGATAGTTGTTTTGTGATATAAAATCGTTACGGATGAGATTATTACATTTATTCACATTACTCTGAGGCGATATTATTCTGCTCCTCTGTGCATTCACTTCATACTGCCCTGTTAATGTTTGAGGATTCATTGGATTATATGTTTTAATCATGATGTGGATGCATGAATGATCGCTCCAAGAATGAAGGACGACAGCTGCAATGCATATCCCAAATTGCTATGCGTGTTGGTACCATGCCACATATGTCCAAGTGTACAATTCCTTTGTAAAATGTGTTCACTATGATTAAGCCCAAATTGGTAATGAAGTTTAGCCATTTGATTTCCCTTATGATAAGCTTATGATGATGTTGCCGAACTTGGTTGCATCTGAGGACCCATGCTTCCATCCCCTGAAATATCACAGTAAGCATCACAATCTCCACGAACAAGGAGATTTCTTTCAGGATTACTCAAAGCCCATTTGGTAGATCGACTTGATATGTGCAACAGAATTGATTGGGTTGATTCTCCGCCTGGCGGATCATATACAGTGATGATGAGTATTTTAGTGAAAGTGTTCTTAATATAAAGTGAAATAAAGTTAAATACCTGAGCGAATTGAGTTAGAACCTATATGTGACGCCGAAACATATAGGGATTTAACCCAGACTTGCGGCTACTGTAATATCACATCAATAACACTATTTAAAGTTAAATGATACACGTTATAGGATTTGCGTTCGTTTGAATCTTTGTCAACAAATTGGGGCTATCTATTTAGGAACAGACAATTCATATTTTCTACTTTTCTCCAAGCGGAACTAGCGCATGGACCTCGAATATTGATTGCCCCGCCTTGAGGACAACCCAGAGGGGGTGGAAACACCTGTCGGCTGTGCAACTTTGCTAATGGGACAATTAAAACACGATTGATAACATCTTACCTTGCTGACAGCTGTATTTAATCTGAAACCTTTGTTGTACTCAGAATTTTTATTTCTTTGTTGCGAGCGAATCATCGGGGTTGAGCGCTGACAACCAACACCCAAATTCTGTCCTACACTTTGTCACATACTATAGGCCTTACGGGTGGTATATGGGTCTTTGGTGCATGCGGCCTCCCGTTTCAAATATGTACTTTAGAGCTCTAGCGCCTTCCATTTGAGGATTGTACCCGCAGTTACCATCCCTGTTCTTAATATAAAACTTCATGACTGACTGAACTTCATTACCCCACAAAATACATTGTGATTCGAATATTTAGTTAATAATGAACCTTTTGATTTTGCATCAATAATTAGTCTGCATTTAGGGAGGACCTTAGGACCCCTTAAGGCCTTGTGCAAAATGCAGGTATATCCATCCATATAAAAAGCAGATTGTACCCAAGTTTCTTGTAGGGCAAATAAGTCCAACTTTGCTAATAATTATAAAGGCATTCTTGTCTGTATCTGTTTTACAGACACCTTTTCTCTTGGGGTGTCCGATCGTATGACAGATCTATGTTTATTATAACAGTTCTACTGGCGAGAACAGGCCATGGCAAGATGCATGTTCTATATACATTAATTCATGGATTGATCCATCAAACAGTCGTTCAATACCCCTGTCATCCCTTCGTGTTCTGGGGCGGTGAGGCAATAATGGTGAAAACTACTAGGAATCTATGTCTGTCTTCTACCTAGAAATAACTCTGCTCTATTTCTAAGACCCACACTCTCCTCACCTGTGTTTTGTGTTTCGGGAGCTCTACATACTGCTATCACACAGCAGCACGTTGATGTTGAGGCTCTGAAGGCTAGGATGCTCTAGAACTCAAGAAGACTGTGGAGGAAAGTGCCTTCAAATTTAAATGAGTCTCCTGAGAGAACCAAGGAAAAAAGACTGTGGTCTCTGAAGAATGAAAGTTTTCTAAGTTGGAGAGATCTCTCTTGCTATCTAATTAATTCTTCTTTCTTTTTGCAGATTCTCAGAGGAAAAAGGCTTTAACAGAAGAGTTTGAAGTGTCAAGGAAAAGAATATAAAAACCTTTTCTTGTGGAAAGTTTGCACACTTGCTATAAATGGAGCACGCACAACCTGAAGGGGTTTTCGGAATCCTGACAAGGAGTTTTGACTGAGGAAGGTTTGCGCGCATAATCAGGAAGAAAACAACGCTGCACAGCGTATGTTCGTCTTGCAAGAAACACTACAACCTTCTACTGCGAAGCACGGTTAACAACTGTGAGGAAAAACTCTGTGGAGCTTCAGGTACATATGCGTGTAGGAATTATCTTCACTCTTAACGCTATAATGTTCATTTTATAACTAAGGTACCTTTGTGTTGCAGGTCTTCGGATATGAAGAAAAATACTATGAATGCGCTACGGCAGCGAACGAAGACTGATGACTGAAGAGGAACTGTGACAAAAGAAAATTATTCTACTGGAAGACTGTGGCAGAAACTTCAGTCAGGTAATTCTTGTCTGTGGTCAATAGATATTCTGCAAGCTATTCCAAGTATTAATATTACTTTTCTTTGATTTCACAGGTTCTATGAGCAGATGTGCCGGTAGCATTACACTGCTGTTCGGGACCAAACGTGAAGCGCGTGTTACTGCAGAGGCGAGGCTTAAGTAGCCCTCAATGTCCAATGACTAGATCTCTGCTGAAACTTGTCCATGACCCACTGGGCAGCCATTTTATGGGTATTGAAAAGCTATTGAATCCCTATGGGAGTCTATGGTTATGTAATGCTGTGAATTGTGAGAATGCCATGTGTGCCAAGCTAAAACCCACATTAAACCTACTGAGCTATACAAGGAATCTCACCTGGCCTGAACTCCTGTATCAAGCCTATGAACCCTGGATGTGGTCATAACAGTAAGCTTGATCGGATTGTGGCTCCAGCAGGGTTCTTCAATAAATTCAATTGATGTATGAGGACACATCAGCTGCGTTCAGGGGCCCAAGGGCACATAGGTATCCAAGGGATTTCAACACAAATAGAGGCGTGAAGTAGGTGTGTCCCCCAGCCCCTCTTATTTTCTTTATTTTTTATACAATTTTAATACTCACAATGCCTTATGAAAGCTAATTCCCCACTTTAAAATCGAATCAATTCAGTTCCTTGCTTTATGCTGAGGATACAGTCTTAATCAACCTCATACCAGGAGGGCTACAGCAGAGTTTAAGCTATGCCAATTCCTTTTTCAATAAACACGGGCTAAAACTGAATTTGTCTAAAATAATGATTTTGGTTTTTGGTCAAGGAAATATGAAAGCAAGGTGCTCTCTATAACGCAAAAAATAGAAGTCGCCAATGACTATAACTATGTTGGCCTGACCTTCTCCTAAAAAGGTGTCTGGCAGAGCCATATAAAAACAGAGTCCAAACAAGTTAATTTAGGATTTAGATGGCTGTTGCACCTTTACTATCGCTATGGCGTTAAAAGGCTTGACAGATTTCTCCTAGTGATGGAGATGACATTCCACACAACTGTTCTTGATGGTGATGAGATCTGGGAAGGCTACAACATGCCTTGAGATAGTACGGAATTCCTTCCTTCGGATGATTTCTGGTCTCCCACTGAGCTCACCAGGAGATGTTTTAAGGTGCATACTTGGCATTCTTAGCAAGACCTGCCAGGCCCAAATTAGGTTTTGGGAGTTTGCCCTAAGGGTCCACCTTAACTCCTCAGGAAACCCAAATTTGGTTAAAGCAATGGCAAATTCAATCTGGTTCCTTATTGAGGATCCTCTAAGCTGGCTTACAAGCGGGATTGTGTTGCTGAAAAGCTGGGGTGTGGGGGACCGAGTTGCCCTGAGAAAACCTTTGAGCGTTCTCTGCAAGGCCCTTATCAAGCCAAGGGCACCGTATGATCCAGCGACACTGACTTTTGTAGATAAAATCAAATTTGCGGAATGTCGCAGGGTTTTTTTGATGGTCAGGCTTAATGTCCTTCTATGGAGAGTAAGGATGAGCTGGTTGAGCCTTGATAGGGTATGTCTATGTGGTCTGGGCAGAGAGGAAGACGTAATACATTTCTTAATATGTTGTAGGTTTTCTATTGATTTTAGGAAAAAATGCCTCATGCCATATTTTATTCAAAATAATATTAGAACATTCTCAGATGCAATGGTGAGGTGTATGTCATGTAGTGATGCCGATTTCCTATACAAGGGCTGCACTTAGAGGAAGGCCTCTGAAGAAGATAGTACACATATAATGCAGACATATACAATGTTCCACATTATGTAAAGATTGTATTTAGTTTAACATGTAATGAAGTGTGAATTTTATTTAAAATCATTCTGTCTTATTTTAGATGTGTAGGAAATTCATATTAATGGATAGGATCAGAATAAACGTTAACTAACTAACTAACCTATTATGGTAATTGTGATCAAAGTGTGGAAATAAGTGCTAAACTCACAGACCACATTTTTGTGGATCTCAGGTTTATCGTAGGTTCCCATATCTAAGGACTTACAAGTTGGCATGATAAGTGCATAGGTACATGTTAACAGGGGGTGGGGTGGGCGCTTGAAAACCTATCTTGAGTTGTAAATGGACTTTCAACCTGTGCAAGAAGGAATGTATATTTTCTTCCACCACTGGTTTTCCTAGGCACACTTCTGCATACTTGGGCACGTGTGGTACTGGCCCAGTTGCAAGGAGAGTAATAGAAAAATTCATAAGGGTCAAACATGAGTCTTCTGGCATTGACCAGGTCTGCTAAGGTCTCTCTTTAACCCATACTCATATTTCAGATTCAAATCTGTCCGACATAATTATTGTCTATTTGTCATGATATAATCCTTAGCAGAACAGTGAGACAACTACAAAGCACCCAGGAAAGGGATCTCTGATTGTTCTACCTGCAGACAGAATGTTCTTTTACATGGAAAAATTTCATATGCACACGGAAATGATGTACTAGCTTTGCACATGAGGAGGTCAGAGAGGGAGAGCTTTTGTATCTCCTGATTGTTACTGTCCATGTCAGACAGGTAATAATCCCAGTAAAATATTATTTCCGGTGCATATTCAAATGTATTACATCCTTCTCACCGTCCCCTCTTCCCCATGTGCCTCTTCCCGTTTCCGCTCCTTTCCGCTCCTAGCCCCCCTGCACTGGAACTCCCTCCCTCTCTCTATCCGCTCCACCGCCACCTTTTCCTCCTTCCATACTTCCATGAAATCTCTCCTTCTACATCCCCCGCCCTGATACCCTTACCCCCTCTCACTCCTCTCTCTCCTCCCTCACATCTTCCCCTACTCACCTTCCCTATCCGCTCCTTTCCCTTACCTCTCCCTCCTTACATCCTCACCCTAATGCCCTTTCTGTCTCCCTCCTCCTTCCCTTTCTAATCCCCCTCCTTCCCTTACTTGCCCTCACAGGTCAATTGCTCTACCTACTGTTTTATTGGTTTGATTCATGTCTTGTAAGCTGCTTCTACTGTTATATTTTTCTATGTAACTTGCTGTTATAATGTCAAGAGCTTTGGATTAAAGCGCTATATAAACAAAATAAATACAATACAATACATCCCAGGGTGATGGCAATTTCAGCGGCCCCTCCAAACTGGCTTTGGAGCAGACACTTCATGGACAGAAATCTCACCCATGTAAACAACTTCCTCATAAGTCATTGTCATGTCCCATCTCTTTTCAACTTTTGAGGTCTCTGTGCTGCATCTGACAATGTTGCCCATACCTCCCTACTCTTCAATCTCTCTCAAGGTTGCATTAAATGCACTGCCCAAAAATGTATCAGCTCCTAGCTTGCTGACCTTCATTTCTTGGAAAACAAGCACTTCCACTCCCAATACATTTCATGTAGAGGTTCTCCAAGTTCTTGCCCTTGGCCCTCACTTATCAACACTTAACACATATTTTACCTGAAAGTGCAATTCATACTTTGGCTAATGTTATCATCTCTTTGACAATGATACACAAATCATGTTCTCCTTACAGTCCTTCACCCCATTGGTGAAGGGGGATAGCTATGGGGCAATGTGTTTGTCTTGGAAGCAGGACACTGCAGTTCAACACAGGTTCAAATCCCAATCCTGCTCTTAGAAACCAATCTCTGGTATTAAGCCTGTTATAAAAGGACAATTATAATTATATGAATTGCGTGTCACAGACTGACCCTTTGACATTCATCACTGTGTAGCACTACACTGCATAATTTCTAAATGTAAATCACCTAAAGTGATCTTCTCCCCACCCTACGCCTATTTATAATCCCCTTTTCTACTTCGCTATTTCCATTCACCTTGATATTCTTCCCACACCCACAGAGCTTGCAACCAATGGGTCAACTTTGACAACAATCTTAAACACCTTCAATGAATTACCTCTTCCTTTACAGGTACATGGGTCAAACTTTCTAGCATCACGATAATCAGTCACCGCCTCAATTGCCATGCTGCCAAAACTCTAAACTCTACTCCAGCCGTTATCAAACTGGGCTACTATTACAACCTCCTACCAGGGCTCACTCTCCATTCCTTTGCCCCCTCAACAAAATGTTGAACATTTTCACTGGCATGTTATCCATTATGCCTTAATCCTATCACACCCCTACTTCGATTCCATGCAGGTTCACTCCCCATTCACACCACCTCCCTTATCCATTTCCTTTTTCGGTTCTTTCATTCTAACTGCAGACATGCCGCTGATATCTTCATGGCTATCTCCTGCTATTCTATCTCATCCACACACTCATATCACAAGGTTATCTCAACCATATCAACTTTCACTTCCCTGTAATGCCTCTTGCTTGCACTCATATCCCCTTCCTGGCCCCCTCCACCGGAACCCCCCTACTCCCTACAATTATGAACATTTCAGCAGTGGCAAACTTCAACATCATCCTCTAGATGCACCTGCACTCTCTGTGTGCATTCCCTGCCGCTGCAGTGTCATTATCCCCCATCACAATGCTCTTTGAACCCAACTGTAACTATGTACATGCTGTGTTTTCCGTTAGTCTTACATTGTACCTTGCATCTGTCTGTATAGTTCCCTCTCAATGTTCCAAATCTCTTCTATGCCACCAACTGGTTTCTGTCTCATTCATCATACTTTAGTACCATTTTTGTAAACTTCCCACTAGGGGGATAACTACTGCTGCCAATATTACCTTTTATTCAGTGTTCAACCCACTTCACCACTTCTATTAAAAGCAAATCGGAAGATCCATCTTGGCCTTTGAAATGTGAGGGTCTCAATTGCCTGTTTCACTGAGCTGGTAGGAGCCAGATTCCCAAAGCGAACGCTCACTTCTCTTCTGAAATGAGGAAGTGGCAGTGGGGGGTTATTAACATCTGAATTCGGGGTACTATGGTGTGACAATTGGTCAATTAATCTCTTAGGACAAATCTCAATTTTCAGGATGAGAGACCTAAACTTGCAGCTTTTAGAGTATCTGACCTCTTTTTGTGGTCATAGGGAATTCTCCGATGTGCTCCTGCCATTACAAACCTTTTTTAGGATCTGGACATATGGTAGCTCATTTGGTTCGTAGGATAGGGGTGCTTTTTATTAATACATTGTTATTGTTGAAGAGACTGGTGGCAACTGCAATTTAGTTTTGGTTTCACCTGGAGATCAGCCTGCTTTGACACATTAGTATAGCAATGTACCTTTTTTGTAGCCATTATGACACTAAAGTATTTTCTTAAGACCTGTTATGGAAGGAGTTTCCTTTGATTGGGGAATTAGAAAGTATGCCTAAAATGGTAGTTTTACAAACATGGTGCTACTATGATCTCAACCCTTTAGCCTCTATTGTGGTTTTGACGACTTTGGGCTGTGACCCTAGCCATAGAAAAGCCGATAAACAGACTGCATGGGTGGACCAGGGAGTTTGGTGGTTTTTAGGGCAAAGCTGACTGGCTGGCCACCAAAGCCTTTGTGTGAGTGTCCTTGTGTGTGATTGGAGGGCTGGCTTAGGCCCTGCCATGAGTGTTTAGGTACATCTATCGGTGACGCTAACCCTGCCTCAATTGTGTAGGGATTTTGGTAGATTGCTTAGCTACCTGCTAGAGGATTTGCACCTGGAAGCCATGCGGCTGCAATTTTATGATAATTTCAGGCCATGCAGTCCTTTGTCCTTACACTTAGTTACATTTTTATTTGGATACTGGACAAACTCCCTGCACTGTCCTCATCCCCCTCATGGTCCTTTTTACTGGCTGGATGGAGAATCTGGTTTTGAGACACTTTCTGGCCTGTTTTCCAACCATCCTCAAAAATTACCTGCTTGGTCTGCGAGAGCAAGCCTCTATCAATATTATGGTGGGGAGAAACCACCACACAGCTTCTGTTGGACATCTGGGCTATCCTGGGAGACCTACATCATTGTTTAATTGTTTCCTTCTTGGGGCCAGTTATTGTTGACAGGGGAGACCGCACATCTCGCAACAAGGCTGGTGGGTCCTGGGAAGATCCTTGTTCTTCATTCAAGTCATAGAGGACTCCTTGATCCTGGATTCATGTCCTGGACCTGACCTGAAAGAGAATGCTTTTACTCATGTCTTGTTTTACAGTTCATTAGACGTGTTTCTTGGGAGCTGCCAGAGTGAGTTCTTATCTTTGGCTCCTAGGGTGGGAGTCTATTCTTGATACTTTCCTTTAGGGGCCTGTGGTCATGGTTTTCTGACACTTGCCTTCTACCACATTTTGCCAAAGACTTCTATTGGCACTACTGTAAATTCTTCCTTCATGAGACTCCTTGCACTCAAAGGAAATCGGAACACCAATAGCACACCCTATTTCAAATATTCTGTAATCATAAAGTTCAGGTAAGTAATAGGGCTCAATTATTTTATTTCATAAGATGAGTTTAAGGTGCAGAGGAGAGAACGACAACCTTGACATCTATGTTGTACTACATGAAAGGAGAAAGAAGATTTACCTGAATTGCTTTCACAGAGGGAGTTACTGTGGATACACAGACTGGATGCTATGTCCCCACTAGGCCTCAATGAGGACTTTTACTTGGGTCCATTTATTTAAAATAAACACACACACTTTCTGTATCTACATTCTTCTATGTCTTCTCTAAAATCTTTTAATATCTTTGACCACCTTTTTTGGGTGCTTTAGACATAGTACTGTCATGAGAGTGGGCACCCCACGGGAGCAGGTAGATTTGCGAACCAAATGTTAAACATAGTTTGGTTTGTTATTTCACATGTGTTTGTCTGTGGATCTAAAAATGTGTATGAGAGTCTAAACACCTTTATTTCTTAGTATTTGTTTTCATATAGATATGACTTATTAAGTTAGCTCCCTTCAGGCATAGTATGACCATGAGAATGGGAACCCATCGTGGGGCAGACCATTGTCCGTACTATTGTCCGTACTGTTTGTCAATTTGGATCTGAAAGCTATTCCACATGGGATTGGGTATACATATAAAGATGAGTACTGGAGACTTTCAACATGCTTTAGAAACTACCATTAAGATGGACCTTCCACTTTAAAGAAGCCCACTAGGTGTTACAATGAGCATAGGGTACACACGGTAATCTAAATTCTGTATAATTGGTTTGGCTGGAATACTATATACATTGTAGTTCCGGTAGGACTATATTTCATTAATTGCAGCATAGTATGACAAGCGGCTTCACCAATCGAAAGAATACCCTCTACCCCATTGCATAGGTAGGCTGTTGGCATTCATGTCTTGAACATATTTGATCAGTGGTCTATGTATCTATATAGGGTCACAACGACTTCATGTCCTGTAGATTCTCCCCTGTCCTTACTTGGGATTTGCTTCATAATTCTGCATAATACAGCAGCCTTTCCTTCATTTGATTTCCACAGCTGAAGAATCCCCTAACTGCTCTCGAATATCTACCAACATTAAGGACGCAACATTAAGGACGTCTGCTCTTACTCAACTGTAAGTGTCTTTTACTCTCTATTAGGCATAGTAACATATCTGTCCGTATAGATGGTCATCTCATATCCATTATTCCCCTATTGGTGAAATTGATACTTAAGACAGTTTTCTCTGAGAGCCCTCTCTAACACTACTTACCAGGAGGCTAGTAAGACTTTTGTATGCCACGCGCATAGCTGCACATCTGATAATGGACACCAATTAACTTCCATCTATTTTTGCCACTATGGATCCCATTGGAACACATTATGGGAGGTTAGACTAATATTAGTATATATTGGGTCTTAATACTTTTTGTTCTAATGAGCCCACTGTGTTTTACTCTTTGTCATGGTTTACCCAAATAATAATGTGACCTGATAGATATTCAATTTGGGATTTTATTAAAAGTGTGCATTTTTCAGTTTTCCAATCTGGAGTATTTTTTGGGGGGGTAAATGTGGAGACTAACTCTACTTCAACACCATCCTTTCTCGCATCCATTGAGTGACTCCTGAATGCTCTGTCACATTTACCACTCCAGAGTTGTCCAGTATACCTTTTGTTTGGAGCACTGATAGGCCATTGGGTTCGATGGTTTCACACCCCTCAATAGAGGGCTGTGGAAATCTCTCCCTCGGTAGATTCAGCAACAGAGATGCTAAGTACACTTAATTATTTTTTCTTTAGATAGAAGCTGAAAATCAGAACGAGAAACGGGCATCATCAGAGCATCCTACGGTGCCATATTTGAAATGTTTGCACCACAGACATTGGCTTGGTGGAGTTTACATCTCTCAGTCTATTACATTAAATTATACTAATGCATTAATGTTTAAATGTATTTATGATGGTTGGTTAAAAGGTTTCTAAATAACTAAACCAAGACGTATACAGATAACATTTTAAAAAATGTCATTACATTCCAATGTTTCTACCCAATCCATTGCAAGATTCCTTTGACCACTTTTCTGGGTTCTAAAGTGGGAGACTTGATGATCAAGTGCACCCGCTAATATTATGCATATAGTGTGGCGGATGGGATACGGGCACTATGGCGCTTGTTTGGATCAAGGGTGTTCTTGTAAATCAAATCTGATGTTGCAATGTTTAAAAGGGATAGGTTGCAGGTTGTCTGTCAGTCTTAGTGAACACGAGTGTTGAAGTTCTTGGGAGTTGGAGACCAGTTGGCAAGCCCCTGCAGAAGACGGGCGGGAATACCCGTGAAGGGGATCTGTGAAGCTTCCCCAAAGCAATTCTACTGATCGTGAACTCCAATTCCATAACCGAAATACACAAACATGCAGTAAAACAAAGTAGGCAAGTTGGCACAAAACAGAACAATGTTCTTTGCGGGGCAATCACACTGGAGAAAGACATTTCTTTACTGTTTTTGAGGAATTGAGGGTTCATCATTGACCATCAATCACTTGGATACGGGCAAGTACTGCAAGCAGGATCATCTGGTGTTGCAAAATAATTGATTTTATGATCACAACAAACTCCCACAAAATGAAGGATTTTTTCATCTTGGACAAAATCTCCTTTGGCATACATTTCCCTGAAGTACTTAATACTTTGTGTTAAGTAAAACACCTTTCAAGGGAATAGGGATATCCCATTGTTTGGTTAATTATCTTTAAACCTCCTGTGACCATATAGACTGCTGTCTACTCGTGTACCGTGCCTGTATTTGTAGCTGGAATCTTACTGGCCTTTTTTTGATGCATACATTTTTGCATTACGAACCCCATGAAACAGATCACTCCCTCAGGCCAAGGCCTCCATTTCCTTTTCACAGCCTTTATCCTGGAAGTATTATATGCACTACCTCTCAATCTTAGACATTCAATACGTGATACGTTTGCTTTTCCCCATCAGTTTAATCGTGTGCACGCTTCCACCCCCCCCCGATTACACTTTGAACAAATTAATTGTTTTGGTATATGCTAATGTGTGTGGGCAGGAGGTGGAGGTGGTTTGCGATGGTGGTTGGGGATGTGGGCTAAAGTGGTGGTTTCGGCGGACCCCCCCATTTAAAAACGAAAAGTCAAAGTCACATCAAGGAAACGTGCCACAAACAAAGTGCACACGATTAAATGGGGAAAAGCAAACATAGAACCCTTTATTTATTACCTCTCTATAAAATGTTTCTTTGATCTTCCACCCAGGTCCATGGAAAGAAAGCTAACTGGAAGACATGGAATGCTGTTTACATCATTCGTTTATATGCCTTCAACAGGAAATTAGTGAACCAAGATAAAATAAGCTTATGCGAACCCACAGAACCCCAGCACTATGTTGCATTTGAACACTCTTCTCTGGCTGATGTCTCCCATACCCTTGAAAGCACATCACATACATGCCCATACCTTGATCTTCCGGGGAGCATCCTTGCTCATACTCAGTGTCAGGCCGTAAACCTCAACATTCACCATCTTTGTATAGGAGACTGCTTTGTTGCCTCGGTTGTTGTTCTGCACTGTGACGTTGAATGGAACAAGGCTCGGGTTACCAGGAGTGACGCCGACTAGCTGATAGACACAGGTCCCCATGAAATTAAAATGTTGACCATCAAATGTGGTGTAGTGTGGATCGCCATATGCTCTACATATGCCGTAGCCAACAGGATGGCATCCTTGGACACCGTCCACCACTTTGCATTCTGTATTAACACCACACGTAGCCTTCTGGCATGTCACGGCTCCGCTGATTCCACATTGACACCTCTCTTGGCACAAAATGTCAGAGTAGAATGACTGGCCTTGCTTATAATACAGCTCTTTGTACACACAGCCGCAATCTTTTAAGGCGATACACTCTTCTCCGCTCAGGACGAAGCCGCTGTCACAGTAGCATCCTTCCCTGCAGGGCAAGGAGCAGTTGGCTGTCGATGCAGGATTGTAACAGGTAGTGGGACAGCCGACTCCACACAGCTCGTAGTGGCTGTTCTGTGGGCACACGGGTGCTAAAAAAGATTAAATCAAATCAATGTGACATCAATATTTATATTTTGCATTTGGAAATTTCCTGAGCCATGTACTCAAGAGATCAATTGACCTGTATCTTTGAACCAAGGTGATGGTGCTGGCGTGCTACAGTCTTACCTGCTGTTCTCGAGGCATGCGTTGCATCTAATGCAAATTGCAAAGGCATTTTTAGGTAGCTGAAAGTGGAAGGTGGCAGTGACCATCACAAGAAAAGAAATGTGGATCTTTACCAGGAATGGTAACTGCTAAAAAGGACTATTTAAAGACCCTCCTTGTCAACAAGATTGATTGAATGAGGACAATAAAAAAAACATTATAAAGCAAATGAACACTGTGAAAAGTTAAATAAAATGTAACTTTAAGGAAGGACAACAGGTAGCAGGTGGAAAGCAGAGGATCAAAGTGAGTAGCAGGGGTTGCCATCAGAGAAAAAAGAAACAAGCTTCCAAACAAATTCAGGAGACCTGTTTCACAAAGACGATTATCAAAAATTCCTTTTTACATAGAAGTGCAAGAACTCATATTGCAGAAAGACAACTTACCCAGCTGCATGCCCTGCAGATAGCAGTTGTCTCCCACAATGTATTAAACTCAACAATGCACATGTGTACCCCTTTCCTTTGTGTCTCTTTATACAAATCTACGCGCCCTGTCACACTCCAAGTCCATCCTATTGCTTGCCATTCGAACGCATTGAAGCACATTTTAATTATAAATGTGAATGTCTGTAAACTTGGGTTGCCAAACAGACTTTACACAAGCTGGTGTGGGCATAATGCACCCACCTAATTAGTGGAGTATGTTTTCTGAAAATGTTTAGGGGTCATGTCATCTAAAGGAAAGTGGCCCCTGCCAAATGACTGGGACAAAATGGTGTGCCACAAAAGTTGGTGGGACAAACGCCATTGCCCTCCCTAAAATTACGCCCATGGGCACCTTGGCAACTGCAGCCCATTCTCAATGATGACGTCTCCCTCACCTTCTCTCACTACATGCATGCATGGCATTCTTTGTTGTTTATCATCTTGCCTCAGGTACTGTGGCGGTGAACCCCAATGAAACCCATCCCCTCAATAGCATTTGTCCAGAGTGTCCTTTTCATCCTGGAATGCCACATAATATATTTATTATTTATTTTTAAATTGTTATAGCACGCAAATAGTCTGTTGGCATCAAGGTGCTATTACTTGTGAGGACCTTAGTTACACATGTGAGGGTAGCAGGTTATACATTTATACTTTCTGTACAGCAGACTACATATGTTGTGGCCTAGCTAGCAATATAAAAGGATGTGGGGGAGAAGTGATTAGATGAAGAGCAACATTTTCACTGCTTTTCGGAATGCCATGTGTGACTGTTCTGCACGTAGAGGTGGTGATAGGGCATACCTCCTGTGTCAAATGCAACCCGCATCTAGCACCTGCAGTAGGTGTTTTATGTGGTTTCTTTTACTTGTGAACCCACTCCAAGACCATTTCATCTGTGATCATACTCCTAGTGGCTCTACAGCCATTCTAGGTCTTTTCCATGATTTGCCTCTTCTTGTATCTCCCTGCGCTCCTTCACTTGGCTACAGTGCCCCTGTTTGCCTCTACTCTACTCTCCACATATATTCCTTCTCTGTATTCCTTTGTCGTGTTTCCATTAGGCTGTGTCTGTCACTGTGTATTATAAGGACGAAAATACACCCTTTTGTATTGTACATCGTGTCAGTGTTCCGTGACCTTATAAAGTAACACAGCTTTCATCCTCATTCCTCTATTTGGTCACGGGACTCCTCTGTGACTGGCAATATCTTTATGGCATATGGAATGGAGGGAACAAGTTACTTACATGTAACTGTTGTTCTCCAGCATGGGTCTGGCATGGATTCACATGCTCATGAATAGTCCCAGTCGTCAGGCTGGGAATCCTCAGTAAAAAAAAATCAGTTTCCGTTTCGTTTCTGAACTGCCTTTCTCCTAATAACCAATCACTGGTCCTGGGTCACACTGCCCCCAGCCAATGTCTGCCCTCTACCTAAGCCCCTCCTCTGGCAGCCATCTTCAGATTTTTACTGCACGTTCAAGTGTTGGGAGTCCTCGTGCTATAGCTCTCGAGCTTTTACTGCGTTTTGTTATTTTTTCAAGGAGTTTACTCTAATTTTTCGGTCAATCGAGCCTCAAGTTCTACCGATTCTACTTCCGATCAACGGGGACCCGTTTCAAAGTTTTCTACGCCCCTCAAGGGTGAGTTTTCATCGAGTTTCGCTTCTTGGAGGATTCCGGAAGATCTTTGAGGCCTACCCCGCGTGGACATGGCCCAGAACAAAGGAAATACGACGCCCGGATCCAAGCTTTTCAGTAGCTGCCCTGGTTGTGGATTACAAAATGTCTTCAAGGAGGATGAGCACTCTCGGTGCCTCTACTGCCTTCATGACAACAAATCGCACGCGGAGAAGGACAGTGCGTTTTGTAAGAATATGTCTGAACGGAAAATGAAGGATCGTCGTTCTCGACTCACCAACTGGCTGGAGGGTAAGAGCCCAGCAGCAGGTGAGAAGAGGAAGAAGTCTGAGTGGTCTTCTAAGACATCTGAGGGCGCTCCGGCTGTGGGGGCCCAACAGAAGGCAAAGCACTGCGAGTCCATGGGCACCGGGAGCGCCAATGGGTCGGGCTCTCTGGCTGCCAGGCAGGGCGCGATGTCACTGATGCCATCAACCACGAGCCAACGCTTTGCCTCGGGGAAAAGGAAGTTGGAGTACCCGGGTAAGCTTTGGGAGAAGTCCCGGCCGATCCCGACGGCGGAAGCCGACGGGGAGCGAGGCAGCAACCCTGCCCCCAAGGTGAAGGACTCAGGCGCGCCCAGAGTCGCGAAAGCCCTGATTCACCCAGCTCAGGCCTCAATCGAGGGAGTCGCGGCAGCCCTGGTGAAGCCTGCTGAGGCTATCCCAGTGGAGACGACCTCCGGGCCTGGAGTTCCCCTGCCACTACTGAGGGAATCCTCTTTTCAGCCTATCCATAAGACCCCCGTGAAACCCCAGGGAGAGAAAGAGGGGGGGTCCCGGTAGCCATTACAGACAAAGATACCACCTCTGAAGATGAGCTGGCTGGTGTCGCAAAGATCCTGGATAAGAAGTTTGAGGAGGTCCGGTCCTGCGGGAGGGATCCCGACGAGGCGGACGAAGAAAGCGACAGTGGTGCCGATGAGGAGCCGCAGGCCGTGGAGGAGATGGAGGATCCTCCTCCCCAACCGTCGCTCCCATCGCAACCAGTGCCTGTGCCACAAGACAACTCAGGAGCGATCTTGATGGCTATTCAGGCCTTGTGTATGGAGATAAAGACAAGTTTGCCCTTACCCCCAGCAGACGATCCAGCAGAGGGGAAGAGGGGAAAAAATGTCATCCCCCTCCTCCTTTTCAGCCTTCACAGCCTTCTCAGCCTTCACCTCCTTCCCCTCCACCGAGGGATGAGACTGGAATGGAGATGGGGACGATGGGGACGGATGACGACGGTGGTGACGACGGAATGGACCTCCCATCACCACCAGCTCGGGCCTCCCCCCGACGAAATTGGCTCCTTCCATGCCATGATCGCCAGGGCATCTGAGCTCTTCCAGCTCTGCCCTGAAGAACAGAAGAAGGAGGGCATCCTATACCAACAGCGGGAGGCCAAGAGGAAAACTGTCCTCGCAGTCCCACTAATGGACAACATCTGGGACGAAGGGCTGGTGCTCCTGAAAAAACCCGTCCATAGCTCCTGCTAAGAGAGACAGGTATGAGAAGTACCGGGTCCCGGAATCCGCCCCTATGTGCCTCAGGGCACAGCCGTCCCCGATTCAGTGATATCCGCGGCGGCCAAGAAGAAAGCGCTGGGGGCGACGGCTTCAACTTCAATGTCCCCGTCAGACGATGAGGGGAAGAAGCTGGACGCCATGGGACGACGGGTCATCTCGTCGGCGGCGACGACGATTAAAGCGGCAAGGCCCTCGCGATCGTGGCACGCTACGATAGGAAGCTGTGGTTCAAGATCGCTCCCCTGCTTGATTTCCTCCCGGACGACAAGACGCTGAGGCCCTGGAGATGCTACAGGAAGGCGAGGTGGCTTTGGACCACAACATTATGGTGGCCACGGACATCACCGACACTGGCTTTCGTCAGATGGGCAACAGCGTTTGCCTTCACTGGCGTGGTTGGCTCAGGGCCACTGACTTCCGCCAGGACGTGCAGACCAGGGTTCTGGACATGCCCTTTGATGGAAACAACCTGTTAGGCAAGACAGTGGACGAGTCGCTGCAGGCCATCAAGACGGACACTGAGACGGCTCGGGCCTTGGGTGTTCTTCAACAACGACGGCCGTCCTTTCGGAACTCCGGAGGCAAGCTAGGTGCCCGCCAAGCGGCCCGCTCCTCATCGCAGGAAGCCTACAGAGGATGCGGTAAGACAGGAGGATTGCGTCGTTGTCACCAAGGAGGCCAAGACGACAAGGCCGTGACAAAACAGGACTGAACCGGCTGTGGCCTCGGGCCCCCACCCGAGTACCCCGGTGGGAGGCGAGCTGGCGAAATTCATCAGCGTGTGGGAGTCCATCTCCACCGACCGTTGGGTGCTGGATGCCCTGGTCCGCGGGCACACTCTGGAATTACAGAGAAGGTGCCCCCGTATACCACCCGTGGCCAGGAAGGAAAATCACGTCCCGCAACTACTTCTGGAGGTACGAGCAATGCTAAGAAAAGGAGCCATGGAACTCGTCCCAAAAAGGCTCCGGGGCTCCGGAGTATACTCGCGGAACTTCCTTGTCCGGAAGAAGACCGGCGGTTGACAACCCATCCTGCACCTTTGTTTTATAAACAAGTACATCAAGTCTCAGAAATTCCGCATGGTCACCCTCCAGCACGTGCTGGGACAGCTGGAGGAAGGCGATTTCCTATCGTCGCTGGACTTGGAGGATGCCTACTTCCACATCCCATTCTAAAGGGACATCACAAATTCCTACGATTCGTGGTCCAGGGGCGGCACTATCAGTTCAAGGCCATTCGTCCAGGGTGTTCACCAAGTGCCTGGCACCAGTGGCAGCGCGGCTGCGCCTGCACGGGATCCACATCTACCCCTACTTGGACGATTGGCTCATCCGAGCAAAGTCAAGGGAACTCACCGTCGATCACACAGTGAAGACCGGCCAACTGCTCACGGATCTGGGATTCTTGATCAACTTCCCGAAATCCCACTTGGTACCGTCGCAAGTCGCCCTGTTCCTGGGATCCAGACTCGAGACAGTGGCGCGATTGGCTGCACCATCGGAGGAAAGGACGAAGGCCATCCTGGGCAACGTATAAATGGCTGTTGACCATGGTCGCGGCCAGGGTGAGGTCCATCAAGTCCCTACTCGGCATGATGTCCTCGTGCATCTACCTCGTGCACCTATGCAGGCTTTGGATGCGACCACTGCAAGAGTTCCTTGGCGCCCGTTGGATGCAAGTGGCGGGAAGCTTCGAAGACAGGATCTCACTCAACGAGACTTTCTGCCAAGCGATCCAGTGGTGGGGTACCTGCGCACATCTTGCGGCAGGCATGGACTTCCAGACTCCGGCACATCAGGAGACGGTGACGACGGATGCCTCCCTGGAGGGATGGGGAGCGCACACTGGAGACCTTCACGCAAGAGGCCTTTGGCTCCCTGAGGAGAGGTCACTACACATCAATGTCCTGGAGCTCGAAGTCGTGTTCTGGGCCCTCAGGTCATTCCTTCCATCCCTCAAGGGCAAGGTGGTGAGGGTCTTCACTGGCAACACCACCACAATGTTCTACATCCGGAAGCATGGGGGCACCAGATCCCCAGCCCTATCCAAGGAAGCGCAGGATCTGTGGCACTGGGCCGTTGCCCAAGGGATGTTTCTGGTACCTTTCCATCTGGCAGGAATTAAGAACACCATTGCCGACTCACTCAGCAGGGAGCTGCACTCGTGCCACGAGTGGGGGCTGCGGCAGAATCAATTGGATCTCCTATTCCAACGATGGTGCAATCCCCAGATCGACCTATTCGCGACGGCGATGAATACTAAGTGCCGAAGGTTCACCAGCAGGTTTCCCAGGCCGGGGAGCATGGGCGATGCCTTCTCATTCCCCTGGGACGGCCTGTTCCTGTATGCGTTCCCACCGTTGACGTTGCTACTGCGACTCATCAGTCAACTCAGACGGTCCAGGTGCAGGATGATCCTCGTCGCACCAGCGTGGCCGAGGCAGATTTGGTTCCCAGACCTTCTGGACATGTCAGCGAACCCCCCAGTCAAACTGCCGATAGACGTGGATCTTCTCGCCAGAGAAGGAGGCACCATCCTCCACCACGACCCGGGGTCACTGAACCTCCATGCCTGGCTCCTGCAGCACTAGAGTTCAGAGGGTAAGATATCCCGGCAGACTGCAAGGAGGTGCTTGCAACGGCCAGTGCGTCCTCGACTCTCAAGTGCTATGGACACAAATGGAAGAGGTTCTCTGTCTGGTGCCGCGCACAGAAGATTAACCCTCTGCGGATTAGGCCCCTCAAGTGCTGCCGTACTTGCTATCGCTGGCCAAGGCGGGGCTGGCTCATGCCTACATCAAGATCCATCTGGCAGCTATCTCCCGCTACACCAGAACTCCGGGGCGATTATCTCTGTGGTCCCATCGCCTGGTGAAGGAGTTCATGAAAGGACTGTTCCGATCGTTCCTGCCGGTGAAGGCCCTGGCCCCGGCGTGGGAACTCAATGTGATGCTGACCAGGCTCATGGGGCCACCATTCGAGCCGCTGCATTCAGCACCGTTGAAGTGGAGGCACAGAGCGGGGATGGCCGCACCCCAATTCTCCACACGGCTGGAGGCTTCCCTCGTTCCCCGACGGGGACGCAGGATCAAGAAGGTAAGTTGGGGGGGGCGGGTGGAACGGAGGGGAGGGAGGGGAAAAAAAAGACTTACCCGAGTCCCCGGCAGGGGGCAAAGGCAGCCTCTCAGCCGCGGGGAGGCTCGGAGCGGGGATGGCCCCGCTTCGAGCCTCCTCATTGGCTGAGGGGCTGCCACGCCCCCCCCCCCCGCTGGGGACAAAGGCCGTGGAATCCCGACGGAGGGATTCCCGGCCCGGTCGAGATCTGGCGAGAGCCAATCAGAATGCTTGCTGCATTCTGATTTTCTCTCGCTGGGGTACTAATAAGAAACAAACGTTGTAACATTTAAAAAAGCAGCCATTTTACAATGTTAGTACAATTACACTATTTATTTCTGTGTTGTTGGTAATAGCGATTCTGCAAAAGAATGCAGCCCTTCTTCCTCACGAAAGCTGAGTTTTTTTGTTTGTTCATACAGTGGGAAGTGGATGGGATGCCACGGGAAAATGTTCACTTGGCAAGGTGACTCTAAACCCTATACAGACAGACAGAGGCATAGAGTGAGACAGAGAAACACAGAACGACAGAGAGAGAGAGAAAGATACAAAGGCAGGGAGGGACAGAGGTTGAGAGAGAAGGAGAGAGACATAGAGACAATGGGCCTCATTACGACCCAGGCGGTAAATTACCGCCTGGGTCGTACCCTTACCACCATGGTGTAAACTATCCGCCATCCACCATGGTGTAAACTATGTTTACACCATGGTGGATGGCGGATTTACCGCCCCATTCCAAGGAGAGTGGGGCGGTAAATCCCCATTTCCCATTTTACCCTTCCCCATTCCCATTTTTCCCCATAGGGCATAATGGGAGTGGGGAAGGAGATAATTACGCCACTGTAAATTACGGTGCCGTAATTATCGCCAAGGTCCCTTAGCGCCATGAATTTTAACACCTGCAAAAAGCAGGCGTTAAACTCACCATGGCGCTAAGGGACCTTGTAATCAGGTGTTAAGGGTCGGCGCCGTTTACTGCGCCGTAAACACCGTAACGCCTGACTCGTAATGAGGCCCAATGTGCTAAAATCTCTGGACTGAACATTAGAACCAGGCGATTGAATTATTCTATTGGGAGGCTACCCTCCGCCAGATTGCTGTCAACCAAAAATACATGGCACTTAATTGCTTTCTTTTGCCAATGACTTTTTATGCAGGGTGCATCATGTACCGTTTTTTAAATAAAAGAAAATCAAGCGTGTAAACCCATGGACAGAACTAGTCTTAAGGTGAAAAAATGTCTTCCCTATACAACTAACATGTCTACATAATATCTCATCCCTACATAAATAAACAAGAGAAACTTACCACAGAATGTTACTTGTCTCCAGTCGAGTATTTGTATGCCTGCAGCTTGGCACGCAGACACATAGGCAGTAATAGCATCACAAAGGGCAATCTGGTGACCCATGTACAGGCAGGTGTCAAAAACACAGTCAGTGAAGAAGGGCAGGGGGTCAATGGTTGCCTGGCATCTACTGAATGGCCCAGTGGTTTTGATAATGATTCCACAGTAATCATCGAGTTTGTACGGCTGTGCTTGCGCATCAGTGCAGAAGGGGCATGTTCCTGTGCACTCCGCGGTGCATCCCGGGACATCAGCTACCTTCCATTGGTTCCCAAAGGTCACAGCATTGCTTGTTATGCTTCCATCACTCAAGGTCAGATCATCACCGGCCTTGCCATTGAAGTTGCCGCAGAGACCACAAACGGAACCACTGTATGTGCCGGGCAGGGTCACCACCACTATGCTGTTCCAGTCATATGCTAACATAAGACCGAAATCCGTCCTGACGACACCATTAAACCCGCTGATAGAGGCCCTGATCTTGCTGATCTGGAAAAAGAAAGGCAGGCCAACGAAAATCCCATCGACCTAAAAAAAAAAATAGATATAAATTTAAATTATTCATTCAAATGTTTCTCCTGTATTTCGCTTTTTGGGTATCTTGTGCTTCTGAGGGAGGTTGCAATGGTGCAAACACAATCTGAACAGTTCAAAGTAACGTGTTCATTTCTAATGGGACTGGATTCGAGATAAAAACAGAAGTAAATTTCAGATGAGGTTCGTCTCTACCCTACCCAAAAGCAAAATAATCTAAATTTCCCTTGAGCCCTCAAAATCACATAACATCAGGTATCATAAAAAGTTAAAGTACAATCTTACAATCATACATATGTTAAAAATAGTACACCTTTAGAACAGAATGTTGAACCCAATCCAAATGAGCATGTGATTTAAAAATCAAATTAATTTTCATACAAAGATGACAATAACTAAGCAAAGCTGTCACTTCTCCTTTTGGCCTAGTATGTTCTTAAGTAGCTTACTGTGGCCAATTCCACACAAAGTCTACTATTGAGGCGATACAAATGGAAGGCTTCCTGAACTCGATGGAGTCCTGTACATCCTAAAATACAGTTAATCCATCATTATTGGGGCCATTCAAAAATTGGGATGGAGAGCAGCACTTTCTTTTGCAATCATACAATGGCTACTAGTTTCAGAAATTGACTGGGTGTAAGAAGATGTGTAAGATGTGTAAGAAGATGTGTAACCAGCAAGTAGATTCATCATTTTAAAAAGTGGACTTTTAGCAGAAGAACTAGTTACTCTTACCTTGTAACGTTCTTTCGATGGGATGTTCCTCCGACGTATTCCTTATCTTAGATATATAAATCCTTCAGCTTTGCTGGCCTCGGAAAATTTTTTCGCCAGAGGGCGCTGCGCGTCGATGATCGCCGAGTCGATGACCCTCGACGGCCTCCGTGCCGACGTCGACGTCATCCTGCCTATAAAGGCCGCGCGCAGCGTCCGTTGCTCAGTTCCGTTTTGTAGTCCCCAGTAATGTTTTTGGATTAGACTAATCACCTTGAAGGAGCATAGGCTGCAAACCCACAGGAAGTCATACTGCGGGGATGGATGGGAGGGTCGATAAGGAATACGTCGGAGGAACATCCCATCGAAAGAACGTTACAAGGTAAGAGTAACTAGTTCTTCGAAGGGATTGTGTCCTCCGACGTATTCCTTATCTTAGATAGACTCCCATAGCAGTGGTATTGTGACTGGAGGCGGGAGTAATAAAAGTTATGTTACCCTTCCAGAATGGACAGAGTGTAACACAGCCTTGCCGAATCTAGTTTCTTGACTAGAGGAGGAATCCAGGCTATAGAATTTGGTAAATGTATGTGCGGACGACCATGTGGCAGCCGCACATATATCTCGAATTGGCACCCCTCTTTGAAGGGCTGAGGATGTTGCGATACCCCTGGTAGAATGAGCCCTTAGATTTTGAGGAGGCTCCTTTCCTGCCAATTTGTAGCACTCCAGAATGGCTAAAATAATCCATCTGGAGATGGTTTGTTTTGTTATTGGAAGGCCCAACTTATGTCCTGCATAACCTACAAAGAGTTGGTCTGCTTGTCTGATCTTAGCCAATCTGCTGATATAGAAGCTCAAGGCTCGCTTAGGGTCCAGCCTGTGCAGTCTCTCTTCCTCCTTCCCCGGATGAGGAGGAGGGTAGAAAGAAGGTAATATAATCTTCTGAGTGATGTGAAACTCCGAGACTACCTTCGGGAGGAAGTTAGGCTTCACCTGAAGAACAACTTTGTCCTTGTAAAAGATTGTATGTGGAGGTTTACACGATAAGGCTTGCAACTCGCTAACCCTTCTAGCAGATGTCAATGCTATTAGCAAAACAGTTTTGAGGGTGAGAAGCTTCAATGAACAAGAGTGTAGTGGTTCAAAAGGGGCACCCTTTAGGAAGTTTAAAATTAGGTTTAAATCCCATAAGGGAACTTGAAAAGGTTTCGGGGGATAAACATTAGTTAATCCTTTTAGGTATTGTATTACCAATGGAATTTTGAAGTATGAAGGCTCCTCTGCAGTGCGCTTAAAGATTGATAGCGCTGCGAGATAGCCCTTAATTGTGCCAACCTGTAGGCCTGAATTAGCCAGGTAAAGTAAGAATGACAACACCATAGGTGTACCACAAGAAAAGGGTTCAATATTCTTTTCTCTGCACCAGCTGCAAAATTTGTTCCAACGGCAGCGGTATAGAGTTTTAGTTGCCGGCCTTCTGGCCGAAAGCAACACCTCCATAACATCATCCGGAAGGTCCCAATCCTTGTACCTCAACCTTTCAGACACCAAGCGTGAAGGTTGAGGGTCTTGATGGCTGGATGGAGAACCTGACCTTCCTTCTGCGAGAGAAGATCCTCTCTGTATGGCAGTCGAATTGGAGGGCAGATGGACATGTCTAGAAGGTCCGGGTACCACGTTCTCCTGGCCCAATCCGGGGCAATTAGGATCATGGTCTTCCGAAACCTTCTCAACCTCCTGATCATTTGAGGAATGACAGGGACCGGAGGGAACGCGTACAGAAGTGGGAACTCCCAGTCCACTACGAACGCATCTCCTAGAGCTCCTCTCGGGGGAAATTCCCTTGAGCAAAATCTGTCGCACTTCCTGTTGATACTGGTGGCGAACAGATCCACTTGAGGGGTTCCCCAAAGGGCGAAGATCTCTTGAAGGACTTCCTGAGCTATCTCCCACTCGTGAGAGACTGTGCTCTGCCTGCTCAGAGCGTCCGCTGTCAAGTTCTTCTCTCCGGCTAGGTGAATTGCCGATAGAGAGATTCCTTCCTGAATTGCCCAAAACCAGAGCTGCATCGCCTCTCTGCACAGTGGTAGTGAGCCTACGCCTCCTCTTTTGTTGAGGTAGTGCATGGCCACTGTATTGTCCGTCATTATTAGGACGTTTCTTCCCCGTACAGACGGCAGAAAAGCCTTCAGCGCTAGTCTGATGGCTCTCAGCTCCAACAGGTTGATATGTAGTCTGGACTCCGATGGAGACCAACGACCGCTGATGGTCAAGTCGTTGGCGTGAGCTCCCCACCCCGTGAGTGAGGCATCCGTGACTACTGTTATCTCCGGCCATGGTTGCCAAAACATTTCTCCTTTCAGGATGTTCTCCCGACAGGCCCACCACTGAAGGTCTCGGGCTACTTTGACCGGGATCCGAAGGAGATCTGTCATCCTTCCTGAGAACTGTGACCACTGAGTTCTCAGTGCCCACTGGAGGGATCTCATTCTCAGGCGAGCCTCCGGCACGAGGAATATGCAGGATGCCATGAGGCCTAGCAACCTCAGAAAGTCGTAGGCTGGGAGATATTGGGCATTCTGAAATCTGATGACCATCTGCAGAATATCTCGAGCCCTCACCTCTGGTGGCAAGGCTTTTCCCAGGGAAGTGTCCAGGACTGCTCCAATGAATTGGAGTCTCTGTGATGGTATCATCTGTGACTTCTTTAAATTGAGGGAGAAGCCCAGCTTGTGAAGGAAGTGGCAAACATAATCTAGTTGTCTCTGAGCCTGTTCCGAAGATACAGCTCTGATCAACCAATCGTCTAGGTAAGGGTAGACATGAATCCCTTCCCTCCTTAGACTTGCAGCCACAACCGACATTAGCTTGGTAAAGACCCTCGGGGCGGAGGTTAGCCCAAATGGCAGAACTCGAAATTGATAATGAGAGCTGCCAATTGCGAACCTCAGGTATCTCCTGTGCCTGGGATGGATCGGCACATGGAAATAAGCGTCCTGGAGGTCTAGAGATACCAACCAGTCCTGAAGCTGGAGGGCCTGAAGGATCTGAGAGAGAGTCACCATCTTGAACTTGTCCTTTCGGAGGAATTTGTTCAATTCCCGTAAGTCTAAGATGGGTCTCAGTCCTCCGTCCTTCTTCGGTATTATGAAGTAGGGGGAGTACCAACCCTTGTTCCTTTCCGCTACAGGTACCAGTTCTATGGCACCTTTCTCTAGCAGGTCTAAAACCTCCTGCAAGAGGAGCGGATCTGGAAGCTTCAAAGGGTTGTTCCCCGGTGGATGACTCTGAGGGATATGTAGGAAGGGCAGGCAGTAACCTTGGGCCACTGTCTCCAGAGCCCAAGCATCTGACGTAATAGCCTGCCATTCCGTCAGATGGTGAGTTAACCTGCCCCCTACTGGTGTTCTGTGAGGGGAGACCTCAGAGTGGTTTTGAAGCGGCTGATGCAGTTGCCGAAGGTAAAGTGGCTCCTGCTCCTGCGGGTGCGGCTTTCTTTCCCCTACCCCGTCCACCACGGGTAAATCTTCCTTGGCCTCTTTGAGCCGGTCGTCCCCTGCCCCTTCCATATGAGGAATAGTAACGAAAGGACCGTCCTCTCCACGATGATCCCGAAGGACGAAAGGTATTCTGACGGATAGCAGCTCCCAATGACTTGGCTGCTGCCTTGGACGTTTGCAGTTTCTCCAAACTGTCATCCGCCTTCTTTCCAAAGAGGGTAGAACCGTCAAAGGGCATATTCAAAAGCCTGGTCTGCACGTCAGAGGCAAAACCAGACTTCCTCAACCACGCATGCCTGCGGATTGTGGTACTTGCCGCCATGGCCCTGCTGATACTGTCAGCAGAATCTAGGCCAGTTTGTAGGGTCTCGCACATCGCATCTTTACCATCCCTGATGATGTTTAAAAATGCGTCCCTTTCCTCTCCTTCTTGGAGGCAGTCAGCCGCTGATGAAGCGCACTCCCAAAGGGTGTGGCTGAACCTAGCGAGCGTACAGGTCGCGTTAATAGACTTTAACGCCATGCTACAGGCAGAAAAAACCTTCTTAGCCATGGCATCATACTTTTTGTCATCCCTATCCTGCGGAGCAGTGGGGTATGCAGATGTGCTGCCTGATGAGGTTGCAGCCTGTACAACCAAGCTCTCAGGAGTAGGGTGTTTTGACAAATATTCAGGGTCAGAACTAGCCACCCTGTATTTTGTTGACAGTTTTTTATTTACTGCCGGGATAATTTCTGGCGTTTCCCAGTTTGTCAAAATCCTTCTCTGTAGAGCAGAGTGAAATGGAACCACAGGATCCTCCTGTGGGCCCTTGTCCAGTATGTCAGTGAGGTCATCCTGCTGAAAGGCAGGAGAAGGTGCAGACCAACCCATAAATTCTATGATTCTAGACATCAGAGCTCTATATGGAGTCTCCGCATGTTCTCCTGGGTCTGGTTTGATAAATTCTGCTTCAGGAGAAGTGTCCAAGCCACTAGCTTCCTGAAGTGCATCCTGAAGATTTTTTAATCTTCCTTCCTCAGAGGCGAAAGTCTCTGGCTCTGGTGATGTGGTCCTCTGTAAATCAATATCTTGGTCTGAATCCTCCCTTTCCTCAAAAATCGAGGTTAAAGGGGGATACATTGGTTTTTGGAATGGTATAAACCCCATTTCCAATGCAGAAGGAGCCATCATCACAGGCCTTGAAAACGTCGATGTCGTCGACACCGACGTGAAAGTACTCGAAGGCGCCGTGAAAAGCGTCGAGAAATGTGTACTAGGCCTCGAAGAACTCGAAAGGATCGGAGTCCTGCTCGAGAACGACGTCGACGTTCTCGGCGTCGAGTCGGAGGTCTTTTGTCTAACCGTTGGCTGTGGAGTAGCCGTGGTTCTTTCCTTCACCGGCGTCGATATCGGCGTCGACGTCGGCGTCGACTCGATCGACTGATGCGCCGATGAATCCTTCGACAACGGCGTCGATGGCGCCGACCTCTGTTTCGAAGGAGTTTTCGACGATGGCGTCGATGATGCTTTATCTCCCGATGGCTCGAGGCGCTTTCGGGTTGACTTTTCCGCCGGGTACTGCGACTCGCGGCGTTTAGATTTTTTGGGTTTTTTACCCGGGGTATCACCCTCAGCTGTCTTCGAGGGGGACGAGGCCGCTTTCTCGAAGACGCTTAGCATCTTTTTCCTGAATTCCTCCCACTCAGCTTGCGAGCTGCGTTTTGTGGGGCAATGAACTCTCTCAGGAGAACTCGACGAAGATGACGAAGGGGATCTCCTACGTCTCTTCTTCGAGTGTCTCGATGTCGACGAGTGGTGGGAGCCACTTCGTGATCTAGATCGAGAGTGTTTTTTATGGTGAGGAGACGAACGTCTCGACTCTACCGAAGAAGCTTTCGAGGAAGTTAAAGTTGACCTACCTCTCTCGAGCTTCCCCCTACGCTCCTTCAAGGCTTTCGCCGTCATGGAAAGGCATTCCTCACACTCCGAACTCTGGTGCGTGATTCCCAGACACCACAAACAGACCCTGTGAGGGTCCGTCAACGACATTTTCTTCCCGCAGTCTCGGCACTTTTTGAAACCGGACCGAGGGGTCGTCGGGTCGGAGGAGGATGCCATCGATATCGAGGTAAATAGTAGTTATTATATACGTTATCTTGACGAGAACTGAGCAACGGTGTTCCGAGGCACAACGAAGCGCGGAAAAACGGAACTGAGCAACGGACGCTGCGCGCGGCCTTTATAGGCAGGATGACGTCGACGTCGGCACGGAGGCCGTCGAGGGTCATCGACTCGGCGATCATCGACGCGCAGCGCCCTCTGGCGAAAAAATTTTCCGAGGCCAGCAAAGCTGAAGGATTTATATATCTAAGATAAGGAATACGTCGGAGGACACAATCCCTTCGAAAGAATTATACTTGAAAAAGATTTTCTTTGAAACATTTGAAAATTATAACATTCTGGTATACCAAAACTAATTCCTTGCCATAGCATTGTGACAATACACTATCTTTCACCCATTGGTGGTAGGCAAGTTTAGTAATCTCTTACGTATGTTGATGCATGTCTTGCAACCACTGATTTGTTAAACAAACTTAAAATTAAATATCCATGGTATATTTACAAATCCATGAGAATTAAATACATCAAGATGGGCTTGCCTATATTTCATCAATGATGGGGTAGACCAAATCCTAATCTAGAACATGATGGGTTTAATTTATATTCATACTCAATGTCGCCAATTGCCCACTTCTTGGAGCATCAGTACTGTCAGTGTCAGGTTTAGTAGCGAGAGCAAACGTTCAATAAAACAATTTTCAATAACAGATAGTTTTCTCAGTCTATCAAAACCGTATAGGCCATTTCCATACAATTCATCCAAACAGGTTTGCATTTTGTTTCTCGCAAAGCAGATACGACGGCATCACCATAAACGTTAGGGAATTGCAGAGTGGCTCTTGCTCTTCGGTTCAAAGTTACACCACTTTTTCAGTTTGCTGATGTCATTGGCCAATTTACTGAAAACGAATCCTAAGGTAATCAGAAGTAGAGACCTTCTCTATTTTAGTTGCTGGAATAACACTTTGCACTAATAAGGTGCCCCTGGTGACAAAACATGTACTTAGTCTAATACTTTATGTGGTTTGAATAGCTGCTGGAAAATATACAATTGACTAAGGAGTCCCATATATATATATGACTTTTATTGCTTTATTTCGACAACATAGTCATAAAAGCAGTTCACAGAAAAGTTCAAAAACACGTAGTTACATTGTCACAATCCCTTAGCTTATAATTACTCCACTAAAATTACATAATCAGTGCTTTAACGTAAAACCAAATAAAAATATGTCAACATTATACAGACAACAGCAGCTTGTGCAGAAAGATGTCTTTACCCCATAGCACTGTTCAGCAACGTAGCCTTCCTCATACACATTTCTTGCCCAGCTCAGATTACTTGCAGTGGCAAGCACAGCCTCCGTATCCGAGGCGTCCAGGCAATTACCACTTACCTGGAGACCGGGATCCTCTATGCCAGTCCGCTCCGCTCCCTCTTGGCGGCTCTATCCGTGCTTTTGCACCTGGGGGTCTGCTGCCGGGAGAGTATTGGGGGTCCGAGCTGGTGTGTCTCTGCGCATGAGCGGACGACCATGCTCCCGGCTCCGAGCATGTGCAGTAGACTGGGCCCTCGCTACTGCTGTAGCTTGCGTTCCAAGCCTTGTTTTGGGCTCGTCAGTACCAGGCAACGAGGCGACTTGCGCCTCAAGCCTCTCGGTTACTGACGGCCCATAAGAGGAGTCAAGAGCACGGGTTAGTTGTGTCTCAACGCGGTTTGTTTATCGCGTTGTTCGCTCGACTCCCGAGCATCCTGCTCAGTTTCCTGTTCCTTGCCTTGTTCTTGCTTGGGTCCTGGTTGTTGTCCTGGTTGTCTTCCTTGCTGGTACCTTGTGGGGTTCCCTGGTCTCCCTCCTTGGCCTTCCCCCCGGGGTTCCCCTTCCTCAGTTCCCTTGGGTCTTGCTCTTGGGCTCTCCTAGGGTTCTCCTATCCTGTGTGTTTTCCCTCCTGCCGGTTTCCCCTCTTCCTGTGTCAGTTCCTCGCCCTCTTGCTTGTCAGCCTGTACCCCTTGGAACCTCCTCTGGCTGCCTTCCTTGGCCTGACCTTACCTCTTCAGCTACGTTACCTTGGTCTTTGTTGGAACAACAACCATTCCCAGCATCAGTTCTGTTGTTTCCTGGACTTGCTCTGCTGAATATCCCACTCCGGCAATCAACCTCATCGGACATTCAACTACACTGAACATCTGCCTCTCCTGTCAGTGCTTGCACTGTCCTGACATCACGCTAATCAGGAGAGAGCACCCTGTGACATTGGGAGTCGGTCCATCTTTCACCCAGTACCATTTTGAGTGGTGGAAGGGTCGGTTCCTCGCGTCATACGTCCGTCTGGAGACAGTTGTCAGTCTGGCTGCCACATCAAGATCTACAACCAAACCAACAGGTACTCGAGTTTCTTGTGATAAACACCATAACAGATTGAGACGCCTGCCTTCAGATTTGGAGATGGAGGACGATCAAGCAATACGAACCGAGTTACAGAGTCTCAGAGCCGAGATGACAGCACTACACCAGGAGAATCAAGTGTTACGCCAAATGGTAACACAGGGGGCAATGAGTGCCCCGCAATCGGAAGGTTCATTAGCACAAACATCTCCAATTAAATTTGACGGCGATCCGCGACGAGTGGCGGAATTTTGTAATCATTGTCGAATCCATTTTCTCTTCAGATCAACTTATTTCAGCAACGACAAGTCCAAGATCGGGTACATTCTGGGGAATTTAACTGGGAATGCTCTGGCCTGGGCAACACCTTTGGTAGCTACCAATAGTCCCATTTTGAACGATTTTGCATCCTTTGAGAAAGCTTTCCTGGAAGTTTTCAGACACCCAATCTGGCATCTGCAGCGCAGAATTAATTGATGGATTTGAAACAAGGAAACGCTGATTTGATAACATACATCAGTCGTTTCCGTCAATTGGCAACCGATTCACAATGGCCAGATATCACACAGAAGACTCTGTTCCACCGAGGCCTGAGAGAAGAATATAAGGATGAGTTGCTTCATATCCCTGAGCCAGAGACCCTTCAACGCCTTATTGAACAGGTGCTCCGGATCGACCAAAGGTTAGCGGAACAAAGAATGGAAAGACGTTGTTCTGAGAGGTTTACTTCCAGAATGACCAGTGCCCCTGCCGGATCGTTGGGTTCCACGGATTCTGGAACAGAGCCGATGCAATTAGGGGCTATGAGAGGTCCTTTGTCGGAGGAGGAGAGGAGATGAAGAAGGATGTTACGTCTGTGCCTTTATTGTGGGGCCTCTGGGCATTACCTGGGCACATGTCCTTTGCGCCCCCAGAAGAAGAAGGCAGAAAACTAGAGGACCTGTTGTGTAATGGAAGGGCAACGCAGGTCTCATTCCTTTTTCAGTCCTTTCCTCATCTTGTTCAGTGCTTCATCCCATGCAACCAGCCGTTTTACTGACCTTGAAGATTCAACTACAATTGCCAGACAAGGTCCTGGAAGTATACGGGTTGCTGGATAGTGGAGCCTCAGGTAATTACATCGATGAAGCTTTCGCTACCATCAACAAGATACCACTCCTTTCCAGAGATGCTGCCCTACCTGTGGAAGTCATCAATATGACTCCTTTGTCTTCCGGACCCGTCCGTCTGCACACAGTGGGTCTTGCGCTTCGGATTGCCGAACACCTGGAGAATATTCCCTTGGATGTCATTAAGTCACCTACATACAGAGTGGTTTTGGGATTACCCTGGCTTCAACATCACAATCCATTCATCAATTGGAGGACTCATACTCTGTCGTTTTCCTCCGCTTTTTGCTCTCAGAATTGCGGCTTGCCAGCTCAGATTCAGACCGCTTCGACTACTTTGGAATCCCTTGGCAAAGGGTCTGGTCTTTGTTCCATTTCTCATGTTCCACAAGTGTATGCCGATTTTGAACGTGTGTTTTCTGAGCCAGGGGACATACCTTTACCCCCACATCGTTCTTTTGATTGTGCCATTGAATTGTTGCCAGGCTTTGAGATTCCACACGGAAAGCTGTATTCTCTGACTCTGAACGAGAGACAAGTATTACAGGACTATCTGTCAGAATGCTTAAGTGAGGGATACATAGCACCTTCAAAGTCACCCGCAGGATTCCCTTTGTTTTTCGTTAAGAAGAAGGAAGGAACCTTGAGACCTTGTGTTGACTACCGGCAATTGAACGATATTACTACTAAGGATCGATATCCATTGCCGTTGATTCGCAGTATCCTGGAGACCCTCCACACTGCTCAGATTTTCACCAAGCTTGATTTACGTGGAGCCTATCATCTGGTTAGAATCAAGGTCGGGGATGAATGGAAAACTGCATTTAAAACACCTTTTGGGCATTATGAGTACCGGGTTATGCCCTTTGGATTGTGCAACGCCCCAGCCGTTTTCCAGCGGTTCATGGATAACATTTTCTGTGACCTGATAGGTGTTTCGATTTGGGTTTATTTGGACGACATTCTGATCTTTTCTTGTACGGAGGAGGAACACGTAGGACATGTACGTGAGGTTCTTCGTCGCTTATCTTGTAACCAATTGTTTGCCAAAGCAGAAAAGTGTTCTTTTCACCAACCCAGTATTGAATTCTTGGGATATGTGATTAACCATACTGGCATACAAATGGATCCCAAAAAGGTCCAAGCGATTCAAGATTGGAAACAGCCTAATGATGTCAAGTCGTTGCAGCGCTTTTTGGGTTTCGCCAATTTTTATTGGCGATTTATTCCACACTTTTCCCAAATGTCAGCGCCACTCACCAGGTTGACCAGCAGCAAGGTTACTTATATGTGGGATTCTCTTACTACTAAGGCATTCAATTCCCTTAAGACAGCTTTCATTACCGCCCCTATTTTGCGTCACCCTAAAGACGAATTACCCTACATAGTGGAGTCAGACGCTTCGGATTTCGCTGTAGTGGCTGTCCTTTTACAATGTGATCCCGGAACTTCCATTGAACATCCGGTGGCCTACTTTTCACGCAAACTGTCCCCCAGCGAGAGGAATTATGCAGTAATTGAAAGGGAATTGTTGGCCATAAGGACTGCATTCGAGGAGAGGAGACATCTTTTACTTGGAGGTCGCTTCTCTGTAGAGGTCTGTACCGATCATCCTAATCTGCAGTACTTGCGTTCTCTACAATGTCGTAACGCCTCGCCAAGCCAGATGGGCTTTTCTTTTCTCTCCATATGATTTCCATGTTACATACATCCCTGGTGCCTCTAATTTGAAGGTGGATGCCTTGTTCCAATCCTTGGAGAAGGAGGATGGAAACCCCAGTCTGGATCAGCCGTTGATTTCCCCACACCATTTCTTGTTGACACTCTCTCCGCATTTACAGTCCATTTCCGATGCCACCCAACGGGATCCGGAACGGATGGGTCTTCTTCTGCGGGAATCAGTATCTGAATATGAGGGTCTCCTGTTCTTCAAGAAGAGGTTGTACATTCCTGAGGGGTCTATTCGCAATGACATTCTGCACGGCTTTCATGATTCACCGATTGGAGGACATCGTTGAATTAGCGCTACTCGAGAACTGGTATCCTGACAGTTTTGGTGGCCTGGTTTGGCTGGAGAGGTCGAGAAGTACGTGGGAAGTTGTCCCGTCTGCGCCCAGTCCAAGGTTCCCAGGAGGCGGCCTTTGGGATTACTTGTACCTACGGAATTAGCTCCTTATCCATGGCACACCATCGCCACCGATTTCATTGTTGAACTGCCTCCCTCTGATGCATATACTTGCATAATGGTGGTGGTTGATTGTTTTACTAAGTATGCCCACTTCATTCCTTTTGTCAAGATACCCACGGCTGCCCAGATGGCTGTCGCCTTTCTGCACGAAGTGTACCGGTTGCATGGCCTACCTGAAAAGATCATTTCGGATAGGGGATCTCAATTCCTCTCACTTTTTTAGGGTAAAGTGTGTGATCATCTTGGCATCTGCAGGGCATTGAGCTCTGGTTACCACCCACAATCCAATGGTTTTACGGAAGGGACTAATCAGACTTTAGAGTGTTATTGTTTTGCCAACGCTACTCAGTCCAACTGGAAGACTTGTCTGGATCTTGCTGAAGTTTCATACAACAATTCCGTCCATGCTTCTACAGGATACAGCCCGTTCTACTGTTCAGCAGGCCAGCACCCTAAATTGATGCCTTTCCGTCCTGTGCCTCCCACTTCGGTTCCTTCCGCCGATTCACTGATATCAACCATTCGGAAGCAACATGAGATGGCACGCAAGTCCTTGATGGAAGCTAAAGAATGTATGAAATTGCAGGCTGACAGGGGGAGGAGTGTGGAACCTGACTTTCAGGTTGGTGACAGAGTTTGGTTGTCCTCTAAGAACCTGCCACTTAACAATTTAACTGTGAAGTTGGCGCCTTGATATTTTGGCCCATTTAGGATAACCAAGTGCCTGTCCTCTGTGGCTTACCGCCTCCAGCTGCCTCCCTCTTGGCGGGTGCACCCGTTTTTTCGTGTCTCACTTTTGAAGCCCTATGTTCACGATACCCATGGTCGTTCCTGTACTCACCCAACTTCAGTCCTAGTGCAGGGTGTCCCCGAATTTGAGGTCCAGGAGATCTGTGATGCCCGTTTCCGCAGGGAAGTACTGCATTTTTTGGTGGACTGGAAGGGGTACCCAGCTTGTGATCGCACCTGGGAACCGTACCGGCATGTGCACGCTCCCCGCCTTGTGCGTGAATTCTATGGTCGCTTTCCTTGGAAACCTGGGGCCCCGGGTCTTTCTGGTGGGTCATAGTGTCACGCCACTTACCTGGAGACCGGGATCCTCTATGCCAGTCCGCTCCGCTCCCTCTTGGCGGCTCTATCCGCGCTTTCGTACCTGGGGGTCTGCTGCCGGGAGAGTATCGGGGGTCCGAGCTGCTGTGTCCCTGCGCATGCGGGGACGACCATGCTCCCGGCTCCGAGCATGCGCAGTAGACTGGGCCCTCACTACTGCTGCAGCTTGCGTTCCAAGCCTCGTTTTGGGCTCGTCAGTACGAGGCAACGAGACGGCTTGCGCCTCAAGCCTCTCGGTTACTGACGGCCCATAAGAGGAGTCGAGAGCGAGGGTTAGTTGCGTCTTAACGCGGTTTGTTTATCGCATTGCTCGCTCGACTCCCGAGCGTCCTGCTCAGTTTCCTGTTCCTTGCCTTGTTCTTGCTTGGGTCCTGGTTGTTGTCCTGGTTGTCTTCCTTGCTGCTACCTTGTGGGGTTCCCTGGTCTCCCTCCTTGGGCTTCCCCCCGGGGTTCCCCTTTCTCAGTTCCCTTGGGTCTCGCTCTTGGGCTCTCCTAGGGTTCTCCTCTCCTGTGTGTTTTCCCTCCTGCCGGTTTCCCCTCTTCCTGTGTCAGTTCCTCGCCCTCTTGCTTGTCAGCCTGTACCCCTTGGAACCTCCTCTGGCTGCCTTCCTTGGCCTGACCTTACCTCTTCAGCTACGTTGCCTTGGTCTTTGTTGGAACAACGACCGTTCCCAGCATCAGTTCCGTTGTTTCCTGGACTTGCTCTGCTGAATATCCCACTCCGGCAATTAACCTCATCGGACATTCAACTACACTGAACATCTGCCTCTCCTGTCAGTGCTTGCACTGTCCTGACGTCACGCTAATCAGGAGAGAGTACCCCGTGACGTTGGGAGTCGGTCCATCTTTCACCCAGTACCATTTTGGGTGGTGGAAGGGTCGGTTCCTCGCGTCATACGTCCGTCTGGAGACAGTTGTCAGTCTGGCTGCCACATCAAGATCTACAACCAAACCAACAGGTACTCGAGTTTCTCGTGATAAACACCATAACACTCCCACGCCTATGCCCCTGCTGCACCCTTGATTGATTCCTTTGCAACTGGTGTGATGATTGAGGGATTTGACAAGTAATCCTCCAAAACCAGCAAACCCAGATATCCTTTCACATGGGCAGCCCACTTTAAGGAGCTGCCCCCTGCTGGGACAAAACATATATATATATATATATATTACATGGCCAAAGTAGTGGCCATGTAGTTATGGTTAAGTTGGTGTTTCCATAGGAAGAGCACTTTTTGGGTGGCTTATAACTTCGCTCCCCCTGGACAAATCCTCACCAATCTTTGCAAAAAAAGTATATGGCCCACTCTGAATTTTTTTTGCAAAGTTTGGTGAGGATTCATCAAGGGGGGGAAAGTTATGGGGGGGTCGCAAAACTTTTGCTTTTTCCCATAGACATAATGGGAAAAAACTTTGCTCACACCTACAGCCCAAACCGCTGGACGGATTTACACCAACTTTGGTGCAAATCCGTCCAGTAGTTTTAAAAAAAATGACAAAAATGTAAGTGAAAAAAATTAGTGATATCTGTGTTCGCTTCGCGGACACACTTCCCTGTTCGCTCCGCGGACAGGACGGTGATTGGACAAGCAGCTTGCGTGATGTCCGCGGACATCTGACGTGCTCTCTCATTGGATGCGGCGAAAGCGTGCAGTGCGTCTGGCTTCAGAGACGCCCGCCATCTTTGTTCCTCGCATGAGAGGCTTTGTCAGCAGGAGAGGGATCTGCCGCCTGCACAGTAAGTCCGCCCGTGTCTGTCTCCTATTCCTCCCGCCCCCGTTCATGCCCCATGTGTCCTTCTTTTCCCCCTCACCCCCACTCATGCTCCGAGTCTCCCCTGTTCCTCCAGCCCCCCGCTCAAGCCATCGGCACACGGTGGCCAGCGGAGTGCCGAGGAGCGGGATCTGCCGCCTGCACACGAACGCTGTGTGTCTCTCTCCCTCCCCCCAACCCCCTGCTCATGCCCCGTGTGTCCCTCTCCCTCCCCACCACCCCCCGCTCATGCCCGTGTGTCCCTCTCCCTCCCCCCACCCCACGCTCCTGCCCCGTGTCTCTCTCCCTCCCCCACCCCCGCTCAGACCCCGTGAGTCTCTCCCCCTCCCGCCCACCCCGTGTGTCTCTCCCCCTCCCGCCCACCCCCCGCTCATGCTCCGTGTTTCTCTCTCCCTCCCCCCACCCCCACTCATGCCCCGTGTGTCTAAACCCCCCCGCCCACCCCCCGCTCATGCCCCGTGTGTCTCTCCCCCTCCCGCCCACCCCTCGCTCATGCCACGTGTGTCTCTCCCCCTCCTTCCCACCCCCGCTCATGCCCGTGTGTCTCTCCCCCTCCCCCGCTCATGCCCCGTGTGTCTCTCCCCCTCCCGCCCACCCCTCGCTCATGCTCCGTGTGTCTCTCTCCCTCCCGCTCATGCCCCGTGTGTCTATCCCTCCCACCGCCCACCCCCGCGCTCATGCCCCGTGTGCCTATCCCTCCTGCCGCCCACCCCACCGCTAATGCCCCGTGTGTCTATCCCTCCGCCGCCAACCCCCCGCTCATGCCCTGTACCTCTATCCCTCCCGCCGCCCGCCCCCCGCTCATGCCCCATGTCTCTATCCCTCCCACCGCTCATGACCCGTGTGTCTATCCCTCCCGCTGCCCACCCCCTGCTCATACCCGTGTCTCTATCCCTCCCGCCACCCACTCCCGCCCCGTGTGTCTATCCCTCCCACCGCCCACCCCCCGCTCATGCCCCGTGTGTCTATCCCTCCCGCCGCCCACCCCCCGCTCATGCCCCGTGTGTCTATCCGTCCCGCAGCCCACCTCCCGCGCATGCCCCGTGTGTCTATACCTCCCGCCGCCCACCCCCCGCTCATGCCCCGTGTGTCCCTCTCCCTCCCCCACCCCACGCTCATGCCCCGTGTCTCTCTCCCTCGCCCCACCCCCGCTCATACCCCGTGAGTCTCTCCCCCTCCCGCACACCCCCGTGTGTCTCTCCCCCTTCCGCCCACCCCACGCTCATGCCCTGTGTTTCTCTCTCCCTCCCCCCACCCCCACTCATGCCCGGTGTGTCTAAACCCCCCCGCCCACCCCCCGCTCATGCCCCGTGTGTCTCTCCCCCTCCCGCCCACCCCCCGCTCATGCCACTTGCGTCTCTCCCCCTCCTTCCCACCCCCGCTCATGCCCGTGTGTCTCTCCCCCTCCCCCGCTCATGCCCCGTGTGTCTCTCCCCCTCCCGCCCACCCCCTGCTCATGCTCCGTGTGTCTCTCTCCCACCCGCTCATGCCCCGTGTGTCTATCCCTCCCACCGCCCACCCCCGCGCTCATGCCCCGTGTGTCCATCTCTCCTGCCGCCCACCCCACCGCTAATGCCCCGTGTGTCTCTCCCTCCACCGCCCACCCCCCGCTCATGCCCTGTACCTCTATCCCTCCCGCCGCCCACCCCCGCTCATGCCCCATGTCTCTATCCCTCCCACCTCTCATGCCCCGTGTGTCTATCCCTCCCGCTGCCCACCCCCCGCTCATACCCCGTGTCTCTATCCCTCCCGCCACCCACTCCCGCTCATGCCCCGTGTGTCTATCCCTCCCGCCGCCCACCCCCCGCTCATGCCCCGTGTTTCTATCCCTCCCGCCGCCCACCCCCCGCTCATGCCCCGTGTGTCTCTCTCCCTCCCGCTCATGCCCCGTGTCTCTCCCGCTCCCGCCCACCCCCGGCTCATGCCCCATGTGTCTCTCTCTCTCTCCCGCTCATGCCCTGCCCACCCCCCGCTCATGCCCCGTGTGTCTCTATCCCCACCCCCTGACCCCCCGCTCATGCCCCATGTCTCTATCCCTCCTGCCGCCCACCCCCCGCTCATGCCCTGTGTCTCTATCCCTCCCGCTGCCCACCCCCGCTCTTGCCATGTGTATCTCTCCCTCCCCCAGCTCATGCCCCATGTGTCTCTCCCCTCCCCCACCCCCCGACCCCCGCTCATGCCCTGTGTGTCTATCCCTCCTGTGGCCCACCCCCCGCTCATGCCCCGTGTGTCTATCCTTCCCGCCGCCCACCCCCGCTCATGCCCTGTGTGTATATTCCTCCTGCCCAACCCCCGCTCATGCCCCGTGTGTCTATCCCTCCCGCTGCCCACTCCCCGCTCATGCCCCGTGTGTCTATTCCTCCCGCCGCCCACCCCTCGTTCATGCCCCGTGTCTCTATCCCTCCCCCCTCTCATGCCCTGTGTCTTTATCCCTCCCGCCGCCCACCACCCGCTCTTGCCCCATGTCTCTATCCCGAACCACCGCCCACCCTCTGCTCATGACCCTTGTCTCTATCCCTCCCTCCCAACCACCCCCCGCTCATGCCCCGTGTGTCTATCCTTCCCGCCGCCCACCCCCGCTCATGCCCTGTGTGTATATTCCTCCTGCCCAACCCCCGCTCATGCCCCGTCTGTCTATCCCTCCCGCTGCCCACTCCCCGCTCATGCCCCGTGTGTCTATTCCTCCCGCCGCCCACCCCTCGTTCATGCCCCGTGTCTCTATCCCTCCCCCCTCTCATGCCCTGTGTCTCTATCCCTCCCGCCGCCCACCACCCGCTCTTGCCCCATGTCTCTATCCCGAACCACCGCCCACCCTCTGCTCATGACCCTTGTCTCTATCCCTCCCTCCCAACCACCCCCCGCTCATTCCCAGTGTCTCTATTCCTCCCGCCGCCCACCCCCCATGCATGCCCCGTGTGTCTATCCCTAGCTCCGACCCACTCCCCGCTCATTTCCCGTGTGTCTATCCCTCCGCCTGCCCACCCCCCGCTCATGCCCCGTGTGTCTATCCCTCCTGCCGCCCATCCCCCGCTCATGCCCCATGTCTCCATCCCTCCCCCTGCTCATGCCCTGTGTCTCTATCCCTCCCGCCGCCCACCCCCGTTCATGCCCCGTGTGTCTCTCCCCTACCCCCCACCCCCTGACCCCCCGCTCATGCTCATGCCCCGTGTGTCTATCCCTCCGCCCACCCCCGCTCATGCCCCGTTTGTCTATCCCTCCCACCGCCCATCCCCCGCTCATGCCCCGTGTATCTATCCCCCCTCCTCCCAACCCCCACTCATGCCCCGTGTGTCTATCCCTCCCGCCGCCCACCCCCAGCTCATGTCCTGTGTGTCTATCCCTCCTGCCGCCCACCCCCCGCTCATGCCCCGTGTGTCTATCCGTCCCGCAGCCCACCTCCCACGCATGCCCCGTGTGTCTATACCTCCCGCCGCCCACCCCCCGCTCATGCCCTGTGTGTCTATCCCTCCCGCCGCCCATCCCCCGTGTATCTATCCCTCCCGCCGCCCACCCCTTGCTCATGCCCTGTGTGTCTATCCCTCCCGCTCACCCCCCGCTCATGCCCCGTGTGTCTATCCCTCCCACCCCACGCTCATGCCCTGTGTATCTATCCCTAATGCTGCCCACCCCCCGCTCATGCCCCGTGTGTCTATCCCTCCCCCGCTCATGCCCCGTGTGTCTATCCCTCCCGCCGCCCACCCCCGCTCATGCCCCGTGTGTCTATCCCTCCCGCTGCCCACCCCCTGCTCATGCCCCGTGTGTCTATCCCTCCCGCCGCCCACCCCCCGTTCATGCCCCGTGTGTCTATCCCTCCGCCGCTCATGCCCCGTGTGTGTATCCCTCCCGCCGCCCACCCCCCGCTCATGGCTCATGCCCCGTGTCTCTATCCCTCCCGCCGCCCACCCCCGCTCATGCCCCCTGTGTCTCTCCCCCCACCCTCTGACCCCCCGCTCATGCCCCCATGTGTCTATCCCTCCCGCCGCCCACCCCCCGCTCATGCCCTGTGTGTCTATCCCTCGCGCCGCCCACCCGCCACTCATGCTTCGTGTGTCTATCCCTCCCGCCCACCCCCGCTCATGCCCCGTGTCTCTATGCCTCCCGCCGCCCCCCCGCTCCTGCCCCATGTCTCTATCCCTCCTGCCGCCCACCCCCGCTCATGCCCGTGTCTCTATCCCTCCCGCCGCCCACCCCCCCGCTCATGCCCCGTGTCTCTATCCCTCCTGCCTCCCACCCTCTGCTCATGCCCCCTGTGTCTATCTCGACCACCGCCCACCCCCCGCTCATGCCCCATGTGTTTAACACTCCCGCCGCCCACCCCCCGTTCATGCCCGGTGTCTCTATCCCTCCCCCCGCTCATGCCCCGTGTCTCTATCTCTCCCTCCGCCCACGCCCCGTGTTTCTATCCCTCCCGCCACCCATCCCCCACTCATGCCCCATGTCTCTATCCTCCCGCCGCCCACCCCTGCTCATGCCCCGTGTCTCTATCCCCGCCGCCGCCACCCCCCGCTCATGCCCCGTGTCTCTATCCCTCCCGCCGCCCACCCCCTCTCATGCCCCGTGTCTCTATCCCTCCCGCCGCTCATGCCCCGTTTGTCTATTGATCCCGCCCACCCCCCGCTCATGCCCCGTGTGTCTATCCCTCCCCCGGCTCATGCCCCGTGTCTCTATGCCTCCCGCCGCCCACCCCCCCGCTCATGCCCCGTGTCTCTATCCCTCCCGCCGCCCACCCCCGCTCATGCCTCGTGTGTCTATCCCTCCCGCCGCCCACCCCCCCGCTCATGCCCCATGTGTCTATCCCTCCTGCCGCCCACCCCCCATTCATGCCCGGTGTCTCTATCCCTCCCCCGCCCACGCCCTGTGTCTCTATTCCTCCCACCGCCCATCCCCCGCTCATGCCCCGTGTCTCTATACCTCCCGCCGCCCACCCCTGCTCATGCCCCGTGTCTCTATCCCTCCCGCCGCCCACGCCCTCTCTATCCCTCCCGCCGCCCACCCGCCGCTCATGGCCCGTGTGTCTATCCCTCCCCCCGCTCGTGCCCCGTGTCTCTATGCCTCCCGCCGCCCACCCGCCGCTCACGCCCCGTGTCTCATGCCGCCCACCCCCTGCTCATGCCCGTGTCTCTATCCCTGCCGCCGCCCACCCCCCCGCTCATGCCCCGTATCTCTATCCCCCCCGCCGCCCACCCCCAGCTCATGCCCCGTGTGTCTATCCCTCCCGCCGCCCACCCCCTGCTCATGCCCCATGTGTCTATCCCTCCCGCCGCCCACCCCCTCTTCATGCCCGGTGTCTCTATCCCCCCCGCTCATGCCCCGTGTCTCTATCCCTCCCGCCGCCCACGTCCCGTGTCTCTATCCCTCCTGCCGCCCATCCCCCGCTCATGCCCCGTGTCTCTATCCCTCCCGCCGCCCACCCCTGCTCATGCCCCGTCTCTCTATCCCTCCCGCCACCCACCCCCGCTCATATCCCGTGTCTCTATCCCTTCCGCCGCCCATGCCCTCTCATGCTCCGTGTCTCTATCCATCCCGCCGCCCACCGGCCGCTCATGCCCGTGTCTCTATTCCTCCCGCCACCCACCCCCCGCTCATTACCCGTGTCTCTATCCCTTCCGCCCCCCACCCCCTGCTCATACCCCATGTCTCTATCCCTCCCGCCACCCACCCCCCGCTTATGCCCCGTGTCTCTATCCCTCCCTCCTGCCCACCCCCCTCTCATGCCCGTGTCTGTCTTCTGTTTCCCCCCACCTGCTCATGACCCGTGTATGTCTCCTGTTCCCCCCACCCGCTCATGCCCCGTCGGTAAACCCCGTTTCGGAGTTGCCAGTTCGGCGACGGGATGTTTTGGCGCGCCGCACACCAGTGCACATCGCCTGCTGTTTAGGGAAACATTCAGTGCCGTGCAATGAAAATGCGAGTTTCAACTTCACCCCACACTATTTTAAAATGAAACTGTTCTAGAATAGTGTGGGATGAAGTTGAAACTCGCATTTTCAGTGCACTGCACTGAACGTTTCCCTAAACAGCAGGCGATGTGCACTGGGGTGCGGCGCACAGAGCAGAATTGATCTGCCGGGCTCACGAGGGTGGGGGCTGTGCTGCTCGGAGCAGACTGCTCCGAGCAGCACAGCCCCCACCTTCGCGGGCCCGGCTGTGTACTCTGTGTGGCTGTAGTGCCTGCATGACGAACTCACAGGACATTTATGTGCGGCCAGTTCAGTGCGGGCTGCTGTACTGTGCCAAACCGGCCGTGCCAAATCGTCCCGTGCCGAACCGGCCGCCCCGAAATGTCCTGCTCCGTGCCCCGTGCCCCGTGTCGCTCTCCTGTTGCCCCCCACCCCCCGCTCATGCCCCGTGTCTGTCTCCTGTACCCCCCACCCCCGATCATGCCCCGTGTCTGTCTCCTGTTCCCCCCCACCCCGCCGCTCATGCCCCGTGTCTGTCTCCTGTACCCCCCACCCCCCGCTCATGCCCCGTGTCTCTCTCCTGTTGCCCCCCACACTCCCTGCTCATGCCCAGTGTCTGTCTCCTGTTCCCCCCACCTCCGCTCATGCCCCGTGTCTGTCTCCTGTTCCCCCCAACCCCCGCTCATGCCCCTTGTCTGTCCCCTGTTCTCCCCACCCTCCGCTCATGCCCCCTGTCTCTCTCCTGTTGCCTCCCACCCCCTGGTCATGCCCCGTGTCTGTCTCCTTTACCCCCCCATCCCCCGTTCATGCCCCGTGTATTCCTCCTGTCCCCACCCACCCCCTGCTCATGCCCCGTGTCTTCCTCTTGTCACCCCCTCTTATGATGCCCCTTGTTGACCTCTTGTTCCCCCACTCATTCCCCATGTCTCCCTTCTTTCCCCCCAACCCCCGCTCATGCCCTGTCTTCCTTCCCACCCTCACTCCCCGCTCATGCCCCGTGTCTCCCTTCTTTCCCTCCCCCACCCCCGCTCATGCCCCGTGTCTGCACTGTTGGAACAGGGCAGACACGGGGCATGAGCGGGGGTGGGGGCTCCACCTTGCTCTACCCCCGCTCATGCCCCGTGTCTCTCCTGTTCACCCCCGCTCATGCTCCATGTCTGTCTCCCTCCTTTTCCCCCCGCTCATGGGGCGCGTGTCTCCCTTCTTTCCACCCCCTGCTCATGCTCCGTGTCTCCCTCTTGTTACCCCCCACTCATGCCCCTTGTCTCTCTCCTGGTCTTCCCGACCCCCTGCCGATGCCCTGTTGTGTTCTCTTTATACACCCTGCCTTCCCTTTCCCTGGTGTCCATCTTGGTAAAAGATTTTCCTTCCTACACCGGGACGCCTGCCTGCGGTGTCCTGGTTTGGGAAGAAAAATCTTTTTTTTACCACCCCGGGTTCCCACTTTGAGAACCTAGGATGCTAGTGGTCTTGCTCCATTGAAAAGGACGTTATGGTTATGTTGCACTAATAAAAAACTATGAAATTCAGCAAAAAATAATGTGTTAATGTGACTTTATGGTTAAGTTGCACTAATAAAAACCTATGAAATTCAGTAAAAAAACTTTGTTAAAGGGACGTTATGGTTCAAGGTAAAACCGAAAAACCCCTGAAATTCGGCAGTTATGGTAAGATAAACAACCATAACTTGCGCCACCGTGCACTGCTAACACTAACACCCAGGACATCAAAGATGACATCACAAATGTCATTGATGACATCACTGATGACATCACATGTGCATTTACTTTTCATGAAAACTCTGTACAAGGGATTCTTATAATGCTGACCAAAAACTGTCAAGGATCATTGGGGATAAATATCATGAGCTAATTCGTGCATTAAGCAATGCATTGATATAAATAGCATTCTATTATGAAGTTCTATCCAGTATACTAAGCTACTCATGCAGAAACATATGCAGTGTGTGCAGCATACATGATGAAGGTGCAATATTCATAATCTTGCCATGTTGAATAGTGAAATGATAACTGCTTTCTTATTAGAGTTTTGTGTACTGTGAAACATGTAATAAGTAGATAATAAAACCCACTTAATACATAATTATTACAGACAAAACACAAAGAGACCACAACACATACAAATATGAGTATATACAGGGAAAGTGAAGTAAACAAAAAAGCAGAAGTAGTAGCAGAAAGAGTTCATAACCTAACTGATTGTCTTTATGCAGAGAAATTATTGCTCTGTTTCAAAGCTGCTACTTACCATATGTATGTGTATCACATGATGTGACTGCACCCTAAGGAAAGGAGAGTGAGTACAATGTATACAAATATGAGCATATACAGGGAAGGTAGAGTAATAAAAATAAAACTATGAGAAAGTGCTCATAACCCTAATGATTATCTTCATGCACAGAAAGGATTGCACTCTTTCAAGCCTTTGTCTTCCGCTATGTATATGTTTCATATGATGTGACTTGACCCTAAGTCTACAAATATAGTACCTTTTCAATTTTTACTTCCTGACTGTTACTGAAGAAAAGTATGTGGCCTAGATATGTCAGTAAATGGAAAAAAGGGAGAGCCAGACATGTGATGCCATCAGTGATGTCATCAATGACATTTGTGATGTCATCTTTGATGTCCTGGGTGTTAGTGTTAGCAATGCACGGTGGCGTGAGATAGGGTTGCTTATCTTACCATAACTGCCGAATTTCAGGGGGTTTTCGGTTTTACTTTGAACCATAACGTCCCTTTAACAAAGTTTTTCACTGAATTTCATAGGTTTTTAGTAGCGCAACTTAACCATAATGTCCCTTTAACAAAGTTTTTTTACTGAATATATTTCTATTACACTGAGCCCGGTAGCAGCTGTGTAGTTATGGTTAGGTTGCTAAACCCATAGGAAGATCACTTTTTCGGCGGCTTATAACTTCGCTCCCCCTGGAGGAATCCTCAACAAACTATGCAAAAAAAGTATATGGCCCGCTCTGAATTTGTTCAGCAAGTTTGGTGAGGTGTCATGGAGAGGGGGGGGGGGGAGTTACAGGAAGGTCCCAAACATTTTTTTCTCCATAGACTGAATGGGCAAACAATTTGCGCATGCCTACAGCCCGAACAGCTGGATGGAATTGCATCAAATTTGCAGCAGGAGCCTGGGCATGGTTCAGAAAGTGTGCGTGTGTGTGTTTGGTGGAAATCCGATCAGTACTTTTGTTGCAAAGAACTGAAATGTACGTCTCAAAAAATGTGTGAGATCTGGCTTCACTCCGTGGACCTATTTCACTGTTTGCTCTGCAGACAGAAGTCTCATTGACTTGCAATACGTCGTTTTGGCAGTGAACTTTGAATGCGGCCGGTGGTTGGCTGAAGGGAAGCGTACTGTGTGTCAACGTTTTTGAGAAATGCTGCCATGGTGTATCGAAGGACAGTGCTGCACTGAAAGGGACTGATAAACACTATGTACGTCCTGTGGTGGTGGGAAGAGGCAATGGAAAGGGGGGGAGAGAAGTGGGTCATCTGAGAGGTGTATTTATTAAGTGGAAAAAGATGGCGGTGTGCATGCAGTATTCGTGCATACTGCGCCAATTCTCCTGCACCTGCAACTACCATGTGTGGTGAATGCAGGTAGCCTAAGCTACGACAAGATAGCTCGTGCCGCGACCCCTTACCATGCTAACTAGCAAAACATATATTATGCCATGTGGTGGTGAAAGGATGGCATGGAAAGGGTGGAGGAGTGAAAAGTAATTCATCTGAGATATGTCAATGGGTGGGTGAAGACGTTGATGTGCCTGCAGTATCCGCGCGTACAGCACCAATTCGAGGGTCTCTGCAGAGCCGACTGTCATGTGTGCTGAATGCTGGCAGGTTGCGTTACAGCACGATAGCTGGTGCGGAGACCTCTTTCTGTGGTGACTGGTGGGAGCTCAATTGGAGAAGGGGAATGTATTGCAACTGACATGCACATTGTAAGATAGCGTGTACTCTGGTGTGTTGCATGTGGTAAGCCTATAGCCCATTCGATGCACGGATGGAGGACTTGCTGTAACAACTATGTGCCGTGGTTGCATTTGGGTTTCACGTTCTCGGATTCTGTGTGTGGTTCGTCATCATTGCATACATTGTTCATTCCATGGGTGTGGTGTTTCTTAGCACATCCTACACTACTTACTCCATGGATGCAGCTAATGGCTCTGAAACACTCGGGTACGAGCACGTTACAAATAAAATATCATATCATATCATATATCATGGAGTGAACAGTTCTGCAGTGTGTGCACTGAGTGCAGTGTTGGAATACTGTCAATATAGAAGAAGGTAGGGTTAAAGTGCATCTTCTATGTGCATGGATACTGCATTGTGTGAAGTGGGTGAAGTATTAAGCAGTATGTGCATAGAAGTGGATAAGGGCAAACTGCATAGCACAGAGGATTGCATAGTATCCATTGCGCAGAGTACTGACTACTCTACTGCAGTATGAGGTATTGCTTTTGTGTACCGAATAGAGTGCTTGGAGCAGGGCCACTGTTGCAAACATTTCTTTGATTTGGTTGGCAGTAACACCATACTATATGAGTGAAAGTGGGTATGGGTGCTGGAGGCTGTGGTATGTTTGTAGATTCTGCTAACTGTTGCTTGTTTCCAGGCATAGCTGTATTGTAGTGCAGAGGTTGGGCAGCAGTTGTGGTGGCTGTGGTACGTGTGTGGAGTGTGGTACTTGGTCACATGTTGACATGCATGGCTGCATTACGTTGCGGTGGGTGTGGGCAAGGCCTAGACTATTGAGTGCATGGCCAAAGGCCTTAAGCCATGCACCCAATATTCTAGGCCTTGCCCACACCCACTGCATCAATTCTGTTTAGACTGCATGTGTCAGAGGGTGCTCACCTTTACAGAATGGTTGTGGAGCACGTTTTAAACTTGCTACAGCTGACGCTGACATGCATATACTGTTGGTTGGTTCATTTGGCAGTAACACCATCGTATGTGAATGAAAGTGGGTAGGGGTGCCAGAAGCTGTGTTAAGTTTGTAGATTCTGTGAAAAGGTGCATTGTTCTATGCATAGCTGTATAGCAGTGCAAGTTGGATAGGAGTGCCAGTGGCTGTGGTACATGTGTGGATTGTGGTACCTGGTGTCATGTTGCCATGCATGGCTGGATTATGTTGTGGTGGGTATGGCCAAGGGCTACACTATTGGGTGCATGGCCAAAGGCCATAGGCCATAAACCATGGACTCAAAAGCCAAGGCCTTCACCACATCCACTGCAAAAATACAGTTTAGGCTGCATCTCTCAGAGAGTGGTCGCCTTTGCAGAATGGTTGAGGAGCACATTGTACTCTTCATAGAGCATAAGAAGTGCGCTGACATGCACATTTTGCTGGCTCCCGGGGTGTGGTTATTGTTTGAACATCCTATGGTATTCGGTGTATGGCTGGAGATTGTGCAGTGAAAAATCTAGCAGTGTGCCCACTGGGTGCAGTGTTTCAACACTGTCAGTATAGAAGAGGGTAGGGTTGAAGTGAATCTTCTATGTGCTCGGATATTCTGGTTTGTGTAGCTTCCTTGGAGTAGGCCCAATGTTGTGAAGATTGTGTGGTTTGATTGCCAGTGACATAATATTTTGTGAATGGAAGTGGGTAGGGGTGACGGAAGCAGTAGTATGTTTGTTGAATCTGCTAACTGTTACATGTTTCCATGTATTGCTGTGTTATGGTGCTGGGGTTGGGTAGAAGTGCCGGTGAGTAAGTTACATTTGTGGATTGTGGTTTCTGGCCACATGTTCGCATGCATGGCTACATTATGTTGTGCTGGCTGTGGGCAAGCAGTAGACTCTTGTGTGCATGGTCAAAGGTGTGATGGGTGCCACTCTGGATGATTTTGGATGTTGAAATCGTGGATCTTTTTGCAGATCTTTGTACTGAAGGTAATTTGGGAGCACACACAACGTGTACTCGGAGTGTTGAACGGTAAATATACGGTGCTGTACAGAAATTATAGTGTTGGATGCAGAGTTCTTGGCTGTGATTGTTGCATGCATGTGTGAATATTTCACAGTACTCAATGAGGGACTGCTGGAAGAATAACAGTGCAGAGGGTAGAAGGACTGTGCCTGCTTTACTGGGGTATAGCCCTCACTGCAGCTGGGAATGCACACACGTCACATCCTGCCATTCTCAGCACGGTAGGCATGCGATTGGAACTGTGGGGATTATGGAATCAGGTGTGAAGGGTGTGGTTCCCAGGAAGGGGCAGTACCACTTTTCCCCAATACTCTCTATGTAATGAGGTTGGTGGGCATGGACAGACACACAGTGATGATCTTGAGTGATACATTTGTGCAAGATCTGCACAGGTATGCCGTGCAAAGAGGTTTTGCTGCACATTTCGGGTTGGAAGGAGTGGACGCTTTGTGCGCCTTTGCAGATATGTGGCCCACTTTCTTACTTTTGAAGTTATGGTGGTGCATTATGGAGGTTTACATTTGGGTTATATGTCATGTGGACATTTGCTCCGTCACCTGAAGAAGTTGAAGAATGCAGTGATGCAGATTTTTCCCACTGTTAAGGTTGTTTTCTCAACCATTCCACCAAGAGGATCATGGACCATGCCGGTGTAATTTGTCCCCAGCCAAAGCTCGGAAGGGGCCTTATAAACAGAAACATGTCTGCATTCATGTCCACTGATGGGATGTTCTCCAGGCACTATGAGAGCGTGAAGTTGCAAAATATACAGTGCTTTCATGCAAATGGCATTTCTTTGAACGGCATTGGCAATACCATTTTCTTTTAAACTGTGCAAGAAGCGTTGACCATAATTCGGTAAAAAAAGGAGGAGCAGCAAACAGAAAGTCATACAAAGACAAAAGGCAAAAAAGGTTGTTGGAGTGCATGTACTAAAGACCCAATCCCCTACCAGGTTTCACACTCTCCCCCCTCCCTTCCTAGAGCGAAAACTCAGAAGATTCTGCAGTAGTTTCGTGATTACACATGCAACATCCAGACATTTTTAGGATGGCAGCCATAGAAATGGGACTGCAGAGCGATAGACATTGCTCAATAAGATTTGTGCTTGTTGTGTTTACACAAAAACTGTAGCAGAAGGTCTCTTTGCACAAAGAAGTGCAGGTAGCTATGGTGGAAGTGTGCAAGGTAAAGGGCAGGCATCCGGTTTGTATGCATTAACTGTATGTACTTGTTTGAAGTTGGTAGCATGCATTCAGTCCTGCTTTTGTGCAAATATTTATGAAAGGTTTGTACTAAGTGGAGTACGGCAGAAACATAAAAAACCTGTGAAGTGTACAAGGTAAGTGGCAGGCATCCTGTTGTAATGAAAGCAATGTGTGTATGAAATCATATGATATGGCTTCAATAATGCACCTATACACACTATTTGCAAGGCGCAATAAGGCAAGGGAGAGGGAACAGAGGGGAGATAGAGATAACAAACCTACTAGGCCAGGTGTCACTCGGAGTGCCCAAGTGCATGGGTACGGGGAGGGGAAAGTGCAGTACGTGGGAAGAAGAACAAATGACAGTAACTACAAATACGGCCCGATTGTGCTAAGTGCAAGGATAAGTGCAGACATCAGGTAGTGGTGAAACTGTTAGGGATACAGAACTCTTGTGGATGAGTTGCAGAGGGCAGAGAGTAGAAGCAGGCACATTTAAAAAGAGCTTGTTGCAATAGTTCAGCCTAGAGAGAGGCACAGCTGTGCCCACAGTGACCTTTAGGGAACTTGCTTTAGGTTGGTAAGATACATTCACTGCTGCTTTTGGTGGCATATTTTTACGATTTATGTGGGAGATGGGTTAGTGGGGAAAACAAATTGTAGCATTGTCGGAAGGAAAGCAGAGAGTTCCTGTTTCGATATTACAATGTATGATGGTAGGGGATAGGAAATAAAACAGTATGCTTTTTAAGAAAGTAATGGACACTCAGTGCCACATACTGCGCGCAGAGGCACTTATAACAGAGTTGTAAACATACTGCGGGAACATTTAGCATACCTCCATTTTGTGATAATGGGTGCTCATGTGGATGAATGTAGCTGCAAAAATCTTTCAATCTTTTACTAAACTTTCTACTGGACATGCTTTTGAATGCAGGACACTTGCAGGCTGATTTTTTAAAGGTACATATGACATGTTGTACAAAACTGAAAGTGTTAGATGCTAACGTCTTGGATGGCATTGGTGGATACCTGTGTGACTGTTTACCCGTACCCAATGAGGTAGTAGTGGACAATAAGTAGTGGAAAGGGAAGAAGGACTGCTCCTGCTTTACTGGGGTGCGGCCCTCGCTGTACTTTGGGAACCGCACGTGCCACATTATTCGCTTCGCACCATGCGGCCCAATGAAATGGGACTGTGGGGATTATCCAATCAGGATATCAAATGGGACTGTGGGGATTATCCAATACTGATGCTGTGGTTCACTGAAAGGGGCGGTCATACAGTGTTACATTACTGTGCATAGTGAGGGTGGCTGACATGACGAAACGCATTGTGTTGAATTTGGGTGATGCCTTTGTGTTAGATCTACACAAGTATGCCTTGGAAAGACACTCTGATGGCAATTTCGGTTTGCAAGGAGTGGACTCATTGTGGAACGCTGTCTATGACCAAAGTTTTGCTGATATGCATGCACTTTGCAGATACCTGGCCACTTTTGTGACTGTCGATGTTGTCGCCGTGCACTAAGGTGGTATACATATGGGTTACATGGCTTGTTGAGGTTTGTTCCGTCGACTAAGGAAGTTGCTGAATGCAGTGCGCCACATTTTTCCCACTGCTCAGGTGCTTTTCTCATCCATAACAACAAGAAGAGTATGGGACAATGTTAATGTATGTTGTTCCGAGCCAGACACTGGGAGGTGTCTCATCAACAGAAGCCTGTCTGATTGTTTTTCCGCATGTGGCATGTTCTTCTGCAACAATTACCTCATTAGTTGTGGAAATGCAGAGTTTTTCCATGCAAATGGCATTTCGCTGTTTTGTTTGCCAATCTACAGGGTTCCTTGAAGAGTTTACTGTAACAATGTGACCACAAGAACACACAAAATCAAATAAAAACCGATAAAAGGTGTTTCACTAGAAGCACCTAAAACAATAAATAATTGCTCTTTTCAGAGCCGCCCTTAAAAATGAACTCCCCTATCATGGTTGCAATTTATTCCCTGATGCCAGCACGCAGCACGAAATCCACATCTGGGGATTTTGAGGATGGCCATGGAAATGGAACTGTGCAGGCTGAGGTATTGCGCAATACTGTTTTTGGGAGTCACTGTGTACACAGAGGACTGGTATACAGACCTGATACTGTTATATGGAGAGCTCTTCAATGTGATTGGTGGATGCATGTGGAACATTTTAACAGTATCCAACGACCTTGTGCTGGAAAGCAGGAAGAGGAAAGGGAAAAGGAATTTTTCTGCTTTATTGGGGCACGGCCCTCGCCGTACTTGGGGAAACGCACATGCCACATACTACCGTTTTCCGTATGCAACCCATGGGAATGGAACAGTAGGGACTATCGAAAATGAGGGTGTTGTTCACAGGAAGGGCTGTTAATACTTTTCTCCATTACTGTGCATAGTAAGCCAGGCTGACATGGTTGCTATTACTTGCAAAGGCAGTGTAGCACAACACATTCGGTCCAACATCAATTGTAGGGCAAACCTATGTGGCCTGCTACTGTGTTCTGAAAAGCTACAAACAGATTGCGGAGCAGCTATGGGGTGTGCCCTTTTGAAGCACTGCTGTGGAGAACTTGCACCCAGAAAACAGGCCTAAATTGTTCTAAAACATACATACATGTGCAACGGCACATTCTGGTGTGTTTGCAAGAGTGTACTTTCCAAGAAACACTCCGTCCATTGCACAACACTGTACTTTTCTGCTGTCTGAGGGTCCAGATCGTGTCCTCGAAATAAGGGCTCACGCGCAAGTGGGTGCGCTCGCCTGGTGACATCGCCACTGTTCCTCCTTGGGACGGCTGTCTGCATGACGTGTTTTGGGCAGAATACGTTGTGTGCATGAGCATAAGTGTCTGATGCACACCGTTACCACTTGTGTACTGAATAATAGCGTGACACACATGTGCCGACCATTTTGGGAGACGCTAGGTGCTTACAGGGTATAGCAGGTGGGATGTTTATCTGTATAGCTACCTGTATGACGTGGGGGGTGGTGCCTCAAGCTAATTAAAGTTGGTTTGCATATGCTGCACAGTGGCAGTGTTACCAGGACACAAAGGAACACATACACATGCGTCTACTTGCACAACGAACAAACGTCCGCTCCCACACGTAATTATAGGTGGTAAACAACATTCAGACATGCAGATCGTGCTGCATTGGTATGGATGCCTCCATTGTCATTGTCATTGCGGATAGGCCGGGCAGGTGTGGTGTGTACCATTTCCTTAATTGCGGTTATTCCTAAGAGGACTGTGTGCCGCAGAATCATAACTGCATTTAAAAAAACAAACAGTACCACATATACACTCAGCAACAATTTAAATATCAACGTTTACTTGCACACATTCATACACATGATTTGGAAACGGACAGGGTAGCAGAAGTGGATACTTATTTTGGGGATTTGGGGATTTCCACAAGTTGGTTGTGAGGGGAGGAGAAGATTGAGGTATCACCGTACCGCCTTCCATCATACGGATTTTGAGGGGATGACGGGCTTTGACATGGGGAAGGGGTACATGTGCAGGTCTGGCATTGCTGTTATATTTAGTTCATAATATACCTTTGTATGCAATTTTTTAAGGCGCCACAATTGTTCAACAAATCTTCCATTTTGGCTTCCAGGCTGTCCATTTTGCTATTTACAGAGTTTCTTTTGTTTCCTATGCCCGTATACTGTTGTGGAAGGGGTGCCATTTGTGCTGCCTTGCTTTCCTTTCCAATATGTTCTCTTACAGAAACGAAAATGTGTTAAGTATACATGAAGCAATATATTCTACATAATTTATGTTTCATAATAACTACCCCCATACTAACCCCATTGGTACTGCGAGTGCCAATGGGGTTAGTATCTTAAGTCATTGCGGCATGAGGGACATTTTCTTCCAGCCACTATAAGGTGCTTCCAATTGCTACATACCAAAACAAAACGTTATTCTTATTTACTACTATATACTGCACCACCTGCACAATTATCAGACAGAAGGTAGTGTGCTTGCTACGTTGCAATGATGTTATGGTCTTAGTACTTTCCCGTCCACATTCTGGCCATTCGTTCTTTGTTCCCATGCACAGTAGCAGTGAGGTAAGATTGTTGAAGGGGGATGCCCTTTCTGTTGGTGCATTCATTATGGTGGAGTATGCCTTTGTACTGTTTGCTTCATAAGTACACAGTTTGTAAACCTACTCTGTCTTACTTTGAAATTCATGTACATGCTGCTGCTTGCATATTTTTCTATTTATTTATTTTGATTTATAAAGCGCCAGCGGCCCAAGGGCATTGTGGCACTGTTACATGGATACTTGGCTTGTGAAGAGGATACAATTTACATTTACAGTGATATGTACATTACAGCATAAGCATGCACCCACGGCATAGGGTATTAGCCAATGCAGGGGATACTTTTACATAGAAGGTATTATAAACATTACAGCATGGATAGGTAAGGAACATACATAGGGGCAAGATGAATCTATCAGGCGCGCTTGTTATAGGGTCTAGCTGCAAGATAGGTTAAGCATCTATAAGTCTTTATTGGAAGAGTTACATTTTGAGTGCCTTGCGGAAAGAGGAGATTGAGGGTTCTTTCCTGAGAGCGGGTGGTAACACATTCCAAATCTTGGGGGCTAGTACTGCAAAGCTGGATCCTCCAGCTTTGAGTCTTTTATAAATTGGGACCGTGAGTTTGTTGCAGTGTTGGGTCCGTTTGGGTCTGGTGGAGCTGTCTCTGTGGATAACTTCTGAAAGGTATGGCGGAGCTTTTTGGGATAGGCATGCATGCATGATGGAGAGAGATTTGAAAAGAATGTGCTCTCTTACTGGGTGCCAGTGAGCGTTTTGTCTTGCTTGGGATATGTGATCCCTCTTGGGAATGCGGAGGGCTGCCCTTAGTGCATTATTTTGTGTAGTTTGAAGGTTATTTTAGGTTTTTGGAGGATAGGCCTAGGAACAGGATGTTGCAGTAGTCTAGCTTGGGTCCCACTGTGGTTCTTACATTGGCAGGGCAGTTTTTTGGGGAGAGGTAAGGTTTGACATCATTAATGGTCTTGGTAGATAGTGCCGCTGCTGAGGATGTGATCACATTTACTTGGTGTGACATGGAGAGTGAGGCATCTAGATAGACCCCAAGGGTTCTTGCAGAGGCTGCAGTGGTAATGGTCATGTTGTCGATGTTAAAGGAAGCGTACTTGCTATCCAGTATGTTGAGGACTTGTTTGGGTCCTACTAGGAGTATTTCTGTCTTTTCTCCATTGAGACATTTGATGCCATGCAAGCCTTGATGATGGTTTAGACTTTGCTGAGGATGGCTGCATCCTGTTCATAGCAGCCAGTGAGAGGGAGGAGGACTTGAGTATAATCGGCATAGTTGGTGTGTGCTATGTTGTGATCATCAAGGTCGTTGAAGAGGGGAGGGCGGAAATGTTGTAGAGGGTGGGTGACGTGTAGGATCCTTGTGGCACTCCTCCATTGGATGGGAGTAGGGGATGCACAGTCCTGATTGGAGAAGACTCTCATAAGCCTAACTTCGAGGAAGGATCGGATGTGATGCATATGTTCCCTGTGTTTGCTGAATGGTACCACTATGTAAGACAGCCCCTGCCTTTCTCAGCAGGTTGGATACCATCCGATGTCCACGACCAGACACATTCTCCAAGACTGCTGTGCACATTAACATGGTGCCCACAGGTTCAGTATGTTGTACAGTACATCTTCAGGGTATCCTGCTAGAAACCTATGCAATTCACTGAAAAAATGTTGCAGGAGGAACGTTATGCTTAAGTTGCACTAGTAAAAACCTATGAAATTCACTGACAAAAAACTTTGTTAAAGGGATGTTATGGTTAAGTTGCACTAGTAAAAACCTAGGCAATTCACTCACAGAAAACATTGTTAAAGGGACATTATGGGTAAGTTGCACTACTACAAAACTATGTAAATCACTGACGAAAAACCTATCAAATTCAATGCAACAAGTACTTGAAAGGAACATTACACTTACTGTGCACTAATAACAACCTATCCATCTTATGGTTATAGGTAAAACCAAAAAACCCCAGAACTTCGCCGGTTAAAGTAACCTAAGCAACCATAACTTGCGCCACCACTGTGCACTGCTAAGATTAACACCCAGGACATCAAAGATGACATCATAAATGTCCTTCACTCCTGTCTCCCCTGAAGAAGTCACCAGAGTTGTTAACTCCATGAAGGTCTCTTCCAAACAGGTTGCCCCTTGCTATTCCAGAACCATCAAGGACAACAGCTCCTCTCTCGCCCATGCTCTTGCTGATCTCTGCTACCACTCCTTTGCTACTGGTTCTTTTCCATCCTCCCTGAAGCACTTCCTTGTGGGATCCCCTCCTTAAACAACCTCTGTAGAACCTTCCTGCCCAGCCAACTACTGATCCATTTCCATCACCCCCTTCATGGGGAAATTGCCCTCCCTCACTCAACTCTCATACCAAACTTGTTGGTGGTCTACATGACCAGTCTGCATTCTGAGCATTCAGAGGCACGGAAACTGCTCTTCTGAACAAACGTGAAGAACTGCTTGCATCCCTTGACTCCAACTCCCCTGCTGTCCTCTTCCTCCTTGCTCTCCCTTCGGCATTTGACACATGAACCATTCCATTCTCATAAAAAGGCTCCATGATAACATTGGCATCTTGGATCGGGCACTGACTGGCTCACCTCCTTCCTTACTGACTGGTCCTCCATAACTATTCTGGGCCCTTTCTCCTCCCCTACTTCCTCCTCCACATGTGGCGTCCCCCAGGGCTCCATTCTCTTGGCTGGCTTTTTAACTTATACCTTTCTCTGCTAGCACGGCTCATTTCCTCCTTCTCCCCTAACTTCCATTGCTACGCTGAAGACACACACCTCTTCTTCAAACTTCCCACTGATGCTCTTGCACCTTCATTCATCCCTGTATTCCTCTCTGCCATCTAGGCCTGGTTCACTGCTAATGACCTCTGCATCAATGCTAGCAAAACTATTGGGTCCTATTTCATCCCCACACTCTGGCCTTCCTCCATGGGCTCCCTCCCTATCCCCTCCTCTGACGCCAGGAATCTTTGATCCCTCCCTCTCATTCATCCCTCATATTCAGGATTCTGTCAAAAAGTCCCACTTTCAGCTCTTCCTTCTCAAAGGAACTTTACCCTTCCTCACCCTACCCCAGAGACGCAATGTTACCCATGCTATGGTTCTCTCCAGGCTACACTATTGCAATAGCCTCCTCCTTCATCTTCCTGCATCCACCCTCCGACCCCTCCATCTAACCCAGAATAGGGCAGCAACACTTATCCTTGGCCGCAAGCCCAGGGACCACATCGATCTTGCCCTACAAAGCCTTCACTGGCTCCAGTTCTCAGCACAGATTAAATTCAAATCATCCACAAGGTAATCTGGGGCCAGGGACCACTCTATCTTCAACACCTCCTGACAAAATACTCCCCTTCTAGACTCTTTTGTTGCTTTGGCACCAACTCCCTGTGTGTGCTGCGGTTTGTGAAACAGAGAGTTGCTGGTCGATCACTTTCCTCAGCAGGCTCTCTCCTGTGGAACACCCTCCCTCTTCCTCTTCGTCTTGAGCAGGACCTCCTTACGTTCCGGAAAAAGCCTCAAGACCTTTTTCTTTACCTCTTCCTTCTCTTCCTCTCTTCCCTGCTAATTATACAGTAGTGTGACTGATGTGCAGGGCTCTTATGTATCCTTGGGCCCTGACCCTCCCATATCTCTCATCCCGGCCACTGTCCATTTACTGCACTTACTTTGCTTACCCTCCCCACGGGAGATTGCACTTACTTTCTTCTCTTCCTAGCACTTCACCACAAGCACTTCTCCATAAGCACCACAGCACCTATCCTTTACCCCCACTCATCTGCACTTGCATGTTCTGAACCCTCACAGGGCAGAATAGGTTCATCTCTCCTGCCTGTTAGTCGCACCATTTGTTTGTACTATTAATTCAACTATTTATCATTGTGTATTAACGGTCTACCTCCCCTGTCCCATCCTGTCACCCTGTGGGCGCTTTGAGACAGTTTTTTCTAATTGTATAAGCGCCTAACAAATGACCAATAAATAAAATAAATGTGCAAAAAAATGTATATGTCCCTGTCAGATCGATCCTGCGAAATGTGGTGAGGTTTCATCAAGGGGGGGCAAATTTATAGGGGGTCCCAAAATATGTGGTTTTCCCCATAGATGCAATGGAAAATAAAATTTGCTCATGCTTAGAGCCCAAACTGCTGGATGGATTTTCACCAAATGTGTGGCAGTAGGAAAAGAACAATGTGTGATATCTGGGTTCAGTCTGCAGTCAGATTGGTCCAGAGGGCGGGATGAGGTCTGCGGACATCGGACGCGCCCACTTATTGGATGGTGAAAAGTGTGAGGTGCGTAACATTTCTGGGAAACTCCCGCCATGTTGGATTCGCAGACAGCACCAGTTGTCCATGAACATTGCGGTAAAAACATGTTAAAAAACACAATATTGCACTTGCACTAATGCACTAATGAAAATATGTCTGAGAGGGTGAGGGGTGATGAGGATGGGATGGGATTATGGCCTTAAAAGGCCAAAAAAACAGGTTTGTTTCTTATTCATTGGGCCTCATTACAACTCAGGCGTTAAGGGTTAACGCCGTCGTTAACCCTTAACGCCTGATTCCGATTTTAACGGCTGCTTTAGCAGCCGTTAAAATCCATGACGCTAACCCGCCATGATGATAATTACGCCACCGTAATTTACGGTGGCGTAATTAGCGCCTTCCCCACTCCCATTATGCCCTATGGGGCAAAAATGGGAATGGGGAAGGGAAAATGGGAAATGGGGATTTACCGCCCCACTCACCTTGGAATGGGGCGGTAAATCCGCCATCCACCATGGTGTAAACATAGTTTACACCATGGTGGTAAAGTTGGCGTAATTACCGCCTGGGTCGTAATGACCCCCATTGTCTGCAAACCGCTCCGTGCATGCCTGTCATTTTCGCGAACATCAAAGATGTTCGGGGGCATCTATGCTTATTTGTGCATTATGTTGTTGGTGAAAAGCAGTTTTTGGATGGCTCATAACTTTGGCGCCACTCAATGAAACTGCATAACATTTTGAAATTTAATTCTATAACTCGTACTGAATGGTTTTGCAGATTGTGGTGCTGTTTTGTCAAGAGGCAACAAAATTAGAAGAGGGGGTGAACAATTATTGCAAAGGCATAAATATGCTGAAATTTGACGAATCTGCATAAAGATTTTAGATCTAGATATAAATGTGCTTTCAAAGTTTGGTGGGACTTTGTCAAGAGGGGGCAAAATTATAGAGGGCGTCTCAACATTATTAGCTGGCTATAACTTTGTTGCCATTTGACGAGTTGGAAAAAACGTTTTCAGAAATATTATTGACCCAACCTTGAATGTTTGTGCCATGTCTGAATGGATTTTGTCAAGCGGGTGCTAAGTTATATGACAATTGTATGTACGTGCATTTTGACAATTTTGATCAAATAAAACGGGAGGATTTCCAGCAAACTCGTGTAAGGAGCAGTGCTAAGGACCTGAAAGCATGGTTTTGCAAATGTGTCCATGTTTTATTTTTTGATAAGTGTCATAATGTAGGTGCAAAGAATAATGATATACCTTTTGGTGACTGAGGTATAGCTTGTGGCCATGGGCAGTGGCCAGATGGTTCGGGGCATGGCGACATGACCATGCGGGACCAGCAATGGATTTGGAGACTGGATCTAGTTGCAAGCCATGAGCACTGGCCTTGGATTACATTATTACGGTATAGTGGACACTAAACTAGGATGCATGGTAGGTGTAGTGAATAACTTGGGTGGTTTGGTTAAGATAGTTTTATAGCACCTTTTAAACTTTGGAAATTCTTGTTGTTTTATTTTGTTAGAATGTTTTGTATTTTTGATTATGTTTAATATAAATTGGTTAGCTTTTTAATAAATTTAATAATACAGTGGGCCTCATTACGAGTCCGGGAGTACCATTCCACTTCCGCAATTGCCGGAATCACCGGGGCATTACAATCCCCTTGACACAGCAATTCCGGAGGTGGAATTCAGTAAATCCCCATTCCCATGGAGTCCAATAAGACTCCATGGGGATGGGGATCATGGAAACACTGGTTCCTTCTATGACAGAGCCTGTGTTTCCATGTCCGCCTGCAGGCGGGTTGTCTCAATCCCACCAGGTCAGACCTGGCAGGAGTGACACCTCCCACCTACAGGGTTCTGAATCAGCCGGAGCGGCAGGGTCGTAATGAGGCCCAATGTTACATGATTGAAGTGGTTTATAGTTGCAATGTGTGTAGAAAAAAATTAAAAAACTATCCTAATCATGTCATTAAACAAAAACAAGTTGCCCAGATATGTGATGTTATCAATGATATTTGTGATGTTATCTTTGATGTCCTGGGTGTTAGTCTGAGCAGTGCACGGGTGTGGTGCGAGTTATAGTTGCTTAGCCTACCATAACTGGCAAATTTCTTAAATTTTTCAGTTTTCTATAACGTCCCCTTAAAGTTCTTTCAGTGAATACATCAATTAAAATACTTTGTTAAAGGGATATTATGGTTAAGTTGCACTAACAATAACCCAGGAAATTCAGTGAAAAAATGATGGGCAAATTCGCCCCCTGCTCCCCCTCCTATAAGGTACATGACACAAAAAAGACCAGGAGATACTGTGAACGTCCACACTATTTTGGACCAATTCCTAGTGCTCCAATGATCGATAAGTATGTCGAAAGGTACCTTTCTCAGCCAGCCCTAAATGCCAGGTGCGGTACAAGTCTAACCCACAGTGGAGGAGGAGCCCAAGGCTGAAACTAAAGAGACCTCAATTGACAGTATTGGCTAAAGCACTGAGAAGCCCTGTTACTGACTTCGTTGGAGACACCACGACTTAACATCGTTAGACATAAAGCACACATGCCATCCGCACATTGGGACACACACACCCGAATACATGAAGAACATGAGATACCAGTTCTATAGGTAGAAGGCAGATACATAGACATACTGCCACTGCTTTATTATTTTGTCATTAGCTGAACGTAGCAAGGCAGAAACCACAAGAAGCAAGACATCTTCAGTAAAGCCTGCAGATGCTTATATGCAAATAACCTTATGCCACTGCAGGAGCACCTATGGAACCTGACAGAGCCAAGTGTGACTAACATATGGAGAATACAGAATAGCACGGACACTGCACAAACTACATAATAGTTTAGGAAAATTGCAGCAGGCCACGAGCTGATCTAAATTCAGGCTGGACAAGAGCAAACGTGCGAGACAGGACCCGCTGCCAAGGCCACTAGATACGAGTGACATTCCATTCCCTGAACTACAGTAACACCAGCTGCAATAAATGTGAATAACTTCAAAATTCAGAGCTGCAGAGCTCCAAATCATGGTCTCCGAACATGTGACCTGGCCGACTCGGACAATAGACATAAACCAGCAGTGGGAAAGGGAGTTGATCTCACGCCGCCAGACAGAAGCTTGCAACAAAGATGTTACAATGTGAGACAAGTGTTGCACAAGATGAAAAAGCCCTCTCATAGTCCAAGTTGGTTGCAATGCAGACACATAGTTGTTCGTTTTAACTTGAGAAGGTACACCAAGAGCTGAGAACCATTGCGGATCCCAGGGTTGGGGATGTCAGCTCTAGCCAACCACAGTTCAGTATCCTAGGGATGCGTAGCAACGGGCAGGAACCAGTGGTAAGACCCTCACACTGCATCATTGTTAGAGATAGTAATTTGGAGATGGACCAGGCCAGCAACCTGACAGCAACCTGACATGCGAGAGCCAGAAGAACAACTCATATAGAGGATTATATAGGTTATTAGGCTCTTGGCGACCAATCTAGTAGTGCAATAGTTTTTCTGGAGAGGGGCCCAGGTTGTGATGCCATTCTGACATAATTTTAGGACAAAAATGACCTATGAACCAGGAGATGTTGAGAAGTCTGTGGATTTCTTCTATCCTGTACTGATCCCTCTTGGTTTTGGTTGTAATACACTGCAGTTTGAACTTGCTGTCTGACTGGGTCTGCATTCCTTTTTGGGGGAAGGTGTTTAGGCCTTCCAAGAGTCTGTGAACTACTAGTGCCCCTCCAGTCTACCTTGGAGTTTGTCCTTACAAGTTGGTAGCCAGAGGATGGTTGGCTGCACCAGCCTAGCATTAGCTTGACACCTTCGCCGCTGAACCTGAGAGGCTGCAGAACCCTTGCATATTTCAAGAGAGATGGAAAAACACGTGCCTGTTTAAAGGTTGTCAGGAGGCCCTTCAAAATCATCCTGCCCGAG